>NC_065449.1:137638376-138838376 GCF_917563875.1 Diabrotica virgifera virgifera | reverse complement strand
GTTGGTTATCGTCCGTTGAATTCAGAGTATGCCCTAATGTATTTCTGTTCGGTCTTTTATAGTGTCAGAGACGGTATAAGAACACGTTTTGTTTAATACATAGGCGTATTCTAGACGATAAAAGTATATTATCGTCACAGGGAGTAATAACTAGTGTTAGGACAAATGTGGGAGAGACTGATAAATTTCATGTGAAAGTAGGATTGCACCAAGACTCGGGGCTTAGTCCTTATTTATTCTCATTAGTTTTAGATCAAATAACAGCGAAACTACAGGGTAACATTCCCTGGTGCTTAATGTATGCTGATGATGTAGTGTTGGTGGGAAATAGTGAAAACGACTTAAAACAAAAACTGGAACAGTGGAGACAAGTTCTTGAGGAAAAATGTTTAAAACTTAGTAGGACAAAGACAAAAGGTTTAGGATGTTCGTTTAAAGATGGAGTTACTACAAAAATAATATGATATCTTTTGATGGTGAAATGATTGTGAAAAGTGTGAGTTTTAAATACCTAGGATCGGTATATACAATAAATAAATATTTAAATCATAGTAATCAGATATTAAAGTGTTTTTATTGAAAATAAGCAAATATCTGGTGCAAATATATCGTCATATCATGTTCCTGTTGTTGGTAAATTTAAGTTTAGATTTAAGGTTACAAAACAATATGTAGTAACAAAAAATGCTATATCAGAAGACTAAAATGTAAGGAACCAAAAGATATAGTCGCACGGATTTTTTCAGAGAAGCGCTAAGTAACATGGAGCAAACATATGAAGAAAACAATAATAAGAAAACGTGGTCATGAGGTAAAATAAAAAGTCCCTATTTAGGGATTTTCATGTTTACAATTATTGTTTTCTATCGTAGAGTCGTAATACGCAGGTATAAGGATCAGACCGGATCTATTCTCATTCACAACTCCGGGACAATTGAGGCATGTACGACCTTATTTTGGCCGGCAGTGAAAGTCAAAAAGAACGCGTATATTGAAAACGCTGTAATACGTTTTCTAGTTTATCAATTTTAATGCTATAAAGCACATTCTTCTTTTTCAAGTATGTAACTAGCAGACAGAAACACAACCTTTATGATGCGAGTTTTAATGAATAAATAGTAAAAGTATATTTGAAATAATCAAAATTTCCTAAAAATACAGTCAAAAAGTACATAATTCTGCGATTAATCTTTATTAATCTCAAAATGTACAGTGAGAAGATACAGAATCACATTGGTTTAGCTGCCTTTAACTGCCTATGCATTGCTGGCAGTTGTTTGAATACAAAAGTGTGAAATGACGCATATGACATTATTCTGGCGATTGTTGCGTATGTATGGCGGTTGTACCTAAGTACAGTAGAGCGTCGATAATCCGAACTAATTGGTACAGGGGTAGTTCGGATTATCAGATTGTTCGGATTATCGAACATATGTTCAAAATACATACAAAGCTCATAAACATAGTACATATTATGTACATACGTTTTAGTTACAAGGAATAAAACACCTGCATAAAAACAAATATATTGTATGTATTTCTGCATAAACAAAACAAAAATCCGCGGTCATATTTTGCCCATATTATCATATACACTCAGATGCAAAAAAAACGCAACGGAGAAAATTTTGGTCAAATTCAAAGTATTTCAGTTTTTTATTTTTATCCCTATTTTGATGATTTTTTTAGCACGCTGTGTAAAAATTTATAGATTTTAATTTGGTATAGTGAGCTTTTTAATAAAATTTTGTATTTGACTTATTATACGGGGTTAATCGAAAGGTGGTTTTTTATCCTAACTTTAAAACATCCTGTGGAATAATTCCGTTTGCGAATTTTTGTAAAACCTTATTTTTCGGTTGCAACCATGTCTCCAAAGCATTGTTTGTTTTTTGTTTCATGTCAAAATATGCCTTGGTTCATTTTTTAGAGGCAAATGAATTTGTCACTCACAATTTAGGACTTTTTAGTTATGATTATGTTGGAGTTATTTTGTAATACGACGAGGTGGCTTTGGTGACTGTTATCATTAGGTTATATTGACACTTACATTTTGTTATGGTTCTTAGGTTCTTATCGTTCTTCGACACTAAGAACCATATCATGGTTCTTAGTGTAGAAGGTTGTGCGAAAGTCGTTGCTCTGGTTGAAGATGGGGGAAATTATAAATATTTGGCTAGAGTACTACACACTCATCGCTCTACCATCCAAAGGGTAATGAAACATTTTATACGAACTGGAACAAACAAGCGTAAGGCTACACACCGGTATATTGAGGAAATTTTAGCGAATCACGTAGTAGCCTTTTCTCAATATATCGGCGATAATTTTCTATTAATGCCAGATAATGCGCGACCCCACTCTGCAGTGTGTGTCACGCAATATTTAGAGGAAGTTGGTATTAATAAAATGAACTGGCCAGCGTGTTCGCCAGATCTGAACCCAATAGAGCACGTTTGTGACATGCTTGGTAGAAATATTTGAGGTCGCGAAGTCGCACCAGCCTCAATTAGCGAACTTCGCTTGGCTCTAGAAGAGAAATGACAAAACATCCACCAAGATAATATTCGCAACCTCATAGACAGCACGAGCCGACGGCGACGTGTACAGGCAGTTATAGAGGCCAGGGGAGGCAATACAAAGTACCAAGTTATTTTTTAGTAGTTTTTCTTTGTTATTTGCGTACTTAGGTTAAGTTACATTTAAGTAGGTTTTTATGTTTTGTTATTGTTATCATTGTTCATTAAAACCAAGATCATTTGGTGGCTTTTAATCATTATTTAAATACAGTGCTTCTGGGATGTCGATATGACATTCCTTCGATATCAGTCACCATCGTCGTATTACAAATTAATACAATAGATAATGGTACTAATAGGTGGCAAAGTCATTTCGCTCCTAAAAATGAGCCAATCCATATTTTCACATGAAACAAAAAACATAATATTTAGAAGACATGGTTGCAACCGAAAAATAAGGTTTTACAAAAATCCGCTAACGGAATTATTCCACGGGATGTTTCAAAGTTAGGATAAAAAACCACCTTTCGATTAACCCCGTATAATAAGTAACATACAAAATTTTATTAAAAAACTCACTACACCAAATTAAAATTTATAAATTTTTACACAATAGGCTAGAAAAATGATCAAAATAGGGCTAAAAATAAAAAAACTGAAATACTTTGAATTTGACCAAAATATTTTCTCCGTTGCGTTTTTTTGCATCTGAGTGTATATTACATCCAAAAATTCGGTCCGTGATCATATTTTTTAATTTTATAATTTTTTTTTTGCGTTCGGATTAGCGATCGTTCGGATTACCAGGGTTCGGATTATCGACGCTCTACTGTAGTAGGTTCTAAATATTTTACTTCAAAAAGAAAATGTATTGGTAGTCAGGAATTTCAAAATTCCTTTTTATATAAAATTTCAAAAAAATATGCGTTTAAAATAAAATTTTCGAATTTCTTGCGGCCATAATGGTCCGCCATTTTGTTTTTCAAAAAAATAATGATAGATCATCGATCTATCAGCGACCTTAAACTACCAAATTTGACAACAAATTTTGCGTTTTGATTGATATTTTCACAGCCTCCTAAAGCTTACAAGCCGTGAACTAAGAAAGGCAACATCGCAACAGCTGTTTAAGGTAGTCCGATATATTTCCGATAGTCCCATTGTTTACGTTGTCACCACAGCAAAATAATGAGAGTTATTTATCGTGAAAACAAAGTTAAAAGATCCTTTAAATAAAAATAAACGACATGTCTAATAAAAGAGAATGATCGAAAACGTATTTTAACTTTTATTTTGACAAAGGACATTAAGAATATGTATAAAAATAACATATAAAAATAACCTAGAAGATTCTGTATTGTGACCGATAAAAATAAGATCCTAGTTAAAGTTAAAAATTAAAATAAGATCAGTGAAAGGAGTAACACGTTAAATTTAATTATTTTGTGATTTGAAGAATACCACAATCATCTTACAACCTAATAATCATCTTATTACATGGCAGTGCAATTAGAAATAGCTATTTTAGAAGTTGTTAAATACTTTTGCATAGTATGGGTGTATAAAATGAGGAATTTATGGACAATGTATTATTAGGGAAGTGAATATCCAGTCATCACCTACCCAATGACACAATAGCAGAATCCTCAGCCAGCAGTTGAAGTGCTGTATAATTAATAATTGCTTTAAGAATTGTTAGTGAAAGAACAGTTCCTATTATTTTGACATGTGAAATAAGATGCAGGTTACCTTTTGTTCAAAAAATAATAAAGACTAGTTCAGATTTACTAGGCAGAAAGTTAATATATAAAAGGCTAGGTAGTTAATATATAAAAAAATAAAAATAAAAACATTTATTGCCCTAATAATATTTATAATACATTCACTTAAGATATTTCATTTCTTCACCGATGTTGCACGCTCTCCTTTGAACTGCTTCTGTTGTGGATCCCCGAGTCTTCATGTCTTGGTCATCTGGACCTCTTCTTCTGTTGCAGTAGTTAATAGAGAAAACCTTGAAATACTAGCAAATGAAGATGCTATTGATATTGATATAGAACAAACTGTGGCAGTACATTTTCAACCAGGAGCAAATCTAGTACAACAAAATTCTGTGTGTGCGTGTTTGTTTTAAAATATAATTCACCATAAGGTTAATGTTGATAATTTTATTTTACTGGACTGCAGTTTGTTAATAAGTTTATAAATAAAAAATACATTATATTGGTGTCTGATTTTATTATTCTCAGTGTGTTAATAAATTTATAAACGCATACATTGTGTTGGTATTTTAAATGACAAAAATAATAATAGGATAATAGATATTTTCAATGATTCTCATTTGTTTCGATCTTCCGTCATGTGTCGTACTTATATCTATATTATTATTTATATGGGTTATACGACATATGACAGAAGCATGACATTAACGTCACAATATTTTTGGCTAATTGTTTATCATTGTTGGCAGCAAATCCAGTAATTTGCTGTTAGTAATAAAGAACTCCGGGATTTACATATATTTCATGTACTATTTCATGTAATTGACTACTTTTGCTCGATCATTCAAATTTGGTGCTAAGTACATATGACAAATAATTATTTTCTAACTGACATTTTAAATCTTAAATCCATTTTAAATCCTGAGGTGACAGTGGGCTGTTCTTCATATATACAGATACAAGTAATTCCTTCGTTTGAATTTGTAATATTAATGTTTGAAATAACTTGTATGCACTCATCACTGCAGTGACTGTCAATATTTAATAAGTAAAAACAAATCCTTTCTTCTACAACTTTTATCTGTCAGTTTTTAACTCAATCTTCTCACTAACATGTTGTACAAGTTGATTGAAATCCACGATAAGGTCTTCGTTTTCAAATTCCTTTATATTATTTTCTTCCCAGAGACTTATTTCAGCACGTCTACTTTCAGGATTTTTTCTTGTTGGTGGTTTTGGGTTAAATAAATATGAAGGTTGATTTTCAAAAATGCTTGGGATTGCATTCTCTTTCAACTTCGGGTATATCAAATTTCGGTAAAGAACAGTACCATTTTTATCAATAAATGACTCAGTTTCAATATGTTGGTCGAATCAAAATGTTTGTTACGTACCACTGAACTAGCAGTTACTGTAAAATTTTCACGGTTAATAGATCTAACCCACTGATTACGAAGGTGATCGTTTTTGGGAAAAGAGAATGTACTTTGGGCCTGTTCGTATTTTAAAGTAAGTTGCATAATTTGATTTGCAATTTGGTACACTGCAGTGTCTCGGCATCTCTAAGTTAATGTGTTATAATAAAGAATATAAAAGGAAAATGAATTAATTGTACCTGTACCAATGAATTAATTCACACTTATCGAGTTGGGGTTTGTAGTTGCTAAAGGGATGTTGTGGTTGTGAATTTAACAGTTTGTACTATATCTTATTATTAGAAATCACACAAATATTACAATATACATAAGAGGTACATACTTTTTCTTTTTTAATCAAATAACTCAACAATACACTAAAAATTAACAAAATTGGCATAAACTCCCAATGTAAACAAAGTTAATAGGGATTACCATCGGACTAGCTTCAACGTTGCCAATTTTCTCATTTCACGGCTTGTAAGCTTTAGGAGGCTGTGATATTTTCAATTTCTTTCCGCCATGTTCGATTCGCCATTTTGATTTTCAAAAAAAATGTCAGATTCGTAATCAGCGATGCCAATAACTCTTGATTACGAAAGTAATTCCGAAGTGTATGAACAATATACGCTTTTAAAGGTTCATGACCACCTTTTCGGCATTTGGAACCACAGTGCGTTGGCATGGTCTTAGCACTTTTTATATGACTACATGTAATTTATTACTACATATATTATTTTTGAAGTTATACTTCTTTAGGTGCGATTGGGAAACATGTTGAGAGTGATTTTTTATAAAAATGACTGTATGAAGTACGCGCCGACAGCATGAAGTTAGTTGTTAATTTTTTTTAGTTTAAGATGAATAAGAGTTTAACTTATTTTTTAATTTTTGATATTGTTTTAATAAAATCTTTTGGAAAGTAGTAGGTATTAATGTTAGTTTAATATTTAAGTATGTAAATAAAATACAAATAAACTGTCTAAAATATATTTATTTCATTGAAATCATATAATAGAAGTATAACTTCTAACGTGCGTACAAAGTACACACACATTCATTTTTATTAGCTAATAACTAAATTCTTAACGTGAGAGAGACGTAATATAAAAAATAATTCGTGAATAGTGTCATACTTGTGCAAAGATCCAACGGATCAACTGTAGTATATCTAAATATCAAATAAATATCAAATGTCTTTATTATACCTAAATTTCTGTTTTATTTTTTACGTTTTACGTATTGCGATTGTACCTTCCATTTATTTTAGACTATGTGCCAGGATACGGATTTAGCTGGTCAAACTGAAAATAATGATGACGATGTTGAAGCCGAACAAGACGAACTCTTGCTGGAATCGGCTGGTGATGTCATTCCAAAATTTTCAGCGGCTGTCAGGCCAGATGATTTGATGTCCTATTTTCCAAACATTTTACAATTGCTCTCTGCTAGAACGGTGAGAAAACCTAGGATATTATTTAGAAACGTAATGTTCAATAAATTTATGGAAGTGCTGACTTTCTGATGTCTTAAATATTTTCCAAAATTTTTTCAGAAAATATCATTCACTCAACAAGTACTATATAAAATTATAATTTTTATTTACCAAGGTTTCACCAGAAAATAGGTGTTTCTCTTAGCGACACCTTTACTTTTTATATTTTAAGTAGAGATTTTACAGTCACTCCACTCAATTTTGACTGACTTCCTCCAATTTTTTCTTGCTCCCTCCAATTTTTTCTGATTCCCTGTAATTTTTTCTGATTCACTCCACTTTTTTCTGACTAACTCCCAATTTTTCCGGTTTTCTCCAATTTTTTCTTACTCCAATTTTCCCGACTTCCCCCTAATTTTCCCTGACTCACTCTAATTTTTCGTTACTTCCTCTAATTTTTCGTGACTCCCTCTAATTTTTCGTGACTCCCTCTAATTTTTCGTGACTCCCTCCAATTTTTCTGACTCACTCTAATTTTTCATTAGGGACCGTTCAAGTATTACGTAACGCAGGTTGGGGGGAATCAAAAATCTTCAAAAATTGCGTTACGTAATAGGTAAAGGCCCATTACAGTGCGTTACGCAGGGGGGAGGGGGTCAATAATCGCGTTACGTAATACTTGAACGCTCCCTTACTTCCTCCAATTTTGCCCGACTCCCCCTAATTTTCCCTGACTCACTCTAATTTTTCTTGACTCCCTGTAATTTTTCTGACTCCCTCCAATTTTTCTTGGCTCCATCTAATTTTTCTTGACTCCCTGTAATTTTTCCCGACTTACTCCTATTTTATCTCGTCTCCCTTTAATATTTCCTGACTCTCTCTTATTTTATCATGTCCCTCTCTACTTGTTCCTGACTCAATCCCATTTTATAGTGTCTCCCTCTATTTTTCCTGACTCCCTCCACACACGTTCACGGAAGTGAACCCACTCACAGGAGATGTAGCAGGTGTGAAATGCAGATCATATGCAAGAATGAAACAAACATAGAAAATAAACAAGTCATTGATTTATTCATTCGTGATAACTATTTTAATTTCGGAACAAATTATTTTATTAAGTTTGCATAGACAAGACATTTTTAAAAACTATATTTTTAGTAAAAACTAAAGGCTATAGCGGGATAATATGGTCAAAAATGTACCCGCACCGATCAGCCCCGCTACTTGTGTTTTCGATAAAGGATATAAAATTATGCCCTTATGCAAATTTTTAGCTTCCCAGAGGTCCTAAAACCGCTTGAATCGAGAAAAGAAGAATTTTTAGGTTTTATTACTTTTTTGGCGCAATTTTGCTTTAAAAATCTGAAAAAATTCAAGAAGAAATATATCTTTTGAATACAAAACTTTCAGATTTTTTTCAGATTTTTATATTGAAAATTAAGCACAGGAAAATTTTTTGAAATTTTCAAAGAAAATTTAGGTTATGATAATATGATTTGGCCAACTTTTAAATAGTATTTTTTATGTATTTTTTGTCATTCTTTTAAGTGGCAGACGCAGAATTTTTTAATATCTGAGCGGAAAGAACGAAAAAATCGAAAAACCCGTTTTTTGGCTGACTCTAGATGCATCTCGGGACAGCCAATTTTAGGATTTAGGATCCTGACTACAACTGAAAAGAAAAACTAAAGGTTCGAATTTTGTCATAAAATTTGGTATGTGGGGTTATAATAATATTTGGAACAACTTTTCCAAATAACTTTTTTCGATATCTCTAACGCGAAGCAAGTCGAATCGCATATCGAAAATTCACCGTGTTTGTGGATTCGCAGTAGGCCGCGTTTAAAATTTAAATTTAAGTTGACTATTTTAAAAAATGTGAACGATCAACCTGTATGACTGTGCAAAATTTCAAATCTGTATATGTTTTGATAGCCGAAATATAGGGGTGTCTTCATCTTAAATGCGACACACTTTATACACTAAGCATCAAAATTAACGCACCACCTTAGAAATGGGACGTTTTTGATGTCTTGTATTTCCTAAACCTGTTATCCGATTTTAGTGATTTTTTACTAATATGATAGCTTTATTCTTCAAGAATATCGATGTAATAATATTATTGCTAAACAGGTAAGTGCCATTGTATACCGGGTGTAATAATGATAGTGTGTTTTTTCCTCAAAGTTTGGAACACCCTGTGGAATATTCTAGAATATATGAAATGTTGAAATTAAAACCCAACTGTAGCCTTAGGCTTTCTTAACATTTTACTTTTTGATTTATTCGCGTATGTGGGATAATAAAAAAGTTAGATACTTTAACAACTAGCCATGTTATTCATCGATACAGTGTGTTTTTAAATAAGTGCGACAAACTTTAAGGGTTAATTCTGCATGAAAAAATAATGACCGTTTGCTTTATAAACATATGTTCACAGATGCTTCGTTTCCGAGATACGGGATGTTGTATTTTTTCTTACACACTGACGATTTATTTATTGCTCTAAAACCGGTTGAGATATGCAAATTAAATTAGGTAGGTTTTAAGAGGTAGTTATTGCGCATTTTTTACATACAACTAAGAATTTTATATTCACCATTGGCGTGCATACGGGATGTATCGAAAATGTTTATACTCGTATGCACGCCAATGGTGAATATTAAATTCTTAATGGTATGTCAAAAAATGCGCCATAGCTACTTTTTAAAACCTACCAAATTTCATTTGCATATCTGAACCAGTTTTAGAGTAATAAATAAATCGTCAGTTTGTAAGAAAAAATTCAACATCCCGTATCCCGGAAACAAAGCCTTTGCGGACATATGTTTATAAAGCGAACAGTCATTATTTTTTCATGTAAAATTACCTCTTAAAGTTTGTCGCACTTATTTAGAAACACCCTGTACTGATGAAGAACATGGCTAGTTGTTAAAGTACTTTTTTGTTATCCAACATAAGCGAATGAATCAAGAAGCAAAAAGACAAATTTACGCCAGCAGTAGCAGTAAAATGAAGCGTGATAAATGAAACCAACAGCGATAATACTGGGCGGCTCCACGGAGCTGTAAGTTGTCGCTCGAAATCGGGAAAAGTGGCGTCGTCAAGGTCATGTCGCAGACGGATAGGTCCAGGGGGTAAATCTACCAGTTTACTAAATTTTATATAGGGATGGTCACTTCTAAAAGTTCCTTTTGTTGTAAGATTAACACGTGCGGCGCTATGCACGCTGTATGCGTCGCTCTCATGGAGCCATGATTTTACAGCTGTGCTGCCGCCGTAATTTTACTGCTACTGCTAGCGTTAATTTGTCGCTCGTGGAGCCGTTCGCTAAGACTACAGTTAAGTTAATTTCAATATTTTATATACGCTAGAATAGTCCACAGGGTGTTCCAAACTTTGAGGAAAAAACACACTATCATTGTTACACCCGGTATACAATGACACTTACTTCTTTGGCAATATTATTATTACATCAATATTCTTGAAGAATAAAGCTATAATATACTAAAAAAATCGCTCAAATCGGACAACAGGTTTGGGAAATACGAGACATCAAAAATGCCCCATTTTTAAGGTGTTGTGTTAATTTTGACGCTTAGTGTATTATCAGTTTGATAATTTTTTGCAACTAATATTGTCGTATTTTTAATAGATTCAAAGTATACATTCAAAATACTGACTAATTCACTAATTTTATCATAAAAAGTTCAAACTGATTGCATTCTCTATAACGAGACCAAAATGGCAGACTAATTACCTCGTTATAAGCGGCTCTAGTTATATCAGACAACAATAATATTGTGCATACCACCACCACTGAAATGTTTTGATGCCTGTTACGTAGTTGATTAGGTGTCGATGGTCGACCTCAACAATGAAATTTGGCCATCGTAAATTGTAAATTCCTACAATATTCAATATCGGTCGATAACAAGAAGTAAGAAGTTTATTACCGGCGGTAGAATTTATTACAGCACTGCTCTCGATAAGCACACAGGTGTTGGGCATTCCTGTATACAGGCAGTTATGGTATTTATTTATTGCCATCACCACGCCAAAAACAGGTAAAGAAACATATTCTTCGATTTCATTTTTCCTCGTTATAACCAAATATGACCTGCCTGCGCAACATCAAAGAATGGACAGGATTAGACTTACAAAGTCTAATAAGAAAAGCCCAAAATAGAGACGAATTTGCAGAAGTCATCGCCAAACTTCGCTAAGAAGACGACACCCAAAGAAGAAGATAACCAAATATGCCTCGTTATAGAGGTGTTATAGTTCAATAGGAATTTCATGGGACATCTAGTGTACCTCGTTATAATCGAAACCTCGTAATACCCGTGTTCTTTATAGAGAGAGTCTACTGTAATATAATATAATGTCATTGAAATAATTTCCAAGTTTCCAGAGCTTAACGCTAATTCGCACTCGGTCACTTTCGAAAGACTCGTTGCCTAACGGTAGGCGGGCGCTCTATCATTAGAATTGTTTGTTTGAATTTGTTTGAATCTATTAAAAATGCGACTATATTTGTTGCAATAAATTATCAAACTGATAATATATTATTGTTTGAAAATAATATTAATGTAAGTTGGTCATTATTTAAATATACGAATAAATGTAGGCGGGCGCTCTATCATTAGATTTATTTGTTTGAATCTATTGGTAGGGGAGCCCAAGCGAGGATTTTTGCAGTTACTCGAGCGCGTCAGATTATCATATGGGGAGAAACCTGGTGCCCTGCAGATGTACCTCTACCATATATTAGCTCTTAGCACAGGGGAGTTCTTTAAGGGGGGCCCGAAAAAAAAAATATATAAGGACATGCAAAACGGTGTATATTTAAAAAATCTGACGATTTAAGCGGGACGTAAGGAAATGGGTGAGTTAAAAAGTTTCACAAAAAAAAAAGCGAATAATTCGCGAAATGAACGTTAGATCGAAAAACTAAAAAATACGTGTTCAATATTTTTCAAAAATCTATCGAATTATACCAAACATGACTCCTCACGGAGAGGGGTGGGGGGTAAATTTAAAATTTTAAACACAAATACCGCGATATTTCGCAAAATAAACATTAGATCGAAAAACTGCAAAATACACTAAATCAATATTTTTGAAAAATCTATCGAATGGTACCAAACACGGCCCCCACGGAGGTGGGGTGGGGGTTACTTTAAAATCCGAAATAGGAGCCCCCATTTTTTATTGCAGATTTTGATTCCTTACGTAAAAATAAGTAACTTTAATTCGAAACATGTTTTTAAATTATGGATAGATGGCGTTAAAATCGAAAAAAACGATTGTTGGAAATGGAAAATTAAATTAAAAATGGAAAGTTCCCACTAAAATGGAAAACTTTATTTAACTTTTTTTGGTTTTAGGACCTACTCTTCACAACTCAATAGGTCCCCAAAGCGCTCAAGTGACTGCACATTTAGCATACTTCGCTCCCCTACTATATTAAAAATACGACTACATATTTTGCAATAAATTATCAAATTGATAATATATAATTGTTTGAACATAATATTAATGTAAGTTGATCATTATTTAAATTATACAAATAAATTTTGTTAAATAATACTTAAAACATAAATCAATATTTTCTTTTCACAATGTAATCAAAGAATTTCAATGCGTCAAGTAAAAATAATTTTAAAAAAATATGATTTTTTCGCATTTTGAGAATTTTTAGGTTAAAAATAATTATTTTAAAAATGAAGATTCATAGCCTGTCAGCGAATAGATGGAAAACTATTCTAATATCTAACTATCTAATTTTGAGATGGGGTACAAAAAATTGCAAAAAGTTACAAAAACGTGGAGTTTACAAAAATGTTATCGCAATTGGGACTTTTCAAATAGGATTTGATAATGTGGAAGGAAAAATGTAGAAAACGTGTAATTAGCAACTGAGATTTGAGGTTATGGGCGAATAAATGGTTAAAAACGGTTTTTTCGTTTTTTTTTTTTTTTTCTTTCAGCTCAGAAATTAAAAATTCTGCCGTGCCATTCAAAAGAACGAAAAAAAGTACATAAAAATACTATTTAAAAGTTGGCCAAAACACATTATCATAACCATTCAAAAGAAAGAAAAAAAGGACATAAAAAATACTATTTAAAAGTTGGCCAAAACACATTATCATAACCTAAAAAATTATTGAAAATTTCAAAAATTTTGAAGGCTATGAATCTTCATTTTTAAAATAATTAATTATTTTTATTTGACGCATGCGAATTCTTTGATTAACCTGTCAAAAGAAAATATTGATTATGTTTTAAGTATTATTTGACAACATTTATTTGTATAATTTAAATAATGATCAACTTTCATTATTATTATTTCCATTATCAATTTGATAATTTATTGCAACAAATAAAGTTGTATTTTTAATGGATTCAAACAAATTCAAACAAATAAATCTAATGATAGAGCCCCCGCCTACCGTCAGGCAACGAGTCTTCCGAGAGTGGCCGAGTCCGAATTTGCGTTAAGCTCTGGGAACTTGGAAATGCTTTCAATGACATTATAATAATATTACACATTAATTGGTTCAACACTTCAATGCAATCAATTTGAACTTTTTATGATAGAATTAGTGAATTAGTCAGTATTTTGAATGTATACTTTGAATCTATTAAAAATACGACTATATTAGTTGCAATAAAATATCAAATTGATAATATACAGTGTATCGCATTTAAGATGAAGACACTCACTATCAAAATATATACAGATTTGAAATTTTGCACAGTCATACAGGTTGATGGTTCACATTTTTTAAAATAGTCAACTGAAATTTAAATTTTAAACGCGGCGAATCCACAAACAGGGTGAATTTTTGATATGCGATTCGATTTGCTTCGTGTTAAAGATATCGAAAAAAAAGTTATTTGGAAAAGTTTTCCAAATATTATTATAACCCCACATACCAAATTTTATGACAAAATTCGCACTTTTAGTTTTTTTTTTCAGTTGTAGACAGGATCCTAAATCCTAAAATTGGATGTCAGACAGCCAAAAGACGTTTTTTTTTTCGATTTTTTCCTTCTTTTCGTTCAGATATTAAAAATTCTGCCTGTCATTCAAAAGAATGACAAAAAATATACAAAAAAAACTATTTAAAAATTAACCAAAGCATATTATCATAACCTAAATTTTTTTTGAAAATTTCAAAATATTTTCCTGGGCTCAATTTTCAATATAAAAATCTGAAAAAATCATGCTGTTTTGTATTCAAAAGATACATCTTCTTCAATTTTTTCAGATTTTTTATAACAAAATTGCGATCAAAAACAAATAAAACCTAAAAATTCTTCTTTCCTCGATTCAAGAGGTTCTAGGACCTCTGGGAAGCTAAACATTTACACGAAGTCAATTTTATATCTTTTATTGAAAACACAAGTAGCGGGGCTGATCGGTGCGGGGGCATTTTTGACCATCTTATCACGGTATAGCCTTTATCGCTTCTTTGACTTTCTTGTCATTCTTGAAAAATGCGACGCACAATTGTTCATGTACATGTCAGTTGCTAGTTCAGATTTCTTTCCTAGGTAGCGCTAGGAGTTATCGTCCCGGACAAACTGCATTTCCGCTTGACTTGTCGTTCTAGTCTTTTATTAGATTCACCTTTACTCAAAATTTTTTCTTACTTTTTTGGCACGCTTACAAACAATAATTGAACTAAAAAAACGAATATTTTTATTCATGGATTCGATTATGTCTGAGATGCTGCAGTAAGGCAAGAACTCAAGTTATTCTATTCTGAAAAGTTGGAAAATAATTATCAATGATTAATCAGAACTACGCAGTCCAAATCTCTTTTGGCAGCTAATATTTTACTACGTCCTAAAAATATATCTCTTTAGTTCTTTATGTGTGATTTATCATTTTTTAGAAAAAACAACACAGTTTATCTCAAAGATCATTTGCATTTGGAACTTTAGCGGAATGTATGAAATCTTTAGGTATTTATGTAGAAAAGTTTGTTCCAACACTTCTAAATCTTTGGTTTACTGGTGCAAGAGATTCTGCTGACGAAGTAAGGAATAACGCTATTTTTGGTTTGGGGGAAATGATTTTACATGGAAAGGATAAGATATTTAGGTAAGACGGTGTTCTTTATTATTTTTTTTAACTTTCTTGTTGTTTTTATTTAGCGGAGCGTGCATACATATTTAGGACCTGAACGATGTATCTACATACTCAACATTGTTCTGTCCCTATCATCATCGGCTTATTAATTCCAAGAATTAGATCATATCCTCGACCTAAGTGAAATCTTAGAAAAGGAAACTGGAAGAAACCCTAGGTAGAATCTTAGAAAAACGAACTGGAAGAATTTCTCTGCACAACTAGACCACACCTTCAGCTGGATTCCATCAACTAACAAAAATTCGAGAGTTTTGTGGGTGCAGTAATAGGCGCTACATAGGAAACAATCCCTAGGGAATATCGCACAGAATATGCGCCCTGATGAACTGAAACATGTGAAGACATACGCGCATTTTCTCGAAAGTGGTGACCGAGAAATAGCCAGCACACAACATCAAAACAGCTAGACGCTAAAAATTGACAGAGAATGTCGAAAACCTTGACTTCAAAAAATCAAGGCGGCAGGCATGGTCCCTGTTGTGAAAAATTGGAGGAGCTAACCAATGCAGAGAGGTACAATGTCTCCTAACAAGGTTGCCTTCCATATAATATCTCTATCCAGAGCTCCACGAAGGCGAACACACACTACCTAGGTGAAAAGAGACTTAATGGCATTAAAACAAACGAACAAAATGGACAAGAATTCTTATTTGTGAAATCTCACATGCGCTGTAAAGCATCTAGATTTGATGGCATCCATCCTGAGTTCCTGTTACATAGTGGTACATACACGAAACAGTAGCTTGTAATGTTCTCTACACTGATATACTTCACTGAGGCAACATCCCTTTCTCACTTAAGCGAACAAAGATAATTGAAATTCCGGAACAGGGAAAACCAAATGATAAACCAGAAAACTACCGTACTATAACCCTACTCAGCATGGTATATAAACCACAAGAAACGTTTCTTTTTAATAAAATTAATCACAGGATACTTGAAAATGTCCCCATAGGGTTTTTCATCGACTGTCATTTGTTTCGAGCTTCTGTCAAATGTCGTATAATCCGTGTATAATATTAATATATACGGATTATACAACATATGACAGAAGCTCGAAACAAATGACTGTGAATGAAAAGCTCTATTGGACGAGCAGGCTTTCGTCCCTATTAAAGCTGTACGGACCAAGTCTTGACAGTGATAACTTTTGTAGAAGGTAGATTTCAAAAGAAACAAAAAGCAGTCGCCGTATTCATAGATCTAACACCAGCATATGTTACTGTTGGTGACAGGGATTAATATATAAACTAGTCGATTTATATATAGTTGGGTATATCGTATTGCTAGTTTTTTAAGAACTTATTCGTGGTAGCTGTGGCCTATTATGTGAATTTTTGTTTTATTAAATTCTCATACAGTAACTGCCATTTCGCTAACCAGTGTATTGTGCAACCTGTTGTCCTGTTAGTAGTTACTTAGGTTGAGTATCGGTCTATTTCTTTCATTATAGACTTAATCTATAAGTACTAGCTGGTCATGACAAACTTTGCTTCTAATAGTAACGAAACTAATCTATTGGATATTATTTCTTATAATTAAATGTTATTGGTCTACTACTTCAAAAAAATTGACTGGGAGGAACGAGGTATTAAAATCAATGGACAATATCTGAACCACCTACGATATGCGGACGATATAATCTTAATCGCTGATACAAAAGTAGCCTTAAAAACCATGCTAGAAGAATTATTAAACGATGAAGCCGAAATAATAGGACTGAGGATGAATTAGAATAAAACAAAGATTATGACAAACACTAACGAAAACTCCTTGATCACGTTAGGTCAAAATATAATAGGACGAGTTAAGGAATATACAGGGCGATTCATTAGTAATGTCCAATCTCTGAGTTGTAGATTCTAGACTTCAAAATATTGAGATTTAATCCAAATCACTTAAGTAAAATGTGGCTTGTTACTGTGTTACAGGGTGTTTTATTTAAAAATTTAATAACTGTTTTTGCCCAGTACTTTAAAACTATCTGACATATCCTTGTCATACTTGGCAGAGAGTGTTGGTAATGTACACCCTACTAAATTATGATAAACAAACGTTTCTGGCTACTACCAAAGGCGTACGATAGGGGACAGTGAATGGTTGACCCTTCCCAAATTCTACTCCACTGGCGGAATTGCTATTTTAGCGCAATATTTCGATTCTCCAGTACTTTCTATACAAATTATATACTCTTCATTTGTAACGATAATCATTAGCTTTCGAGATATTTGAAGTTGAAAATGAAACGGCACAGCTATTTTGATTAATGTATTTGTGCCCCTTCATTTTTAACTTCCAAATATCTCGAAAACTAAAGATTTTATCATTACGCATGAAGAGCATATTATTTACATAGCACGTATTGAAGAATAGAAAAATTGCACTAAAATATAGTCCAGGAACTGAAGCTTTTCACCTCGCAATTTTTACAGAATGGATCGATTTGCTTGAAAATTTGAGAATTAGTAGTGGATAGTCCAAGGATCAAAATCTATATGATGCCGAAAGGCGTTTTTACCATGGGGGTGGTTGCCACCCCATCTCGGGGTGGAAATTTTTTATTATATTTTCACCACAAAATTTGATAAAAACATTTATTCTAAGCAAAAATTGTTCTATACATTTTTTTGATAAAATTAATAGTTTTCGATTTATTCGCTATTGAAAGTGTTAGTTTTATAACTATCTAAAAAATCAATGTTTTTAGATATACTCATTTTCGATTCACTCAATTTATGCCGTAGAAAAAATTTGTTCAAGCCATGTTCTTGGGAATTAAATAACCTACAATTTCATATTTTAAACATTTTTTCGTATCTCTGATGCTAATCTTTCTATTCTGAAGAAAATGGCATTTTTTACCAAACTACAAAAATTCGTTATTCGCTTTTAACTCCAGTTTTTTAAAAACTGATCATTCTAAGCCGGTCAAACTTCTAGATTCTATTATTAATACGTAAATAAAGAAGACTTAATAAAGGCAATGACTAAAAACACCGCTAACTTACATAATTATGCTTCCAATTGGATTTCTCCTTTTTTTCCAAAAAAATATATTGATTTTTTAACCGTAACTTTATTATTTTTTATCTTAGAAAGTTTGATAACAAATAATTTTGTAGGTTTTTACAATATCTATAGGGTTATTAATACTAAATCCTTTTAAAATTCTCAGTCGCAAAAAGAGGTGACTTTGAAAGGGTTGGTAAAGGTGGTTTTTGCATGTTATTACAAGTTTTAATATTGTCAATACCTCACTCAGTTTTGGCTGCAGAAAAATTTTTTGCAAACCATGTTCTTGGGAATTAAATAAGCTACAATTTTATATTTAAACATTTTTTCGTATCTCTGATGTTAATCTTTCTATTCTGAAGAAAAGGGCATTGTTTACCAAACTACAAAAATTCGTTATTCGTTTTTAAATCCATTTTTTTAAAAACTAATCATTCTAAGCCGGTCAAACTTCTATAACCTATTAATAATGCATAAATAAAGAAGACCAAATAAAATTAATGAATAATTTTAATTAGGGTAGTGATTAGGGGGTTGATTCCGATCACTTTTTCGCAGAAAAAAATAGGGACTGACATTCCTTTCATTATAAGTAACTTAATTTTTAAGCTAGAGACTTTTTTTATTTCTGGAGGTAGATATTTTTAAATACTTTAAATTAGCTTAAATAAGGTATCCTCGAAAAATATATAGTTTTCCCGTATTTTGACCTTGAAACTACAATACTTAGCATTTGACGAAGAAGCGCTAGCATATAATAAAGTATAGTCCGATTACTATTGGTCTTAAAGAAAATTTTAAAAAACGGTTTTGTTTGTTTTTTTAAAAGCTACATTTTTGTTAAGTATAGTTGTTTTGATAAAACGAAAACTTTTTGAGTTATTAGCAGAAAACTGATTAAAAACATTGATTTTTTCGATATAAAAGTGATAATTTCGATAGCGAATAAATCGAAAAATATTAATTTTATCAAAAAAATGTATAGAACGTTTTTTGCTTAGAATGAATTTTTTTACCAACTTTTGCTGTCAAAATATACTAAAAAATGTTCACCCCCGAGATGGGGTGGCAACCACCCCCATGGTAAAAGCGCCTTTCGGCATCATATAAATTTTGATCCTTGGACTATCCACTACTTATTATCAAATTTTCAAGCAAATCGATCCATTCTGTAAAAATTGCGAGGTTTTGACGTATTTTAAGCTTCATTACTTGGACTAATAGTAATTCTGCCAATGTCGTTGAATGTGGAAAGGATCAAACTTTCACTTTTAATGGATAAAAATAGTTATTAAATTTTTAAATAAAACACCCTGTAACTCAGTAACGAGCCACATTTTATTTAACCCGGGAGTAGTCGCGCTCACTTCTATAACGTGAATAGTCGCGTGTTAGATTTCATCTCACAATACGAATTTAAATACGAATTTACAACAAATTTTTATTTTATAGTATTTTTATTTACTTGCTATGTTAGAAATATTATTTCTAACAATTATTAAAGCTAATTGGCTCTCCCCAAAGCCATAAATTCCACAAAAAGAAGAAGAAAAAATACCAACGCATTACTACACCCTTCCTCGAGGCACTTACGAAAATTTTTTCAAAATTGCAAAATGTTTCATCAAGTTATCGCGAAAAAGGATAAAATGTGAGATTCTATCTAACAGCGCGACTACTCGCGGGTTAAGTGATTTGGGTTAAATCTTAATATTTTGAGGTTTAGAATCTACAACCCAGAGATTGGACATTCTTAATGAATCACCCTGTATATATTTAGGATAATTCTTAACGCTCAACAAGGAATACCAAAAGACAGAAATAAAAAGGCGAATCAGACTGGCATAGGTAGAATTCGGTAAATTAAGCTAGGTACATTTTGAAAAACAAAAAATACCCGCAATATCATAGAACGTGAATTTTTAACCAGTGTATACTTCCTGTTTTCACATATGACTCCCAAGTTTGGACACTTGCAAAGGAAAATATCGATAAAGTGGCCAAATCGCAAAGATCGATGGAAAGACAGATGCTGCATATAAAACTTAAGATCGCAACAGTCCAGGAACAGCTGGAAAAACTCAAATGGAATTTTGCATGTCACACCATTCAACAAGCAGATGACAGATGGAACAATTAAATAATCTACTGGCGACCATGGGAACATAAGAGACGACGAGGAAGGCTTCAGATGAGATGGAGCGACGACCTCCAAAAGCATGCCGGATCCAGATGGATGACCACAGCGCTGGATAGAAACCAGTGGAAAAGAGAAGGGGAGGCCTATGTCCAAAGATGGATAGATAAAGGCTCGAAGATAGATAGATAGGTCTACTACTCTTTGCAGTTATTTAAATATATCCGTTTTACCCGCAACATTTGTCATCTAGATCAGAGGTTCTCAATCTGTGGTACATGTACCACTGGTGGTACATAATATCATTATTGGCGGTGGTACACAATACACAGAAAAAATTAAAATAGTAGTACTTAGTAAGTATTGATAATAGAATTTAAAAATATAGGTGGTACCAAAAATAATAAAAATAACTGTAGGTGGTACATCACTCAAAAAGCTTGATAACCGCTGATCTGTATGCTGTCGATAGCCGAATTTTCATTTATGGACGCTGCCTCGACAGTTTCTCGGACGATTCTCGGTTGTTTCTGCGCAAAAACTTGAGGTCGTTTCTTGTTGTTAGGTTGTAGCTGCTTCTATGATAAGGCACCACCTACTCATCACGCCGCCTTTAATATCACTGTATTAATGTTAATAATTTTTGCGGTTCGATAAGAAAAACAAAATTTTATGGTTTGAAATACACTTTATTATTCAGTACAGTCTCCCTGAACATTAATTCACTCGTTCCAACGAGATTATTCTTTTTCTCATGAGCATCTTTCAATGCGTCACAGTTTTTCGATTTCTTTCTAACGCATTAAATTGTATGTGACAGAAAAAAAGGCACGTCGGTGATTACAGACATTTATAACATTTATTCTATTTGTCGATAGACGGCGCTATAATCGAAAAAAAAAATTATTTACGAATTATATAATATATCTACGAATATAATCTGTACAATTTATAAGACTATACAAATCAAAGAAAATGCCATTTTATAAATGCAATAAACACAATTGATTTGTTTTTATGCCAAATTGGAAATAAAATGTGACAACTGTCAGATTTAACTAAAATGTCATGTTAGAATAAATGTTATAAATGTGTATTATCACGGACATACCTTTTTTTTCTATCATTTGTGACGCACTGAAAAATGCTCATGAAAAGGACCGTACAATTTATAAATTCCATCACTGTGGTGAGAATATGGAAGGGCTGCAAAATACGCTTCCACGGCTGTTATGACCTCATCATTTGGTGAAAAACGCTTTCCACGCGTGAATTTTTTAGGTATTGAAACATATGGAAGTCACTAGGGGCTAAATCTGATGAATACGGGGGATGCTCCAACAAGTCGAACTTTAATTCATGGATTTTAGCTATTGTTCAAATACTCATATGACAAAGTGCATTGTTCCGCATTGAAACCGGGTTAATTTTCATTCATTCAGTTGGTCTAAGCAGAACACCTTTTTGGCTGATTTCTGGACACGAACTCGTTTCTGAGCGAAAAACCAGGTTCCCACCACTCTTTAGCCTCTTGTTTTGATTCAAGATCATGGTGATAGACCCAAGTCTAATCCATACTGATGAATCGACGCATAAAATCTACTTTATCGTTTCGAAAACTCTCTAGATGTTGCTGAGAAAGTCACATTCGAATGTGTTTGCGTTCAGGTTGTTAGCGAATGCGGTACCCATTGCGAACCCAACTTTCTGAAACCCAATACTTCAGTTAAAACATTGCTTCCACTGCCCAATGAGATGCCTAGGGCTTCTACTAAATCTCTTTCAGTCACACGACTGTATTTTTCTACGATGGCTGGTGTTGTTGCTGTTTTTGGACGTCCTTGAAGTGGATCGTCTTCAAGGCTTTTACGGCCACGTTTAAATTCAGCAACCCATCTTTCTGCCGTAGTAATTGAAGGCGAAAAGTCCTTATACACTTTCAATATTCGTTCGTAAATTTCCTTTGATTTTGAAACCTTCCAAAAATAAAAATTTAGTCACTGCACGATACTTGATTGTTTCCATTGTGAAAAAGTAGGTACTGTGACACATCGATATTAAATGGCTTGTAAACAAAAAATGGATTGACAGATTGAAATTAAACTTCACACGCGTTCATAATATGAAGAGTGTACGAACATAACAAATAGGTGCATATAGATTTTCACTTCGGAAAAAATCAAACAAGATAGAACTTTTTGTAATTTCATAAGGACATGTTTAATAAACAACATATCAAAAAGTTCTACTCGAGAAGTGGGTGCTTCATTTTTTATTAAACTGACTGAAATTGTAGAAATAAACTGACTTGACCTTTGAAAAATTCAGAAAATTTTACAAAAAAACCCTCTATAAAGATTTTTCTAAAATTAAATCTGTAGCTTCTATAATTTTTTATTTATAACTCTAAAATCACCCTTCTCACAAACATTGGCGCACTGTAAACTAGGGTGCGGCGAAGTGCATGGTTGAGTTATTTTAATGTAATTCTTTAACTAATGGATCAAATGAAATTTTATAAATTGATCATGAAAATAATTTAGCTATCTTATGGTTGTAATAAAAAGAAATAAAATTATGGGCATAAGTATGGTGTGGGCGGAAAGTGAGACTTACATGAATTTGGTTTAAAAATGATTTAAAAATGTGTAACTAATACAATTTTTCGTATAAAACTCTCAATTTTGCACAGCTTACCTTTCAGACATCTTACTAAACGATGTTTCTCTCAAAAAAAAATCTCAAAAATTTAGTTCAAATGACACGACGTCTCAAAAAATGTAATTTTTAAAAACTTCGTAGTTTTACAGAATTACCACCACTTTAAGACGGTATTACTCATAGGTCTGGATCCCGCGTATGAAAAAAAGTTGATCAATAGCAAGCTGAAAATTTGTTAATAGCTTAAGGGTGTCTACTCGGACAAACTTTGATATATGGGAATACTGGAACAGGGGAAGTTTTAATTGTGGAACAGGTTAAAAATTTGGAACGGTCAGACCACGAAAACGGCACATGTATTTTGTCCTACAGAACAGACTTAAACTCTCCGAGTAGAGATTAAACTCTCATGCAAAAATCAGACTGCTATTTATCACCAAATGGGCGTTTTAATGAGTGGAACATGTAGAATATGTCAAATGACAGGAATTATGGCAGGTGATAAATAGCAGCCTGATTTTTGCATGAGAGTTTAATCTCTGTTCGGAGAGTTTAAGTCTGTTCTGTCGGACAAAATAAATATGCCGTTTTCGTGGTCTGACCGTTCCAAATTTTTAACCTGTTCCACAATTAAAACTGCCCCTGTTACAGTGTTCCCATATATCAAAGTTTATCCGACTAGACACCCTTAAGCTATTAACAAATTTTCAGCTTGCTATTAATCAACTTTTTTTTCATACGCGGGATCCAGACCTATCAAGTTTGAACAGATTTATTACATTTTTGTAGATGCTTTTTTAAAGATTAGGATGTAAGGTTTAAAATGCACTAAATTATTTTACTTTAGAAATGAAATAGACTTTCTTTTTGAGAAAATTAAGAAAGATAACAAAAATGTAATACAAAAACCGAAAATTACCAGATAATAAGCTTCAACAATAATAAATGTTCAACAAAAAATTTTTTAGCTCTTATACAGTATGTCTGCCTAACTTGAAACCTATTGATAACTTTTTTATTATCAGTTTTACAAAAAAAAGTTATTCCTTATTATTGTACTCTAAATTGTAATGCCATATTCGAATTCAGCATAATCAAAAACAAAATAGAAACATATTTGATCAAAGTAAAATGATGAATTTAACGATGTTTTATACAAAACAATTGTTATTGTTTAAACAGTTAATAAACAATTAGCGGCCAAATCTGCGAGTAGAACATTTTACTTTAACATGTATATAAACTAACAAAAAACGTTTTAGAAAAATATAAGCTTGTTTGAATTTTTCCGAAACAATGCATGTTTTCGTTCTAATTGCACTCCCCTAAGAATAAAATTAGGCTAGTAGAAACGCCGTCTCTTGTCGAACCGTAAAACGTACTGAACAGCCTAATAGTATTATTAATGAGAATATTCGCTTCTCCCAAATATGTAGGGTATCAAAAGAATTGTCTCTGAATGAGTGCTCTCCATCTTACTAGGAGTTTATGTTTTTGTTACGAAAAAGAACAATATTTACTTTTCGTTTTTACTACCTTTTAATGTTTTTTTCTTCTCTATTTCTAGCCATTATCCTGAAATACTACAAGCCCTCTCCACTTCAGTGTCTAAAGAAGCACATTCTGGAACATTAGACAATATCTGCGGTGCTTTAGCAAAAATGATCATTGTAAATCCAAATGCTATACCTTTAGATCAAGTAAGTAGTATTTCTCCATATTCTTAGTAAAAATTGAATAACAATAAAACAATGTAACGCTGTAATAGTATATACGATTAAAAGAATTATTAAGTACTTACCGCAGTTTAATAAGTTTATATGTCGGTATGCCGGATTAAGTAAGTTTATTAAATGTTTCTTGTTTATTATTTAACTACATTAAATTTTTGTTAGTTGTGGTGTTAAGAAGCAACAGTAGCGATCAACAGGTAGCAACAAACGTGGTCCAAGATTGCGGCTGTAATTTTGAGTATTTGTGGAGATATTTGGCACACATATTCGTAATATAATAAAGAAGGCGGTACAGAGCCCAATTTGAGAAATATATTAGTATGTGGAAATTACTCTATAACTAAATAAAATATTGCAAAAAGGAGCCTGTACCGCCATTAAGAAGAACAAAAAAATAAACTTTCTTCAAATAAACTTTTTTATCCCATGCCTAGATTTTGTGTGATATTGGACCTAGTAAAATTTTTTATCTCTAACAATAAATCGAACATATTATAACTAAATAACTGATTAGTCAACATAGAGAAAGTGTCACTGTCATTTTGACAAACCTGCGTCAGATTTCTGTTATGTTATCTGCATAGGGATTACGAACACTCGATACGAATCGTACCTAGTGCAGATAACGGAACAGAAATCTGACGCAGGTTTGTGAAAATGACAGTGACACTTTCTCTATGTTGACTAATCAGTTATTTAGTTATAATAAGTTCGTTATCTAGAGATAATAGCTATTTGGATATCAAGGGAGGAAAGTGCTACTTTTCCTCCCGAGAATGAAGTTTACTGTCCGACGCGTAGCGGAGGGCAGTAATCATTCAAGGGACTAAAAGGCACTTTACTCACATGTTATACATATGGGTTTTCCACCTTCCTCGAATAACAAGTAATTTTTTCATTTTTATTCAATTTATTTATGTAACTAACCAAAAAAAATTATTAGAACTAAAACTAACAAGTAGGTACAATATAACTGTCAAATATAAGTCAAATTATTAATGTAATAACTATTTGTATAACAAGGGAGGAAAAGGCACTTTACTTCCATGTTATACATATGGTTTTTCCACCGTCCTTAAATAACAAGTCGTTTTTTCATTTTTACTTAATTTATTTATGTAACCAACCAACAAAAGTTATTAGAACTAAAACTAACAAGTAGGTACAATATAACTGTCAACTGTCAAATATAAGTCAAATTATTAATGTAAACATTGTTAAATCAAAATAACAATTTACTGTTTTTTACCATTCTGCAAAACACAGGATGTTTTATAAATAAACGTTAAAATGTATAGATACTTACGTAATGGAAAATGGATATTGTACATTGTACAAGGTGTCAATAAGTTATATTTCATGAATAAAATACCATGACGTCACTTTTACTTTTCCTCCCTAGGGAGGAAAAGTACAACTTTGCTCCCTACAATCAGGTCCGGAAAAGTATACTTTCGGTAGAGGTAGGTGGAAAACATTGTTAAATCAAAGTGGAAAAAAATTTTACTAGGTCCAATATGACACAAAATCTAGGCTTGGGATAAAAAAGTTTATTTGAAGAAAGTTTATTTTTTTGTTCTTCTTAATGGCGGTACAGGCTCCTTTTTGCAATATTTTATTTAGTTATAGAGTAATTTCCACATACTAATATATTTCTCAAATTGGGCTCTGCACCGCCATTCTTTATTATATTACGAATATGTGTGTCAAATATCTCCCCAAAATATTCAAAATTACAGCCGCAATCTTTGGACCGCGTTTGTTGCTACCTGTTGATCGCTACTGTTGCCTCTTAAAAATGGCCCTCTTTGGGAATTTAGTCGACAAACGTGAAGCAATTATTATTTTTAAATGTAAAAATGTTTAACCAACGATTTTCTCGCTGTTCAAGCGTACAAAACAAGAATAAATCTGATAGAAAATATATACACTGCAAGTCAAAAGTCCCCTCGCCTCCTCTTTTGAACTTCTATCTTTTGAACGTTTATACTTATAATACTAAAATTTTGAGGGAGGAAATAAACGGACGTAAGCTTCTCAAATAGTCATAACAGGTGCCGTAATAGTGACAGATGACGTTACAGAGCCACTTTGACCGATAATTTTCTATGGAACCTTATGGCAAGTGATATCTCGTTTGAAAAATATTGAAAATACCTATTGAATCATACTAATTTTGTGTTAGCTTACGTTGATTTTTATGAATTTATTAATAGTTTCCCATTTACAGAATGAAGATTCAAACGTCCGCCTATGGTTATTTGTCAAAAAAGTTGACGTTTTTCAATTGTCTAGTTGTTTTTACGTCAACGTCAACTTTTTTGACAAATAACCATAAGCGGACGTTTGCATATTTATTAATTAAATGCGAAAGTACAATTTTATATTTATTTAATTTATTCATCAAAATCAACTTTTCATCAAACAAAGTTAATATGATGGAATGGGTATTTTCAATATCTCTCAAACGAGATATCACTTGTCATAAGGTCCCATTTAATAGGGCTTTTCATTCACAGTCATTTGTTTTGAGCTTCTGTCATATGTTGTATAATCCGTGTATATTAATATTATACACGGATTATATGACATTTGACAGAAGCTCGAAACAAATGACAATCGATGAAAAGCCCTATATTATGTCTTTGTTAATTTTTCAAACTCTTCTGTTACTTCTTTGTCACGAGTGAGGGGAGTAGGCAGATTGAGACCCCGAACTCGAACGGAACCATACCCCTCTTGATAATGGCTCCAAAAAGGGTGCCGAAACGTCGAGTTATAAATTCTCAACGCGGTTCTTCCCGAGAACTTAGTAATTTTCATATATATATATATATATATATATATATATATATATATATATATATATATATATATATATACGTCTTCATATCAAGGCGAGATCCGACTAAATCGAGGACAACCCGAGATCCACCAATAGGAAATTAATTATTGGAGTATATTGTTCATAAGTATCTTTATAATTAACAGATTAATCATGGCACACTTAGAGGGGAAAAGATTTTTGTACTTAAATTTTTCTGATAAATTTACAGCGAAACGAGATCCGTCGCTGAAAAGTAAAGGGGAGGACTTATATACGAAATTTTAGATATTTACCGTTCAACGCGAGATCACACACTGATGCCAGCTCTAAAGAGTATTAGTCAAGCGGTTGGAGCTCGTGTTGTATTGTATATTTCCCACGATATAAAGATATATAATGGGCGTAACTTTTAAGTATCGCTTCTTTTGTGTCTTTAAAGTCTACGATTGACCTTTCAGAAAGTCCCTTAGTTTTATTACATACATAAGGGTGTGAAAAAAGAAAAAGAATACTTGACAAATAATAACCATTTAATAATGATAATTATTTGCAATACAATATTTTAAAACTATACATTAATATTCTTAAAAAACACTTACTACGAAACCAAAATGTAATTATTATATTCTTAAATAATACAAATTGTTACAAAATAATTATTTAAATGATTGCTTGTTTTAAAAATACATTACAAGAAAGTAAAATTTTTTATAAATATTATTAAAGTTTAAAAAATAAAATAACTCAATATGTAATTATTATTTGATAGTTAAAAAATGATTTTAAGTAAAATGATTTAAAAGATAAAAAGAAACACACATAATTTTCAGGGTCAACTCCTAATTGCATGAAAATTTGGATTTAGATTCTACCCATCCCCCACTTCAAAGTTGAATTTGTGCCGTTGATTGCTTTTACTTGGAGGGTGAAAAAATATACGTTTAAAATAAGTCCGGAAACAGATCTGACTAAGTTTAAGCAACTTTTGTTCTATAGAGTTTTTTTAACTTAGGTACTAGGTTAATTTAGTAGTAGGTACTAGAGTCACTTGCGACTAAAAATATTTACTTTTCAACAAAAAAAAAACACGTTTTTCGGCGGTTTTTCGCAAATACTCAAAAAGTAAGTATTATATCGAAAAAATATTCTTGGAAAAAATGTAGCATACAAAAAAAAACGAAAAAATGGTATATTCTTAGTCTATAGAACCAGTAAAAGTAAATTTGTAGCTCATAAAAAAGACGATCTTATCCTTCAAATTCCAAATCAAATATTTTAACGTGATACATAGTACCAAAAAATGAAGCTCTTTTCGGGGAAAACCCATTAAAATTTTTTTAAAGTGTTAACAAAAAGCTTTATTTTATTTTATAAAAGTTATATACGGGTAGGAGAGACAACGGAACGAATTTTCGAACGTTTAAACAGACGACATCCCAGATTTACCAATTTCTGGACAATTGATCCAAAGGCTGGATTCTAACAACGAAACAGTTGTGGATTTTCAAGTTTTCAATGAGAGTTAGAATGAAAAAACATTAGTGACCTCGAGTATGATGGTTTGGAGAATTTGGCTGGTTATATCTGCCATAAATTGAAGGACTCCAGTATTCAATCCGAAGATGTTTCAACGTACACGTGGGTTGATCATTTGAGTAAGTGTGGTTTATGTAAACCATCAGACACTCTCTTGTCATATATTAAGTAACTGGCGACAATTTTTCCTTCCACAAGAATGGTGATTCCATTTTGGTAACTAAAAATTATTTAGAAAACCTTATGTCCAAAAGTGTAACTGTAGACTGTTCTAACAAAGCGAACAAGTTATTTTTTGGGTCTCGGATGTACTTCCGAATTAAAGAATTAAACAAGTCTCTTAACAACCTGACATTGCGTAAAAGAAAAATTATGAAAACTGCTACATAGTTGCTGTATGTACGTCTATTTCACATGCACAAAATTTAAATAAAGTGCATGGCATGAAAACTGTAAAACTTATTTTTGTCTTTTCCAAGCCTCTTACTTAAATCTGATGAAATACATTATTTAAAAAGTAAAAAATTTTGTTTTTTTATCAATCCATTAAATTTATGGTTTTATTTTGGGGCTTTTCTTCCCCTTGGTAAAAATTATATTTACTAATGTGTAGGCCACTAATCAATTTTTGCCAACTAAAGAAAAATAATAATTTTAGTAGATATCGATTATATGAATATTTTTATTTTCCGGATACCAATATAATCAAGAAACTGGGAACTTTACAAATAACTGAAAATCAATTTAAATAAAAGTAAATAGTTTAATAATTTTCCTCTAAACTATACAAATCACTTAGTTTCTTTTAGACATAATTCATTCATTTGTGCTATTCTCAAATTTCATTCGCGTTCGTGTTACGAACGCATAGACGGGACTATGCTTTACTCTGTTGTTAACGTCATGCGCCAATCGGACGAGCTTACGTAACTAGAATATCAGGGTGTGCATATTTCCGGGTCCCGGTGAATTCGTATCTATTTTAATCCCCATCCTAATTACAGACCAACTGGCAACTCTGGTGCGCAGGTAATTTTTAAATAACGCATTAACTACCGGTGAATTGGTAACTTTCATTTTTTAAGTATTGTTGATAATCTAATATCGGTATTCCAGGTATTTAGCGCTGCACTCCTAGAAAATGGAAAAAATGTCACAGGAAGTGAAACCGATGATGAAACGAAACGCAAAAGAGAAAACTTGGATGATTGTTTTAATAGAAGTAAAATTAAAAACGGTCACCAAGCAAAGCAGGCAACGAAAACAAGGAAGACATGGAAAATGTTATGATTACAATAATGAAAGAGCTAATGAATAAAAACGATGAAATGCTTCAGGAAATAAAACAAATAAGGAAAGAATAACAACAAACCAATAAAGAGTTAATGGGTGTAAAAGCAGAGAAACAAAAACTAAAAAAAGAAGTAAAACAGCTACATGAATGAATGGAGCAACTGGAGAAATTTAGCAAAAAAAAAGCTTGATCGTAACTGGGTTGAAAGTAGAAACAAATGATTATAAGAAATTAAAAGAAGAAATGGAAAATTTCAGAGCCCAAGAGTTGCAAATACAAATAAAACTAAGAAGTGCAAAAAAAATAGGAGAAACAGTATGCGCAATAGAAACAGAAGCCCTCACGGATAAAATGGAAATCCTAAACAAGAAACGTAAACTAAAACAGCATAAAGATCGTATCTATATAAACAACGACTGGACATCGAAAGAAAAAGAAATGCAAAAGGAAATAACTAAAATAGCAAAGGACGAAAGAAGCAAACGAAAATCGGCTACAAGAAATTAATAGTGAATGGCAAAATGTAGATATGGGACGAAGAGAGAGAACAGCTGATAGAAAATTCAAAAAACTAATAAACGAAGAACAGCGGCTGAAATATAATATTGACATGGCAAAAAAAGACTCGGAAATGCAAAAGGTTAACGAAAACAAAATAACGCACACAAAATAAAGAAAGAATCTCAATACGAAGAAAAGAACAAAACCCATTAGAATGGGCTCTTGGAATATTAGAACCATGCTGGCAGCAGGTAAGATGCAAGAAATAGCTCTTGAAATGAAAAAATACCAACTAGAAATCCTAGCCATACAGGAAATACGATGGAAGAAAGAAGGAAAAATTGAGAGAAAAACTTTAGCATGTATTATTCGGGAGAAAACAAACAGGGAACGAATGGTACGGCATTTATGGTGAACAAAAAAATGAGGGAAAAACTGATACAATTCAAAGCAGTTAATGAAAGGATATCTTACATAAGAAAATAAACAAGCCCACATCTCGATAGTCAATTGCTATGCACCCACTGAAGAAGCAAACGAAGAAGATAAAACAGAATTCTAAGACATCCTGGAAGAAACCTGTTAAAATATTCCGAGGAATGACATATTAATAATATTGGGTGATTTCAATGCAAAGATCGGAAAGGAGGACTATAATCGTAATGTAGCTGGCAAAGAAACCATTCATGAAACTACGAATGATAATGGAGGAGAAATCTGCAACCTAGCCGCAGCAACAAATACATATATAGTTAGTACTGGGCATAAACATAAAAAAGAAAACAAAATAACATGGATGATACCAGGAAGAATGGATGGAAACCAAATAAATCATACTCTAATTTCGAAAAAGTGGACACAAATAGTACAAGACGTAAGGTCATATAGAGGGGCAAATGGAGGCACTGACCACATATTGTTGATAGCAAAACTTAAGATGAAAATAATCAAAGCAAATACTCATAAGGAAGGAAAAAGGAGGAAATGGAATATAGCCAATCTGAAAACGCAAGAAAAAAAGCAACAATATACAGAACAACTGGAACAGAAATTGGGTCAGTACGAGCACATAGAAATAGAAGGAGAATGGAAAAACATAAAGAACAGCATAATAGAGACAGCAGAACAAATAATAGGATTCCAAAAAAACAAAGAATCGAAAGAATGGTTTGATGAGGAATGTCACCAAAAAAGTCAACTGAAGCACCTCGCAAGAAACAAATGGCTACAAAGTGCCGAACAGGAACAACTGGACCAATATAGAAAAGAAAAACAAGAAGCATTGAAACTCTATAGAAGAAAGAAGAACACATGGATCTCTGAACAAATGCAAGAATTAGAAACGAATAATAAAGACAACAAGAAATTGTTCGAATATATAAAACAACAACACAGTACCAAAAAATCTGTCACAAAAATAAACAAAAAAGATTGGGAAAAACATTTCACGGACCTATACAAAAACGACAATAAGGCATATTCAGAGGATGAGGATATAAGAGATAACAGAGATGAAGAGGAAGTCGCACCTACTTATTAGGAATTCATGGAGATATTAAAACAACTAAAAGTAAACAAAACGCCAGGGCCAGATGAAATCAACAACGAACTGATCATCAACGGCGGAGAGGAGCTCACGAAGCGAATGCACAAGTTAATGGTTACAATTTGGAAGGACGAAAGCATGCCCATAGAATGGAAAAACGGACACATCGCACCAATCTTTAAGAAAGGAGATCCAACTAAGTGCTGCAACTACAGACCAATTATGCTACTAAATACAACGTATAAGATATTGACCACAATTATAAGAAACCGACTAAATCAATACACAGAAAAAATTATAGGACCATATCAACAGGGTTTTAGAACAATAGATCAAAGGAAGATCAACAATAGATGCAATACACGTACTGACACAAACAATTGAAAAAAGCTATGAACATGACATAGAATTACACATACTATTCATCGACTTCCAACAGGCCTTCAACAGCATATACAGACAACAATTATTAAAAGAAATGAAAAAAATGGAGATACCGGCAAAATTAATAAGACTAACTAGAATGACAATAAAAGACTCAACAGCAAAAGTTAAAACAAATGAGGGCGATACAAATGACATCAAAATAGAACTTGAAGTAAGACAAGGAGACAGTCTGTCAACGACAAACGACACTATTTAATATCGCTCTAGAAGGAGTAATTAGGGACACAGGGCTGAAAAAGACAATTATTCAAAGCTCAACACAGATCATAGGATATGCAGATGAACTGGGACTGGTATCACGAGATAAAAAAAGACTAGAAGAGGCACTTTTAACCCTGGTAAGAGAAGCAAAGACGAGAGGACTAATAATCAATCAGAATAAAACAAAATATCTTATAAGCACACGAGACAATGTAAACAGAATAGCAGAAATAAAGATAGGTGAAAATACATTCCAGAGAGTAGATTGCTTCAAATACCTGGGGGTGATGGTGGACGGCAAAAACGGAAGGAGTATAGAGATAAACGACAGAATTAAAGCAGGTAATAGAGTATATTGGAAATATCACCAACTACTCAAGGACAAAAACCTGAGCAAAAAAAACAAAATCAAAAATATACACAGCAGCAATCAGATCAGTGATAGCCTATGGAGCAGAAGTAATGTGCCTTACGAAAAAAGACGAAGAAAAGTTAAAAATAATTGAGAGAAAAATTATAAGGATACATGGCCCAGTAAAGACACAAACAGGGGAATATTGAAAGCTGATGAACCATGCAGTAATAAATATAAATAAAGGAGAAGATATAGTAAAATTCATTAAAGCACAAAGCCTCAGATGGTTTGGGCACACACAAAGAAGAGGGGTAGAAGAACTGATCAGGAAGATGAAGAATGAACTGGAAACCAGTAAAAAATAGACCAAGAGGAAGACCAAAAATTAGATGGGAAGATCAACTGCTAGACGATATATCAAAGATGGAAATTGCAAACTGGAGAGAAAAGATTCAGGACCGGAGAGACTGGAAGAAGATAGTAGAGAGGGCAAAAAAACATCACAACCTATGAACTAAGACCTAAAGGAAAAGCGGACTAATTTACCGCGTGAAATGGATTAAAAGAGCTCATATTTGAGCGAACTATACTCTAACAAGAATGAACGGTCCATATAATAATTCCAGGTATGTACCTGTATAAATTACCCTCCTTGAAGTTGGTGTAAAAGGTATTCACCATTTATGTATTGTCTTTTGGAAGAATTACTAGAGAAAATCCAAATAAATTTTGAAAAAATGGCTGAAATCGCTGAAATTCTTGTAACAGATTCCGTAATGAGTGTACATGGGTGGTAAATGATTTTAAATTTCACTTAAAGAAAGTGCTAAAAAGTCTAAAACATTTATGGTACTGTTCTGCATCTGGTTTCCAGGCAACCTGTTATACCGACGGTTAGTTTTTTTAATATTTTGAGTAGTAACTATGTTGGTTATCAACAATTTGATGTCAAAAATGCACATTTTGCCATTTTTTGTCTACCAGTAAGAAGAAAAACATTCAAAACAAAATTTAAGATAATCGCATTATAGAGCATGTAAAACAATTTAAACAAGGTTTTATAAATTTCGCTATACTTAATTGTTGCTTATAAAACTATAAATTAAGTCAGTTTAACGTTAATATAACTTATGTAAAAAATACAACTTATATCTCGATATTACGTGAAATAGCTCAAAGAAATGAGTAAAAATACACGGTTTTTATGACACTCAGTGTAACTACGTAACAATTGTTTTAGTTTCTATATGGACGGAATAACAAAATTTATGTAAATCTGACCATTTTTTTCCCAATTTAATTATTTATTGACAATTTAAATGAAAAATAGCCGATTTTAAGAATTTTCGTCTACAAGTTACAATGTTTTACCAAAAAACTGAAAAAAGAACCGATTAGTTTATTGAAATAGCCTTAAAATGAGTTGAAGTAAAATAGAATTGGAGCTTTGTTTATCAATAAACATTAACTATTCAAATTTATTTCTTACGTTTTAAGCTAACTACCTGAGGTACCCCTAAACCCTAAAAATGTCATCAAAACGACGATTTTGAAGCTCTTCCGACTGGATTAAAGAAGCTATTATCGATTCAAACCAAAGTCGTGTATTTTTAATTCTAAATTTCAACTATTTAATTAAAAATAAAGTGTTTCAGTTGAAAATTCAAAGTTGCTACACCCACCGCTTTCGCAGGCAGAATAAGAACCCTGCTATTGCATAAGTATATAGATTTTGAAAAACCATTCAAAAAGCATTCCAACGTTTTTTCGATATGCCGTCTAGTTCTCGAGATATTTGACAATCGCCTTTCTGGACAGAGCCCTTAAATAATGTAAACATTCTTATTCAAGCTAGACATAAGCCGAGTGAGAGAGCTGACCGTGAAATTCATTTGCGATGTTTCCAAATTTACCGGATCTCGGGTTGTCTGCAAAATATATATTTACCATATACACAACGGATCGCGCGCGCTGCCCTCTACAGCGGATTTAGTGGAACCACTGCAATATAAAATTCACCAAAAGGGGTGCAAAATGAGGTCCAGACAAAAATCGATTTCCTTGTACCCTAACCATTGTTACATCGAGATGTCACTATATACACGTGAATACAAGGTGAGATCCAAAATCGGATCTCGCCTTGCAAAACGGATCTCGCAGTGACTGTCAATATCAACAAACAAGTGGTTTATTAGGGTTGCAGTCAGAAGTTTGGCCAGGATATCAAAGAAACACTCTTTTGACTTTTTGTCTAGCTTTCGGGGTTGTTTGACCCCTTTATCAAGACTCTGTAATATAAAACAAAAATGTAAGTATTTTAAAATATTACATTGTTTTAGTAAACCTACTAGTCGTTGAGATTATTAAAGAGAAGCTTGATGATGCTCAACATTTCAAATTAACACAAATATTGAAAACAGAAAACAAAGGACACAATACATTATTTCTCTGGTATACAGAAGAAATCTTTTCCGTAGCGGACGCGAAAATGTAAATTTCAAAGTCTTCATAAAAGACGATGAACGACAAAAGACACCTCTTTGTGTCACAGATTTGTCTACAAAGCCACGTTATTCGCTACACATTCGTCAATAACGGAGAAAAACCGTGATATGAAAGGAAACGGCGATTGCATTTTATTTCACTTCGACCACCACCGATATTCTACACGACGTGTTTCGAGCTCATGTCAAGCTCTCGTCAGGAACATCTAGGTGGATGGTCGAGGTGTAAGAAAATGCTTTTGGCCTTTCTGGTAATAATAAAATAACCAGACTTCAGTACACTTGGTACGACATCTATATGAATTAAATGAAAAGATTTCTCTGGTATACAGAAGAAATCTTTTCCGTAGCGGACGCGAAAATGTAAATTTCAAAGTCTTCATAAAAGACGATGAACGACAAAAGACACCTCTTTGTGTCACAGATTTGTGTCACGAGAGCTTGACATGAGCTCGAAACACGTCGTGTAGAATATCGGTGGTGGTCGAAGTGAAATAAAATGCAATCGCTGTTTCCTTTCATATCACGGTTTTTCTCCGTTATTGACGAATGTGTAGCGAATAACGTGGCTTTGTAGACAAATCTGTGACACAAAGAGGTGTCTTTTGTCGTTCATCGTCTTTTATGAAGACTTTGAAATTTACATTTTCGCGTCCGCTACGGAAAAGATTTCTTCTGTATACCAGAGAAATCTTTTCATTTAATTCATATAGATGTCGTACCAAGTGTACTGAAGTCTGGTTATTTTATTATTACCAGAAAGGCCAAAAGCATTTTCTTACACCTCGACCATCCACCTAGATGTTCCTGACGAGAGCTTGATATGAGCTCGAAACACGTCGTGTAGAATATCGGTGGTGGTCGAAGTGAAATAAAATGCAATCGCCGTTTCCTTTCATATCACGGTTTTTCTCCGTTATTGACGAATGTGTAGCGAATAACGTGGCTTTGTAGACAAATCTGTGACACAAAGAGGTGTCTTTTGTCGTTCATCGTCTTTTATGAAGACTTTGAAATTTACATTTTCGCGTCCGCTACGGAAAAGATTTCTTCTGTATACCAGAGAAATCTTTTCATTTAATTCATATAGATGTCGTACCAAGTGTACTGAAGTCTGGTTATTTTATTATTACCAGAAAGGCCAAAAGCATTTTCTTACACCTCGACCATCCAACTAGATGTTCCTGACGAGAGCTTGACATGAGCTTGAAACACGTCGTGTAGAATATCGGTGGTGGTCGAAGTGAAATAAAATGCAATCGCCGTTTCCTTTCATATATATATATATATATATATATATATATATATATATATATATATATATATATATATATATATATATATATATATATAAATATATATATATACAAAATATGCATAAGATGGAATGCAACCACAGACACGTGTTTCTGACTTATTAGTCGTCATCAGTATGGTATAGCCAAACAGGAGCAACGCAACCAATTTGTGGCTGTAATGTTAGAAGACCCTCAGGATTCGAGAGCAACAACTAACACATCCACGGAGGAAGGTACAGCTACCTGAGGAAAGCAATGCCAAACGTTTAAAACGTTTTAAAATCAAACAAGGAGAGGTTAACGCGAGTTTATAGATATCGGCATGGCTCGCAACAATGAAAATACAAAATATGCATAAGATGGAATGCAACCACAGACACGTGTTTCTGACTTATTAGTCGACTAATAAGTCAGAAACACGTGTCTGTGGTTGCATTCCATCTTATGCATATTTTGTATTTTCATTGTTGCGAGCCATGCCGATATCTATAAACTCGCGTTAACCTCTCCTTGTTATATATATATATATATATATATATATATATATATATATATATATATATATATATATATATATATATATATATATATATATATATTGATGCACGTTAAGTTGTGACTTCCGGTATACAGAAGAGGCTGTCCGACTTCCACCTTTTCTACTAGGAATTATTTTTTAAAAATTGTGTATTTGGTAAAAGGGGGGCTTATAAAATGGGTCTACCTATTGAGGGGAAAGGATTTACCAAAATAAATTTTGTATATACATACGTATATACCGAAGCGTACAGCATACGTTATGGCTTCCATATAAAGGGTAGTTCAAGACGCGTTGTCACTTCCAACGGTGTTGTCATATTTTGGAAGTCACAACGACTCGTCTGCTAGATTTACCTCCTATTTTGAGCGTAATGTGTGATCTTTTGGAACTTTTACTGTGAATACAGTTGTCTGTGTTTTAAAGTTGTCTATTTAAATTAAAAGATTGATATTCTTTTGATTATACAGGTTTACAAAAAAATACATTTCGGACTATTTGACGAAACCATATGACTAGGGGGGTTTTTGGGGTCACTGGTTACGAATCCGGGGTTCGCTAACCTCTATCACGTCAGGTAAAGGTCATTTCAAGGACAAATCAAGATAAATCGACAGTCGCTCTGAAAAAGTATATTAGGAGGTTTTTGGGGTCGCTTATAACGAATCCAGGATCCGCTGACCTCTATCACGTCTAGCTGAAGGTCATTTCGAGGTCAAATCAAGATAAATCAACACAATCGCTTTGAAAAGTATATTAGGGTGTTTTTGGGGTCCCTGATCACAAAACTTGGGCCCGTTGAGCTCAACCACGTCAGGTAAAGGCCATTTCAAGGTCAAATCAATTTTGTTAACTCCTCCTGATTTGAACTTGAAATGACCTTTACATGACGTGGTAGAGCTCAACGGACCGCAGTTTTCATGATCAGCGACCCCAAAACTCCCTATACTTTCAGAGCAATGGTGTCAATTTATGTTGATTTGCCTTTAAAATGACGCTGAACTAGACGAGATAGAGTTCAGCGGACTCCGGATTCGTCTTCAGCGACCCCAAGAACCCCCTAATATACTTTTTCAGAGCGACTGTCGATTTATCTTGATTTGACCTTGAAATGACCTTTACCTGACGCGATAGAGGTGAGCAGACCCCGGATTTGTGATTAGCCACCCCAAAAACCCCCTTGTCATATGGTTTCGTCAAATTGTCCGAAATTTAGTTTTTTTTTGTAAACCTGTGTTATTTATGATAATATGATTGATATTTATTTTACAAAAATACTAATATATTATTATTGCTGTAAAATGGATTTATTGGAATTAATTAAAAAAGTGTTAATAGTAAGTAATTTATTTATGAAAATTATATCAAAAATGTTAATAAATAAATTTGAACTTATAGAAAATTTTAATATTTTAGATTTTATTACAGGCACCGTCCTTTTAATTTTTGATGTACCAATAATAATATGTAATAAAAAATTAAATGGCTAAACACTCCAGGTGGGGATTAGCCGCTAAAAAGCTATCTAGATCCATCATTTTCGAGCAGATTTTTCCCAATCTGCTACTCGATACTATTGACTATGCTTCTCCATTTCTTTCTACCCTCTTTTGTTTTTCTGCTAGTCTCTAATTCCTGCCCTATATAAATCTTCCTTTAATTCCTGTAACCATTTATTCTAGTTCCTCCGCGTCTCCTTCTAACTCCGGGTCTCCATTGTAAAATTGAGTTTATAGTTGTTGCGCTACCTGCTCTCCATATATGCCCCAACAATCCAACTCTGTGCCCAAATCTGAAAATCTGGAATAATATCTACCCGGGTCGAAACATTTTTTTTTAATATATGAAAATAGTTATTTATGAAACGGAGCGAGTGCTATACATCGCGTAAGTTCGCAAAAAGTACTTCACGCACAATTTCATACAATATTTTATCTACGATAAACAAATAAAAATACTGTAACTCTTCGTCACTGGAATTCATTTCTATTCTACAATTCTTAGAGCTTTGACATATAAAAATTCTAATTTCTTTCAAACCACAAAACTGTCAATTTTTTTTTGTAATTTATTGCTCATTATGTCATCACCTCTCTTGTGCTCTGCACAAGAGATCTAAGGTTAGAGCTAAGAATAAGGTTGGCTAGGTGCTACGTTTTCTCGACTCTGTTTTACGGAATGGAAGCTTGGACCTTGAATGCGGCATCAATGAAAAAACTGGAATCATTCGAGATGTGGGTATATAGAAGAATTCTAAAAATATCATGGACAGAACACGTCACAAACAAGGAGGTTCTGAGAAAGGTGAATAAAGAAATGGAAGTCTTAAATACAATTAAAACCAGAAAATTGGAATATCTCGGACATATTACACGTGGAGAGAGATACAACTTGCTCCAACTCATTATGCAGGGAAAGATTCAAGGAAAAAGAAGCATAGGGAGACGCAGAATATCGTGGTTGCGCAACGTGAGAGAATGGTACGGATGTACATCAAACGAACTTTTCAGAGCAGCCGTCTCCAAGGTCCGAATAGCTATGATGATTGCCGACCTCCTTCGCGGAGATGGCACTTGAAGAAAAAGAAGATATCATCACCATGAAACGCGAAAGTTAAGAAAGAATATTTGATTATATGAAAGTGTGTCAAAAACAGTGAGAAAAAGTAAATCCCATTTAAAATACATTGTTACTTCATGCTTACTTTAAAGCACTGCTATCTATAATGACAGTTTTCACAAACTAAAAATTTATATATAATATGACATAGAGTAGATAAAAGTCATTTATTAATTATTAATTGATTATAGTCAGAAGAAAATTAGATCATGCACCCCTTGTTTTTTATAATTGTTAACATACTAAATTACATATCCAATAATTATTTTTATCCATTAAATAGATCGATGCAGATCGGCCTTATATCGGATCCTCTTCTATTAGTCCGTTCGCTGACGGTAAAATATTGCAAAACCCATAAATTTTAAAAAACCACTTAAGATTGACATGAAATTTGGCATACACATAGGTAACATATCAAAGAAGAAAATTGATATTGTGCCGATGTTTTCTTTTGCCATGGGGGTGACTTTCACCTCGTCTAGGGATGAAAAAATATACGTTTAAAATAAGTCCGGAAATGGATTAACTGACTAATTCTAAGGAACTATTGTTCTTTTTTGTTCTTTTTTCAACAAAAAAAAACACATTTTAACGGTTTTTTTGCAATTAACTCAAAAAGTAAGTATTTTATCGAAAAAAACATTCTTAAGAAAAATACAGCCCATAAAAAAATGGTGTACTTATGTATGAGATCCCTAGAGCCAGTAAAAGAAGAGTTGTAACTAATGACAAATAGGTTCATACACGTCAAATTTCCAATTGAATATTCCAACGTGAAGTGTCAAAAACTAAAGCACTTTTTGGGGAACACTCATTACAACTTTTTTGTAGTGTTTAAAAAAAGGTTAAAAAGTTTTTAGCATTAAATTAAGGAAGTTAGCAAATAAAATTTATCGTCACCACTTCACAAGTTGATTTACTCGTGTATGTATTGTTTATAAATATGATCTGTAAGCTTCATTGGTTCAAAGTGCTTATTTTTGAAGGGTATGTAATTGAAAGGGATTGAACTAGTCACTAACCAACTGTGTATGCCAATTTTGAACAGCCATATCTTAACCAATATTTGTCTCAAAGAAAAAAACATAATCCTAAATATTCAGAAAAGCAAAACCTACATTTTTTACACTTTGTAATTTTTGGTAGCACTAATAAATTTTATGTCATTTTGAAAAAAAAAGCATCTCTTTCAAAATTTAAACAATTTTACTTTAAAACCCAATTTTTTCAAAAATTAGCCCTTTACTTAGCCCGAATTAAGGGGTAATTTTCGGAGTTTTTTAAGAAAAATAGGACCTACTTTATTTTGAAAGTATCTTTCTTAATTTTAACGCTAGAAACTTTTTTAGAAAACATAAAAAAGATTTTTTTAAAACTTTAAAAAGTTGTAATAAGTTTTCTCAGAACAGTGTATCATTTTTTAGTTGCTATCATTTTTTGGTTATTTCACGTGAAATTATTCATTTTTAAATTTGACGAATATGAACCTGTTTCCTGTTTTACATTAGCTACAAAGCTACAACTTTGCTTCTACTGATTCTAAAAAGTTATACGTACATCAATTTTGTTACTTTATAAGCTATATTTTTCATGTTTTTCCCGATAACATACCTACTTACTTTTTGAGTTATTGGCAAAAAACCGTATAAAAGTGTTTTTTGTTGAAAAATTGACATATCGACTAGCCAATAACTCAAAAAGTATTAACTTAGTGAAAAATTCTATATAACAGAAGTTGCTTAGAATTAGTGTGTTTATCCATTTCCGAACTTATTTTGAACGTATATTTTTCCCCTCCGATTAGAGGAGAAACTCAACCCCCAGGGCAAAGTTTTCTTTTCACTTTTTTTCTTTTACATGGGTCCTATGTGTAAGCTAAATTTCACGTCAATCCGTTCTTTAAAATTTGGAGCAAAAACCGCTAATGAACTATACTATCTCCGTAGGATCGTAAAAAACGAATCAGAATATTTTTCCTATCGACTAAGATACAACCTGGAATACCTACTTTCAATACACCAATAATAATTATTATTGCGTTTTTTATAAATGCATAAAAGCATAATATTTTGGTGCATATTTCAATTCAATTGTTTTTTGCATAATTTAAGGTTTTTTAAGTGCATGTTTCCCGATCTCTATTAATTTAATGTATTTCTCCACGAGTTTACAGCAAAAATCTTGATAATTATGTTTGTTTTGACTGTTCTGTTTGTATAATTATTGTTTTATCATATAGTCAAAGTCTCCCTTCAATCCCAAACATTTTTAAAAGAAAATACAATTTTTATTGGATATGTTCAATCAAGCAGACATTCCGTTAACATTTTTAGTCACAACATAATATCAAGGTTAAAGTATTATTAGAGCAACGCGTTATGGTGTCACATTTCTTTTAATGACCGACACACAAAATATTTTAATGACGGATCCCACACTATAAGAACCAGATTTTTATTACCTACTGCTGATAAGGTAAAAAGTTATCAAATATCACTCGTTGTCATCTCTGTGTTAATTTGAAATAATAAAATATAAATATTGTAGTTTTGTATTCTAAAATATTTGGAAAAAATACCTATGTATTTTTTTTTTCATTTAGGTACACATCATTTTAAGGGATTGTCCGGAAGAGTACAGGCTCAATATATCGGCAAATGAATTTTGTTTTAAATACCGTCCGTATAGAGGAGGTGCTCGTTGGGGATAGGCGCAAAATCTTAGTCCAGTGCTAATTAAATGCATTAATTTTTTTCGAATTCTGAGAAAACTAATAAGTATTTTTGAAAAATTTAAACGCAGAATGGAAGCTTACATTATTATCGAGGGCAGAAAGTCCCTGAAAACTTATATAATGTTTATTTTATAAACTTATATACCTAATATATGTTTATTTTAATAAAGATAATGGGATGAAAAAACAAGAGAAAAGTTAGTGTGATTTTTAATTTCGAATATTTCATTCAAAAGAAACTTTTTTTTAATCTAAGGGACTTTCGGTCCCCCGTAATAATGTTATCTTTCATTCTGGGTGTATGTTTAAAAAAATATTATTAGTTTTCTCAGCATTCGAAAAAAATAAATGTATTTAAATAGCATTGGACAGACATTTTGCGCCTACCCCCTTAAGAGAGAGTTTACTGTATTTTATATTATTACTAGAATTTATTACTTTAAACTTTTTATCGCTCTTGATTCATTTTATCGTGTATTTAATTCCATTCAATTGTAATTGTACATTCAATTTTTTTGTAATTTTTACACGTTTTATTACTTTCGAAATAACAATAACTATAAAATCGATTTGGCGTTTTGACTACCTGTTGATCGCTACTTTATCACCTTAAGCTTTTAATAAGATTTTTAAAATTAATTTAGATTATTTAATAGATATACTCACCGGCACGAAAAACGGGCACCCCAAAAAATGTGTCATTTTTGATGGCTCGTATCTCCTGAACCTATTCTCCGATTTAAGTATTTCTTTAATATGTTATAGCCTTATTCTTTAACTATATCGCTGTAATAATATTGTTTCTAGACAGGTAAATTATCATTGTATACTGGGCGTACCAATCAAATTGGTTTTTTTTTTCAATTTTCACAACACTCTGTGGAATATTCTAGCCTTTATACAATATTGAAATTAAAACCCAACTATAGCCCCAGGTTTTCTTAATGTTCTGTTTGTTATTCATTCGCTTGTGTTGGATAATAAAAAAGTTAGGGACTTTAACAACTAAACATGTTCTTTATCAATACATGGTGTTTCTAAATAAGTGCGACAAACTTTAAGGGGTAATTCTGCATGAAAAAATAATGATCGTTTACTTGATAAAGCTATGTCCGCAAATGCTTGCAAATATAAAATTATTTTGCCAAACGATCATTATTTTTTCATGCAGAAATTACCCCTTAAATTTTGTCGCACTTATATTTAGAAACACCTGTATCGATAAAGAACATGGCTAGTTGTTAAAGTCCTTAACTTTTTTATTATCTAACGTAAGCGAATGAATAAAAAACAGAATGTTAATAAAACCTGGAGCTATAGTTAGGCTTTAATTTAAATATTTTATAAAGGCTAGAATATTCCACAGGGTGTTGTGAAAATTGAGAAAAAACCCAGTTTGATTGGTACACCCGGTATACAATGAAAATTTACCTGTCTATCAATAATGTTATCATAGCTATATTGTTAAATAATAAGGCTATAACATATTAAAAAAATTACTTAAATCGGACCAAAGGTTTGGGAGATACGAGACATCAAAAATTACTCATTTTTTTGGGGTGCCCGTTTTTCGTGCCGGTGAGTGTAGATTAAACTAGAAGTTCATTGTAAAAAAGGAAGTAAACAAAAACACGAGAAAAATGAATTTATATAAGTAAATAGGTAAGTAAATATTATAGATTAAAATAAGTACAGAAAATATATAATTATAGAGATATATAATCACTTATTGTACCTTCATTTAAGGCTAACTTTAAAAGTAAAGCAGATCTGCTATTATTCATGTTTAAAAACAAAAGGCACACAAAACACTAAGTACGATTAGGACCGCGAATCTACAACAGATAAATGTCTGGAAACCGTTACACAGGGTTGCCAAAAAACGGAAGTCACACCGAGCGGTGTGGTATACGGAAGACGCTACGCGTTGTGTACATAACCTGTATAGTAGCACGGGAGCGACACTAGCGCTGGTGATATACCGTCGAACTAAAATCTGATCTTATGAGTATGTTAGATACGATATGACTTCCAGCGAAATTTTTAATATAAGCCTTCTGATACCATCTAGTAGCCAAATTCGTAAAAATATAGGCAAAACGTTGTGACTTCCGAAATCGGAAGTCATACCGGTATATATGAAGTAACAACGTATTACGAGAATCTACTTTGGAAGTCACATGGATACATGTATCAATATATATATATATATATATATATATATATATATATATATATATATATATATATATATATATATTGTATTGACCATAAGCAAAATCGTATATATATATATTGTATATATATATATATATATATATATATATATATATATATATATATATATATATATATTGCAAGGTATGCGACCGTTAATTTAAATTTAAAGGTATTCAGCTAGTGAATTCAGAGGTTGAATCGGTCAATTTAGTTGGCAATTAAATAAAGAAGTCAACTACTTCATTGATATATTGAAAACGTTTCGCTTTACAATTTCGAAAGCTTCATCAGTTCACTACAAATAAAGGATGAAGTCTATAAGTAGAAATAACCTTAACAAAAGTGATATAATACTTACAAAGCAATTTGTAGTATGTTTAAGATGTTAAAACAAAAATTCTACAGATACTACTCATTCTATAACAACAACTTAACGATACACTGCGGAAAAATACACCATGTATTAATGTTCATTGGCTATTTATTTAATTCGGTGATTTGAATCTCACTGAAGCCTTCATTTGTAGTTGATCACCGTTAGACGAATTAGCGGCAAATGAGATGTTATTTTTCCCTATGCCAAATCCACCCACTAGCCGACGACACGCATGTTTGTAAGATTTATGGCTCAAGCCCTTGAGTAAGAGGTAGAATATTGACTTAACTTATACAGGGGTGTTAGAGAAATTTTTTGTTCGAAGGGTAGAATAATGTGGCAGAATTATTTGAAGCTTTAAATCTCGGAATATGGGTTGTGTTGATTTGTTTGTTATGTAAGATAGGATTTATTATGGCAGAATTATTTGAATCTTTGCATCTCAGAATATGGGTTATGTGGGTTATAAAAAAAAATACCGGTGGGCCTGGAAATAGATATGAAAAAACGGACTACTTAGCAATATCGGAAGAAGACGTCAATGATTTGGCAATAGATAAGTAGGAATAAAAGGAACGGAATTTTAAATTTGGGTTTTGTAATGTCGAAAAACGGAACAGCAGGGGCAGAAATAAAAATGAAAAATATACTGGGACAACAGATCTTGCATCAGACAACTCTATAATGATCTGGAATAAGAACATCAAGGGAAAGAACAAAGAAAAATGTGATGTACCTAATAATTGTACGAAGCGTCATGGCATATGCCTCCGAAATTTCGGTCATAAACAAATCAATCCAAAAGCGCATTTCCCAATCGAAATGGAAAGCTGGGAAATTGTTGTGGTCTCACAAGAAAGACCAAGTAACAAGTGAGGAGATGAGGAGAGATGCAATGGAAAAATATGCCCTGCAATATAAGGACGAGACAAGACTGAATGGTACGGTCACGTCTGCGGAGCAGAAAACACATGGATGACAAGGTTGCAGAATGAAGCCCAAGACGAACAAGAAGAAGAGGACGACCGAGAAAATCTTGGAAAAATGAAGTCGGAGGCTGTGTCTAATAAAGGGATGGAAGACGAAGACTGTGAAGATTGACTACAAGAATTGGAAGTCCTGGCTGACGGAAGGGAAAAAAGCCTGGCTGTAGGCAACACCTTACATATATGTATGAACATACATACACATATACATATATAGACATATATACATATGCACACATATACACACATACACATATGTTGACTTATTTATTGTGTATGATGAGAGAATGGTAAACCTGGCTCAAATTATCGATGTCAGTTCTTTTATTTAAAGCAGATGGATTTTTGAGAATTTCACACATCTCAATGAAGGTGCGTCTTTGATGATTTTGATGTTTGGCGAGTATTTTGACTTTAGTGAAGTCGATATGATGTTTAGTGGAAATGGCATGCTAGGGCACAAGAGGGTTTGGACATCCTAATGTCACTTTTGTGTGAAGTAAGTCTACCTAAAAGCGATCGACTAGTCTGGCCTATGTAGGAGGAGTGGCACTCAGCACACGGAATATTGTACACAACATTAGTATGTTCTAAAGTGCTCAAAGGAGTTTTGGATTTGGAAAACAACTTTCCGACAGTTTTGGCGTTCTTTAGGGCTATTTTTACGGGTAAATTTTTGAACAGTTTAGTAAGCTTATTTGTGACTTGTGGGAAATACGGGAGGGAAGCATATTTTGTGGCTCGTTCAGAAGTGATCGGGGGATGGTTTGACTGTATGCTATTGGAAATGGAAGCTAATATTTCACCGTTAGGTGCCTCAGAAATTGAACGACCGTAGCTTTTAGAAAATAGATATTTGTTGATGATGGGTATGGGATAGGAGTTATCAATGAGGATGGATTTAAGTAGACCCAGAGATTCGTCTTTGTACTGCGTATGTGTCAATGTATGTACTCTAAGGCTAAGAGCTTGTACGAGGTTATGTTTATATCTCATTGGGTGAGCAGAGTGGTAATTTAGGAAACGGTTGCTCGCCATTTCTTTCCTGTACCACGTGGTACCCAATGTGTTATCCCTTGTGCGGATGATTCGCATATCTAAAAAGGGTATGCTATTCTCAACCTCTAACTCACATGTAAATTGGAGGTGAGTATCAATGCTGTTAAAAACTGATAAGGTGCTCTGAATCTTATCTGGTGGTGTTGCAAGGATTAAGTCATCGACATAACGCTTTACAAAGGGAACTTGGAAATCTAACTTACTGATACTGTCGTTGATGAGATCGTCAAGTACGAAATTGACTAAGATGGGGGAAATCGACGATCCCATGGGCGTTCCAAAAATTTGACGGTAATATTTGTCGTTGAATATAAGATAATTGGTATCAAATGTAAGTTTTAGTAATTCAGAAAAAGTTTCCCACGATACTGGACTGTGAGGTTGGATTTCATTCCAATGGTTTTTGAGGGAAGTCACAACGCTTGAATATGGAAAATTTGAAAATAAAGAAACCACGTCAAAGCTTACTAAGACATATTCACTTGGCAGTTGATAGTTGTTGATAAAATCACTGAACTGGAAAGAATCTATTATATTGATGTCATTCTTATAGTTGTATGCTTTAGAAAGTATGTCGGTTAAGAATTGGGCAATATTGGTATTTGGATCATTTATTGACGATAATATGGGACGCATACTCAGTTGGGGCTTATGGATTTTGGGAAGGCAATAGAACCTGGGGGCGTAGCCATTGTAATTATGGAGGGATTTGGCTAGTTTCTCATCAATTATATTTTTGTTTTTTAGATCAGTGATGTATTTATTGATTTTGTTGGTATAGGTTGATGTGGGGTTGCGGAGGAGTGGCTGATAGTATTTACTATCATCTAAGAGTTGTTGGCTCAGATTTAGGTATTGTTCTCTCATCATCAGGACTGTGGCATTACCTTTATCGCTAGTTAATACCATTAGATCTGGGTGTTCTTTTAGGAATGTGGAAGTTTGTTGATATATGATATCGATATCGGATCTGGCATTGGGAGGTTTATGTGAGAAGTTAGTAAGAATGTTGTTGGCAGAGGATCTAAGTTCGAGAAGTTCGTTTGCTTCAGAGTGTGATAGTATGTTTTCTATGTCTGCTAAGAGATTACATACGGAATAATCTTTAAACGAGGCTTGTAGTCCGAACTTAGGTCCGAGAGATAGTAGTTTTGAGACATCTCTAGGGATTTGGATATTGGTGAGATTTTTTATCCATTTGTCATGAAATGGTAACTGATTGAAAGGAGAGGACCCTAGATTGCACAGTTTTTTTTGGAGATGAGACATAGAATTATTTAGAAAGAAAGTGTATTTTTTGATAAGGGAAGCTTCATATTGATCTAGAATATTAGAAGGTAGGAGAGATTCAAGTTGGAAGAAGATATTGGACATTTGTCGATGAATGAATGCTATATCAGAATGTACAGAAGAAATGTGGAAGTTCAATAGTCTAGCTCTCACCTGTGTGTTGATGGCATCTCCTCGTCTTTTTAATTTATTGGACAGGGTGTCCATGGTAGAATGCATCAGATGGTCAGTGCGATCACTTAAGAACCTTGGGCATCTCTTCGTCTTTCTGCATTGGATTAAAAAGGTCTTCTTTGCTTCAGTTCTCGCCAGTTTCTCGTTAAGCTTGCTCCATCTCTTGAGTAGTAGCGTACAATTTTGGCCATATTTTCGTCTGATGGTCACGAAAAATCCCTCTGTATAGGTAGACATTGCAAGGTATGCGACCGTTAATTTAAATTTAAAGGTATTCAGCTAGTGAATTCAGAGGTTGAATCGGTCAATTTAGTTGGCAATTAAATAAAGAAGTCAACTACTTCATTGATATATTGAAAACGTTTCGCTTTACAATTTCGAAAGCTTCATCAGTTCACTACAAATAAAGGATGAAGTCTATAAGTATAAATAACCTTAACAAAAGTGATATAATACTTACAAAGCAATTTGTAGTATGTTTAAGATGTTAAAACAAAAATTCTACAGATACTACTCATTCTATAACAACAACTTAACGATACACTGCGGAAAAATACACCATGTATTAATGTTCATTGGCTAGTTATTTAATTCGGTGATTTGAATCTCACTGAAGCCTTCATTTGTAGTTGATCACCGTTAGACGAATTAGCGGCAAATGAGATGTTATTTTTCCCTATGCCATGAACATTAATACATGGTGTATTTTTCCGCAGTGTATCGTTAAGTTGTTGTTATAGAATGAGTAGTATCTGTAGAATTTTTGTTTTAACATCTTAAACATACTACAAATTGCTTTGTAAGTATTATATCACTTTTGTTAAGGTTATTTATACTTATAGACTTCATCCTTTATTTGTAGTGAACTGATGAAGCTTTCGAAATTGTAAAGCGAAACGTTTTCAATATATCAATGAAGTAGTTGACTTCTTTATTTAATTGCCAACTAAATTGACCGATTCAACCTCTGACTTCACTAGCTGAATACCTTTAAATTTAAATTAACGGTCGCATACCTTGCAATGTCTACCTATACAGAGGGATTTTTCGTGACCATCAGACGAAAATATGGCCAAAATTGTACGCTACTACTCAAGAGATGGAGCAAGCTTAACGAGAAACTGGCGAGAACTGAAGCAAAGAAGACCTTTTTAATCCAATGCAGAAAGACGAAGAGATGCCCAAGGTTCTTAAGTGATCGCACTGACCATCTGATGCATTCTACCATGGACACCCTGTCCAATAAATTAAAAAGACGAGGAGATGCCATCAACACACAGGTGAGAGCTAGACTATTGAACTTCCACATTTCTTCTGTACATTCTCATATAGCATTCATTCATCGACAAATGTCCAATATCTTCTTCCAACTTAAATCTCTCCTACCTTCTAATATTCTAGATCAATATGAAGCTTCCCTTATCAAAAAATACACTTTCTTTCAAAATAATTCTATGTCTCATCTCCAAAAAAAAACTGTGCAATCTAGGGTCCTCTCCTTTCAATCAGTTACCATTTCATGACAAATGGATAAAAAATCTCACCAATATCCAAATCCCTAGAGATGTCTCAAAACTACTATCTCTCGGACCTAAGTTCGGACTACAAGCCTCGTTTAAAGATTATTCCGTATGTAATCTCTTAGCAGACATAGAAAACATACTATCACACTCTGAAGCAAACGAACTTCTCGAACTTAGATCCTCTGCCAACAACATTCTTACTAACTTCTCACATAAACCTCCCAATGCCAGATCCGATATCGATATCATATATCAACAAACTTCCACATTCCTAAAAGAACACCCAGATCTAATGGTATTAACTAGCGATAAAGGTAATGCCACAGTCCTGATGATGAGAGAACAATACCTAAATCTGAGCCAACAACTCTTAGATGATAGTAAATACTATCAGCCACTCCTCCGCAACCCCACATCAACCTATACCAACAAAATCAATAAATACATCACTGATCTAAAAAACAAAAATATAATTGATGAGAAACTAGCCAAATCCCTCCATAATTACAATGGCTACGCCCCCAGGTTCTATTGCCTTCCCAAAATCCATAAGCCCCAACTGAGTATGCGTCCCATATTATCGTCAATAAATGCTCCAAATACCAATATTGCCCAATTCTTAACCGACATACTTTCTAAAGCATACAACTATAAGAATGACATCAATATAATAGATTCTTTCCAGTTCAGTGATTTTATCAACAACTATCAACTGCCAAGTGAATATGTCTTAGTAAGCTTTGACGTGGTTTCTTTATTTTCAAATCTTCCATATTCAAGCGTTGTGACTTCCCTCAAAAACCATTGGAATGAAATCCAACCTCACAGTCCAGTATCGTGGGAAACTTTTTCTGAATTACTAAAACTTACATTTGATACCAATTATCTTATATTCAACGACAAATATTACCGTCAAATTTTTGGAACGCCCATGGGATCGTCGATTTCCCCATCTTAGTCAATTTCGTACTTGACGATCTCATCAACGACAGTATCAGTAAGTTAGATTTCCAAGTTCCCTTTGTAAAGCGTTATGTCGATGACTTAATCCTTGCAACACCACCAGATAAGATTCAGAGCACCTTATCAGTTTTTAACAGCATTGATACTCACCTCCAATTTACATGTGAGTTAGAGGTTGAGAATAGCATACCCTTTTTAGATATGCGAATCATCCGCACAAGGGATAACACATTGGGTACCACGTGGTACAGGAAAGAAATGGCGAGCAACCGTTTCCTAAATTACCACTCTGCTCACCCAATGAGATATAAACATAACCTCGTATAAGCTCTTAGCCTTAGAGTACATACATTGACACATACGCAGTACAAAGACGAATCTCTGGGTCTACTTAAATCCATCCTCATTGATAACTCCTATCCCATACCCATCATCAACAAATATCTATTTTCTAAAAGCTACGGTCGTTCAATTTCTGAGGCACCTAACGGTGAAATATTAGCTTCCATTTCCAATAGCATACAGTCAAACCATCCCCCGATCACTTCTGAACGAGCCACAAAATATGCTTCCCTCCCGTATTTCCCACAAGTCACAAATAAGCTTACTAAACTGTTCAAAAATTTACCCGTAAAAATAGCCCTAAAGAACGCCAAAACTGTCGGAAAGTTGTTTTCCAAATCCAAAACTCCTTTGAGCACTTTAGAACATACTAATGTTGTGTACAATATTCCGTGTGCTGAGTGCCACTCCTCCTACATAGGCCAGACTAGTCGATCGCTTTTAGGTAGCCTTACTTCACACAAAAGTGACATTAGGATGTCCAAACCCTCTTGTGCCCTAGCACAACATGCCATTTCCACTAAACATCATATCGACTTCACTAAAGTCAAAATACTCGCCAAACATCAAAATCATCAAAGACGCACCTTCATTGAGATGTGTGAAATTCTCAAAAATCCATCTGCTTTAAATAAAAGAACTGACATCGATAATTTGAGCCAGGTTTACCATTCTCTCATCATACACAATAAATAAGTCAACATATGTGTATGTGTGTATATGTGTGCATATGTATATATGTCTATATATGTATATGTGTATGTATGTTCATACATATATGTAAGGTGTTGCCTACAGCCAGGCTTTTTTCCCTTCCGTCAGCCAGGACTTCCAATTCTTGTAGTCAATCTTCACAGTCTTCGTCTTCCATCTCTTTATTAGACACAGCCTCCGACTTCATTTTTCCAAGATTTTCTCGGTCGTCCTCTTCTTCTTGTTCGTCTTGGGCTTCATTCTGCAACCTTGCCATCCATGTGTTTTCTGCTCCGCAGACGTGACCGTACCATTCAGTCTTCTCTCGTCCTTATATTGCAGGGCATATTTTTCCATTGCATCTCTCCTCATCTCCTCACTTGTTACTTGGTCTTTCTTGTGAGACCACAACAATTTCCCAGTTTTCCATTTCGATTGGGAAATGCGCTTTTGGATTGATTTGTTTATGACCGAAATTTCGGAGGCATATGCCATGACGCTTCGTACAATTATTAGGTACATCACATTTTTCTTTGTTCTTTCCCTTGATGTTCTTATTCCAGATCATTACAGAGTTGTCTGATGCAAGATCTGTTGTCCCAGTATATTTTTCATTTTTATTTCTGCCCCTGCTGTTCCGTTTTTCGACATTACAAAACCCAAATTTAAAATTCCGTTCCTTTTATTCCTACTTATCTATTGCCAAATCATTGACGTCTTCTTCCGATATTGCTAAGTAGTCCGTTTTTTCATATCTATTTCCAGGCCCACCGGTATTTTTTTTTATAACCCACATAACCCATATTCTGAGATGCAAAGATTCAAATAATTCTGCCATAATAAATCCTATCTTACATAACAAACAAATCAACACAACCCATATTCCGAGATTTAAAGCTTCAAATAATTCTGCCACATTATTCTACCCTTCGAACAAAAAATTTCTCTAACACCCCTGTATAAGTTAAGTCAATATTCTACCTCTTACTCAAGGGCTTGAGCCATAAATCTTACAAACATGCGTGTCGTCGGCTAGTGGGTGGATTTGGCATAGGGAAAAATAACATCTCATTTGCCGCTAATTCGTCTAACGGTGATCAACTACAAATGAAGGCTTCAGTGAGATTCAAATCACCGAATTAAATAACTACACAATGAACATTAATACATGGTGTATTTTTCCGCAGTGTATCGTTAAGTTGTTGTTATAGAATGAGTAGTATCTGTAGAATTTTTGTTTTAACATCTTAAACATACTACAAATTGCTTTGTAAGTATTATATCACTTTTGTTAAGGTTATTTATACTTATAGACTTCATCCTTTATTTGTAGTGAACTGATGAAGCTTTCGAAATTGTAAAGCGAAACGTTTTCAATATATCAATGAAGTAGTTGACTTCTTTATTTAATTGCCAACTAAATTGACCGATTCAACCTCTGAATTCACTAGCTGAATACCTTTAAATATATATATATATATATATATATATATATATATATATATATTATATATATATATATATATATATATATATATATATATATATATAATATATATTTAATAACCTCGAAAATTTTAAAACCAATGGGCAAATACATAACATGAATACTAGATATAAAGATACCTTACGTGGCCCAATGTGTAGGGGAAATATATATTGCAGGTCCCCGGGTATAATGGGTCAAAGACTCTATAATAGATTACCAGCGCATATAAAATTGTGTAGGAGCCTGACAAGCTTTAAACTAAATTTAAAGGAATTTCTGATGACACACACTTTTTATTCGGTTGAAGAATTTCTTCAATTTTAAATGTATTTTCATTGATTGTTTGTGTAGTGAAATTGTTTATTTGTTTTTTATATTTACTTAATGTATTACTTTTGACTAATGCTATACAGACTCTGTCTGTCTAAAAGAAAATAAAGTATTTATTTATTATTTATTTATTTATCGGTCAAAGTAGCTCTGCAACGTCACCTGTTATGACTATTTGAGAAGCTTACGTCAGTTTATTTCCTCTCTCCAAATTTTACTATTATAAGTATAACCGTTCAAAAGATACGAGGGTTAGGGGGGACTTTTGACTAGCACCGTAATATATTGTAGTGAAAGTTACCAAAAAGATGTAGTGTAAGTTACCAGTTTGTAGTTCTTAGGCCCCCATATAAAATTATTATTTATGACCACACCGTTGAAACTTTTTGTACTTGTTATTTGGGTGGAGTCGGACAAATTTCGAGCTTAGCGCATCATGGCAGTGGGGCGTTTGTCTGTCAAGCGGTCACGAAGTTGTCAATTTTATGCAAGAAAAAAATTTATAACCACATTGGTCATTTTATTTTAATCAATGGTTTTTATCATATAAACAGCGAAAATAATTTTGTCGGACAAAAATATTGGGGCATATCACGCGTCGGACACGCTAAAGATGTCAAATTTATGAAAAAAATAAATTTATTACCACATGGATAATTTTAACGGTATCTACCATAAAACCTTTTTACAATAATGTGGTAACCTTGTCGGACAATTTTCACGGGGCATATGCGCAGTCGGACGCGCCGAAGATGTCAATTTCCTGAAATTTTTTTATTTACAACCATTTTTCCGACAACATTAGTAGGTTATAAGTAATTAAATTCTTAATCAAAAAATCAAAGTGTCGGACAAAAATATTGGGGCAAATCGACAGTCGGACAAAAAACTTAATTTTTATTAGTAAACTATACTTTCAAACAATGCTGCGTTCGTGCATCCCTTATCTTTACAACCATTTTTCCGACAAAAGTAGTAGGTTACAAGTAATATACTCTTAAACAAAAAATGTAATTGTCTGACAAAAATGTTGGGGCAAACGAAAAGAAAACTTAATTCTTTTAGGCTATCGACGAGGAGGTATTATCAAAAAAAAAATTTCAAACAGTGTTTCTCGGTTACCTTTGAATCGATTTAGCTGATAATTGGTACACACACTAAGTAAAACATTTAAAAGGGTATGACGTAGATCTGAACCCAAAATTTTCCCAAAAAATTTTCCGACAGGAGGGAAAATTTTAGAAAAATTGTGATCTGATGTTTGCGTACATACTCCTTGAAAAACGACAAACATCGTTCTGTAGTTTTTTTTCTCCAATTAAAAAAAATTTCCGACACAAGTATCAGGTTATAAGTAGTTATATTCTAAATTAAAAAATCTAAGTGTCCGACAAAAATATTGGGTCAAATCCAAAGTCGGACAAAAAATTTAATTTTTATTAATAAACTATACTTTTAATTTATGCTGGATTCGCGCACCCCTTATCTTTAAAACCATTTTTCCGACAAAGGCAGTAAGTTACAAGTAATTATATTCTTAAACAAAAAATCTAATTGTCTGACAAAAATGTTGGGGCAAACGAACAGAAAACTTAATTCTTTTAGGCTATCGACGAGAGGGTATTACCAAAAAAATTTTTAAAACAGTTTTTCTCGGTTATTTTTAAATCGATTTAGCTGAAAATTGGTACACACACTAAGTAAAACATTTAAAGGGGTATGACGTAGAGTTGTACCCAAAGTTTTCTTAAAAAATTTTCCGACAAGAGGGAAAAGTTTAGAAAAATTGTGATCTGATATTTGCCTACATACTGCTTGAACAACGCCAAACATCGTTCTGTAGTTTTTGTTCTACAATAAAAATAAAAATTTCCGACACATGTATCAGGTTATAAGTAGTTATATTCAAAATTAAAAAATCTTAGTGTCCGACAAAAATATTGGGGCAAATCCAAAGTCGGACAAAAAATTTAATTTTTATTGATAAACTATACTTTTAAACTATGCTGGGTTCGTCTATCCCTTATCTTTACAACCATTTTTCCGACAAAGGTAGTAAGTTACAAGTAATTATATTCTTAAACAAAAAATGTAATTGTCTGACAAAAATCTTGGGGCAAACGAACAGAAAACTTAATTCTTTTAGGCCATCGACGAGAAGGTATTATCAAAAAAATTTTTAAAACAGTTTTCTCGGTTATTTTTGAATCGATTTAGCTGAAAATTGGTACACAAACTAAGTAAAACATTTAAAAGGGTATGACGTAGAGCTGTACCCAAAATTTTTCCAAAAAATTTTCCGACAAGAGGGAAAATTTTAGAAAACTTGTGATCTGATAATTTGTGTACATATTCCTTGAACAACGACAAACATCGTTCTGTAGTTTTTTTTTCTCAAATTAAAAAAAATTTTCCGGCACATGTATCTGGTTATTAGTAGTTATATTCCAAATCAAAAAATCTAAGTGTCCGACATAAATAGTGGGGCAAATCCACAGTCGGACAAAAAATTTAATTTTTATTAATAAACTATACTTTTAAACTATGCGGGGTTCGTGCATTCCTTATCTTTAAAACCATTTTTCCGACAAAGGCAGTAAGTTACAAGTAATTATATTCTTAAACAAAAAATCTAATTGTCTGACAAAAATGTTGGGGCAAACGAACAGAAAACTTAATTCTTTTAGGCTATCGACGAGGAGGTATTATCAAAAAAAATTTTAAAACAGTTTTTCTAGGTTATTTTTAAATCGATTTAGCTGAAAATTGGTACACACATTAAGTAAAAGATTTAAAAGAGTATGACTTGGCTGTACCCAAATTTTTTTAAAAAATTTTCCGACAAGAGGGAAAATTATAGAAAAATTGTGATCTGATAATTTGTGTACATACTCCTTGAACAACGACAAACATCGTTCTGTAGTTTTTTTTCTCGAATTAAAAAAATTTTTCCGACACATGTATCAGGTTATAAGAAGTTATATTCCAAATCAAAAAATCTAAGGGCCCGACAAAAATATTGGGGCAAATCCAAAGTCGGACAAAAAATTTAATTTTTATTGATAAACTATACTTTTAAACTATGCTGGGTTCGTGTATCCCTTATCTTTACAACCATTTTTCCGACAAAGGTAGTAAATTACAAGTAATTATATTCTTAAACAAAAAATGTAATTGTCTGACAAAAATGTTGGGGCAAACGAACAGAAAACTTAATTCTTTTAGGCTATCGACGAGGAGGTATTATCAAAAAAAAATTTTAAAACAGTTTTTCTCGGTTATTTTTAAATCGATATTCGCGGTGTGCAAGTACTTGGAAAGGGAAACGAGAAACGACCGTGCGCGAGTCGCGGAGAAATATTGCAACTATCTTAAATAATTCATATTGTCAATTGAAATTGTCAAATTGACGTATATTTCATACCTTCTGTCATTGACGCAGAAAAATTATATATTGCTCCACAATATTGATATGATATGCAATTATTATATAAAGGTAAATTTAATTAATTGTATTTTGCTTGCAGTACTGCATTTTAATAACTGATTTTATTTACTACATACAATTGTTTACGTTTGCTAAACATAACCTGCATCTTATTTTTTCTTCTTATTATTTTTTTGGACTATGGTCTTGACAATTATCCAGCAACCAGGACTAATATAATTGGCCAATATAATTAAAAGTGCGAATAAAAGTACAGAGCGTAGAAATAGAGGTCGCTTTGCCGAACTTGCACGGTCCCAATAGCTGAAAATTGGTACACACTCTAAGTAAAACAGTTAAAAGGGTATGACGTAGAGCTGTACCCAAAATTTACTTAAAAAATTTTCCGACAAGAGGGGATAATTTTAGAAAAATTGTGATCTGATATTTGAATACATACTCTTTGAACAACGACAAACATCGTTCTGTAGTTTTTTTTCTTCAATTAAAAAAAAATTTCCGACGAAAGTATCAGGTTATAAGTAATTATATTCTAAATCAAAAAATCTAAGTGTCCGACAAAAATATTGAGTCAAATCCAAAGTCGGACTAAAAATTTAATTTTTATTAATAAATTATACTTTTAAACTCTGCTGGGTTCGCGCATCCCTTATCTTTAAAACCATTTTTCCGACAAAGGCAGTAAGTTACAAGTACAGTAGAACCCCGATAAGTCGGCCCCCGATAACCCGGAAGTCCGGCTAACCCGGACCGATTTTCATCAGATAAACATTTTGATTTTCAGTACATATTTTGTATTTTGACAATGACACCCGTTCTGGGCGTCGAAATGTTAATAAAGTTATTCTTTCAATTTAATTGTGGCTTATTTCCCATCAAAATAGTTAATTATCAGATAAACACTTCAACAATAAAAATGTATGTATGTAATATAATATTTGAGAGATAATGTGTATTTGTGTAATTTGAACTATAGATAGTAAAACTGACCCATAAGCACAAGCCGGCAGAAACAACAGGCACCTGTCTGTATTATTCCTTTAGTTTTTATTTCAAACTGTGTTAGCATTGTTTAAGAAAGACTATTTAAAAAATTATTTTTTAATGAATGGTCTTAGTTTACTGTTCTTAATACATAATAACAAAACATCCTTCGGATTGTGACTGTATGAATACAGTATTGTGGTATTGTTCGCTTCGGTTTGCTTTGCGTAGGTTTGTGTTTGCGTGTTGTTAGTAATTAAGATGTGTAGGTACTGTGCATATTTATATATATTTCATATTATTTCTATTCTAACGGAGTTTATCTGTAAGTATACCGTATTTTATTAATTTTTACCATATTCTCCGGCTAAACCGGATTTTCGATAACTCGGATCGGCCGCGGTCCCGATTAATCCGAGTTACCGAGGTTTCACTGTAATTATATTCTTAAACAAAAAATCTAATTGTCTAACAAAAATGTTGGGGCAAACGAACAGAAAGCTTAAGTCTTTTAGGCTATCGAGGAGGAGGTGTTACCAAAAAAAAATTTAAAACAGTGTTTCTCGGTTTCTTTTGAATCGATTTAGCTATAAATTGGTACTTACGCTATGTACAACACTTAACAGGGCATGACGGTGAGTTGTACCCAAAATTTTCCAAAAAGATTTTCCGATAAGAGGGCAAATTTCGGAAATTTTTTCTAAAATTTTGCAATGTTCTCTACGTTACGTCCTTATAAACATTATAAGGAGTATTTCTACAAATTTTCAGTTTGATCTATGTAGATCTAACCGAGAAAAATTGTTTATAGTTCGCTTTGGTCTCCTTGATGCTTATTATTTTTTTTATATCCCAGAGAACGGCTGTTCCCTTACATGCGACACTACATTATACAAGAAATTTTCGATTTTTTAAATGTGACTGAATTGAAAAAATTGGGCCAAATCCAATCTTAAAATATAGGAAAAGAGAAATATGTCAACCATCCGTTTTGGTACAAGGGTGTGGATGTTACGGCCATTCCCATTTAGGGTCTGTTTTTCGTTCTCGTCCCCAAAACTCCCAAAAATTTCGAAAATTTAAGTCCGATTTTACGGCTTCTTATGTAATGAACATTACCTTTCCAACGCATGTTTAATTTTGAAAATTCTTCTCTTCTTCTTCTTTTTATATAGACATTACTCTGTCTGTTTTTCAATGTGCCTCCAGTAAGCTGTCATTCCATCTTTTTCGTGGTCTTCCCACTGATCGTCTTCCTATTGGGGAACCGTCTCTGTCCGTTCTTACTACTCTATTTTTTGTCATTCGGCTTATGTGGTCGTTCCATTCTACTCTTCTGCTTTTCATCCAGTTATTAATGTTGTCCACCTTGCATCCCCTTCATATATCTACACTTCTAGCTCTATCCCACAGCGTCTTACCATTGATTTTCCGCAATGTTTTCATCTCTGCTGTTTCTATAGCTTTTTTTTGTCCTTTCTGTATCAGGTTGTGTTTCTGCCGCGTATGTCATTATTGGTCTGATGACTCTTTTGTAAATTCTGCCTTTCACTTCTTTTCTGATGTTTTTATTTCTAAATATTGTTTCATTCAGGTAACCTGCGGCTCTGTTTGCTCTATTCACCTGATCTTCCACTTTTGTTTCGAGCTTTCCGTAGTTGCATAGTGTGATGCCTAGATATTTAAACTCCATGATTTGTTCTATTATTTGACCCTCCAGCTCTAATTTACACCTTATTAGATCTACTGTTGTAACCATGCATTTAGTCTTTTTTGGGGAAATTAAAATGTTAAATTTTCTAGCGGTTATATTAAATTCGTGCAGCATACGTTGTAAATCATCTTCACTTTGAGAGATTAGTATTGCGTCGGCTGCATAGCAGATTATTTTAAGTCGTTTTTCTTACATTTGGTATCCTTTTTTTGTTCTTACTTTTTTTATTATTTTGTCCATGATCAGGTTGACCAACAGAGGACTCAGGGAATCTCCCTGTCTTATCCCATTGCCATTTTGAAAATTGTATATACCATTCAAAAGTTACCGATCTCAGAAATTTTATTCAATTTCTATTTAAAAAGGGGAAAATGTTTTGTATGTTTGTGTGTATGTTTGTGGAAAAGTTATACCGTTCTGAATTTCTTTTCTATGTTTTAAGAGGGGGTCAGGGCCGATTCAGAACCGGTATAGCTTGTGACTTTCGACCACCCATAAGCCAGCTATAGGACTTGGTAAAATATATATACTTCTTTGATCTCCCTAAACTCAACCGTTTTCGAGATAAACGCATTTTAAATCTGCGATACACCATCATTTTTAGCATAATATCATTGTAGTTACACCCGAAAAATAATTTAATACCATAATAATTGTGCCAGTTCTCAAATGTATGTCATTGCATCGCAAATTCCATTTGAAGAAATTTGCGATACATTTTTGGATAATTTTATGGTTTTAAGTTATTTTTCGGGTGTAACTACAATGATATTATGCTAAAAATGATGGTGTATCGCAGATTTAAAATGCGTTTATCTCGAAAACGGTTGAGTTTAGGGAGATGAAAGAAGTATACCTTTTTTAAGTAAAACTAATAGGAAAATAAAAATTTTAATGTCAAAATTATACAGAGTGAGGAATAAAAAAATTGAACGTAATAAATAAGTGCTGAAAGGTGTATGTGGCGCCCTCTGGGCAATGCATAATTTTTGGTAGGGAATTTAGTTTCCTCGACCCAAAAAACCTCCACGTACCAAATTTCATGTTGTTATCTCATACCTGTCAGGAAATATTCAATAATAAATAAAAAAAAAGTTTAACTTTGACACCCTGTATCTCCAAAACGCCCCATTATTTTTGTCCGACAAGTGATCCAATATGCATTACACATGTAAAAGAACAGCACAAAATAAAAATGACATCTGTGGTAATAAATAAAAAATTTTCAGGAAATTGACATCTTCGGCGCGTCCGACTGCGCATATGCCTCGTGAAAATTGTCCGACAAGGTTACCACATTATTGTAAAAATGTTTTATGGTATATTCTGATAAAATTAGCAATGTGGTAATAAATTTATTATTTTCATAAATTTCACATATTTAGCGTGTCCGACGCGTCGTATGCCCCAATATTTTTGTCCGACAAAATTATTTTCGCTGTTTATATGATAAAAACCATTGACTAAAATAAAATGACCAATGTGGTTATAAATTTTTTTCTTGCATAAAATTGACAACTTCGTGACCGCTTGACAGACAAACGCCCCACTGCCATGATGCGCTAAGCTCGAAATTTGTCCGACTCCACCCAAATAACAAGTACAAAAAGTTTCAACGGTGTGGTCATAAATAATAATTTTATATGGGGGCCTAAGAACTATTGCGTTTTAAGTTCTGAGAACACTTCTTAGAAATTAGGTACTCATGTTAGTATAACCATTTGTCGGGTGTATAACTTTTGCATTAAACAAAAACATTTTTACTGTAATTTGCATGTACAGTCCATCTAATTTACTTACCGTTGCACGTCATTATCTACGCCAGAGATCTAAGTTGACATAGTTGCCAAAGTATAAAAAAATCCTGAATCCATTTTAAATGAGATAGATCACATAATTATTGTAAACGTGGATTATATAACAAAACAAATTAATATTCAATGTAAATAAGTATACACTTATGAAATAGAGAACAAGAATTAAGTTATAATCTTTTAAGATTTGCAGTGCAAGCGTTTTTGCACTGCATTGTTAATAATTAAACAACGGCTCCAAACTCTTGGCATGAAGCCGGTAGGTTTCTTTTGTATATGTCTACAATAACAACTAAAAAAGTTGTCAGATAGGTACCTCGATTATTCCAAGTCGTGATAAGATTAGGTGAAATTTATATTTTTATAGTAGAGGATCTTTTTATAGTAAAGTAAATAATAAAAACAGTAAATATAATAAAACAGATACTTATAGTAAAGAATATAAACAAATATGAAGTGTCATCACCGCAACTGTCAAATAAATGTTACCAATTTATGCCAAAATATCACCTTCGTTCGATTACAGTTACAGTGTGATCCGAACAAATGTGCTTCATAAAAACGCTTTATAATCCATTTATACAAATTAAATGAAACATATTATTGTGCATTTCTTTAGGTTAACATTGATAGAAATCTGTATATAATAAATAATTGTATATATAATTGTATATAATAAAATATGTCTAGTGGCTGTAATTCCAGTGTACTCGGCAAAGTGATTCTAAAAAAGAACACACCTACCGCCTAAATATTTCGTGTTGGTATCATGCGACGTCACAGGCTATGACGCGGATGACGTGCAACGTTTAGTAAATTAGACGAAGTATACATAATTTGTTGTTTGTAGGTTTTTCCAGCCTTTGTTCAAAAACTGCCTTTAAGGGATGATTTTCAAGAAAATGAAGCAGTTATTAAATGTATTTTTTCATTATATCAGCAAGGCAACCCAGTGTTAAAGGAGCATTTACTGGATGTCATTAAGGTTTTAGCTCATGTTTATTGTGAAAATCAGACTCCAAATGACGGTAAGACCTTTATTGATTACATAAAAAAATTCACTTAATTAAAACTCTGATTAGTACATTCTTTCGCGGTTTTTGCTGTAAATTTTAAAGAACCGCTTGAATTGACATGAAATTTGGCATACGCATAGCTTACATGTCAAAGAGAAAGAGTGATATTGTGCCGATGTGTGCTTTTGCCCTGGGGGTGAAAAATATATGTCCAAAATAAGTCCGGAAATGGATGAACTGACTAATTTTAAGTAACTTTTGTTCTATAGAGCTTTTTTGCTAAGTCAACACTTTTCGAGTGAATATGTTCATTTTTCAACAAAATAACCACATTTTTAGACGGTTTTTCGCAAATAACTCAAAAAGTAAGTATTTTGCCGAAAAAAACGTACTTAGCAAAAATATAGCCTGTAAAAAAGTAAAAAAATGGTGTACGCATGAGATCTCTGGACCTCGTAGAACCAGAATTATAGCCAATGAAAAATAGGTTCATATTCGCCACATTTCAAATAGAATATTTCGACGTGAAATATCCAAAAAATTAAGCACTTTTTGGGGAAAACCCATTTTAAATTTTTTAAAGTGTTTAAAAAAAGCTTTATTTCTGTTTTTATAAAAAGTTTCTAGCATCAAATTTAAGCAAGTTACACTCAAAATAAAGTTGGTCCCTTTTGTTTTGGCAAAAAAAAATCGGGAAGACCGCCCCCTAATTAGCAACTTAAATGAAAATAGTCGTTACCGCTCTACAAATTATTTTACTTATGTTGTGTTTATATTATCTGTAAGTTTCATCGATTCAAAGTATTTATTTTTGAAAAAATTTGGTTTCAAAGTAAAATTTTCAAAAATTTTAATGTTGAAAAATATGCTTTTTTTCAAAATAACTTAATTGTTAGAGATACCAAAAATCTCAAAAAACGAAAAAAGTCAGCAGTTTTCTGAATATCCTGTATTCTTTTGTTTTTCTCTAAGACAAAAATTGATTACGATTTGGTGTTTCTAAATTTGAATACATTCGTGATCAGTGACTCGTTCAACCCCTTTTAACTACAGCCCTTTCAAAAATAAGGACTTTGAACCCATGAAACTTACAGATCATATAAACAATACATACACGAGTCAAGAAACTTGTGAAGTCGTAACGATTAAGTTCATTTGAGATACTAATTAGGAGGTGATTTTCCCGATTTTTTTACCAAAAAAAAGGGACTAACTTTATTTTGAGCGTAACTTGTTTACTTTTGATGCTAAAATTTTTTTTTATAAAATAAAAATGAAGAAAAACACTTTTTTTTTAAACACTTTAAAGAAGTTGTAATGAGTTTTCCCCGAAATATGCTTCATTTTTGGTTATTTAAGGTTAAAGTATTCCATTTGGAATTTGACGAATATGAACCTATTTTTTATTAGCTATAACTCTTCTTCTACTACGTATAGAGACGTGATATATATCAGTGGCGGCTCGTCAGAGGAGGCAAGGGAGGCTCAGCCTCCCAATAAATTTTTTACACACTCTATACTGTTTTGTTTATCATGAATCGCGAAAACAACAATTACTCTCACTATTATACAACGTGTAAATTCCATATTATCACTAATTATCCATACGTACGGAGCATTAGCATTAGAACGCATGATCGCGTCTCAGTTTTATTACATATTATTGTAGGCAGGACCCTGGGTTATCCCGAGATGCACGAACGGAGCCGAGAAGCCCAGATTTCTCCGTTGCTAATGCTCCGTGCAGCGCAGCAGGCGTTTAAGGAGACGCGGTCTCCTAACAGTGGCAACTACGGCGCCATCACACGCTGCCCGGAGATATACCAAGGGAGGCAGTGTAGCTTCTCAGCTCCGTTGGGTGGTTGGGTGCGTCTCGGGACAACGAATTTTAGGGCCCTGACTAAAAATAATGAAAAATCTAAAAGTGCGAATTTTGTTATGAAATTTGGTATGTGGGGTTATAATAATATTTGGAACAACTTGCTCAAATAACTTTTTCCGATATCTCTAACTCAAAGCAAAATATCGGTAATTTATCGTGTTTTTGAATTCGCAAGGCCGCGTTTAGAATTAAAAAAATTCAGTTGAGTATCTTAAAAAATTTGAAGCTTCATTATGTATGGACTGCAAAACTTCAAATCTGTATTTATTTTGATATGCATAGGTATCTATTTACAAATAGATGGAATTGTTAACAAATAAACGACACAAACTTTGGTATTAAACTTTTACTATTAGACTAACTATTTTTAAAATGATGATATCATGAAATTATGAATTAGGATGATATTATGAAATGTAAATAAAAATGGTCAAAAAATGGGGCCTTAAATTACATTTTTTGGCGCATTTTTTTGCTAGTGCAAATTTGTCTAGATATTTTACAGTTAGGTATAGCCTCCCCTATTGTAAAAATCACGAGCCGCCACTGATATATATATACCATTTTTTTAAATTTTTTACAGGCTATATTTTTGCTAAGGATGTTTTTTTCGACAAAATACTTACTTTTTGAGTTATTTGCGAAAAACTGTCTAAAAGCGTGGTTATTTTGTTGAAAAAATGAACATATTCACTGGCAAATAACTCGAAAAATATTGACTTAATGAAAAAACCCTATAGAACAAAAGTTACTCACAATTAGTCAGTTTATCCATTTCCGGACTTACTTTGGTCGTATATTTTTTCACCCCCAAGATGAGGTGAAAACCACCCCCGGTGCAAAAGCACACATCGGCACAATATCACTTTTTTTCTTTGACTTGTTAGCTATGTGTATGGCAAATTTCATGTCAATCCAAGAGGTTCTTTAAAATTTAGAGGTTTTGCAATATTTTACCGTTAAAGAACGTATTAGATAGCATTTGTACATTTCAAAAATCTGACGATTTGGGCGGGGCGTAAGGAAATGGGTGAGTCACAAAGTTTCACAAAAAAAAGCGAATATTTCGCGAAATGAACGATAGATCTAAAAAATACATGCTCAATATTTGTCAAAAATCTATCGAATGATACCAAACACGACTCCCCACGGAGAGGGGCGGGGGGTAAATTTTAAATACGAATCCCGCGATATTCCGCGAAATGAACATCAGATCGAAAAACTGAAAAATACACTTATTCAATATGTTTAAAAAATCTATCGAATGGCACCAAACACGACCCCCACGGAGGTAAGGTGGGGGTTACTTTAAAATTTTAAATAGTAGCCCCCATTTTTTATTGCAGATTCGGATTCCTTACGTAAAAATAAGTCACTTTTATTTGAAACATTTTTTCGAATTATGCATAAATGGCGCTATAATCGGAAAAAACGATTGTTGGAAATGGAAAATTAAATTAAAAATGGAGAGTCCCCACTAAAATGGAAAACTTTACTTAACTTTTTTTGGTTTTAGAACCTACTCTTCACTACCCAATAGGTCCCCAAAGCGCTCGAATAACTGCACATTTAGCATAGTTTCCTCCCCTACCATTACTATTTATAGTGAGTGATCATATTATAAGAGCCACCTCAGAAAATTTTACTTTTGTTTAATAATGGTATGTAAGTTTTCTCTTTATTCAGTCCACGTTGCCTTTGAAACTTTAGAAATGGATGCTATGTTTCTGTTGGAGTGATTAGTATTGAATATTAAAGTTTTTATTTCTGCTATTTTCCTTGGTGAGATGTATTTGTATTTCCCATGATGTTCTGGTACCACTAGTGTAACGAACGCGCAATTTTTACTAAATTCACAAAATATAGTATAGGACTGTCAGAATATCACTAGAGAGCAATGGAAACTCACAAAGTTTATTATAACTCTAAACACCAAGAATACAAAATAATAGGCACACCAGTTGCAAGCTAGGCTGGGCAGCACTGACAAACAATGACATCTGAGTCACGCATTGCCACACATGCGTGTTGCCAATATTGTTAGACCATTTATTGCACTTTCATAAAGTGTAACAAGACGGCCAAATGGAAACAAATGCATTAATATATGATACAGCTCAATTATATGCCCTTCCTCTAAAACATTGAATTTTACTAGGTGGCTCTAATAATATGATCACCCACTGTATTATAAAAATGCACTTTTAAAATTTTACTTCAGCGGGTTGTTTGTAGAAACAAACATTACAGAAGCATTAGAGACGTTAAGGAACATTAATTATATTTCCAAATTAAAAAGATATTTATTATATTCATTCAAACAAATTTCGGTCTATAAAAAAAAGTTTTTCGATTTTCCGTCCTTGTGAAAATCAAAGTTATCCGAAATAATTAGGTCAAAAACTATTTTCATCCGTCAAATGATGTACTAAAACATCCCTCAACAGCAACACAAGATGTCCAGAAAACGCAATATTTATGATACATATAATTTAATTTAATACACATATAATATACAGGGTTTCCCGAAAAGATTGGCTTTAAATTATACCACAGATTCTGGGGTCAAAAATAGGTTGATTGAACCTCACTTACCTATATACAATAGTGCACACAAAAAAGTTACAGCCCTTTGAAATTACAAAATGAAATTCGATTTTTTCTCATATATCAAAAACTCTTAGAGATTTTTTATTGAAATTGGACATGTGGCATTCTTATGGCAGGAACATCTTAAAAAAAACAACAGTGAAATTTGTACACCCCATAAAAATTTTATGGGGTTTTGTTCCCTTAAACCCCCCAAACTTTTGTGTACGTTCCAATTAAATTATTGTTGTGGTACCATTAGTTAAACACAATATTTTTAAAACTTTTTTTTAGTATTTTCTCGATAAGCCAGTTTTTATCGAGATGCGGCTTCTTTTTTAATATGTTTACATAAAAATTTTATGGGGGTTTCGTTCTTTTAAACCCCCCAAATTTTTGTGTACATTCCAATGTGTAAACTATTATTGCGGTACCATTGGTTAAAGACGAGAACTTGCTGCCTCTTAGTATTTTTTCGATAAGGCACCTTTTATCGAGATGTGGCTTCTTCTTCAATATGGTTTAAAATATACCCAAAAATGTAAATTATAAATAAATTGTCATATTATTACCAGGTCTCTATATTCGTACTTAACCCTCCGTTAGTCGCGCGGTCTACGATCGTAGACCACTCTCCTTTAAGTGGTCTCCAATTCCAAAAAACTGCACATACGCCCCCATCCCGCTTAGCAGCTGTCACTAATACTTCCAACTTAATCTTCAGTTTGGTAAACGCCGCCGATCTGTTTGCATTATTTTTTTACCATTATTCAAAGAGCACTGATCTACATAACTGTAGACCGCGCGACTAAACGCGTTACAATTTTTAGTTGTATTATATAAAGCTAATATGTAGCCTGCTGTGTATATAAAGCTAATAACATAAATGAAAAAGTTTCGAGAAGCGACTTTATTGAAGACTTAGGGAACTAATCAAATCCCAAATTGAATATGGATCAACTATACCTTCCCTGCTAAGAGAACTTAGACGACGAGCTCGCGTACTGCCCGGAGTTCAAGAAGTCGTACCCCTCCCTCTAATATTCCAACAAATTACGTGGGATGATGTTGTATTAGTCCACGAATTTACAATAAGTCAACAAGAAGGTCATGCCAAAAATATGACAGTTGGCTGCAAGGATCATCTCAGGGACATTTGCACTGAATGTTTGACGGACTAAAATTGTGCCGCTTTTACCATTTAATAGTTTTGTTAGACCAGGGCATTTAGCACTAAAAACACCCGAATAAATAAATTTTTAAATACAGCACCTAGAGACTTGTAGTTTTTTGCATTATGTCCAGGATGACGCCAGGAAAAAAGTCTACTATTCAAAAATGGGTAGAAATGCATATAGGTCTGGATCCCGCGTATGAAAAAAAAGTTGATTAATAGCAAGCTGAAAATTTGTTAATAGCTTAAGGGTGTCTAGTTGGACAAACTTTGATATATGGGAACACTGGAACAGGGGAAGTTTTAATTGTGGAACAGGTTAAAAATTTGGAACGGTCAGACCACGAAAACGGCACATGTATTTTGTCCGACAGAACAGACTTAAACTCTCCGAACAGAGATTAAACTCTCATGCAAAAATCAGACTGCTATTTGTCACCAAATGGGCGTTTTAATGAATGGAACATGTAGAATATGTCAACTGACAGGAATTATGACAGGTGATAAATAGCAGTCTGATTTTTGCATGAGAGTTTAATCTCTGTTCGGAGAGTTTAAGTCTATTCTGTCGGGCAAAATAAATGTGCCGTTTTCGTGATCTGACCGTTCCAAATTTTTAATCTGTTCCACAATTAAAACTGCCCCTGTTCCAGTGTTCCCATATATCAAAGTTTATCCGACTAGATACCCTTAAGCTATTAACAAATTTTCAGCTTGCTATTAATCAACTTTTTTTTCATACGCGGGATCCAGACCTAATATTTGCACTATAAAATGCATCCAAAATTGCATAAATATAGAAATAAAGTCAAAATCGGTATACTAAGGAACAAAATTTATTATTTGGGGGGTTTTTGGGTCACTTAATACGATTACGCGATCAGAACTGATCCCCGGATCACCTGGTGCCCAAGGTCACGGCAAGAGACGTCATCTTCTGGAGTTTCGATGGTTTTCGGCATTAAATCGATGCAAACGGATTACTCACGGGTTTTAGGAGTCGCTAAATACGAATCAGAATTGACCTCCGGAGTACCGGGTCGCTACTAAGGCACGTCATATTCTGGAGTTTCGAGGGCTTTCGGTATCAAATTGAGGCAAACGGATTAATTACGGGTTTTTGAGGTCGCTAAACACGAATATGCCATCAACACCGACTCCCTGTGCACCTGGAGCCCAAGCTCACTGCAAGGGGCGTCCTCTTCTGGAGTTTGAGAGATTTCGGCATTAAATTGATAAAAATGGATTACTCGGGGGGTTTTGAGTCGTTAAACACGAATATGCCATCAGAACTGACCTCTCGATCACTTGGTGCCCAAGGTCACTGCAAGGGACGGCATCTTCTGGAGTTTCGAGGGCTTTCGGTATTAAATTGATGCAAACGGATTACTTACGTGTTTTTGGGGTTGCTACACACGAATATGATATCAGAATTGAACTCCGAAGTATCTAGTAACCAGGATCGCTACTAGGGTACGTAAACTTCTGGAGTTTCGAGGGTTCTCGGCATAAAATGGATGCAAATGGATTACTCGTGGGGTTTTTGAGGTCGCTTAACACGAATATGCCATTAGAAAAGACCCAAAGAGCACCTGGTGCCCAGGGCCACTGCAAGGAACGTTATCTACTGGAGTTTCGAGAAATTTCGGCATTAAATTGATGTAAATGGATTACTGAGGGGGTTCTTGAGGCCGCTAAAGTACTTCAGTACGCTTCAGTACTCAATTGATGCAAACGGATTACTCATTTTACATGGGATTACAGGTTTTTGGGGTTGATAAACGCGAATACTTTATCAGATCTCACGTCCGGAGCACCTGGTACCTAAGGCAGGTCATATTCTGTAGTTCCGGGGGTTTTAGACATTCAATTGATGCAAACGGATTACTTACTAATCGGATTTTGGAGTTGTTGAACACGATTGCGTCATCAGAACAGACACCAGAGCACCTGGTACCTAGAGCACGTAATCTTCTGGAGTTTCGAGGGTTTTCGGTACTAAATTAGTGCAAACGGATTACTCTTGAGTTTTTGGGGTTGCTGAACATGAATATGCCATCAGACCCAACCCACGCAGTATCGGGTGCGTAAGGCAGGTCATCTTCTGGAGTTTCGAGTGTTTTCGGTACTAAATTGATGAAAACGGATTACTCATGGGTTTTTGAGGTAGCTGAACACGAAAACGCCATCAGAACAAACACAGAAGCACCTGGTGCCTAAAGCACGTTATCTTTTGGAGTTTCGAGAGTTTTCGGTAAGTACTAAATTGATAAAAGATGGATTACTTTTTGGTTTTGGGGTTGTTGAATACGAATGTGGCTTACACGGGGAATTCTGGAGTATCTTGTGATTACGGTAATCACTAATAACGTCAACGCGTAATAAAACTTATATAAAAAAATTAAATAGATCACCATAGTAGAGTTCGTATTCCGCAAACCCAAAAACCCATGAGCAATTCGTTTACATCAATTTAGTACCAATCTAAACTCCATAAGATGATATACCTTAGGCACCAGGTGCTCCGGTGTTTGTTCTGACGGCGTATTTGTCTTCAGCAACCCCAAAAACCCATAAGTGATCCGTTCGAATCTATTTAATGCCAAAACCCCTCGAAACTCCAGAGGATAACGTGCCTTAGGCCCAGGTGCTCCGATGTCTTTTCTAATGGCGTATTTGTGTTTAAACCCGTGAGTAATCTGTTTGCATCAATTGAGTACCTAAAACTTTCGAAACTCCAGAAGATGAAGTGCCTTAGGCACCAGGTCCTCCGGTGTTTGTTCTGATGGGGTATTCGTGTTCATTATCCCCAAAAACCTATAAGTAATCTGTTTGCATCAATATAGTACCGAAAACCTCGCCTAGCGGATGACGCCCCTTCCAGTGACCCTGGGCACCAGGTTCTACGATGGTCTGGTTTGATGGCATGTTAGTGTTTACCGAGCTCAAAAACCCCCCGAGTAATTTATTTTTATCAATTTAATGCCGAAATTCCTCAAAATTTCAGAAGATGACGTGCCTTGTAGTGAACTTGGGCACCAGGTACACAGAGGGACGGTTGTGATGGCACATTCGTGTTTAGCGACCTCAAAAACCCTCCAGTAATCCATTTGCATCAATTAAATGCCGAAAGCTCTCGAAACCCCAGAAGATGACGTGCCCTAGTAGCTACCCTGGGCACCAGGTATTCTGAAGTTCAATTATGATGGCATTTTCGTGTTTAGCTACCTCAAAAACCCGTAAGTAATCCATTTGCATCAATTTAATACCAAAATCCCTCGAAACTCCAGAAGATGACATCCCTTGCAGTGGCCTTGTGCACCAGGTAATCAGGTGGTCTGTTCTGATGGCATATTCGTGTTTAACACCTCAAAAACCCCCCGAGTAATCCATTTTTATCAATTTAATGCTAAAATCCCCCAAAACTCCAGAAGAAGACGTCCCTTGCAGTGACAGACGTCCCTTGCAGTGACCTTGGGCTCCAGGTGCACACGCGGTCGGTTCTGATGGCATATTCCTATTTAGCGACCTCAAAAACCCTCCAGTAATCCAGTTGCATCAATTAAATGCTGAAAACCCTCGAAACCCCAGAAGATGACGCGCCTTAGTACCGACCGTGGGCACCAGGTACTCCGGAGGTCAATTCTGATATCATATTCGTGTCTACCGACCCCAAAAAACGCGTGAGTAATCCGTTTACATCAATTTAATGCCGAAAACACTCGAAGCTCCAGAATATTACGTGCCTTAGTAGCGATCCTGGGCACCAGGTACTCCGGAATTTAATTTTGAAGGCATATTCGTGTTTAGCGACCCCAGAAACTCGTAAGTAATCCGTTTGCATCAATTTAATACCGAAAGCACTCGAAACTCCAGAAGATGACGTCCCTTGCAGTGACCTTGAGCACCAGGGTAATCCGGTGGTCTATTCTGATGGCATATTCGTGTTCGGCGACCTCAAAAACCCCCCTAGTAATCTGTTTGCACCAATTTAATACCGAAATCCCTCGAAAGTCAAGAAGATGACGTCCCTTGCAGTGACCTTGGGCACCAGGTGATCCATAGGTCTGTTCTGATGGCATATTAGTGTTTAACTACCTCAAAAACTCCCGAATAGTCCACTTGCATCAATTTAGTGCCAAAATCCCTCGAAACTCCAGAAGATGACGTGCCTTAGTAGCGACCATGGGCACCAGGTACTCCGGAGGTCAATTCTGATGGCATATTAGTACTTGGTGACCCCTAAAACCCGTGAGTCAGACGTTTGCATCGATTTAATGCCGAAAACCATCGAAACTCTAGAAGATGACGTCTCTTACTCTGACCTTGGGCACCAAGTGATCCGGGGATCAGTTCTGATTGCGTAATCGTATTCAGTGGCCCCAAAAAAAACCCCAAATAATCAATTTTGTTCCTTAGTACACTGATTTTGACTTTATTTTTAGATTTATGCAATTTTGGATGCATTTTATGCACTTTACAGTGCAATTATGCATTTCCACCCATTTTTGAATAGTAGACTTTTTTCCTGACCTCATCCTGAACATAATGCAAAAAATTGCAAGTCTCTAGGTGCTGTATTTAAAAATGTATTTATTTTGTGCTAAATGCCCTCGTCTATGTTCTTTGTTTACTTTTTTGTTCTGTTTTTTATTATTCATCACTATTGGTCATTTTGTAAGTTCAAAGATAAAAAAGATTTTTTGTTTTTTACTAAATTGAGCTTATTTTTGTGACCATTTTCATTTACTTGCGAATAAAGACCCAAAAAATCATGACCTCGTCTTTAACTTTACCACTGTCAAAATGACGAAAGCCAAGAAACAAAACATGTCTAATATCGAAGTACAGACATAGATAAACATGTTATTAATCATTAATTTGTTAATTTTGGCAAAATCCGGTATTATACGACAAAAACAATTGGTTCGTAGACCGCGCGACTAAGCTCGACAGCAATAACCGCGCGACTAACGTAGGGTTAACCATATATTACAAATATGTGGTGGATTTCACAAATGTTCAAAATATCTCGACAGAAACTGGCTTTTCGAGAAAGTTCTAAGAGGCAAAAAAGTTTTAAAAAGACTGTAACTAATAGTACTACAACAATAATTTTATAATAGGAACATACCCCAAAGGTTTAGGGGGGTTTAAGGGAACAAAACCCCCATAAAATTTTTATGGAGTGCACAAATTTCACAATAATTTTTTTAAGATGTTCCTAAAATCTCTAATATGTAGTTTTCGAAATATTGGAAAAATTTATTTTCATTTTTTAACTTCAAAGGGCTGTAACTTTTTATGTGCACATTTGTACTAAGGTAAGTTAGGTTCAATCAACTCAATTTTGACCCCAGAATCTGTGGTATAATTTATGACCAATATTTTCGGGACACCCTGTATATTGTAGTAGACTCGGAAATCGGCTGGAAGATTTAAACCGAATACGTATAATATCATTCAGTTTGGCAACATTGTGTGAAGACCAAGTATATCAACAGAACCTTAATTTAGTCCAGACAATTAATATATTTTTTACCAATAAAAATGAGATGTTTTGACCAAATAATGTTTCAAATATGATGTGCAAAATAATTTTGAATTCGGCTCCGCTAATGAACTTGCTCTTTTTGTCCTTAAAAGTAGAAAAATATTTTAATTTCTCTTGGTTAATATTTGTCGTCTAATTATTTTAACTGTATTAATATGCAAGTGTTTACTGCAAGTTCTAAAATGACTAACTTACCATGAATAATGCAATGTTAAAATACCGGCAAGTGATTGTCTATAAAGCAGCTACTCGAATTTCTTAAACATTTATACAAAACATTGGTACCGCTACTTTTTTGCGCATTCTGACCGAATTCCGTTTCTACTATACTTGTAAATTAAACCGCAGTTTGTTTTTCTATTTTTCTAAATTTCTGTTTTTTTTTCAGATGTTAAAAATTTACTGAATGACTTCTTAAAAACAATTAACCGAGATTTTCCTCAAGAATTCGCGAATTCTGTGTCTTCCTTTGAATCATCTTCTCAAAATTCTTTACAGGCTCTTTTATCGTCCTAATACAATTATTGTGTAAAAAAATTGATATTAAAAAGCAAAGATCGGCAACTATGAGAAGAAATCTGTTTTTGCTATATTCAGATTATTAAAATATAGAACTAAATTATAATGTTTAAATTTTGAATATTTATTTTTTATATTATATATTCAAGTTGACTTACTCAATAGTTTCGGTGCTAGTTGGCTTGTGTACCAAAAAGTTGTCTATCTCTGTTACAGAAACTATATTTTGTTCTGTTGTACTTGCTTTCTGTTTTTTCAAATCCAAAAATATTAAACCATATATTAAGCATATTTATTTATAAATCTTATCTTCTCTTTATTCAACTAACTTGTAATATTACCAAAATTCAAATATCTGTAACCTGATTAATAAAATTAATATATTAAGTATTTGCAACATTTATCTCTAAGACTCAAGAGAACGCAAATACTAACCTCCGTGGCGAAAAGATAACAATGTGTCCAAAATATCAAATAATACAAGTCCCGGGACACGCGTTAAGGTTTTCGCTCACTTATGCGCTGCACCGCGAAGCAAAGCGCGGAGAAAAAGGTTGTTATGAATTTTCTTCGTGTATTTAAATAAAACCGCGCGTATCTGTGCGATGCAACGCGCAGGGGTACGAAGAGAAGCGACACGGATCGCAACCGTAGAATCCCATGGTACAATAAAGTTTCATGGTAGGTACAATAAAGTTTCAATAAAAAATTTAGTGTCGAGATTCCAGTCAAAATAACTGTCAAAGATAAAATATAAAATACAACCGCAAACAATTCAAAGTAATCGGATATTACGAATGATTACGAACCATTACGAACTTGCCGGTCTCCAGTTACGTCACGACTTCCGGATGTGCAATATATTATCTTGTTATTTATAGTATCATGGTATGTGGTATAGTTTGTATAAACTAATTTAAGAACATTTACTCGTTAGTGTCTATATAGTTTTATTTGCTTTCGTGTATTTGTTTTTTTTTGTGTTTGTACTCAAGTCTGGACTCAAGTGTAGCTACAAATTTTGAGTACCTAAATTACAAAGTGATCATCAACAAATTAAGAAGTGGGATACCCTGTACATTTGAAAATAATTTTTAAATTTATAGTGACCCATTTTTATGTGGATATTACTTTTATAAATACATGGTAATAATTAAGAAAACAAACATACAAACAAGCATACATTTGGGAAATGTACCGATAGAAAGGGTTGATAAATACAAATACCTAGGAACCTGGATTTCAGAGAAAAATGATCAAACAACAGAAATAAGGACCAGGATAGAAATAGCAAGAAATGCGTTTGTAAAAATGAAAACAGTTCTCTGCAACAAAGACCTTAGCTTAGAACTGAGAGTAAGAGCTTTGAGATGCTACGTGTTCTCGATACTACAATATGGACTTGAAAGCTGGACATTAAAGCAAGAACACATAAATAAGCTACAGTCATTTGAAATGTGGTGTTACAGAAGGATGCTTAGAATAGCATGGACACAGAGGAAAACGAACACGGAAGTACTGCGAGAAATGGGTAAAGAATGCGAAATAATAAACACAATAAAAATAAGAAAGTTACAATATCTGGGACACGTAATAAGGGGACCGCGATATGAAATGCTAAGACTGATAATACAGGGAAAGATAAGAGGCGGAAGGAGTATATAGAAAGAAGGAGAGTGTCATGGTTAAAAAATTTAAGGGACTGGTTTAGATGCAGTTCTATAGAACTCTTTAGAGCAGCGGTGGATAGAGTAAAGGTAGTAATGATGTTATCCAACCTCCGATTAGGAGACGGCACTTGAAGAAGAAGAAGATTACTTTTTTGTATCTTTAAACAACTGAAATATCTAACTCTGGAGTACCACTTGATCAACCTGTATGTATAATAAACAAATAATAAGTAAAAAATACTTTATAATGGATATCTGTGTTAACAAAATAACAAGTTTCTAAAATATCAGTTTCAAAACCTCGCTAAAATAACTACCCGAAAATCAACAAAATTAAATTAGCTACAAAATATTTTTTATTATTAAATATTATAATAACACTTATCACTTAGTAACTTTATCATTTCTTTATATTTACTATAATTAAATTAGCCAAATTATATTCAAAATTTAAAATTAACAAGTCTTTTCTATAAAACTACATTCAAGTATTGCGTGAAGAAGGATCTTTACTACGTCATGCGCGAAAGCGACCGATTTTGGAACATTACGTGCCATACCTGGGAAATTTATTGTACCATGGTAGAATCCTAGGCGAAGAAATTCTGTTCGGCGCGCTTCGTATTGCACTAATGAGCGGAAGGCGGAGGTCTACGGAAGTCATGCGGAAACTTCTCTGAATTTATAGAGAAGTGTAAAGTGTATGAAGTTTAGAATCAGATCTACCACAACCAGATGAGATGTGACAATATTTGAGAAGAATTAGGTGAAAATTGTCAACAGAAATGTTTGCAAATTACAGTTCTAAATGTCTGATTTTAAAAATTACATGTTTAGTTAATTGCATGTTTTGCAATGCACAATGTTTTATGAGTGGAGTGAAAGTGATAGTTGTTGTAGTGAGCTTGTGTACGTACGTACATAAGTACCTGGTGAGCGACAAATTCAGTAAATTTTTCTGGCTCATTCTATAATACTGAAAAATTGTTTTTTATCTTTGAAGAATAGCCATGAAGGTGGTGAAATTCTCCGTAAATTTCCCTTTTTAAATTTATGTTATGATTTCAATGTTTTCTTTTACGATTCATATCTTCTTCGTCTTCAGCTACTGCGCATGCAATAACAAAGTCTTCTTCTGAACTGCTACTCGAAGTCATTACTTCAAAAACTATCGTACAACATGTGTCTACACACCTACGTCAAAGAAAAAGTCGAATTGCCTTAAATTCCAAACATAACAACGTGCTGTACCTCCCCGTACTTAAGCGAAAATCCATGCACATATTAGTGCACATTTCAGAAGTTCGCCGTACCGCGCTTCGCTTCGCTCTGCTTTTCCGCGCTTAAGTTAGCGACAAGCTTACTAGCATTATTATTTTAAATTGCCCGCATTGTTATTTTAAATGAGAACGAAATAATAATAAGATATTAAATGAGAAAATGATCAAAGATATTTTAATTTTGGTAACGATTTCATTATTACATATTCCTTTGTTATTTTTATATTTAATTTAATTCAGAAGTTGATGTAAAATAAATGTATTTATTTCTTAAATGTTTGACAATTTAAGAAATAATAAAGTTATACTTTAATTTGTATTGTTTTTAATATTTTTCAGAAACCTACTAAACGATTATTTAATAATTTTTTGTAAAGGTATCCATTTGTCAAAGAATTTTAACGCGTTGAATTTTAACCTCCGCGACGAAGGTTGGCAATCATCATTGCTATTCTCACTTTTGACACTACAGCCCGAAAGAGTTCAGTTGAGCTGCATCCAAACCATTCTCTGAGATTTCTCAGCCAGGACATTTTTCTCCTACCTATGCTGCGCCTTCCTTGAATCTTTCCCTGCATAATTAATTTTAGGAGTTCATATCGGTCACCACGTGTTATATGACCCAAGTATTGAAGTTTTCTTATTTTGATGGAATCCAGTATCTCCCTGCTGTTCTGTATTCTCCTTAGTACTTCCTCATTGGTTATTCTGTTTGTCCAGGAGATTCTCAGCATTCTTCGATACGTCCACATCTCAAATGCTTCCAATCTATTGAGGCATTGTTTATTGAGAGTCCATGTCTCCACACCATACAAAAGAACAGAAAATACATAACATTTTAGTACTCGCTTTCTAAGATTTAGGCTGAGGTCTCTACTACATAATATTTGTTTCATATTAGTGAATACACTTCTAGCCTTTTCTATTCTAATTCGGATTTCTTTGGTATAATCGTTTGTTTCACTAATGTTTGTCCCTAAATAGTTATAATTCTGAACTCGTTCTATCGTCTTATTATTTACGTGTAGATTGATGTTTCTAATATTTTTCTTTGATATAACCATGAATTTCGTCTTCTTTATGTTTAGTGACAGACCAAATTCTTGACTCGTTGCAACAACCTTATCTAAAATTCTTTGTAGATCTGTAATAGTTTCTGCTATTAGTATTGTGTCATCGGCGTATCTAATTTCACATATGGGTAGGCCATTTATTTTTATGCCTGCTACTTCATTTATGTATACATACACATAATTTATATAAGTACAACATTTATTTCAGCGAAGTGATGACGGTCGCTAATTCAATACTTTTTCCCCATCCAAAAAGTGCTTAACGTCCCTCAAGAAGTTTTCACTTCAAATATTTATTTCGTCAAAGCAATGGCGGACGCTAATTTAATACTTTTCCCATCCAAAAAGTGCACAACGTCCCTAAAGAAATTTTCACTTCAAAAATTTATTTCGTCGAAGCGATGACGGTCGCTAATTTAATACTTTTTCCCCATCCCAAAAGTGCACAATGTCCCTCAAGAAGTTTTCACTTCAAATATTTATTTCGTCGAAGCGATGACGGTCGCTAATTTAATACTTTTTCCCATCCAAAAAGTACACAACGTCTCTAAAGAAGTTTTCACTTCAAAAATTTGTTTCGTCGAAGCGATGACGGTCGCTAATTTAATACTTTTACCCCATCCAAAAAAGTTCACAACGTCCCTCAAGAAGTTTTCACTTAAAAAATTGATTTCTTCAAAGCGATGACGGTCGCCAATAACTAAAAAGTGCACAACGTCCCTAAAGAAATTTTCACTTCAAAAATTTATTTCGTCGAAGCGATGACGGTGACGGCGATGACGGTTTTTCTATCCAAAAATCGCACAACGTCCCTAAAGAAGTTTTCACTTCAAAAAACAGCCATATGTACCATATTTATCCTACCCATTTTTTTTTCTTAGCACCATGTCACATTCACTGGAATAACTTCCATCAGAAGCAACGTAATGATGTGATAAATCATCTGAATCTGATAAATCACAATCTTCATCTGACATTACTTCATCATATAGTTTTTTTATCTGAGCTTGTTCAGCTTCAAAAGAAGACATTTTGCCCTATTTATAACACTTCTCAAATTATGCGTTCAAGAGTTCTTGTAAAGTAATGCAATAATTGCAAGTATCATCAACGCCGTGATTTAGTCAAATAAGTACCGACAAGCCTGGGACGACATCTGCCTCCAGACCGGGTGAGCCATCCGTGGCTCTAACTTTTATTGCTACATAAATAATACACAATTGACCAAATTTGATTGGAAATTATATTCTGGGTTATTTAAAGGCCCATATTTGATAATTTAAGTAAAATGAATTTCCGGTCCGCAGATCTCAAAAATAAAACGCATGCCAGGGCTGAACGTGTTAATAAGCCATATAGTGAGACCGCTCGTGTTTAAAAAAATTTCTGATTCCGTTTCTTCTACGAATTCATGTTCAAAAATGTCCCCTTTAAACAAATCTGAAAGGTGCCGAACGAAAAGTTTTAGACAGAAATTGTTTAGACAATTTTGTTAAACGAATTCAAAGAATCGACTTTTTGGTCCGTTATATATTTTTTTAGGTTATTTTATGGGTCATTTTAATCAAAAAAGCTCTCTTTTCATTTTTCTCAAAGTTAATAGTTTTCGAGTTATAAGCTCCTTACAGTTATTTCACCTTACGGTGACCCTTCAACATGATGATGAACAAAATGTTTGTATACTGAATGCAAACCAACACTATACATTCTATTAACGACTTGCCCCCCAACAAAATTGTTATCTAATTAAAACGATTAAAACCATGTTGGTCAGTTGTAAACAAGAATGGATCAAATTTCGCCACCTTTGAGGGTGTCCTACTATATATACAGAGTAGCGAGAAAGTATGGAAACACGGTTATTTCTCGGAAACTGCTAAAACGATTTTTATAAGTTTTGGTGGGTAAGGGTCTTCTAATTGCGGCCGATATCATAGTGGTAATTACATTGTTGTCAAATCTTCCGTTGTTCTGGAAATCTAATTAACTTTCTTATTTCTAATGGAACACCCTGTATATTTTTTGTGTTTAAGTCCTTAAGAAATACTGATTATTTTTCATGTTATATTCCCTATACCTAAATGCCATAATTTCAGAGTTATTGTTACATTTTTACTAAAAAAAAAATTAAACGAATTACATATAAAAATCAATTTTTCCGGCCCGGATAGACATTATTTTAGGTTCTTTGGATCATTGGGAACAAAAAAGGCCTTTCGTAATTTTTCTCTAAAGTTAATCGTTCCGAATTTATAAACAATTTAAAACTGAAAAAAATCAAACAATAACAATTTTCAAGGTTTAAAAACACAAGTAAAAAAAATAATTTTTGAAATTACGAAGTACCTAAATTGAAGCTCAAATCTTCTTCTATCAGCTACCTAGAAGAATTTTTGGCACGTTTTATTTTAAAACATTGTTTGTTTAATTGTTAATGAAGCGCATATGAGAGGACGGGTGATCGGACTGCTTTAACAAATGTTTTAAACTGAAATAAGCCCGAATTACTTATCGATATCTGATAAAATAAGGCTTGAATTTGAATTTAGGCACTTCGTAATTTCAAAAATATTTTTTACTTTTGTTTTTGAACCTAGAAAATCGTCATTTTTCGATTTTTTTCATTTTTAAATTGTTTATAACTCGGAAACGATTAACTTTAGAGAAAAATTACAAAAGGCCTTTTTTGTTCCCAATTATCCAATGCAAACCTAAAATAATGTCTACCCGGGCCGAAAAAATTAATTTTTAAAATTTGTTTAAAAAATTTTTTAATACATGTAGCCATAACTCCGAAATTATGGCATTTAGATATAGGGAATATAACATGAAAAATAATCAGTATTTCTTAAGGACGTCAAAACGCAAAAATATACAGGGTGTTCCATTTGAAATATGAAAGTTCATTATATTTCCAGAAAAACGGAAGATTTGACAACAATGTAATTACCACTATAATATCGGCCGCATTAGAAGATCCTTACCCACCAAAATCTATAAAAATCGTTTTAGCTGTTTCCGAGAAATTATCGTGTTTCCATACTTTCTCGCTACCCTGTATAAGTTACTAATAATATTTGTAAACAAGAAGAGATCAAAAGCAGGATTTAAAGCCATTCTACTAAATAAATTACGACGGCGATACAAATAAGGATAATACAAAAACGTATGGAGAAAAATTACCAAAAAAGTAGAGAATCATCAAAATTATTGACAGATAAAAAATATGAAAAAAATTTTTTAAGAAACGCTTTTCTTTGGTTATTTTGACTAAAATTAAAAATATAAAAAAATCAACTAAAAAGCAAAAAATAAAAAAATTGAAAAAATCTAACACATTCGTTAAAGAAAAGCGTGGCGCGTCTTCATCGAATAAACTGTTTTCGCCCCACGCTTTTCTTTAACGAATGTGTTAGATTTTTTCAATTTTTTTTAGTCACTCGTAACCAAAGAAAAGGGTTTCTTATTTTTTTTTCATATTTTTTTTTTTATTTTTTACTTTTTAGTCTTACACTTTTCAAACATGAAAATATATCGTCATGTATATTAAAATATGTATAAAATATATGATAAACAAACATGAAAAGTAGTCGGAATCGGCAAAAAATTTGAAACTTTATTGTTTATTTATGAAGCATAACGTAAAAAGTGAAATTACACTTGCGAGCAAAAAAATCGGGTCACTCGATGAATTATACGCGTTAGATATCTCGAATTTACTAAACCTGTTGTCCGATTTGAGTGATTTTTTTAGTATGTTATAGCCTTATTATTTAAGAATACCAATGTAATAATATTGTTGCTACCCAGGTAAATGTCAATTTATACCGGGTGTAAAAGTCATACCGTGTTTTTTCCTTAAAATTCGGAACACTCTGTGGAATATTATAGCATAGATAAAATATTAAAATTAAAACTCAATTGTAGCGTTAGGCTTTCTTAACATTTTGTTTTATGATTCATTTGCTTGTTGGATAATAAAAAAGTTAGGTACTTTAACAACTATCCATGTTTTTCATCCATACAGGGTTTTTCTAAACAAGTGCGACACACTTTAAGGTTTAATTCTGCATGAAAAAATAATGACCCTTTGCTTTATAAACATACGTCCGCAAATTATTCGTTTCCGAGATACAGGATGTTGATTTTTGAAGTTATACTTCTTTACCGGCGACAGAGGGTGAATTTTTATATGTTAAAACCTATCAGCCCGGCGCATGCGCATTATAACTTTGTTCTGATTGGATGTTCAAATGACATGTCAAAAATTATCCGATATGGCAGCTGTGGTTTGGAGGTAAAGGTAAAGGTAAACAAATGTATAATATATTAGTTTTATTGTTGTGAGGACAGAAACAAAAAAGTTTATAATATTGTAGTGACTTTTAAATAGTTTTTAAAAGCAACAGGTACGTAATAATTGTTAATGTATCATGGGTATAAACCTACCTATTTGATCTGCCAAAATACATAGTAATACTTTTATTTATATAATTTGATTACCATCAAAATTTCTATCAATATTCACCTAATATATTGTTTTCTTACTCTATGGTTTGTTGTATTTTTTCAATTCTAAATCATTTCAATTCAAAATTAAAATAATTTGATCAATTTTCAAAATATCACAAGTTTAATCCGTTTAGTTAGTCGATCTTCGTAAATAATGACACATAGTGTCCGTGGCTAAGCGTTGAAGGCGAATGAATTCCAATACCAACCGCGCTTATCAGCGCTGGTTCGAGTCCCAATAGAAACTTTCTTTTTTGTTTTTTTAAATACATTTTATGATTGTAAGTATGTTTGTTATATAATTGTATTTTCAGAAAATACGTATTTAGTTAAAAAAAATTTCGACAATTAATGTTCAGACATCATTTGTGGCTTGTTTAATGTGTTTGTGTGTGTTTTATTCTTTTATTATTTTAATTTTTGGCACTGTTCTAATAAAAATGTTTGAGAAGTAGTAAGTATAAATTAGTTTAATATTTAAACAAAATATAAATAAGTATATTAATTTCGTTTAAATCATATAATAGAAGTATAACTTCTTACGTGCGTACAAAGTACACACACATTCTTTTTTTCTTACAAACTGACGATTTATTTGTTGCTCTAAAACCGGTTGAGATATGCAAATAAAATTTGGTAGGTTTTAAGAGGTAGTTATTGCACATTTTTTGACATACAAATTAAAATTTTATATTCACCATTGGCGTGCATACAGGTATAAACATTTGAGATACATCCCGTATGCACGCCAATGGTGAATATAAAATTCTTAGTTGTATGTCAAAAAATGCGCAATAACTACCTCTTAAAACAAACCAAATTTCATTTGCATATCTCAACCGGTTTTGGAGCAACAAATAAATCGTCAGTTTGTAAGAAAAAATTCAACAGCCCGTTTCTCAGAAACGAAGCATGTGGAAGAACATGGCTAGTTGTTAAAGTACCTAACTTTTTTATTATCCAACATAAACAATGAATCAAAAAAGAAAATGTTAAGAAAGCCTAAGGCTACAATTTAGTTTTAATTTCAATATTTTATCTATGCTATAATACTACACAGAGTGTTCCGAACTTTAAGAAAAAAACACAGTATGATTTTTACACCCGGTATAAAATGACATTTACCTGTCTAGCAACAATATTATTACACTGATATTCTTAAATAATAAGGCTATAACATACTAAAGAATCACTCAAATCGGACAACAGGTTTAGGAAATTCGAGACATCTAACGTGTATAATGCATCGAGTGACCCGATTTTTTTGCTCGCGAGTGTATGTATAGTTCATTTAATTAGCTACAATCTGTAAAAGTTTCAAGTTTCTTCATTGTAAAAAACAAGAAAATGTAAGCATTTTCCGTTTAAAATCGTTTTTTTTATTTAAACAATTAATAAACATAAAAAAATTTTTATTGACTATTCGTGTACTGTTCCTGCGAATGCATATGTCTGCAACTTGTCTTTTTAGTCATTTGCATTGAAGAAAAGGCAGTCAAATTAATGTCCAAAGATTTGACCCAAACGATTGAACTAAAGAAAAGCGTTTAAAAATTGTTAAAAAGAAAAAGCACTTGATCTTTAGTTTAATACCATTTAAGGAGGGGGATATTTTTAAAATCAACATTTCAAAAACATTTTTGTATATTTTTTTTAAACTATGGTAGAATTATTTTATTTTGAAATTAAATAAACATTCAGTACAATTCAAAGAATATTCAAAACACATTTTTGTATATTTTTTTAAAACTATGGTAGAATTATTTTATTTTTAAATTAAATAAAGATATTCAGTACAATTCAAAGAATATTCAAAACAAATTGAAGGTAAAATATTGAAAAATAAGCCAAAGGTGGCAAATTTTTACAGACAACTCAAAAATCATTTTGCGATGGATATCAGAACTCATCATTGCATTATGTGAAACAAAAAAATCAAAAAGATTTTATTAGCCTACGAGTTTCTCGAGGTAACGCTGTCGAGATTTTTAGTTTTACCGATTTTTGAGTTTTTGGTATCCTCAGAAATCAAAATAACGAAATGTTTTGTAAAAATGGTGAAAATCAGCATATTTATTTTTATTTAAAAGAAATAGTCATAAAACAAAAAATATATCGCCAATGTTACCTCATGAAATGTCGTAAAGAAAATATGTGCAAAATTTCAGGTCGATAGGTCAAGTAGCTTTTATGTTACTAACACCTTTCAAAAAAGCACTTTTGAGAAAATCTCGTTTGACATCTTGACAACTTTTATTTTGAAGTTCTTTTTAGTCTGTCAAAACGTAAATTGATGCACACCTGAATATGTTGCTGCAAAGCTAGTCGAAGTTAGGAATATTCAACATGCTGTATTTTCGGTAATTTTGCTTTGATCAATCTGAAACAGGTTGATTGGTATACAGTGCGTCAAATGTATAAGCAAGTGTTGTGACACTGTAGGTTTGTTGCAACTCGATACAAAACCGTTCTTGAACGGTTATGAGTATGCGCAGTAACGAAAAATGTGTTACTGTGCATAATTATTCGTTATTGCGCATGCGCGTAACGATTCAAGAACGGTTTTGTATCGAGTTGGAACAAACCTTATATTATGTATTTTGGAAAGTAGAATAGAGAAAGTTCTGAATTTCTTTTAGCGCTTATAGTTTATGGAAGCAATGAGTTTTTTTAAGATCTTTTGTAAAGGTGTGGACGACGACCATAGACGTCGTGTCACATTTTATATGCATCTGTAGATGTAATGTGACATTCTTTGCCACCAATTTTTTGTCACAACTTGTTATTGTAAAAATGCCTATAGACATTGTGTCACATTACTTCAATGGAAATCAGACGTCTATGAACGTTCTGTCCATCGTTTTGTTTCGTTGTTTATTTCAGTTGGATTTATAGTTTGACGTAGCGTAGACGTAGACGCAACGGAGACGGAAGAAACGGACTGGAGACGTAAGAAAATAATATGTCAATTTATAATTCGACGTAGCGGAATTTTTGAGCATGAGTAGAAACAATGACTTAATTCAACAACATAGCCTATAAATTATACGAACCGTAAACAAACTTTGTGTTTATTAATTTATACTATTATTTATTACAATATCTATATAGGTATCCGTTTTGTGTGTTACATGGATTAGGAAATACATACACGAAGGTATGCTTCTTGGTGCCGTGGGATTTCCAACTATTTTGTTTGATTTCCTAATCTTTAAAATGTTTTAATGTTTATTGGATTTACCTATCGTATATGTGTGGATAACCCCGAATTAGACTAATAAATAACTCGTATGTATCTGAAATATTGAAACTACACTATGATATATGTATTTTTATTAAATTAATAACTTATTGTAACAAATAATTAACAAAATTCGAATATGTTGACAAACAACTTTTTACAAAAGGGATGAGGGGGCGGGTCCACTTTGAGTGACAGAACAAAATTCTTCCTTATGATTGGCCAGACGTAAGAAACGCGTAAAGATGAAACTTGGATAACTCTTCCGTTCCGTTTCTCTTACGTTCGGTCATCCGCTTACGTTTATTTATAAACAAGAGTACACAAAACTCGGTGTTGAACTTTTCCAGTGCGTCTACGTTACGTACTCTTACGTACAACTTAACTCTTAATCTTGTCGATGAGCACGTGTGCTTGGTTGCATAGTAATTTCCAGCTACTTCTAGTCTGTCAAAATGTAACATAATTTGACAAAAAAATTACTAAATTTACTCGACAGTTCCATCTGATATATAGCGTACCGACTATATTTAGTACAAAAATGATGAGAAAATGGGTAAATCAATTTTTATTGCATCAATAATGATAATAGTCATTACTATAATATTCAAACAAATTCCTGTTAATGTATTTAAATGTATCTTGCCTTCTATTTTGAAGGAAAATAGAAAAAACAATTTTTTTTTCTTATTTATCTCAAATTAAATCTATTGTGTATTGAGACAGTTACTTTTGTAGCACGTAACCCGACAATATCATTAGTAACAAATTACAAACCAAGAAACTATCGAGAATATAATAAATGTATTGAAAATTTCAATCTACCGTGACAGTTACAGTTATAGCAATAATTGAATTCTGTGGTCGTTTGCCAAAAGCACATATGTCCACTTTTAGTACTTTTCGGAAGAGCAAATTCAAATTTCCACGACGGCCATAAAATTACAGTTTTAGCTTATATGTGAACTCATTTAAATAGCTGCATAAACATTAAACTCAAAACCAAATATGATATTTCTAAAACTGAGATTTTATGGACATCGTGGACATTTGAATTTGCTGTCCTGAAAAATATCGAAAATGGACATATCAGCTTTTGGCAAACGGCCACTCAATTATAGTCAAGAAATGGCAAGTATCACTAGTTTCAATAAGCTGTGTTGCCACCACGATTCTTGTTACCACTCATCATTCGATTTGGCATAGTGATCACGTTTTGGATGGCCTTTAGGGAAAAGTGGTACATTCCTCAATGAGAACATTTTGAAGCTCTTCACTTGTGGGAGCAGGTATAAGACGTCTTGCACGCCTTTTGGGAGTACCCCATATTTCCTCAATAGGATTAAGGTCTAGACTTTGAGCAGACCAGTCCATTTTTGGAATACCAACATCTTCAAGATACTGTGTTATAATATTTGCCGTGTGTGATCTAGCATTATGTTGCATTAGCAGAAAACCATTACTAATAAACCCAGCATATGGCATCACATGATATTGTAGGATCTCCGTTTTGTATCGGTGTGCTGTTAATGTGCCCTTCTCAATCAAGACAAGATCCGTGTGTGCCTCAAAAGAAATACCTGCCCAAAGCATTACTGAGCCATCACCAAAAGCAACCCGGTGTGACCGAGTGCAGGCGTCATAACGGTCTCAAGCCCTACTGTGGACCTTATTTTGAGCATCTTTATCATACACTGATACTCTACACTCATCCGTAACCATTACTTTTTCCCAATCGTCTATTTTCCAATTGACGTGTTCACTGGCAAATTAATGTAAGTCTGCGTCTTTTGTGAGCAACAGTGATGGCCCCATTGCATTATTGTAAGCTATCAAACCCTGTTCTGTTAACCTTTGTCTAACAGAAATGCTGATTACTGGTCCTTGTGCTTGCTAAATATGGCTTTAGAGCATTTTAGGAATTTGTGTCCGGTTTCGCAATGCAGCAATAGTGTATCTTCCTTCTTCCACCCGTACCGGGTCGCCGTTGATGAATGAGATCCGGTTTCAAGACATCGTTGGTAAGTTCTCTGCACATTTGGACGACTAACATGCAATTGTCTTGCCACATTCTTTTGGTTTGCTCCATTTTCAAGCAATGTAACAATCTAAATTATGATTTCTGAGAATTTTATGATTTAATAGGTTTGAAGCTCTTTGAAGCATCGGGCTACCTTCTCAGTACACGCGATAATTAATTTAATTTAATTAACATAAAACAAATTTAAAAATGCAGAAATATAAGATTTTCTAAATTTTGTAGGTGGCCTGTTTTCTCCGACATGCAGTGTAAATAAGAAAAGTCTAGAGATGTATGTTAAAACATTTTTTATTAAAAAATAATTAAAAATCCCATTCGCATGTGTAAAAATCTAGTTGAGACAATTTATTTATTGTGTCAAAATTTTCTATTTCATCTGTATCAAATCCCACACGGTCACTTAATGGCAATGCTGGCTTCAGTAGTTCTGGTAGAGGTAGAGCTCTTTTGACAGTCTTAAAAATAGGATGGTTGATCAACTGCGTAGCGGAAGGTCTATCGGTCACATCCCACATAAAGCAGAGAGAAACAAATTGGTGTAAATTATGGCTAAATCTTCTGTTTAAAATGCTCGAACTAATTTCCGTATCTACTGAAACAATATATGCTACAATATCTCATAACAATATAAAATATAATTAATCAACAATAAAATAATTAAGGTATGTACAGCTGGTTCTAAAAAAACTGATACGACTCTTAAAGCGTATTTTGTAGAAAATTGAGCAGTGTGCTTTGAAGGATAAATACTTATTACATATTTACATACTGTCACTGCATCTTAAAATTTGTCAGATAACTTATTCTGTTCAACCTCAAAGAATGACTTCACATGCTATTATAGCAAGAAATCCCTATTTTATGTAAAAACTATCATTTATATACTCTTATAAAATGCAGGAATTTTATGAATTAACATATAGGTATGTAATCAGTTGTTTGTTGTTTGTTTATTTTATTATTTGTCTGTCATAATAAATATAATATATTGTCAGAGCAATCAAATACACTGCTCAAAATTATCAAATCTTACTAAGAGTCGTATCAGTTTTTTAGGAACCAGCTGTACTAGTACACTTTAGAATTCTCAAAAAATCAAAAAAATCTTTTCTGCATTTTTCAATTCCTTATGGCTTTAAAAATAAGTTATTAAAATATTTTAGTGAAATTCGAAATTTAAAATTGTCTATATCGGTCTTAAGCTCATGCGCGTTTTCGGCTCTCTCAAGGTGCTCACGCAGCTACAGGAGAGAACGCGTATTTCTCTCTGGTAAATTAACGGTTTCCTTTATACAGTGATGAGCGCGCTAATAACCGGCAAAATAACGCAAAAGATGGAAAACATATTTATTAAGTTGTGAGATAAATTGAAATGAAACTAGTAGAGTTGGGAAATTTAGCGATAGAAACGTATAAATTTAGATTATATTGATTGTTTCCTATCTTTAGACGTATCAGAGGAGTATGTCAACTAAAACCGTCACAGTGGCAGTTTCCAAACTCGTCCGATACATCTAAAGGTGGAAAACAATAAATAGAATATAAATGTATAGGTTTTTATCGCTAAATTTCCCACCTCAACTAGTTTCATTTCTTTTTATCTCACAATTTAATATATGTTTTCCATCTTTTGCGTTATTTTGCCGGTTATTAGCGCGCTCATCACTGTATACATTACAGTAGAATATATTTCAGAGTTTATTACGTGTTATCAGTCACAAATCACATGGCCTCTAGATTCTAGATGCTTCGCGACAATGCTTTATTCGGATATGTAATTCAGCGCTCAGAGATTTGCATCGGAACTAATCCAAGCGGGAAATTAAGCGGGAATTTTAAAATTTAATTTTGCTAGGAAAGTTTAAATATAGCTTAAAATATTTAAATATAACGTGGAATAGTTGGGAAAAAAATTTACATTTAAAATGTAGAAATTATTTTTAAATTCGAATATACGAAATACAGTTAGTGAAAATATAAGACATTAAAAGGTAATTTATTTATTTAATACCCGTAAAAGCCTTTTGTATATATTTTTTACAAATCATTAAGTTCTAAAGTACACGAGCTTGTAAAACATGTCTTCGATTTTATAGACCAATATAGACTCACTTTCACGATATTTGGAGAAAAATACAAAGAATAATGTTATAATAAAACTCTTTGGGCTCCTCCCCTAACATAATTTGCAGTTGGTAAAAATATTGTTGAATTGGCAGTCCAAATATCATTGGCTATATTTAATGAAGATCGTATGAAACTAATGAAGGAAGTTATGGGTTGTAATACCGTTGGTTTCGCTGTTTATAATTACGTGCGGATAAAGGACGAATAGAGAATTTTCATGACCAATGAAAAAAAAAGAAAAGAAGTCTTGAAACAATTTTTATTTTTGGCCTTCTAAAGTGTACTAGTACCTTAAACTTCAAATTTATTCTTATTACTTTTCTACATAGTTCAGCTATTAGATAAATATAACTAACTTATTGCAGGAAAGAAAAAAGTGTAACAAAAATCCTATAGTCTAATTAGTTGCAATTCGCAGTTCATTACATGTGCAAATCATCAAACAGCAGGTATAGACAAGGCGAAAACGGCGGGTTCGTTGGAAAAAATATTCCCATGAGACTTTTTTGCATAATCACCTTCGTGAGACATTCCAGAGTAAGGTTCAAGAAGTCGCCCACACGAAAAATGGTCCAAATTTTTTTAAACAACTTTTTTTAATCAAATTGCAAAAATCAATATTTTCGGCCCGCACAATTTTTTTTAGATTCTTTGGACCATTCTTGACAAAAAAGGTCTCTAATTCTTCTCAAAAGTTGATCGTTTTCGAGTTATAAGCAATTTAAAATTGAAAAAAAAAACGAAAAATGGCGATTATTAATGCTTAATAAATCGGTTAAAAGTTATTATTATGAAAGTCAGAAAGTTGACTAAATCAAAGTTTAAAGCCCCTCTACAAGATCCTGAAGAAATGTTTGTCATTGTTTTATTATTAAGCTGTTATTTTTAAGTATGTAATAATTTCATGAATTCACGTATCAGGTGGCCGTCTATGATGATTGAGAAAGAGACGCCATTCCGGCAGCCCAATCGTGCATCTTAGACTACGGCTCCACGGGCGACAAATTTACGCTAGAAGTAGTCGTAAAACGAACTTAAGGTTCCGCGGAACGGAATAGGAATAGCCGAACTGAACCGACTACAGGACTTGTGCGTAGTCGGTTCAGTTCGGCTATTCCTATTCCGTTCCGCGGAACCTAAGTTCGTTTTACGGCTACTGCTAGCGTAAATTTGTCGCCCGTGGAGCCGTAACCTTTTACTCGCACTCACATTTACAGCCGCGTCAATACGATCTTACCGCTCATTGTTAATAATTAAAAATAACAGCTTAGTAATAAATTAATGACACAAATTTCTTCAGGATCATGTAGGGGGGCTTCAAACTTTCAATTTAGTGGCTTTCTGACTTTCATAATAATAATTTTAACCGAGTTATTAAGTTTTAAAAATGGCCATTTCCCTGTTTTTCAAATATTCAATTGTTTATAACTCGAAAACGATCAACTTTAGAGAAAAATTACAAGAGATCTTTTTTGTCTAGAGTGGTACAAAAATTTTAAAAAAATTTGTCCGGACTAAAAATATTGATTTTTGCAATTTGTTTAAAAAAATTGTTTAAAAAAACTTTGTGGACCTTATTCTGGGGTGTTTCACGAATGTGATTATGCAAAAAAATCTCATGGGAATATTTTTTCCAACGAACCCGCCGTTTTCGCCTTGTCTAGTAAGGGTGGTTGTTAATAAATAAGCATAAACCATGATAAAAATCGAAAAAAATTTCTGAAAAAGAAGTAAGTGAAAAAAAAAGACTTTTTTCATTTAATTCAATATTGTGAACAAACTACACATTTAATGCATACACTGAAGGTTTTCACCTCCGATTTCGGTGAACTTCCATCGATTTTCATGAAAATTAGTGAGTAGAGAAAACTTGCGCTTTTACCGTGGTTGGTGGATACTACCCATTCTTAGTCCAGGCACCGAAGCTTTTCACCTCGCAATTTTTACAGAATGGATCGATTTGCTTGAAAATTTGAGAATTAGTAGTGGATAAGCAAAGGATCAAAATCTATATGATGCCGAAAGGCGCTTTTACCACAGAGGTGGTTGCCACCCCCCATGTCGGGGGTGGAAATTTTTTATTATATTTTGACCGCAAAAGTTGATAAAATCATTCATTCTTAGCAAAAAATGCTCTATACATTTTTTTGACAAAATTAATAGTTTTCGATTTATTCGCTATCGAAAGTGTTAGTTTTATATCGAAAAAATCAATATTTCTCAATAATACTCATTTACGATTCACTCAATTTTTGCCGTAGAAAAATCTTTTTCAAACCAAGTTCTTGGGAATTAAATAACCTACAATTTCATATTGAAGCATTGTTTCGTATCTCTGATGCTAATCTTTCTGTTCTGAAGAAAATGGCATTTTTTACCAAACTACAAAAATTTGTTATTCGCTTTTAGCTCCAGTTTTTTAAAAACTAATCATTCTATGCCAGTCCAATTTATAGAATCTATTAATAATACATAAATAAAGCAGAATGAATAAGACCAATTACAAAAAACACCGCCAACTGACATTATTATGCTTCCAATTGAATTTCTCCTTATTTTTTCAAAAAAATATATTGATTTTTTAACCGTAACTTTTTAAATTTTTATCTTAGAAAGTTTGGTAAAAAAGAACTTTGTAGGTTTTTACAAGATCTATAAGCCTATTAATATTAAAATCTTTTTAAACTCCTCAGTCGCAAAAAGAGGTGACTTTAAAAGGGTTGGTAAAGGTGGTTTTTGCATATTATTACAAGTTTTAATTGTCAATAGCTCACTCAATTTTTACAGAAGAAAAAATTTTGCAAACCAGATTCTTGGGAATTAAATAAGCTACAATTTGATATTTAAACATTTTTTCGTATCTCTGATGCTAATCTTTCTATTCTGAAGAAAATCCATTTTTTCCAAACTACAAAAATTCGTTATTTGCTTTTAACTTCATTTTTTAAAAAACTAATCATTCTAAGCCGGTCAAACTTCTAGATCCTATTAATAATACATAAAAAAGAAGACCAAATAAGGTCAATGCCTAATGTTAATTAGGGTGGTGATTAGGAGGTTGCTTCCGATCACTTTTCGCTGAAAAAATAGGGACTGACATTCTTTTCATTATAAGTCACTTAATTTTTGAGCTAGAGACTTTTTTTATTTCTGAAGATAGATATTTTTAAATACTTTAAATTAGTTTGAACAAGTTATCCTCGAAAAATGCATAGTTTTCCCGTATTTTGACTTTGAAACTAAAATATTTAACGAAGAAGAGCTAACATATAATAATGTATATCTCGATTACTATTGGTCTTAAAGAAAATTTAAAAAAAAATGTTTTGTTTATTTTTTTAAAAGGTACATTTTTGTTATGTAAAGTTGTTTTGATAAAACGAAAACTTTTGGAGTTATTAGCAGAAAACTTATTAAAAACATTGGTTTTTTCGATATAAAACTAACACCTTCGATAGCGAATAAATCGAAAACTATTAATTTTATCAAAAAAATGTATACAACGTTTTTTGCTTAGAATGAATGTTTTTACCAACTTTTGCGGTCAAAACATAATAAAAAATTTTCACCCCCGAGATGGGGTGGCAACCAGCCCCATGGTAAAAGCGCATTTCGACATCATATAGATATTGATCATTGGACTATCCATTACTTATTCTCAAATTTTAAGCCTATTTTAAGCTTCATTACTTGGACTATCTCGGGGATTAACATTATTTTATTACAAATAACAGCACAAATCGATAAGGGGGCAAATTCTAAGCAAAATTTGTTATCATAATACAATACTTTTTGATTTATTAGATATCAAAGATTTTAATTTTTCGTAAAAAAAATACGTGTTTAAAAAAGTCCAGTTAATTTAGTGCATTTAGTCAAAGAAACCTGAAGTATACCCCTAGTATACTGAAATCTGAAGTCAGAAAAGCAATACAGCAAGCCAAAAACAATAAAACACCCGGACCAGATCAAATCCCTGCTGAGCTACTTAAACTTTTGGATGAGGAAAACATTACCTGCTTAACCACTTTCTTTAACAAAATTTACAACGAAGGAAAAATACCAGATGGTTGGTTGGAGTCACTGTTTATAACATTACTGCAAAGTAAAGCAGGCTCACCAAATGCAGCGATTTTAGACTAATCAGTTTGATGAGTCACGCACTTAGATATTTTTACGAATTATACAAAACCGAGTATTCCTTCTGTGTGAAAGTAGAATGGGTAATAAGCAATTTGGATTTAGAGATGGTCTACGAACTAGAGAGGCACTACTTTGTATGCGCGTTTTTTTTTACAAAAAAGCTGTGAATTCCTAAAGAACGTTTATGTTTGTTTCATCGACTTCGAGAAGGCATTCGATCGCGTACAACACGATATACTTTTCAGTTGCTTACAGCCAGCAAGACTTACCACTACGATATAAGACTGCTAAAGCTAAAATACTTACATGTATTACAATTAAGTAGCATCTAGGCGAGGTTAGCAACCTACCTAGTGCAAAATGAACCAGTGCTCAAAGAACCAACGGGATGCCTCGGAACAGGACGGATACACAGATGACGAAAACGGCGAGAATCAGGAAGAAAAAATAAGAAAAATATACTTAGAATTGCGACATGGAATATAAAATCTTTGAACAACAGAGATCAGGAGTTAGAAAAGGAACTGAGAGAAAATAAGATAGAGATATGCGCGATCTACGAAACACAAAAGAAAGGGAAAGGACAGATGTGGCTTGGTGAATAGTTATTGATCTTTAGTTGTGTACCTACCAAAAAACACGAGAGCCAAAAAAGGCGTGGCCTTGATGATACACAAAAAATAGGCAGATAACATAAATGAATGTCAATACAGATCAGAAAGAATCATAGTTACAAAGATCAAATTAGAGAAGCAAAAAATAAATATTATAGGACTTTATAGCCCAGAAAACTGCAAACCTGAAGTCGAAAGACTGCACTTTTATAACGAGCTTCAACAGACAGTCGAGGAAATACCAACCAATGAGATAATATACATTTTAGGAGATATGAACGCAAGAGTCGGTAACAGAATTATGTATACCAGGAATAAAGCAACGATTCAATGAAGAAATCAAAAATGAGAATGGAGAACTACTTATTAACTTTTGCTCTCAGAACGAATTCCGAATAAACAATACGTTCTTCAGACACAAAGATCAACAAAAATATACACTCCAAAATGCAAGAGGACACAGATCCGTTATTGATTATATATTAACAAACAGAAATATGCATCATTCTCAAGTACTAGACATAAGATGTTTAAGTGCAGCTAATATCGGAAGTGATCACAACCTATGGATTGTTTTTTAACCAAGAGGAGTGATTCAAATTTACCGCGCTGTATTGCTTGTTTGTAATTGGTCCAACCGCAGGCAAGTTTACTCCACTGTTATAAAATTTTGACACTAATGACATTTATCAAATTTTGACACTAGTGACATTTCATAGGTTAATTAAGTTATATCGGCGATTTTTGTGTTTTCTGTGTTATTCCTTTAATTTTTAGATTGTTAGTCTACTTTTACATAAAAAGCAGTTGTTTTTGGAACTCTTTAGCGACATATTAATTTAATATAATATTTATGGATTACCGTTGAGGGCCGACTAGATCAACCAAAAAAGAAGATGTATTTGGTAAAATTTGGTTATTATTCTAGTGACTTTCTTGGGTGTGAATCTGTCTTTTTAGTTTACTCCTCCTGGTTAAAAAATAAACTATAGTACTTGGAAAATGTAGAATACCTACAGCTACAAAGAAATAGTAAAGAAGACCCTATTGAATGTGAGACAAGAATAACGGTAGAACAGCTACGAGACTTGTCAACACTAGATCTATACCAGAGAAGACTGCAAAAAGTACTGAATGAAAACTACATAACACCGGATGAAGACATAGAAGAAAGTTGGAGGAAGATTAGAGATAATATCAAAATAGCAGCAAAGCAAGCACTTGGAGAACATAAGATAAGTAAACATATACGAAAGAAAAGGAGAACACCATGGTTACCAAGATTAGAGATAATATCAAAATGGCAGCAACGGAAGCACTTGGAGAACGTAAGATAAGTAAACATATACAAAAGAAAAGGAGAACACCATGGTTCTGTGCAGAAATAAAAATAAAATGTGAAGAAAAAAGAAAATCTACCTAGAATACAAATCCAAAAGAACGAGACAAACATATGAAGAATATAAAAGAGTACGAAATGAGTTAAACTCAATAGTAAGAAGTAAGAAAACAGAACATTGGGAAGCATTTTCAAAAGAGATAGAGCACGATTTCTACGGGATGCAAAAGGAAATGTGGAAAATGATAACAGGTCAAAGAGCAGAGATGAAGGAATTGATAGAAGTGAAACATATTGATACAAATACATGGACAACTTACCTAAAAAAGCTGTATCAAACAGCTAATTACAAAGAACTGGAAACACCAGTATTAGAATCGTATGAGCAAACAGAAATTAAAGAGAAAGATATAACGAACGCCTTACAAAAAAGATGAAAAATCGAAAAGCACCTGTGAAAATGGAATAGCTAATGAACTTTTAAAATGCGGAGGAGAGAGACTTCACAAAGAACTGAATATCCTGATAAGTAAAATAATAAATACAGGAAGAATTCCAGAAGAATGGAGAACCACTCAAATGATAGCGTTATTTAAGAAAAGTGATAGGGCAGAGCCCAGTAATTATAGAGGGATAAATTTATTGAGCACTATACTGAAACTCACAACAAAAATACTGATGCGAGAAAATAATGGCGTGCATAAATATATCGGATGAACAACAAGGATTTAGAAGTGGAAGATCATGTAACGATGCAGTTTTTGTGATAAGCCAAGTAGCGGAGAAATCATTAGAATATAACAAGCCTGCCTTTTTCTGTTTCATAGACCTAGAGAAAGCGTCTGATAGAATACAATTGATACACCTACTATATGACAAAAATTTACCACTGGATATCATAAAACTGATAGAAAACATATATGTATGTAAGAAATAAAATAGAAATGAAAGTCAATAGAATAATAGAACCCATAGAAGCAAACACAGGAATCAGGCAAGGAGATTCACTATGCAATATGCAATAATGAAACATGTGAAGAAAAAAAGAGGGTACAAAATGAACGATAGAGAGATAAAAATACTCTGTTACGCTGATGACACCGTGTTAGTAGCAGAGTGCGAAGACGACCTACAAAGATTACTGTACGAATTCAACATTAACGCAAAAGAAATGAATATGAAAATATCAGCCCAAAAAACAAAAAGCTTAGTAATATCCAAAGAACCAATAAGATTCAAATTGGAGCTAGACAATCAAATTATACAATAAGTAATGACTTTCAATTACCTGGGAATTAATCTATCAACCGACAACAATATCGAAGAAGAGGTAAAATGCCAAATACACTCACAGACAAAAAGATTGCATATTTTGTTTTTGAAATATATCTTTTTCCTTTTAAAAAGTTTTGTACTTTTTATTGCTAAATAAGTTGAGCTGGACTATCCTACGTATATTTATGGTCAAGTAACTTGCATATTGCAGAGTCACAACTAATTTGTAGAGAAATTAATGAAATAGTCTGATTTTGTCTATAACATTTAATTAGAAAGAGAAACAATAACAATATAACAATATTTTACCGCAACATTGTAACAATTTAGTACCTAGTATTTCCTCCTCAAGCTTTAATTATTGCCTGCATCCTTCTAGACATGCTCCGCAAAATATCTTGGATGGTTTCTTGCGGAAGTCGATTCCATTCTTCCTGTGCAGCAATTCTTGATTCTGCAATTGAGTTTGGAGCTGGATTTCTTGCTCGTATACGTCTTTTTAGGATGTCCCATATACGTTCTATGGGATTTGCATCAGGAATGATTGGTGGCCAGTCTAAAGCCTCAACCCCAACATCCTCAAGATACTGTATGACTGTTCCTGCGGTACGTGCACGGGCATTATCATGCATTAGCACAAAGTTATCATATCCAATGAAGCCGGCATGAGGAAAGACATCTTCTTCAAGGATGTTTCGTATGTACCAGTCAGCATTCATTCGAGTATTCACCTCAATCAGCTCCGTACGACTCTCCCATCTAATGCCACCCCATAGCATTATGGAACCGCCACCAAAGCTAACATTTTGTACAAGATTACATTCTGCGAAACGTTCCCCAGACCTTCTGTATTGGGACCGTGCAAGTTCGGCAAAGCGACCCCTATTTCTACGCTCTGCAACTTTATTCGCACTTTTAATTATATTGGCCAATTATATTAGTCCTGGTTACTGGATAATTGTCAAGGCCATAGTCCAAAAAAATAATAAGAAGAAAAAATAAGATTCAGGTTATGTTATCCAAACGTAAACAATTGTATGTGGTAAATAAAATTAGTTATTAAAATGCAGGACTGCAAGCAAAATACAATTAATTAAATTTACCTTTATATAATAATTGCATATCATATCAATATTGTGGAGCAATATATAATTTTTCTGCTTCAATGACAGAAGGTATGAAATATACGTCAATTTGACAATTTCAATTGACAATATGAATTATTTAAGATAGTTGCAATATTTCTCCGCGACTCGCGCACGGCCGTTTCTCGTTTCCCTTCCAAGTACTTGCACACTGCGAATACTCGATCACGTCCATCTGGCTTCCATAATTGTATCCTCGTTTCATTTGTGAAAAGAACTCTTCCCCATTGATGTTCGTTCCAGTTAACGTGGGCTCTTGCAAAGTGCAACCTTGAGTTTTATGCCGTGGTAGAAGAAGTGGAACTCTGGCAGGCCGTTTTGGATTCAAACCAACCTCTAAGTCTTCTAGTTACAGTTTTGACACTTACATTAACTTGTTTTGTGATCAGTAATTCATTTTTGAGATGGGGAGCTGTAAGTGTACGATTTCGCAAAGATTGACGTCTTAAATATTGGTCTTCTCTTGGCGTTGTACATCTTTTTCGTCCTTGGCCAGGTCGCCGTTTGGATTCTCCAGTCTCATTGTATCGCTTTACTATACGAGAAACAGTCGACTGATGGATATCCGCTATGTAGGCAATATCTTTTTGTCTGTAATCCTCATTTCTTAAAGTAACAATTCTAACACACACTAACTCGCTTATATGTGACATATCAGCAAGAAAATTGCAGAATCGAAAAATAAAACTCTCCAACTGACATATTCTAACTGACATTTCAACAAAACAAGAATTGTCAAGTCGCCAAAGCACACTTTCCATACTATGCAATGTTTGTGAATTTGTGACATTATTGCATTTTCTGCTATAAAGATATGTTTAATCATTTATTTATCTCTTATAAATTAAAATACATCAAATAAATAAATAAATAACATAAATAGATAAATACATAAATAAAAAATACTTAAGATTTCAAAGATGAAAAATAAACAAAATAACGATTGAAGATAAAATATGCAATATTTTTGTCCGTGAGTATATTTAAAGCCAGTAGAACGGCCGGATGCCTAAACAGAATTTGGAAAAACAAACACCTAAGAGTGGAAACAAAGGCCCGAATATATAAGTCAGTTATTAGACCAGTTATAATATGACTTACACGGCCGAAACAAGACCAGATAGAAGCAAAACACAAAGACATCTGGAGACCAACGAAATGAAGATCTTAAGAAGGATTGCTGGAAAAGGTTGAAATATTCGATTTGGAATTTGACGAATAAGAACCTACGTTTCATTATATACAATTCTGCTCCTACTGGGTCTATAGACTTCATACATACACATTTTTTTTACTTTCTCATAAGCTATATTTTTGCTAAGAATATTTTTTTCGATAAAATACTTAATTTTTGACTTAGTTATTTGCGAAAATTTACACGTCTAAAAACGTGATTTTCTTTCGTTAAAAAGTTAATATATTCACTCACAAATAACTCTGAAAGTATTCACTTATAGTTAGAGAACGAAATATCTAGCTGTCAGTGATTCATTTCGAAGTTCGTAGATTATTACGGAATTTGAGAGAAGTAATTTCAGTGGCGTGTAAAATAATGCTATAATTTTACGTATAGAATTCTACAGGGTTTAACAAAAATACAGGTCATAAATTTAATCACATATTCTGGGACCAAAAATAGTTCGATTAAACCTAACTTACCTTTGTACAAATATGCGCATAAAAAAAGTTACAGCCCTTTGAAGTTACAAAATAAAAATCGATTTTTTCCAATATATCTTAAGAAAAGATTATAGTGAAATTTAGACATCCCATAAAAATTTTTTGGGGGTTTTGTACCTTTAAACCCCCCAAACTTTTGTGTACGTTCCAATTTAATTATTACTGTAGTGCCATTGGTTAAACACAATGTTTTAAAAACTTTTTTGCCTCTTAGTACTTTTTCGAAAAGTCGAGTTTTTATCGAGATATTTTGAATATTTGTCAAATCCACAACATATTTGTATATGGTTAAGTACGATTATGGAGACTGTAATAATATGAAAATTTATTTATGATTTACATTTTTAGGTATATTTTGAACCATATTAAAAAAGAAGCCACATCTCGATAAAAGGTGCCTTATCAGAAAAATACAAAGAGGCAAAAAAGTTTTAAAAACACTGTGTTTAACTAATGGTATCGCAGTAATAGTTTAATTGGAACGTACACAAACATTTGGGGGGTTTAAAGGAACAAAACCCCCATAAAATTTTTATGTAAACATATTAAAAAAGAAGCCGCAACTCGATAAAAACTGTCTTATCGAAAAAATACTAAGAGGCAAAAAAGTTTTAAAAATATTGAATTTAACTAATGGTACCACAATAATAATTTAATTGGAACGTACACAAAAGTTTGGGGTGGTTTAAGGGAAAAAACCCCCATAAAATATTTATGGGGTGCACAAATTTCACTATAATTTTGTTTTAAGATGCTCCTGCCATAAGAATGCCCCATGTCCGTTTTTAATAAAAAATCTCTAATAGTTTTCGATATATTCGAAAAAATCGATTTTCATTTTGTAACTTCTAAGGGCTGTAACTTTTTTTATGTGCATATTAGTACTAAGGTAAGTTAGGTTCATTCGAACTATTTTTGGTCCCAGAATATGTGATTTAATTGATGACCTGTATTTTTGTTACACCCTGTATAATTGAATGGGTCCGCCGAATAACGTTGTAAGCGCCACATTGTTCGTGTTTGATAAGTCGAAGAAAAAGTTTTAAAATTGTGATAATGATGAGTTTATACATTTTAAGGGTGAGTAGTACAGTTTCCAATTTGTATTTACAAACTTTATTGCTAACTTTTAAAATGTTTAAGTTTGCCATTGTTATATTTCGATTTCTTAAAAATGAGTGATGTGGCGCTTACAACTTTATTCGACGGACCCATTCAATTTTATATTTATAGATACTATTAATTATTTTAGTAAGCAATAAAAGTAGTAAGTAACATTTCATGCAACAATTTCCTGCCAACTATTTCGTTCTTAAGTATAGTGAAAAACTAAATAGAACAAAAGTTGCTTAGAATTATTACTCCACTTAGTTAATCCACTTCTGGACTTATTTTGAACGTATATTTTTTCACCCCCAAGAAGGGGTGTTACTCACCCCTAGGGCAAAAGCACACATTAGAACAGTATCACTTTTGTTCTTTGACATGTTACCTATGTGTATGCCGAATTTCATGTCAATCCAAGTGGTTCTTTAAAATTAGCAGGTTTTGAAATACTTTACCGTGAGTGAATAGACTATAAAGCGATTTTTATAAATAACTCAAAAACTCAAAAAGTTTTTACAAAAAAGTTGATGTTCTTATGAAACTTGAAGCTAATAAAAAATCGAATAAATTTCTTACTTGAAACACCTTTTAATCTTAATTCAAAATGAGTTATAGGTAGTTGATTTTTTTTTTTTTTTCGGTGAGTACTCATATTTAAATATCCAAGCTTAATGGCAAAATTATGCATTCGATACCATACAGGGTGGGTCAAAGAAAACAGTCCACCTCGATATTTGGCAGTATTTATTAGATTTTATGGAAATGACGAAACATGTCGATTTTTGATCTAAGGGGGACATATTTTTACGGTACATACATTTGTCATTTGTCAACCCTCTCCCTTCCACTTCCCCCACCCATTATTTTTAAATACGGAATAGGGGTCGTGTGCTAGCCAATTTAAAAGATTATTCAATTTTCGATTCAGTAATATAAACATTAACATAATTATTATACCGGGTGTCCAGGAAAAAAAATTTGAATTAAATTAATTGACACAAAAAGAGGAATGTATACCTCGTCCAATTTACTTACCGTTGCACGTCATCCGCGCCATAGCCTGTGACATGATACCAACACGAAATATCTAGGCGGTAGGTGTGTTCCCCTTTAGAATCATTTTGATTCTAAAAAAGAACACACCCACCGCCTAAATATTTCGTGTTGGTATCGTGTCACAGGCTATGGCGCGGATGACGTGCAACGGTAAGTAAATTGGACGAGGTATATGTAATTTATTTAATTCAAAATACATTCTACTGCTGTCACAAAACAGAAAAAATGTTTTTTGATCAAAATAAACATTGCTTTTCGCCTAATTTCATTGTTCAAGCTGCCACCCATCTCCCTCTTGGTAAATTGCATATTGAATTTAAACGAAAAACAATATTTATTTGTCAAATAAACATTTTTCTCTGTTTTCTGTCAGTAGTAGAATGTATTTTGTCTTAGATCAAAAATCGACCTGTTTCTTCATTTCCTTAAAATCTAATAAATAATGCCAAATATCGAGGTGGACTCTTTTCTATGTAAAAAATGGACACTCAAACATCGCATTTAAAAAGTTAAAGAAAACACTTTTGATTTTTATAATACTTACCTCCACAATCTAAATTTTCACCTCGAGGAATTGTAGTTTTATCTAAAAGGGGTGGAACACAACCTCGCACTTTCTCCGTTAACATTAATGTTTTTGACATCCCTGAGAATGGTTCTGATCCGTTAGCTAATTCGCATGTTAAAATGCCAAGACTGTAAATATCGGACTTTTCATTGTAACCTATAAAATAATAATATATTTTATTTATACTAATACAGTGATGAGCGCGCTAATAACCGGCAAAATAACGAAAAAGATTGAAAACATAATACATTGAGAAAACAAAAAGAAAAAGAGATGAAACTAGTGAAGGTGGAAATTATCGTTATAAACGTATAAATTAACATTACATTACTTAGTTTCCCACCTTTAGACGTATCAGAGGAATATGACAACTGTCACTGTGGCAGTAGAATTTTATAAACTACTCCTGTCACCAGTGGCGGCTAGTCCTATGAGGCAGGTGAGGCAGTGCCTCACCGGTATATCAATCGACTCTTTACGTTATTTCATCATCAATTCTTTAAATACAATTTAACTGTTTGAAATTTGCTAAATAACTTTATTTTCGTTATTTCATCATCAATTATTTAAATACAATTTAACTTTTTGAAACTTACTAAATAACTTAATTTTTATTATAAAACTTAATAACTTTATTTTTATGATAAAAAATAGAAATAGGTAGGTACGGCCCTGACCCCGTATCTTTGTAGTTAAGCGTTCTTCATAAATACATCGGTAGGTACCTACCCTACGTGGGAGTATATATGCGTCTCATTCTCACTTTCTCAAATTATAGCAGAAGCACTGCCTCAGATGGGTCCTTGTCTAGCATATTACGAAGCCGCCGGTGATCGGCCGGCCGCAATAAAATTTAAACTGAGACTGCCACTGAGAATAATTTTTGGAGCCGGGATTAAATATCCTTTCAGAGGCTGGCAAAAATATGACTCTAGCGTGGTTTTGCAGTTTCAGTTAGGTAGTTTGTTAAAGCAGTTTGTTGTGGTTACGTGTACTTGGCCTTCTTACACTCTGGTTACTTACTATTAGTATAATTGGATGTTTAGAATATGTTATCATGCTGTGACTAGCTGTATGCCATTTTCCAAATGTCAATTAAATAAGTAAATTAATAAAAAAATTAGAAATTATGATTTCTTTCATAATAATTTTACTTTTAAGCACGCTGTTTAATAAAAAATATAAAAAACCAAAAAAATAAAATTTAACCCTTAGTTTATTTAACATAAAAAATCAATCTGATAATATAACAGTAATTTGCTTACTTGCTTGTTTTTATTTAATATATATTCAATACATTTACAATATAAGATTGGTTCCAAATGAAATTATCACGTTTGAAGGTATATTGATTGCGCACAATAATTTCATTTTAGCAAGTGATTAATAATAAAAGAATCAGTCAACAGCGTAACCAGGATGATCCTAAGGGGGTATGGGTCTCCGGGGGTATGGAATTAAGGAGGATGTTAAGGGTATGGGGCGCTTATAACCCCTAAAAACCCCCTGGTTACGCCACTGAAATCAGTTGTACGTTCTTGTCATGTAGTATATAATGTAAATTTTGCTTAATATGACTGTGCAACGCTGATGAGACCAAGAAAGGACGAAACATCTGACTCACACTGTTTGATATGTGGTATCATATTAATTATTTTTAGCTAAAAAAACAGCTAATAAGAGTATGAACGATGTTATAGACTTAGAACTTTCGACTTTCTTTTGCGAATAAAATAATTGTTATTTAATATCGTTTGCAAGCCTTAAAATAAATACGGTGCCGTTTTGTGACGTTATGACGCCACAAAATCGACCTTCCGGCTATTAAAGAAAAGCTAACCATAATAATACAGTAAACTCCCTCTATAACGAGAACTGAAATGGCGTACTAATTACCTCGTTATAAGCGGATCTCGTTATATCAGACAACAATATTATGTAATATATTATGTTTAGGATGTAAAAGAAGAAGACCAACGACAGACAGATGTCAGCGACGTAACGCCATTCCGGCTAGCGTCATGTAACTTGTAAGTTGTAGCTTCTTGATTGCTAATAAAGATTTGTATGAACAATACTGTTTAATATTTGATTTACATGACGAAAGGAACTTAAAACAGTACATATCACCACTACTGAAATGTTTTGAAGCCTCCTACATAGTTTATTAGGTGTCGATCATCGACTTCAACAATGAAACTTGGCCATCGCAAATTGTAAATTTCCTACGATATTCAATATCGGTCGACAGATAAATAGGAAAGAAGTTACAGCGGTGGAATTTATTACAGCACTGGCCTCGGTAAGCACACAGGTGTTGGACATACCTCGTTATAAGCGAAACTTCGTAATACCCGTGTTCGTTATAGAGCGAGTCTACTGTAATATTCCTCAAGTGTAGTGTGCCTCACCATCTTGTACTATCACGAGCCGCCCCTGCCTGTCACAGACGTCTAAAGGTGAGAAACTATGTAATGTAACGTTAATTATTTATACGTTTATAACGATAATTTCCGCCTCCACTATACAGGGTGTCCCGAAAAGATTGGTCATAAATTACACCACAGATTCTGGGGTCAAAAATAAGTTGATTGAACCTCACTTACCTATATACAATAGTGCACACAAAAAAAGTTACAGCCCTTTGAAATTACAAAATGAAAATCGATTTTTTTCATATATCGAAAACTCTCAGAGATTTTTTATTGAAAATGGACATGTGGCATTTTTATGGCAGCATCATCTTAAGAAAAAATTTAAGTAAAATTTGTGCACCCCATAAAAATTTTATGGGGGTTTTGTTCCCTTAAACCCCCCCAAACTTTTGTGTACGTTCCAATTAAATTATTATTGTGGCACCATTAGTTAAACAAATTATTTTTAAAACTTTTTTGCCTCTTAGTACTTTTTCGATAAGCCAGTGTTTATCGAGATATTTTGAATATTTGTCGAATCCACCACATATTTGTATATGGTTAAGTACGATTATAGAGACCTGTTAATAATCTGAAAATTTATTAATAATTTACATTTTTAGGTATATTTTGAAAAAGAAGCTACATCTCGATAAAAGGTGACTTATGAAAACAAGACTAAGAGGCAAAAGTTTTAAAAGCACTGTGTTTAACTAATGGTACCACAATAATGGTTTCATTGGAACGTACACAAATATTTGGGGGGTTTAAAGGAACAAAACCCCCATAAAATTTTTACGTAAATATATTGAAAAAGAAGCCGCATCTCAATAAAAACTGGTTTATCGAAAAAATACTAAGAGGCAAAAAAGTTTTAAAAGCGTTGTGTTTAACTAATGGTACCACAATAATGAATTACTTGGAACGTACACAAAAGTTTGGGGGGGTTTAAGGGAACAAAATCCCCTTAATTTTTTATGGGGTGGACAAATTTCACTATAATTTTGTTTTAAGATTTTCCTGCCATAAGAATGATACATGTTCATTTTCAATAAAAGATCTCTAACAGTTTTCGATATATTGAAAAAAATCGATTTTCATTTTGTAACTTCAAAGGGCTGTAACTTTTTTTATGAGCAGATTTATACTAAGGTAAGTTAGGTTCAATCGAACTATTTTTGATCCCAAAATGTGTGGTATAATTTATGACCAATCTTTTCGGGACACCCTGTATATGTATAATGTATACAGTGATGAGCGCGCTAATAACCAGCAAAATATCGCAAAAGATGGAAAACTTAATACGTTTCGAAACAAAAAGAGATGAAACTAGTGGAGGTGGAAATTATCGTTATAAACGTATAAAGAATTAACATTACATTACATAGTTTCCTATCTTTAGACGTCTGTGACGGGAGTATTTTATAAAATTGTACTGTCACAGTGACACTTGTCATATGTATACGTCTAAAGGTGGGAAACTATGTAATGTAATGTTAATTTATACGTTTATAACGATAATTTCCACCTCCACTAGTTTCATGTTTTCTTTGATTCGCAATGTATTATGTTTTCCAACTTTTGCGTTATTTTTCCGGTTATTAGCGCGATGATCACTGTATATCCACTGATGCAAAATTAGTGTCATCCTTGTGGGCTCTGAAGGACAGAGATAGCTTACAGCGCTTTTCTTTAATAAATTCAGATATATTTGTCAGTTTACGGCAACTTTGACTTTTTAAGTTTTAGTAAACAAAATTTTTATTAAAAATAATTTTCACGGATGAACAAAAGCGATCTATGCTCAAAATGTATTTTAGACATGGACAACGAATTAACGGGGTATGGGTTTACTCAGTGGCGTAGCGTGAGTGTCGGCTGCCCGGGGCGGAAGACAATTTTGCTGCCCTCTTATTTAGGTATTTTAATTTAATGTATACTATACATTACACACATTAATTATAGAGAACTTGTCAGCGAGAATAGTCATCATTATTCTGCATTATACAGGTCAGATTTCAAATACAAAAATTTATCTAAGTTTTACAATCACGTTTATTAATACAAAAATTATTTTACTTTAACCAATTAGATACATTGATCATTGATATAACTTAGTATGGTCCTTCTCAGAGGCATTTTCAGTACGTCACAAGTGACCGAAAAAAAGGTATACTCTTTCTCAGAGGCATCTTTCAGTGCGTCACAGTTTTTCGATTTCTTTCTAACGCATTAAGTTGGAAGTGACAGAAAAAAAGGTACGTCCGTGATCACAAACATTTATTCTAGTTGTTGATAGATGGCGCTATAATCGAACAAAAAATGATTTACGAATTATATATACGACTATAATCTGTACAATTTATAAGACTATACAAATTAAAGAAAATACCATTTTATAAATGCAATAAACACAATTGATTTGTTTTTATACCAAATTGCAAATACAAGGGTTATACTGCAACACCCTTTTCATATTTGGCTGATTACGATTCTGACAACGGTCACATTTAACTTAAATGTCATGTTACAATAAATGTTATAAATGTGTATTATCACGGACTTACCTTTTTTTCGGTCACTTGTGACGTACTGAAAGAGAAGGACCATAAGTCAAGTGAGTCTGCATTAATTAATTTATTTTCGTTGCCTGTAGCACCAACGAAAGTCCTCAGTCGAAGTCTTTCCAGCTTGAAATCCTGCTAGTCCATTTCGTCAGATGCGTAGTCTAGATTACATTCAGTGATGTCTGGATCTAATAATATAGCCGGCGTTAAATAAGCAAACTTATCCGTTAAATTCTGTGGCTGTTGAAAACGATTACGAATTTCTACAATAACTCTATCTAACGAAGAAAACAGCTTTCGTCTCAACTCATTTTCACAAGACAAGTTAGCATCTCTATTTCCGTCATCAAAAATATGCTTTCTTGTTATGCGCCTCTGAGGTGTTGTGGAAATTCCAAGTTCTTCACACATATTTTTTGCATAACCTACAGCGCCATTTGCCCATTCCTCTCTTTTCTCTGTCAATATGATCAAAGCATTTACTTTCTCAGTTCACACTCTTATGTCAAGTCCCCTTGTTTGTAAATATTTTTGTGCATCATTTACTTCATGCAGCACCGGTTGCCACAGGCCCAAAAAACAAAGAAAGGAAAATGACTGCATTGAAACTAATAGTAAATCACCTGCATATGTCCTAGTGTTTAAGCTTTCACCTGCCTCTGTCAGTTTTTACAAAGTGACGAGAATGCCTTTGTAACGATGCCATGTCACATTTACGGCATCGCCTCTTGCACTCCACCGCGTGTCTTGAACCCTTTTTAGCTTTTGGCTTTAGCTGCTATCAGTACTTCCCAACGGTGTGTCAATGAGGAAAAAAGAATAGCAACGTTCTAAAGTGCCGAAAAAAGTTACTGAATCCACCTCAACTGAGGCAGCGTGTAAACAAACTAAGTTTAACGAATTATTTGAGCAAGGTACGAATTCAGCTTTAGGGTTTATTTCTTGAATTATTTGCTGAACTCCTGAATACTTTCCAGTCATAACAACAGCATTATAATATGCTTGGTTTCTACAGTTGCTTATATCTAGGCCATCAGCTTGAATCTTGTCCAAAAACATCTTTGGAATGAGTGTGGAGACGATCCACAACACGAGTGGATTGTGTCTCACTGGTATTCAAACACTTCAGTGTTTTCTTTGTTCCACACACTGAGTAACGTATAGGGTAGTAAAATAATTGCCGATGTATGTAATAGAAGTCATTCTCGCTGATTGTTAATCATAAACGGGGAATTCCCACAAATCAGTATAGACGTTATTGCCAGTCGTTACAAAATATCATTCAAAGAAAAGGAATTCTCCGAATTCGTCACAAAATAAGTAATGAAAAATTCCGTGCTCCTTTCAATCGGTCCGAATTTGTAGTTGAGATAAAAAAATAAAATGGTTCAAATATTTACAAAATATTTTTATCATTTATTGTTAAATTTTGCCGCCCCCTAAAAGTGACACGCCCGGGGGCGCCCCTGCCGCCCCCACTGCGCTACGCCACTGGGTTTACTACAACCAAGATGCTCTGAAGATTTTGCAGAACTATTCGTCGCGTTGCAGATGTTTATAAAGAAACGGGAAGCGTAACTCACAAGTCAGGCAGGCCTAAAGTGCGAACTGAAGAAAACATCGAACTTTGATCGAACTGATCAGAACAGTTATTGTAGATCAACCACATACATACATCAATCCGACATTTATACTGAGACGTAGGTCTTTCATATGGAACTTGCCAGCGTATTCTTAAGCAAGATTTACATTTTCAACCTTATCGTTTACAAGCCTTCCATGAAATCACAGTAAACGTATTACAACACGTATTACAAATTACAAACATGTATTACAAATAATAATGATGACGTATTACAACATGTCATCTGGTCAGAGTGTATGCGACGTCTCAAATCATAGTAGAAATTATTCTTGATCAATAATTTATTTTGGATTAAAAAATTACTACTAATTATACTGTTTTTATTTACATTGGCTTTATTATCTTCAACCAGTTTATACCTTATGCGAAATTAAAAAATGTTAATGTTCGACGTCATACGTATAATTATGACTAAAGTCAACTAGCTCTACAGCTAACGTCTAAAGGTGTAAACTATCGATAGTGGCAATGTAATGTAAATTTATAGGTTTCTGTCGATAATTTCTCAGCTCTACTATGGTCCTTTTCATAGGCATTTTTCAGAGCGTCACAAATGATAGAAAAAAAAGTAAGTCCGTGATAATACACAACATTTATTCTAACATGACATTTTAGTTAAATCTGACAGTTGTCACATTTTATTTGCAATTTGGCATAAAAACAAATCAATTGTGTTTATTGCATTTATAAAATGGTATTTTCTTTGATTTGTATCGTCTTATAAATTGTATAGATTATATTCGTAGATATATTATATAATTCGTAAATATTTTTTTTCGATTATAGCGCCATCTATCGACAACTAGAATAAATGTTATAAATGTCTGTAATCACGGATGTGCCTTTTTTTCACACATACAATTTAATGCGTTAGAAATAAATCGAAAAACTGTGACGCACTGAAAGATGCCTATGAGAAAAAGAATATCTCATCCTTTCTATATTTCACAACGTATTATGTTGTTCATTTTTTGCGTTACTTTGCCGGTTTTTAGCACGTTCATCACTGTTATTACTTACCCTGTAAATTTTGTTCAAGCAGTTCAGGACTTAACCAGTTTAAGTTTTTTTCTATAGACCTAGGGAAAGAATGGATCGTTCTCTGCCATCTACCATTTTTTACAATGGGACATGCATACCGCATACCAGTTAAACAAATTTGTCCTGTAACTGAAACTAAAATGTGACTAGCTCTTATGGCTCTAAAAAATAAAATATAAAAATTAATTGATCAGCCATATCAAAATAAAGAAAATATCTAATTAACAACAGATACAGATACAACTTTGTAAGGTTTAGGTACAAATAAAACTACAAAGATAAAGCAAATAGAGAAATAAAGTTATAAACAATATAACAATATTTTATAAGGCATAAATACTAATCGGTTATCCAGTTGCAATCAGATTATAGTGTAGTGTGTGTTGAGTAAATGTCTTGTTACTTAGTAAAGTCGACTTAATTATCTTTACAAAGAGACGCTTATTGTATCCGGACGTCTGCGGTCCCTCAGTTGAGTACCGATCCCACAAGTATAGAAATTATTTTTATTCATTAAAGGGCCTAGCCGGGTAAGATAATGAAAAGTGCCCCCCACTCGATTCGAATTCCATATAGGTCACCGTTTAGCATATATAGTGAAACTAACTTTCTGAAATTTTTAGCCCCCTAGGTGGTGATGTGACCCACCTAGAGCCTAATTAGGCTTTTTATGTTTTTATTTTTTATCTCAGCCGCATCGAGAACTAGCGAAAAACTTTAAATAAAAAATTTGTAAAATTTAAAAAGTTCTGTGCGAAAATTTTTTTTTTAATTTTTAGCGGGAAATTTAAATTTTAGAACGATTTTAAAATTTTAAATGAGTATAAAAAAATAACTAAGACATTCGTTTTCACGAAAAAAATATATAACGTGTATTTTTGCATAATATTTCACCCTGAATTTTTTCAAATTTTTAAAATTGGTGAAACGCACCTTCAAAAATAAAAAACCGCATTTTTTCGGTCTTTTTTTCGTTTTTTGATAAAATTTTATACATATTTTTCAAAAAAGGTAACACCGTCACTGGAGCAGGTAAAAAATTTAAAAAGAATTGGGGTTTGCTTAATAAAAATTTTTTGTAACACCATCCATTTTCAAGATACATGGCGTTGAAGAAAACAAAATTTTACACATTTTTTACGATTTTGCCGAAACTACTGGCAACATTGTAATAAAACTTGGCGGGTTTTAAGAGGTAGTTATTGTGCATGTTTTGACATACAATTAAGGATTTGATATTCATCATTGGCGCGCTTAGGGGTAATGGTCTGAACTTTTCAAAGAAAAGAAGATAGTACGCCACTGACCTATTTCAAATTAACAATCATTTTTAAATTCCTCATTCAATTTGCGATAAAAAAAACTATCTTATCATTTTTTCATACGGGGCGCCGTTTTGCTGCAAAAAATAAAATATCTTAACGCTTCCAAAGTATTCGAATTAGTTTTTATAATGGACGTACGAGTTTACGTATGTAGATGTAGAAACTACTAATAGAAGTTCGAATACTTTGTAAGGGTTAAGATGTTTAATTTTTTTAATAAAAATGGCGCGTCGTATGAAAAAATTGGAAGATAGATTTTTTGTCACAAATTAAACGAGGGATTCAAAAAGGATTGTTAATTTGAAATATGTCAGTGGCGTACTATCTTTTTTCTTTAAAAAGTTCAGACTATTACCCGTATACGCGCCAATGATAAATATAAAATTCTTAATTGTATGTCAAAAAATGCACAACAACTACCTCTTAAAACTCGCCAAATTTTATTACAATGTTGCCAGTAGTTTCGGCAAAATCGTAAAAAATGTGTAAAATTTTGTTTCTTCTTTTTGTTTTGTTGTATATTGAAAATGGATGAGATTACAAAAAATTTTTATTAAGCAAACCCCAATTATTTTTCAGTTTTTTACCTATTCTAGTGACGGTATTGCCTTTTTTGAAAAACAGGTATAAAATTGTATCAAAAACCGAAAAAAAAACCAAAAAAATGCGGTTTTTTATTTTTAAAGGTGCGTTTCACCAATTTTAAAAATTTGAAAAAATTCAGGGTGAAATATTATGCAAAAATACATGTTATATATTTTTTTCGTGAAAACGAATATCATAGTTATTTTTTTATACTCATTTAAAATTTTAAAATCGTCTAAAATTTAAATTTCCCTCCAAAAATTAAAAAAAAAATTTTGGACAGAACTTTTTAAAGCTTACAACTTTTTTATTTAAAGTTTTTGGCTAGTTCTCGATGCGGCTGAGATAAAAAATAAAAACTTAAAAAGCCTAATTAGGCTCTAGGTGGGTCACATGACCACCTAGGGGGCTAAAAATTTCAGAAAGTTAGTTTCACTATATATGCTAAACGGTGACCTATATGAAATTCGAATCGAGTTGGGGGCACTTTTCATCATCTTACCCGGCTAGGCCCTTTTTAATTAGGGGAGTGCATATAGATTTTCACTTCGGAAAAAATCAAACAAGATAGAACTTCTTGTAATTTCATTAAGAAATGTTTAATAAACAACATATCAAAAAGTTCTGCTAGAGAAGTGGGTGCTTCATTTTTTATTAAACAAATGAACTACGAAATTAGATGTTTTTTTAAATAACTCCGAAAATATAAATTTTAGAAAAAAAACTGACTTGACCATTGAAAAATTCAGAAAATTTTACAAAAAAAATCTTACATAAAGAATTTTCTAAAATTAAATCTGTACATTCTATAATTTTTTATTTAACGCTAAAGTCACAACTAGCGTACGGCGAAGTGCACGGTTGAGTTATTTTAATGTAATTCTTTAACTAATGCATCAAATGAAATTTTACAAATTGAACATGAAAGAAGAATAATTAAGCTTATGGTTATAATAGAAAGAAATAAAATGTATGAATTTTGTTTAAAAATGATTTAAAAATGTGTAACTAATACAATTTTTCTTATAAAACTCTCAATTTCGCACAACTTACCTTTCAAGTATCTTACTAAATGATGTTTTATTCAAAAAAAATCTCAAAAATTTAGTTCAAATGATACGTCTCAAAAAATGTAATTTTTGAAATCTTCGTAGTTTTATAGAATTACCACCACTTTAAGACGGTATTACTCAAGTTTGAACAGATCTATTACAGTTTTATAATTGCTTTTTTAAAGCTTAGGATGTTATCTTTAAAATGCACTAAATTATTTTACTTTAGAAATAAAATAAACTATTTCTTTTTAAGAAAATTAAGAAAGATATCAAAAATGTAATACAAAAACCGAAAATTACCAGCTAAAAAAATGTTTAGACCTACAAAGTGATCAAAACTATTTTCTGTAAAATTTACCTAAAATACATTTAATAATAAGCTTCAAAAATAATAATACTCTGGGCTAATTAGCAAAATTCATGGAAAAGTTATTTACCAGCAATTTTATTGCTGGAATCGAATTATAAGATCCTATATATTAATAATATAGGTATGCAAAGTCCGCAGATAGTGTGCTACTTTTTTTATAAACAAAATGGCGCCGACAAATCGTATTTTTTTCAATTATTGCTCTATAACTCCGAAGATTTTAACTTTACAACAAAAACACCTTAATAAAAATTCACCGCAATTAAATTATGCATAGAGATATGTTTTTCACGATTTGCCCCGACGAAAATTTTCCTTGGAAAATGCAGGTTTTCCTAACAAAAACTCTAATTTTCAAATAAAGTTTTAGGTAAGTAATTATTAATCAATAATTAAATAACTTAGTGACATCAAAGCTTTCTTGGTATAGATTGTAATTCCAGAAGCCGTTGAAAATTAAACGAATATTTTAGCAACAATTCAATTGTTAATTAACAAATTACGATCGCAATAATAACCAAAATAATCATGATACATTGATCAAACTTATAAAGATTATAAAGATGAGATGCTTATTTAATATTTTATCGACAAAATATAAATTTTTCTTTTTTTTGCATAATCTTTAAATTTTGAAAAAAAAAAAAAGTTATAATACGCTGGTCTAATTAGTAAAGTACAAAGAAAGGTTATTTACCAGCAATTTTATTGCTGGAATCGAATTATAAGATCCTATATATTATTAATATAGGTATGCAAAGTCCGCATATAGTGTGCTACTTTTTTTATAAACAAAATGGCGCCGACAAATCGTATTTTTTTCAATTATTGCTCTATAACTCCGAAGATTTTAACTTTACACAAAAAACACTCAAATAAAAATTCACCCCAATTTAATTCTGCATAGAGACATGTTTTTCCCGATTTGCTCCGACGAAAATTTTCCTCGGAAAATGTGGGTTTTCCCAACAAAATATCGAATTTTCAAATAAATTTTTTGAGCCAGTAATTATTTATCAATAATTATATAGCTTGGTGAAATAAAAGCTTTCTTGTTATAGATTATAAATTCAGAAGCCGGTGAAAATGAAACGAATATTTTAGCAACAATTCAATTGTAAATTAACAATTTACAGTCGCAATAACAACCAAAATAATCATGAGACATTGATCAAGCTTAGAAATAATATAAAGGTGTGATGCCTATTTAATATTTTGTCGACAAAATATAAATTTTTCATTTTTTGCATAATCTTTAAATGTTTAAAAAAAATTGTTCTAAACAAATTAACATTTCTCAGAAATTGTTTATTATATTCTAATTTTAAAAAATACTTAAAATGCGTATTTCATAGGTCTTGAAAATGAATGCTTTAAAAAAATTTTCCAACCATTTGCAAAAAAGTTATGAAACAGCAAAGTAAATATACGAATTCTCCGTTGTTTATAATTTGTTTTAATTGTTTTAAAGCTTAAAAGTGAGTCTATGGTACAATCTAATTACTCACAAAGAATGTCAAAAATTAGTGCAATGGTTATATTTTAATCAAAGATTAAAAATACTTTTTTTGTAATTTTTAGCGCGAAAGTAGACTTGATACAGAGCCGGAGATAAAATGTTCACCCGAAGCGACTGACACGCTTAAACTCGCGCGAGTTGTGTATGTGGGCGGGTAGCTACGGTACTGTATTATTCTACTTTCGCGCGTGTAAATTACAAAAAATATATTTATAATCTTTAATTAAAATATAACCATTAAACTGATAATCGATATTTTTTTATAAATAATTAGCTTGTACTTTAAACTCACTTCTACGCTTTGAAAGAATTAAAAAAAATTATAAATACCGTAGTAATCGTATGTTTACTTTGCTGTTTCATAACTTTTTTGCAAATGGTTGCAAAAAAGTTTTAAGGCATTCATTTTCAAGATATTTGAAATGCGCATTTTAGCTATTTCTTAAAATTATAATATAATAAAAACTTTCTGAGAAACGTTAATTTGTTAATAACTATTTTTTTTAAACATTTAAAGATTATGCAAAAAAATTAGAAATTTATATTTTGTCGACAAAATGTTAAATTGGCATCTCATCTTTATAATATTTCGAAGTTTGATCAGTGTATCATAATTATTTTGGTTATTATTGCGACTGTAAATTATTAATTAACAATTGAATTGTTGCTAAAATATTCGTTTAATTTTCACCAGCTTCTGGAACTATAATCTAAACCAAGAAGGCTTTTAAGTCACCAAATTATTTAATTATTGGTAAATAATTACTTATCTAAAACTTTATTTGAAAGTCAAAGATTTTGTTGGGAAATCCCGCATTTTCCGAGGAAAATTTTCGTCGGAGCAGATCGGGAAAAACACGTCTCTATGCAGAATTTAATCACGGTGAATTTTTATTTGAGTGTTTTTGTTGTAAAGTTAAAATCTTCGGAGTTATAGAGCAATAATTGAAAAAAACACGATTTTCGGGCGCCATTTTGTTTATAAAAAAAGTAGCACACTATCTGAGGACTTTGCATACCTATATTATTAATAAATAGGATCTTATAATTCGATTCCAGCAATAAAATTGCTGGTAAATAACTTTTCCCAAAAATGGCCTATTCTCCGATAATCAGCCCAGACTATAAATGTTCAGTAAAAATTTTTTACCGATTTCTATCAAACTGATTTTATAATGATTCATAATGACTGCAATAGAAATCACTATTCGCTATATAATCACTATATAACATTTACTATTTTTGACATATTACTTATGTGACAATTTTATTATACCTCGTAAGACTATCGAATTTATGTTTTCGTTACGAAGTACAGGAATAAAGGATAGGAAAATTTATGAATAAATGAGTAGCAACAAAGTTACTTGTTGCTAGACTGTACAAAGACTTCGTCAGAATAGTTGAGGAGATTACGCAAGAAGTAATAAGACAAAGCAGAAGGGTCTTGAAGAAGAAAGTACCTAAATCAAAGGATATACAAGAAGAAGTAACGACACAGTTAATTAAATCGTATAACAAGTTCACACACTTAACGAAGAAAAATTGGGAAGCGCTTAAAGACAAACAAAGAGAAGCGTGCAACAAAGATTTTGGAAGAATCAGAGACAAAGTTATACGCTCATTTCAAGCTGTAAACTTAAGAACAGTAGTTCCAAGTTCAATACATCAGCCAATCGACAAGGAAATATAAGAAGAACAAAGCGACGAGGAAGTAGAAGAGGAAAAAAGTGACGAGGAGATAGAAGAGGAAAAAATTGACGAGAAAATAGAAGAGGGGAAAAAGCGACATAAAACAAGATATAAAAATATTAAACATGGCTCTGACGATCAACAAATTTTTGAATATCGCAAGCAAGGTATTGCCCAACGAGTTCGATGGAAGCGCGGGTAAACTACAACCATTTTTAGACGCATTAGAACTACTTAGGAAAATAGCAGAAGGACATGAAGAAACAGCTGTAGCATTAATAAAGACAAGGTTAACCAATAAGGCTAGAAACCTAATAACCACGGAAGATACGATTCCACGTATAGCCGGGGCACTGAAGAAAGAACTAAGAGGCGATAATCCGAAGACTGTAATAGCCAAGTTAGCCTAGAAAAGGCAAGGGCATCGAGATGCAGCAGTGTACGCATCTGAAGTAGAAGAATTAGCAGAACAGTTAAAAGTGGCATACAGAGCGGAAGGAATGCCATTGGAATTAGCGAAAAAATATACGACGGAAACAGTGGTAGCAACGATGAAACGAAACGTTAATGCAGATAAAGCTAAGCTAATACTGGAGGCAGGTAACTTCACAACACCACAGGAAGTAGTATCTATATTTTTATCGATTGATACGATAGAAGAGAACACACAGGGAAGAGTCTTAAATTATAGGACAAATTATGAAAATAGAAGAGAACAGCAGCAATACCGAAGAGGATACCATAACAAATCCGATAGAGGGAGAAGAAATAACTTCGGACAACTGAACGAAGGAGAAGCAACGGAAAACCAACGGAACTATTCGAACAGAGGATATAGACAATTTAACAACCAAACATACAGAGGAAACCAGAGCGGAGGACGTAACAGGAACGTAAGGCTACTGGAGTTAGAGGACAGCCAAGAGGAACAAGAAAAACCGCAGTTGGGGTTTTGAATGAACGAGACAAAGGAAGTAACACAGAAAGGAACGAGACACAGAATCATCTGTGACAATGGCAAATCCCACTGTGATTCCAGTTCGGGTGTTTTTGATGCATCTTTCAAAAGACTTTCAACCGGACTGGTCCTGTAGACTCCTAGACTCCTAGACAATTTAACAACCAAACGTACAGAGGGAACCAGAGAGGAGGAAGTAACAGAAACATAAGGCTACTGGAGTTAGAGGACAGCCAAGAGGAACCGGAAAACCCGCAGTTAAGGTTTTCAATGAAAGAAACAATGAAAGTACACAGTCAGAAGTAGAATATAATATTTACAACTTCGACTTAAACCTAACGAATTTTGTACGAATGAAAACAGGAATCCTAGAACACACAAATACCTTTATCATAGACACAGGAGCTGATATTTCAATACTGAAATGTTCACAAGATTTTATGAAGGAACATGTGAAACCAAACACAAAGGCGAAAATAAAAGGAGTAACTAAAGGAGAATTGCAAACAATGGGAGAAGTTGAGACCACACTAGACGTAAAAGGAACTCGATTTGAGCATATCTTTCAATTAGTTGAACCTAGCTTTCCCATTCCAACCGACGGAATCATTGGGAGAGACTTTATTTCAAACTTTCAATGCATACTAGACTACGCTAACCTTAAAATGCACATTAAAGAGGACAACTATTGTCACATTAGTACGAACATTTTGGATAATATAGATGACACAATAATAATACCGCCTAGATGTGAAATTTACAGAATAGTAAAAAATTTTCAAACACTGAAGAACGACAGGATAGTGGAACAACAGGAAATACAACCAGGAATATTCATAGCGAGAGCAATTATTTCAAGTAATAATCCGTACATCAAAATTTTGAACACAACCTACGAAACAGTAAATGTAGAGGCAAACAATCAGGACGTTAGACATTAAATTATTCAACATATATATAGACTGATCAACGACAGCAAGGATAGAAAAAAGAATTGTGGGAATCATTGAAGTTAAACATTCCAGAATACATACGCGATAACTTAGTATCTTTATGTGAAGAATATTCAGATATATTCGCCCTAAGGCATGACATGCTAACATGTAACAACTTCTACGAACAGAAACTGAGAGTTAGAGACCAAACTCCGATATATATTAAAAACTATAGGACACCTCGTGCACAAACAGAGGAATTAAACCGACAAGTACAAAAACTAAGAGACCAAGGAATCATAGAACCGTCTACATCAAAATACAACAGCCCAGTAGTGCTGGTACCGAAAAAAGCTATTAGATGGAAATAAAGCATGGAGGTTATGCATAGATTTTAGACAACTGAACAAGAAAATAGTCACAGATAAATTTCCATTACCAAGAATAGACTCGATATTAGATCAACTAGGAAGAGCAAAATGGTTTTCAGTTATAGACTTAATGTCAGGTTTTCACCAAATATCATTAGAAAAATCATCGAGAAAATACACATCGTTTAGCACGGAAAATGGAGCATTTCAATTTACCAGATTACCTTTTGGATTAAACGTAAGCCCGAATAGCTTTTCAAGTATGATGTCAATAGCGTTTTCAGGATTAACACCAGACAAAGCATTTCTTTACATGGACGATATAGTAGTAATAGGAATATCTGAAAAACATCACCTAGACAACCTGAAAAAGACATTCGAGACATGTCGAAAATTCAATTTGAAACTTAACCCAGGAAAATGTCAATTTTTTAGAAGAGAAGTCACATATTTAGGACATGATCTTTCTCAGGAAGGAGTATCACCAGATAAAGCAAAATATGCAACGATTGAACAATACCCGACACCTAAGACAGCAGAAGAAACAAAAAGATTAGTAGCATTTTGTAACTATTATCGACGTTTTATTCAAAATTTTGCTGAAATATGCAGACCACTCAACAGATTATCGAGAAAAGGAGTAGAATTTTTTTGGTCAGAGGAATGTGAAAAAGCATTCAATAAGCTTAAATCATCTCTGATGAAGCCACCGATCTTAAAATATCCAGATTTCAATAAACAATTTATCCTAACGACAGACGAATCCAACGAGAGTTGTTCAGCAATTTTAAGTCAAGATTACAACGGAATAGACCTACCGATAGCATACGCATCAAGAAGTTTTAGTAAAGGAGAATGCAATAAACCTATAATCATTAAGGAATTACTAGCGATCCATTGGGGAATTAATCATTTCAAATGTTATCTGTATGGAGCACCAACGTTTTTAGTAAAAACAGATCATAAACCACTAACACATTTATTTGCAATGAAAGAACCAACTTCGAAACTCACGAGGATCAGATTAGATCTAGAGGAATACGATTTCAAAATAGAGTATATAACAGGGAAAAATAACTACGCAGACAGCCTTTCAAGAATAACATTGCATCAACTAAAGAACCTATACATAGACAATACCCATATACTAGCTATAACACGAGCTCAAGCAAGAGAAAAGGAGAAAGAATCAACGCAAACGAAGGCAGAAAGTGAACTCGCACTACAGCCAGAAGCCACCAAACAGACAGTAAGAAAGGTACTAAATAATTTAGAGGCGCATAGACTACCAATTTTGTCCTTTGGAGCAGAACTAATCTCACCAAGACTGAGCATTAGGGCAAAAAACAAAATAAAATGTAGCAAGAGCATAGCCACAGGATTCGATCATTTCAATTTAAACCAAACGTTGGCACAGCTTGATAAGCTGGCGGTAGAGAATGCAGATGTAAAGTAAAGATATACGTAAATGATATTATTTTTAAATTGTACACAATGGATGAATTTATTAACCTTCCGATGACCAACCTTTTTTTGTTACACGGATGACCAAGGGGGGGAAAATGACCCCAGGCCAAAAATGTCAAAAAGGAAAATGACCCCAGGCCAAAAATGTCAAAAATGACAATTAACAAAAAAATTAAGTTTTTTTATGGCATGGACTTTGTCATTCAGCCAGTCACAACATGAGTATTAGTGTCATGTGTAGTGTGTATGTTGAGTAAGTGTCTTGTTACTTTGCAAAGTCGACGTCATTAGCTTAAAACTACTTGGAATTGCACATTATAGACGGTATTTTACTAAACATCAACTTCAGAATATATTTTTTATTCGTAAAATATAGGGAATTTTTTTTATTTCAAAATATGAGGGTATCTAGAATGATATTAAAGTCAAATAAAAAATAAGTAACGGTCGAATCCATCAATTATATAAAAAATAATGAGTTAAAAATTGAAAATACTTTTGAATTTATTAAAGAAAAACATACGCTGGAGTCACAATTTCCCCCGCTTGGTCATCCGAAGGTTAAACAAGGAAACAAAATATTGAAAAATGTAGAGATATACATATGTGAAGTACCAGAAAAAATAGAAGACGACAAAGAAAAACGCAGATTAATAGAGAAATATCATAATCACCCGATGTTTGGAGGACACTTAAAGAAAAATAGACTAATAAAGAAGCTAAAAGCAAGATTCAGATGGAAAAATTTGGAAAAAGACGTAACAAAATACGTTAAACAATGTCATGAATGTCAAATTAACAAACCGAAAAGGACACAAGTCGAAGAATTCGTGATATCAGACACTTCTTCGAAACCAGAGGACACAGAGTACATAGATACGATAGGTCAATTCACTAGAAGTAATGAAAGCAATAAAGACAAAAAAGAGCGGCAAGAAGAGAATAAGCCCAAAACAACACCACAACACTTTAAAATAGGAGACCTAGTCCTGGTAAAAAGGGAAGAGAAAGGTAAGTGTAATAGTCTTTATGTAGGCCCCTTCACAATAACAGAGGTAAATAACGTTAATTGTAAGATCAGAATGGAAAACAATAAAATCAAGGAAATACATAAGAATAGATTATACATATGCTTACAATCCGAGAACACAGTGAGTGACAAGTGAAACGGGAACAATGTTTTTTTTTTGGCCTTTGGGCTAAGTGTCCATTCAGCCAGTAACAAATGTGTAACCTATTCTAACTAACTAAACTAACTACACTATTATTCTGGAAATTTAAATGAAGAACTACGATGGGGAGAGGAACTAGGATTACTTTTCGCACCTAGGGGTCATTCAAGGTGACTCACAGACAGAAAGGGTAGACCTCGGAAAATATAGGTAAATAGGTAAAATATTTGGCTATATAACAGAGGTAACGAGCTTAATACCTACACTCTAAAGTTTTAAGTTACACATCTTAATAAACTTAAGAATAATTTTGTATACCTGATACATATTTAATGATAGTAAATGAAGTAGATTTAAAGGGGGGGTATAAGTTTTGCAATAATAAACTATTAATAAATTCCTGTCTTTGTATTTCAAATTTACTACAAGCATAAAAAATGTGATCCAAGTCGCTCACCACATTGCAGGTTTCACAAAGTTCGGTATTGACTACACCGATTCTATATAGGGAACAATGTTGATAACGGACATTTTTTTCTTTGTATTTAATTATTAGTTATAGGAAATAAATATTTAATTTGTATTGATTAACACGCAGTAATCAGTTAGTGGTGCTATCTGAAAATTTTCTTCCTTCTCCGAAGTCAGAAAATTTTGCCAGGAGGGGAAAGATGTATTGGGATTCACAGCATCCATTATTAAGCATCCAATTAAGAGCAAGTCACATTCTTTTAAAATTTAAATGTCCTTGGTAAACAAACACACGTTTGTTTATTATACATATTACGTGACCCAGATTACTCCACACAAGTGTACCAGTTGTCAATCCTGCGGTGTCAGCGATTCAATATTACATATTCCTAATTCATGGCCAAAGCCGACTCAGCATAATTAATATAAACACTTTCTCTTCTATTTATATACACAGAAAACATCGGGAGGCATTCTAAATTCATTGCGTGATCAATCATCATTGATAGTTGAGATACACCAGAGGGTGAACGTACATTAGCACACCAACTCTTTACAGTCATACTCCGAGTTGATAATAAATGAATATACTGTGAGTAGTTTATTTCATCAACCCCTATCGTAGGGGGTAACTACCCCCAACCACTCTGAGATGATCCAGATGATGTAGAACTAATATACCAACCGAAGTTCACTGACTTGCCACTACTGGCGCTCACGAACTTTTAAACAGCCCCTCTACCTACGAGCTCACAGCGGATAACATATTAAAAAATCTCTTAAATCGGACAACAGGTGTACGAAATTGGAAACGTCAAAAATGACCCATTTTTAAGGTGGTGTGTTAATTTCTGCGTTAATGAGTAGTGTATATTTTATATTTTATTCGTATTAAATACCAAGGTTCATAAATAGACAGGTTGCATGGTAACTTTCCACCAATCAGCGTCGAGAATCTAATGGCGGGAGTGACGTCACCCAGAATGCTGCATTAAAATTCATTCACTTCACTCATTGAAATGAACTCGGAAAGTAGGAATGTATTGAAAATGTGTATATTTAAAAAAAATACGTTTGGATTTTTAATGACTATTTATTTCATATATTCTTAAAAAAATGTGGTACAAAAATCATAGAATATAATTGCAATTAAATATATGCAGTAGAATAGCATTACTACTTAATTAAAGCAGAAGGAGATTCTTTCTTGTGTACATATGGGACTAAATCATTCAAATATTCTAGGTATATTAGTAATGGGTTGAATACAATTTACTTTTTTAAATGATTTTGATTGAGTAGGTATATAATAATTTTGAATTGGGGATAATGCATGTAGTACATTATTATAAATTCCTCCTAACATGTAAACCATGGTGAAAAAGAGATTCAACTAAAGATTTATGTATCAAAATTAGTAGTTTTTCCATTAAGTTTAACATAAGAGCATCTGATTACGTTAGGTACTGGATTATAATATCTAAAACTATTAAAACATTATGCTTCCATTCAATAGGTACCTGTGAAGTTTTACATTAACAGTGAATTATAAAAAAATACAATTTCAGTGCAATAAAGGGAATTTTCCCCATTTTATATATTCATTTAGTTTATAATTGTTTATTCAAACGATCTTCAGATGGCTGCAATATTGGTTATAATTTTATATGAAACAATTACATATAATAGATCTATTATCTCTACTTAGACTTAATTAGATATATTGTTCAATAAGTCTAAGCAGTCTAAGCTGAAGAACTGCAAGAGACATTCCAGAACTGTAATGTCTATATACAAGAATGTCCTTTACTATACAATACAGCAGAAAGAAAATCCAGTAAGTAAGTAGATACTTAATACAAACACATTAAAATGTATCTTAGCACTTGTAAAAGAGTTTTGGGTTTAAGTTATTATACTAAAAACACTTAATGATATCTATAGATACATTATATCTCAAGATATAAACACAAATTAAAACAATAACGATATCTAATAACAAAATATAGCCTCCAAACCCCGTATCCTATTATGTTTACAAACAATTCGTAAAATTGATCGTCTGGGTGACGTCACGATGACAATATTTCATTTGTCAATGTCAAAGTTACCATACAACCTATGGTATAGGAACCTTGATTAAATACTATATTTATACATCAATCAACGATACTATTCAGTACATGCATCTGTCATTTTTAGCCTTAAAATATTAAATGATCTACTTCTACTTTATTGATTGTACACTATATAGGGTGTCCCGAAAAGATTGGTCATAAATTATACCACACATTCTGGGGTCAAAAATTGTTCGATTGAACCTAACTTACCTTAGTACAAATGTGCTCATAAAATAAGTTACAGCCCTTTGAAGTTACAAAATGAAAATCGATTTTTTTCAATATATCGAAAACTATTAGAGATTTTTTATTGAAAATGGACATGTATCATTCTTATGGCAGGATCATCTTAAGCCAAATTATAGTGAAATTTGTCCACCCCATAAAAAATTTATGGGGATTTTGTTCCCTTAAACCCCCCAAACTTTTTTGTACGTTCCAATTAATTCATTATTGTGGTACCATTAGTTAAACACAACGTTTTTAAATTTTTTTGCCCCTTAGTATTTTTTCGATAAGCTTTTATTGAGATGCGGCTTCCTTTTCAATACATTTACGTAAAAATTTTATGGGGGTTTTGTTCCTTTAAACCCCCCAAATGTTCATTAGTTAAACACAGTGTTTTTAAAACTTTTGCCTCTTAGTCTTTTTTTCATAAGTCACCTTTTATCGAGATGTAGCTTCTTTTTCAAAATATACCTAAAAATGTAAATTATAAATAAATTTTCAGATTATTAACAGGTCTCTATAATCGTACTTACCCATATACAAATATGTGGCGGATTCGACAAATATTCAAAATATCTCGATAAACACTGGCTTATCGAAAAAGTACTAAGAGGCAAAAAAGTTTTAAAAACAATGTGTTCAATGGTGCCACAATAATAATTTAAATGGAACGTACACAAAAGTTTGGGGGGGTTAAAGGGAACAAAACCCCCATAAATTTTTTATGGGGTGCACAAATTTCACTTTAATTTTTTTTTAAGATGTTGCTGCTATAAGAATGCCGCATGTCCATTTTCAATAAAAAATCTCTAATAGTTTTCGATATATGAAAAAAATCGGTTTTCATTTTGTAATTTCAAAGGGCTGTAACTTTTTTTGTGTGCACTATTGTATATATGTAAGTGAGGTTCAATCAACCTATTTTTGACCCCAGAATCTGTGGTATAATTTATGACCAATATTTTCGGGGCATATCATTAACATATTTTGTAAAGAAATGAAAACCGATTGACCTTGTCAATAAGAATAAAGCATTATAGATATTATTTGATACAGTAAACAAAAACAAAAAAACATCTCTGACAAGTAATGATGCCTAGTTTCTCACTGTAAAATAAACACTGTACAATAAAAGTCATATTCTAATATTTTGGCAATGCTCTGACTTCAGAAATCTTGAATGACGTAAGCGTGTTTTTGTAGTAAAAAGTGTATAAAAATATTTTCCTATAAAAAGTTTTTAAAAACTGCAAAAAGTGTTGTTACAGTTCTTCCACTCTAACTTTTCCCATGCGCCACGATTCATTTTCAAACATGTTAAATAAAAAAATAAAATGAAACGTACGCCGATGTGTAGATCATTGGTACGTACTGTCAGAGTGTCCGTGGTAATAATTAGGAAATGACTATTATTACGTGAAAGGATTTTATAAAGTTAATTTATGGAAGTGTTTAATTTTTTTTTTTTTTCACTATTGAGGAGATTGATGGACTCAACATTAAACAGTTTGAACACCAACCAGAACATTAAGAATATAAAGATAAATATAGAACGGCAATAAATAAATAAAAAAAAGTCACAAAAACAAAGTTACTATTGTGTGCTATTGTGTATTGTGTGCTATTGTGAAGAAGATATAATATTACCTAAGGTTAAGTAATACTATCGAGTGAATTACATAAATAAATTATTAATATTTTTAATATATCGTACATTTGGGTAAACAGTGATACAAGTGCAAATTTTTCACAAATTGAGTTATCAACACTCCGATATTACTAATACTCGCCTTTGTCTCGGGAACCAAAAGTCAGTATTCCAACTCCTCATTTATTAAAGTGAAATATTATATTTACTTTTTATAAATATAAAACCAAATAAACTTTATTGATAAATAAATAAAACTTTATTGATTTAGAAAACCAAATAAACAGTAAATGCAAATATCGCCGGCCTCATATGAAAAGTGCTTAAGTCCCAAAATAAGCAAAAATTGGATTTTTGCGCCATCTGATTAATATTTATGGTACGCATGCATAGCAAGACAAAAAAGTTCAAAAAAGTCAATAGATGTCGCTAGAACCACAAAAAAGAATTCTACCCAACTCCACGGCGTTGGTGAATCACATGAAACTTGCCAAAGTGCGTCATTGAGGTTAGATGTACTTTTGCTGCTGCTGTGTTATATCTACAAGAAAAGTATTATAAAGGAATTAGTGTAAATAAACTTATTGAAGGTAAGTTCAATTTGATCATATTATTATAGTTTTTGTGTTAAATACAGTTAAGTAGCATTCTTATCCTTAAAACACCCATTCCTTTTTCTTTTGGGACTTAAGCATTTTTCACAGTTTAGTTTTGGAGACTTTTGAGGGAGTTACGCATATTTCTTTAAATCGGTTTTTTGACTCCTGTAAAATTTGTTAATTTGGACTTAGGCACTTTTCATATGGGGCCGACCATATATAAAAAAACTCTCAATGTCATTGTGTAATTGAAAATTATAAACGTATGTAACGGGTAGTTCTTTCAAGACGACAGACTCAGTAAAACACAAGTTAAAAATAAAGTAAATGTATTAAAGATAATTATATACAGTTTAAAACAAATAAAATAAAATATAATTCCGTCTTCTGCAAAGGAAAAACAATATTAAACTACTTTATTACAGTTATCCGATCATAATAGCAACATTAAAATAATACGATAAACAGTATATTTATATACAATAACAATCTCGCTACGTTAAATCAACATAGCCCTATATTCCGATCCGGAGATCATTCCTCGCTACTACCGCCTACTGCGATAACGATCATGGCAAGACCCACGTCACTACTGTGGCGTCCGCTTAGGCATAGTCCCACCTCACATACGGTGCATCTTTTGGCAAGCCAGCTAATGCTAGTTCAATACGCTAGCAGCAGCTATTGAGCCATGGTTAGTTCAATTCACTAGCCACGACTGATTTTATCATTCTCCTGATCTCCTGGCTCGCCTTAAATATGCTCTAGCTGCCACTACTCCCTCGATTTCCCCCAGCGGCGCTATGCGGCAACACGGATGCTCCTCCGGTCGTCTCTGGTAAAACAGCTCATCGCTTGTCGTGGCATCATATCGTTACACGTAAAAATTCATAGGCTATTAAAGACATTCGATATTGTTTATCCTTGTTTAACTTATTGTAATTTCTATGGAAAAGCGGCTTTATTTTGCGATACTAGTTTCTGTGAGTTAAAAAGAGACCTAGTATTAAAATTAGTGTGTGAATAATTTCGTACATGAGAAAAGTTAGAGTGGAAGTACTATATTTGCATCGACAATGGTTTCATGTTCTATGTAAATGTTTGAAAAATAATATAATTAGACATTACCTGTGAATATAACCTTTTTTATGAATGTATACTAATGCAGATAATACATCTTTTATAATTAATATTATAGCAGACTCCAGTAGTCCTAAAATACAGATCATTGAAAAATATCAGGATCACGATCACGATCAAATAAAATATACAGGATCTAACAAAAAGGTAGGTCATTAATTAAATCACATATTCGGGGACCAAAAATAGTTCGATTGAACCTAGCTTACCTTAGTACAAATGTGCACCTAAAAAAGTTGCAGCCCTTTGAAATTACAAAATGAAAATCAAATTTTTCCAATATGTATATCGAAATCTATTAGAGATTTTTTATTGAAAATGGACATGTGGCTTTCTTATGGCAGCAACATCTTGTTTGTGCAAGCCTCGTAGTACTTTTTCAATAAGGCAGTTTTTATCGAGATATGTTGAACATTATTTTAAAATCCACCACATATTTTAAAATGGTTAAGTACAATTATAGAATATTATTTTCATAATATTGTTACGTTTAATTTCTTTATTTTTTTACTAAGTCATATTTAAATAAAAACTCTTAATTTACACAATTAGGTAATGAAAAGGGTCATTACTCACAATCTTTTATTTTTTATTTGTGTCCCATCTTCAGGCCAACACAGAGCTCTTATTTATTTTGTGAAATAAATTATAAGCTAAAAAACATAAATATAAACAAATTACACACAATACGACACAACAGCGTTAAAACTACAAATGAGGTGAGCTAACAACTATAACATTAAAAGAAGTATTAGTTAACTATTTAATTTAAGTATCTATTTGTGCGTATCGTATATCGTTTACGATATATCGCTTATCTTTTAAGAGTATGAACGCCGCCTTAAAGTTACCATGTATATATCAACAGTTTGATCTGAACTGACAGGAGTACATACCTTGTAACGTCAAATAAATAAAATATGAATAAAATATTACTAACAAATAATGTTTCAAAAACTTTATTCAAATATTTGAAAATCTTAATCTTTTAAGTGAAAGTGAAAACTACAGTTGGCAGGTATTGTTTGAAATATTTATACTTCCGTTTTTTAAATCAGAGGAAATGCTGTTCAAATTAATACTACCAACATTCTCGGAAGCCAATGAGGTTGTACTTCCATTAATGGCACCCCAATGATGTTTGAAACATTCTTCTTATTTATTTCCATATTCATTATTATTCATTTCCATAACAACAAAAAGTATTCTGATGTACATCACAAATTCAACTATTTTACATTATTAGCTCTTATTTCTATTTTTTTAGTAATAATACATGCTTTCAAAGTGTACCAATGAAAAAAATAGTGAAAAGTATTCGTGAATAAATGGGCTATAAAACACTTGCTCTATTTCGAGCACGACGGCATCTGCGACATCCCTACCTTTTACTCGTTTTGCAGCAGGTTCGCGCCAGCACGCTTGAACGTAGTGAACAACGGTCAACATCTGTTCTTATTTTCTTTTGTATATTACTCCACGATTCAAAAAGATATTCCGGTGTGCATCATTTTACGATTTGACAGACAAAAAAGGAATTGAAAATAAAGGTTGACAACACTTTAAACGCTTTTTCCTCAAAACTGCCTTTTTCAAAGGCTGTAGACATTGTAACTCAAAAACTACTTGACCGACCCACCTGGAATTTTGTATATATTTTCTTTAGACATTCCTTGAAGTAACGCTGTCGAGATATTTTTTGTTTTATGCTTATTTTTTGTTCAATAATAAATAGGGTGATTTTCTCCTTATTTTGCAAAAAAAAATCGTTGTTTAGATTTCTGAGTGATACCAAAAAGTCAAAATTCGATCAAACTAAAAACTCGACTGCGTTCTGAGTTCTGATGAGTCCACCGCAAAATCCATTTTTTTTTGAGGTGTCTTTAAAAATTTGCCACCGTTGACTTATTTTTCAATATTTTTCCTTGAATAATCTATGAATTGTACTGAATATGCCTATTTGATTTAAAAATAAAATAATTCTACTATACTTTCAAAAAAAAATGTGATTGAAATATTGATTTCAACCTTTACGGTCCCCCCTTAAGGATAGCTATGACACGATTTTGATAGACAACCCATGCTAGAAATATTTGTCCATGTATGAAATTTCATAAAAAAATGTTTTATCCGGCAAGCAAGTGGGTACAGATCAATCTATATTCGTATCTTAGACTATAACTAACGGCTGTGGCTCTAATTTGAATTTGGGCTCATCGCTTATCCCTGCTGGATTGAGTTTAATTTATCTGTCTACTCCCATTGTTTCCTCCATCTTCTTTTCCATTTCTCTCATTTTTCTTCGAAAGCAAAAACTTGGTTTTTAACGACGATATCATATCGTTGAAAGCAGAAGCTACCTTAGAGATGTTAGCATGTATTTCCCAACGAAGTTATGTCCGTAGAAAGGACCCCGCAGAAACCTTATGGAAAATGGCTCTCTGTCAAATGCTCTGAAATTTTGGGTTCTAGTAGTCCTTAATATGTAGAACAAAAGACTCAATGGGCGCGTAGCCCCAAAAAATCATGGTTTTAAGATATAAGCTTCTGAAGTTATAGGTACTGTGAGGACGTTTGAGTTGGAATAAATTCATTTTCTCGAGAATGGGCGACTCTGGAGATAAATTACGAATCAGGTCGATTTTTATTTTTAAATTATAATTTTTTGGAATATATATCATACTAGTGACGTCATCTATCTGGGCGTGATGATGCAATCGATGATTTTTTAAATAAGAATAGAAGTCGTGTGATAGCGCATTTGGAAGGTTATATACCTATATATATATATATATATATATATATATATATATATATATATATATATATATATATATATATATATATTGGTAGGAATATAAACATTAACATAATTATTTATACAGGGTGCCCAAAAAAATTTTTTAATTAAATTAATTGATACAAAAAGAAGAATGTACATAATTTATTTAATTCGAAATACATTTTACTGTCCGAAAACAGAAAAAAATGTTAATTTGATAAATAATATTGTTTTTCGCTTAAATTCAATATTAAAGCTGCCACCCACCTGCCTCTTAGCAGTTTGAACATTTAGTTTAAGCAAAAAGCAATGATTATTTTTCAAATTAACATTTTTTCTGTTTTCTGGCCGCAGTAAAATGTATTTTGAATTTAATAAATTATATACATTCTTCTTTTCGTCATGTTATATCACAAGAAACTTTATTTTCTAGCTTCGAAACTGAGGAAATCAAAGCAACATGCTTGTCCTCAAACACACGTTTCTGGATCACGACCTTATTCTTGCAGGGCATTCTTCAGACGTTGGACTAAATTAGTCTTTTTTCCAACAGAATGCAAATTCCTATCTTCCAATTCCTTGAGCAAGTCATTAACACGCAACTCATACAGTGAGTGAACCCAGGATATGTAACACACTTTATTTATTACGAATTTACTTTTATTTTATTATATATTTATACAGTGTGTCGCATTTAAGATGAAGACAGTCCTATATTTCGTCTATCAAAATAAATATAGATTTGAAGTTTTGCACAGTCATACAGGTTGAATGTTCTCATTTTTAAGATCCTCAACTAAAATTTAAATTTTAAACGCAGCCCACTACGACACCACAAACAGTTTAAATTTTCAATATTTTGCTTCGCGATAGAGATATCGGAAAATGTACCTAAAACCTACAATTTGCTGTCCCGAGATGTAGACCCAGACCGGAATTTTAGGTTCTTCTTCTTCTTCTTATAATAGGCCTCTTGGCCTGTTCTTACCGATTTTGAGCTTGTATTTGTAGCTGTGATGTTGACTGCCAGCTATCTCGCCACCTTTTAAAGGGCCTTCCTATTGGTCTCTTGCCTGTTGGCTTCGAATCCCTGGCTATACGGGCTATTCTCTCGCTGTCCATTCTCGTCACATGCTGATTCCACTCTCGTCGTCTTTGTCTTCCCCACCGTACTATATCTTTTATGTTACAGAGATCTCTTATTCTGTCGTTCGGTATTCTGTCTCTGTGTTTTCCCAGTTGTTGACCTCAGCGTTCTCATTTCTGATGTTCTCAGTATCTTCTTGGTTTCTGCTGTATCACATCTTGTTTCTATCGCGTACGTCATGATCGGTCTTACACATGATTTGTATATGCGTACTTTCCCTTAGGTTCCTGACTACAAATAATGAAACAATTAAAGTGCGAATTTTGTCATATAATTTGTTACGTGGGGTTAGAATAATAGTTGGAACTACTTTTTCAAATAACTTTAACGTATAGAAAATTTACCTTGTTCATCGATTCGCAGCAGGCGCGATTAAAATTTCAATTTCAGTTGAGTATCTTAACCTTCGGATGACCAAGCTGGGGAAATTGTGGCCCCAGCGTATGTTTTTCTTTAATAAATTCAAAAGTATTTTCAATTTTTAACTCATTATTTATTTATTTGACTTTAATATCATTCTAGATATCCTCATATTTTGAAATAAAAAAAATTCCCTATATTTTACGAATAAAAAATATATTCTGAAGTTGATGTTTAGTAAAATACCGTCTATTATGTGTAATTCCAAGTAGTTTTACGCTAATGACGTCGACTTTGCGAAGTAACAAGACACTTACACACATGACACTAATACTCATGTTGTGACTGGCTGAATGACATAAAGTCCATGCCATAAAAAAAACTTTATTTTTTTGTTAATTGTCATTTTTGACCTGGGGTCATCCCCCCCCCTTGGTCATCCGTATAACAAAAAAAGTTGGTCATCGGAAGGTTAAAAAATGTGATTCTTCAACCTGCAACTGTATTGATTTTGATAGCTGAAATATAGTCTTTATCTTAAATGCGACACACTGTATACTATTACGAATCCCAGTTCTGACACCAATGTTACGTTAATGCCATATCTTAAATGCAACACACTGTATATTATTACGAATCCCAGTTATGACACCAATGTTACATTTTCTTAATTATTTGTACTAACTTATATTTAAATAAAAACACTTAATTTATATTCTTTTATTATACACACCATGGACGTATAAAAATAAATTATTTATACGTCCATGATACACACTTATTTAATTCATTTAATATGTACAATATTTATTTTACACTAATGCGCATACAAAACTAAAACTCCCGTCGATTTTAAAATGACAACTGAAACAATTTCAGCCAAACTGTCTCTTTAAATACTATTTAGGACGGCTACTGGAACCATCGAAAACGTCAACCGAATAAAATAGAAGGGGTTCGAAAAATAATGACGAATATACGACTGTTTTGGATTATCGCGACAACGAATATTTTAGTGTGCAAAATAAGAAGTACGAAAGTACTTTGCTCTAATAATTACTCCAATAAACAACAATATAATTTGCAATTTACTTTCGTTCTTCATATTTTGCACAGTAAAATATTCGTTGTCGCGTTTATCCAATAGGGTCGTATATTCGCGGAATGGGGTATAGTAGATTTTACAAATGTTCAAAATAACTCCATAAAAACTATCTTATTGAAAAAGTACTAAGAGGCAAAAAGTTTTAAAAACATTGTGTTAAACTAATGGTACCACAATAATAATTTAATTGGAACATACACAATTTTTATGAGATTTAAAGATGCTATAAGAATGCCACATGTCCATTTAAAAAAAAAAATCTCTAATAGTTTTCGATATATTGGAAAAAATCGATTTTCATTTTGTCAATTCATAGGGCTATAACTTTTTTTATTTGCACCTTTGTTCTACACTAAATTAGTACAATCAAACTATTTTTAGTCCAGAATATGTGATTATTTAATTTATGTTTACCTCTTTGTTACACCCTGTATATTTGTATATAAATACATTACCTTCATTAAAATGTCTAGTTAACAAATCTCTGCAAGATCCATAAGCCATAAGTGGACTAACAACACAAACTTCAGGACCTGACACAAAAGCTGTAATATATGGAAGAATATTTGGGTGGCTAAGTTGTCTCGTTAATATAATTTCTCTCTAAAAAGGTAATACAATTTTTGTAATTTTTTTTATACTTTTGTAAATAGTCCATTGAAATGTTACATTTAGTGTGCATTTCTTAGAGGAGTCAATTTTATTTTTTTAATGTGTAGGGGGGTTCAGTAGAAGCTTAAGTTCAAGTTTTTGGGGTTGAGGCCTTTGTCCCCCGGCCGCCATCTTGGAAAAAGAGGTGCAAAGGGCTTTCGCGCTGTATCTCGTAAACTAGCTACCCTACAGAAAATTTAATTTCACATAAAATGAAGCAAATTAAATTTTCTACAATTTTATATCTATTACTTTTTATCGTAAAGTGACCAACAAAAAGTTATAAACAAAAATAAGAGAAAATTTTGTAAGAAATTTCTTTTTGGAAATTATAACTTTTTTTACGTTCATTTCACAATAAAATAACATCATAGCGATTTTGTAGAGGATTTTTCAATAAACAATTTTCACTATAAAGTTGTTTAATTTTATTTATTATCTAGGTTTTACAGCTCTCCAAACTTGACCAGATTCTCGAATTCTCGTAGAAAAATAATGCTTTTCTATCTACGAGCGGCATTCCGTTATGCCAACCACGAAAATCAAATTTAAGGTGAATGATCAATTTTGGTCTATTTTTATGTTTTAGAGGTCGCTGAATCCGAATATAAAGTTTATTTTTATCTAGAGTTGGTGGAACATGTTAAAAAAAATAAATTTTATACAAAAATGCCAAAAATCAATTTTGATGATTTTTCAAATTTACCTCGCTGTATCTTTGGTCGCTGTAAATATTTCCTTTTAAAAATTTTACTGAGTCATCTTTGAAGTACGTAGATAACAATGAAATTTGTCCAAAATGTTTAAAAATATATAAAAAAGGAGTTGTTAATTTATTAACATTTTGTCGTCATATTTCGTTAGTTTCATGTTTACAGTAGACTCCCGTAAGTTCGGCCACCTCGGGACCGGACCCTGGGCCGAACTTAAAAGTGGCCGAACTAACCGATGCTTATCTAAAAAATGCCCATTTGTTGTTTGTATGGATCTAGCAAAAACAAAACACTTGTACATTAAGTAGAAGACAACACAGAGGAATACTCTGACATAACATGAAAAGATAGACCGTTACAAAAATACTATAAAACAATACTTAGAGAACTCTAGGCCTAATAAAATTTAAAAATATTATTGCACATTGGTGGTTTGGCTTCTGAAACACTTAAAAAAGTCAGTTTTTTTCTGAATTTTCTTTTCTAATGATTTTTGATGTGCAAAGTGTATGACTAATGCTCAGAGAGCCGGCCGGACTAAGCGGAGACCGAACTAACCGAGGCCGAACTTACGCGAGTCTACTGTACTTAAAAAAGTTGAGTGACAAACTTTTTAGTTTATAATTTTAACCAACACAACAATAAAATACAGTTCATGAATAAGTTTTTTGGAAAATTTTAACTCAAAATATATAATAGGAAAAAAAATATGTTACTTCATATACAAGCGGCACACCCCAAAAAACGCTTATATTTCGAGATCCTTACCACGGTGTGGTGAATGGCTAATTTTTTATCATACTTTATGATTTTGATATCAACAATCGTTTTTTTGCTCTGCTTAAGAATTTTGCATTTTGCGGTTGCGTCATTCTTCTTCTGAAGCGGCGAATTTGTCCTCAAACAACTTCTTGGGCCTTTTCTATATATGCTTAGAGTTATAAGTTTTATAGTGGGAAGAAAGGTCAAAAACAGATTAATAATAGCATAGGAATGTTAAAATCATAATAAATTGTATGAATAAAAAATATATGTAGATAGAAAAGTAAGCCTAACTTTTGTTTTTATTGTATACTTATGAGCATTCGAGAATCTGGTCAAGTTTGGAGCGCTGTAAAACCTATATAAATAAATAGAATTAAACAACTTTATAGTGGAAATTGTTCGCTGAAAAACCCTCTACAAAATTGCTAAAATGTTATTTTATTTTAAAATGAAATGAAAAAAAGTTATAAGATCCAAAAGGAAACTTGTTAAAAAAAATTTACATATTTTTGGTTATATCTTTTTTGTTGGTCACTTGACGATAAAAAGTAATAGGGACAAAATTGTGGAAAATTTAATTTTCTACATTTTATTTATAATTAGATTTTCCGTAGGGTTGGTAGTTTACGAGATACAGCGCGAAACCCCTTTGCACCCCATTTCCAAGATGGCGACCGGGGGACAAGGATGGCGACCCCAAAAACTTGAACTTAAGCTTCTACTGATCCCCCCTACACATTAAAGAAATAAAATTGACTCCTCTAAGAAATGCAAGGTACGGCCTAAAAAATGTAACATTTTAATGGACTAAAAAGGTAATATGATTTTTGTTCTGATAGTTTTTTAAGTTGAAAGTTGTTATGATGGAATGATAACAAATAAGTAATTAACCTTCCGTTACTGACACGTGGACTCACTCCGCAGCGAAATGTTTTTTAATTATTCCCATCCAACCAAACCGCCGCCGTTCGGTTTCAGATTAACACCTCGTTTCAGAAGACTTAAGCTATATGACAACACAACGAAAAGAACGCCCCACTTATGGTATGATAGTCTCCAAAAAAACATGGAGACCCCATTGAATAAAAAGGACTAACTAAGGGCCTTCCAGTTAGGGGAAAAAGGAAAGAACGTCACCCTATACATTAGGGGCATGTCAGCGGATGCCACTAAGAAAAAGAGATAGAAAGCGTGTGAGACAGAGAGAGAGAGAGAGAGAGAGAGATAGAGAAGACAGGCTATTCATGTGATGAAGCGGTCTGGAGAGCATCTACCACATAATGGTCTGTATCAGGATCAGGGGGTGGAATTTAGTTGGCAGGCAGAGAGCTATGATGTATCCGTAAGCATGACTCCTTTGGGGGACTGCGTGCGGATGGACCCTCTCACTCTGAATCCAACACATGCCAGGTCATCCTTAACCGTACACGGCGTGGTATGGTCGTTAGAAGACTTACCACCTCCTTCCCATAAAAAAACCCAACCGCTGTGCTCTGTATTCCTTGCTTGACCATGTCTGGACTGTGTTTAGTGTATCATATTACCTACATTAGTGCGTTGGTTTGTTTGTGGTAGCAAGTCGTGGTGCGACAGCACAGTATAAAGAGGAACAGTAGAACCACTCTCCGAAAAATTGGAAGGAAAATCTGTAGTCGCGCATGGCGACCGCGCAATGTTCTTAGTCGCTTTTGCCCCACTCTCGCATTGCTAGTCGCATAGAAACGTATGGATTTTAACAGGGAAAACCCGCATCCACCACTGGTGAATTACCAATTGCGTACTGCCGGTATTACTTCTTGAGATCACAGCGCCGACAGAGGAGTGGTTTTACTGTGGAACCTCTATATACTGTGGCGACAGTCTAGCTCCAGCAACAATCACATAGTAATTTCACAGATAAACGTTGAAAGAGTTGGTATATTTTCTTTATATTTCATAAAATGTAAAATATAGTATTCTGAAAATTGTTTTTATCGACTAATAATATAATTATCTTATAAATGGCATCATAATATGAAAGAGAGCAAGAACTTCTACTGCGGCTAATGTTAAAATGGACATAATAGAGAGGTATGCTTTGTTTTTAAACCAGGAGGAGTAAACTTAAGGATTCACACCCAAAAAGGCACTAGAAAAATCGCCAAATACATCTTTTTTTGGTTAAGTCAAGTCAAGTGATTTATTCATGTTAATATACAAAAGTACTTACATACGTCAAATAAACAGTGTAGAACTTTGGTTCACAAATATAAAATACAAATATAAAAACACAAGGCATAATGTGAAATAATACATACATTAATTAGGACAAACACTTTCTGGGTTCCTAAGAATAAACAAAGTACAATTAAACAATTCACAACCCAGTTCCAAACATTAAAGTTAAAATTTAAAAATTCAAATTCTTTAGTGATTTTCTAAATTGTAAAATTGGCAATTCAGTAATTTCAGTAGGCAGCTTGTTGTAAAATGTTACACCATAAGAGTTTGGTTCGTCTCTACTTCTTTGGAGCCTGGTGTAGGGCACTATTAAGGCATGCTTATTCCTGGTTTCATATCGGTGTACATCCTCATGTCTTTGATGACAATCTATATTTTGTTTTACATTAACAATACTCTCTAGAATAAATAGCGAAGGCAGAGTTAGTATGTGCAGTGCAACAAATGCTTGCCGACATTCTTTCTGATAAGACAGGCCAGCAATTATCCTTACTATTCTTCGCTGAATACGAAAGACATATTTGGCTCCAGCACTGTGACCCCAAAATAGACCTGTTGTAAACTGACCTGTAGTAACTTAGCAACAAGAGACCTTGTATGAGCTTTCCAACATAGTCCTGCATCCAAGTAAACCCCCAAAAATTTTATTTGTCTGTTTGCATCTCCGAATGGAAGCTGTCTTGTTGAAAAAATCAAAGACTGGGTTTTATTGAGGTTAGCAACATATTTGCTGCAAACGATTGTTCTACCTTAGCTTGTGCTCGTTTTGATGCCTCTATTGCTGCATTACAATCCCAATCTTTGCAGGTAATAGTAGTATCATCAGCAAAAAAAGTAAAAAACTGGTAAGGTCTGTCAGTGGAAGATCATTAATATAAATTAGAAATAAAAGCGGTCCCAATATTGACGCTTGAGGTAATCCGATATTTATAGCTCTCTCTGCCGACCTCATTTTATACACCTGCACACTCTGCTTTCTATTGGAGATCATTGCAATGCTACTATTTCCAAACGCAGATCTCTCCAATTTCCTGAGAAGCAATTCATGTGAAACACAATCAAAAGCTTTGCTCAGGTCACAGAATGTAGCCGACAGATAGCAGCTCTGCTCGAAAGCCTCTTGAGTCTTCGTCACTAAGTCCATGATGGCTTTTGTTGTATTTAGACCCCTTCTAAAACCAAACTGACTATTTGTAAACAAATTTTTGGATCCAAAATACTTAATAATCATTTCTGCCATACATTTCTCAAATACCCTTGAATTGGATGGGTCATCACTGTCACCCTTCTAATAGATCGGTACCACCACTGCTTTCTTGAGCAGATCAGGAAAGATGCTTTCCTTAAAAGAGTGATTTATAAGTGTTGTTAATGGATCAGCAATGAGATGTTTCACTCCTTTTATTATCTTAACCGAGAATCCCAAGTAGTCTCTACTTTTCTTGTTCAAATGTCTCTGATTTCAATGAGAGAAACACTTTGGAAGAAAATTTTTTGAAAAATTGAAGAAAAATGGTTGATCATATCAGCGTTCGGCGATAATCCATAAATATTATACTGTACTAATACGTCGCTAAAAGTTCTAAGAAAACTGGTTTTTATATAAAAGCAGACTCTTTTTTATTAAGCGCTACAGGCCTTGTAGGAATAGGGCTAAAAATAAAAGCAGACTAAAAATCTAAAAATTAATTAAAAAAAAAGTAATTAACCTATGAAATACCAACAGTGTTAAAATTTCATAAATGTCATTAATGTCAAAATTTCATAACAGTGGAGTAAACTTGCCTGGGGTTAGACCAATTACAAACAAGCATTATGGCGCAGTAAATTTGAATTACACCTCCTGGTTTAAAAACAGAGCATAGAGCATAATTAACGACAATGACGAAGACAGCGAAGAGGACATAGTAGAGACATAAGAAATATATTCTGATTCTGAGAATTAAATTGAAGATGAGGATGTAGAAGTACATTACTTGGTTGGAAAAAAATGAAAAAACTAAGTGGGCAAAACACCCCTTACTCACATCACGAACAAGGGCAGTTAACTTGATAACTCGTATGCTAGGTGCTAATGAGGTCATTAAAAATTTGAAGACAACATTTTATATTTAGACGCACATTTTCAATAAATGTGCAGAATGTTATTCTGATAATATGGTTTAAAGCAAGAACTACATAACTTATATTTTTGAAGTTACCTATACTTCTTTAGTATTATCGCCCATTAACATAGTAATGGGCGATCTGAACGCCAAGGTAGGTCAGGGTAAAGTTGGAGAAAATGTCGGTGAATACGGCTTAGGTAATAGAAATGAAAGGGGTGATCGTTTAGTTAAGTTTTGTCAAAGCGAACATTTAATAATAACTAATACATTCTTTAAATTACCCCCAAGGCGACTCTATACGTGGACGTCACCTCAACACACACAAGAAAAAGTAATCAGAAACCAAATAGATTACATAATGGTGACAAAAAGATACCGTAATGCTGTGAAATCTACTAAAACTTACCCTGGAACTGATATCGGTTCGGATCATAATCCAGTAGTATCTGTGTTAGAAGCTAGACCAAAGAAAATGAGAAAAACCATCATCCCAGCATTAGACTTAAGCCAGCTTAAAAGTGAACACCGACGACAAACAGTGCGAGAAAAAATCAACACCAGCCTCAGTATAGCAGAAAACCAAATCCGCAGAACAGACAACGTAGATGAAAAACTGAAGTATATAAACACTATAATAAGAACTACGGGAAAGAAACACCTAACCAAATCTACAAAGAAACATAAGGTGTGGATGACACCAGACATACTAGAACTAATGGATGAAAGACGCAAATTGAAGAATAATTCAGAAAAATACAGAGAGGTTGATAAGAACATAAAGCAAATAATAAAGAAGGCCAAAGAATCATGGATTAAAGGACAATGTGTAGAAATGGAAGATTATGAAAGAAAGTATGACACATTCAATATACATAAAAAAAGTAAAAGAACTAACAGGAACCCAAAGAAGACATCAAATAAGTTTACTTAAGGACAAAGACGGAAATATTATTATAGACTTAACAGAAAAAATGAATAGATGGAGTGAATACATAAGAGAATTGTTTGAGGACAACAGAAATAACATTGTCCAGGTAAATGGTGAAACGGGACCTGAAATCCTAAAATGGGAAGTAGAAATGGCACTTAGAAATTCCAAAACTGGAAAGGCAAATGGACCCAATGAGGTTCCTACTGAATTACTAAAGCTCTTGAATGATGAATTAATAGGTATAATATTGCACTTATTTAACACAGTATACAATACTGGTATTATACCTCAAGAGTGGCTGCTGTCTACATTCGTTACACTGCCAAAGAAATCCAATGCAAAAGAATGTTCAGAACATCGAACAATATCTTTAATGAGCCATCTACTAAAGATATTTCTAAAAATCATCCACAACCGAGTTTATCAAAAGTTGGAGTCAGATTTTAGAATACGCAGATGGGGTTCAGAAAAGGACTAGGTACTCGAGAAGCTCTCTTCGGTTTGAATGTTCTTGCACAAAGAGGCCTAGACGTTAATCAAGAAGTACATGCATGTTTTATCGATTTTGAAAAAGCGTTTGACAGAGTACGCCACGATAAGCTAAGAGACATTCTAGAAAGAAAAGACATAGATAATAAAGATCTGCGAATAATTCTCAACTTATATTGGAATCAGAAAGCTAACATCAAAATAGAAAATGAGATATCAAAAGCAATAGAAATACGTAGAGGAGTAAGACAGGGATGCATTTTGTCACCACTGCTATTTAATGTATATAGTGAAAGCATCTGTCAGGAAGCCCTTTTGCAAGCAAATGAAGGAATCGTAATCAATGGAGAGGTTGTAAATAATATTCGATACACAGACGATACTGTACTAGTTGCAAGAACAGAAGAAGAATTACAACGATTACTTACAAACATAAATATTGCTTGCAACAATTATGGCATAAACATTAATATCAAAAAAAACCAAGTATATGGTCTTTAGTAAAATCATGACACAACCAGCACATATTAGTATAAACGGCATTCAAATTGAAAAAGTATCAAGTTACAAATACTTGGGAACTTTAATAAACGAAACTGGAGACCAAAACAATGAAATAAAAAGACGTATCGAAACTGCCAGGGCCACCTTCATAAAGATGAGAAAATTCTTCTGCAACAGAGATATAAGCATCCCTCTACGATTAAGAATTCTAAGAGGCTACGTATTTAACACGCTATTATACGGTGTAGAGGCCTGGACTCTCAAACAGAACAACATAAAAAATATTGAAAGTTTCGAGATGTGGTGCTACCATCGAATGCTGAAGATAAGTTGGGTTGAAAGAATCACAAATCTTGAAGTAATACGAAGGATAGGAAGAGACCCAGAAATTTTGTTAACGATAAAACGAAGAAAACTCGAGTATTTGGGTCATCTGATGAGAGGTCGTAAATACGCATTATACTTCGGAATATAATGCAAGGAAAAATAGAAGGAAAACGGAATCCAGGCCGTAGAAGAATGTCATGGTTACGGAATTTGAGAGAGTGGTTTGGCTGCACCACTAATGAACTTTTTAGGTCAGCTGTAAACAAAGTCAGGGTAGCCTTGATGATTTCCAATCTCCGATAGGAGTGGCACAAGAAGAAGAAGATACTTCTTTAGGTGCGTTTGGGAGTAAATGTATATATGCGCGAATTCATCAAAATTCTTGGTGCTACGCACAGATGAAACGTTATATGTTTGCTCTGATTGAGTACTAGAATGGCCTGTCAAAAATTGTTCAATATGGCGGCTATGGGTAAAAAATGTGTACATATTAGTTTTTATTGTTGTGAGGACATATAGACGAAAGTAAGTTTATAATTGTAATTATTGTAGTGACTTTTAGATATGTAGTTTTTAAAAGCAACAGGTACTTAATTATAAATGTTTAAGTATTGTAATAAAAATTTACACACCTATTTGGAAAATGTAAAATGTAGTAGGTACCTACCTAGGTTGCTTCGATTTACATAATTTGATTACCAAGAAAATTTCTACCAATCTTCATCTAATATATTGTTTTCTTACTCTATGTTTTGTTGTATTTAATATTTTAATCCTAATTGGATTAAATTCAGACAATAACCAACTGTCAAAAAATTTAAAACGTTCAGTTTGTGTGACTAATGCCCGGTTGCACCAACAGATCTTAAGCTTAAGTCGAGAATATCATAAAAATTAATATAATATAATTATAATATATTACATTACGAATACCATAATATAATAATAGATATAATTGATAATAAAGTAAGAATCTAAAATTATGGTGTAACGTAAGTGATACTCAAGGAGGCCCTATCTATAAGTAGAGCTTAGCTAAGCTGGAGCTTAAGATCTGTTGGTGCAACCAGGCATAAATGGCTGAATTTTAACCTTGCTTGATTCACAGCCTAAGGACCTTAATATACACGAGTTCGATCCCCAATGCAAATTTGTATTTTTTATTTTTTTATACATTTTATGATTGTAAGTATATTTGCTATATAAACTTTTATTCAGAAAATACGTATTTAATTAAAATTTTTGCCAACAATTGTTCAGAAATCATTTCTTTGTGGTATTTTTCAATGTGTTTGTGTATTTTATTCTTTTATTTTTTTAATTTTTGGTATTGTTTTAATAAAAATTTTTGGAAAGTAGTAAGTATTAAAATTAGTTTAATATTTAAATAAAATATAAATAAACTGTTTAATACATTGCGTGCCATGTTTAAATCGGGATACTACTCACAGGGGCCACTGATATACACGGCCATGCCATATACACGTATGTGTATATCAAAAATGAGCGACATGGCCCTGGAAAAATATCAGTATCTCTCATATTGGGACCGTGCAAGTTCGGCAAAGCGACCTCTATTTCTACGCTCTGTACTTTTATTCGCACTTTTAATTATATTGGCCAATTATATTAGTCCTGGTTGCTGGATAATTGTCAAGGCCATAGTCCAAAAAAATAATAAGAAGAAAAAATAAGATGCAGGTTACGTTATGCAAACGTAAACAATTGTATGTAGTAAATAAAATTAGTTATTAAAATGCAGTACTGCAAGTAAAATACAATTAATTAAATTTACCTTTATATAATAATTGCATATCATATCAATATTGTGGAGCAATATATAATTTTTCTGCTTCAATGACAGAAGGTATGAAATATACGTCAATTTGACAATTTCAATTGACAATATGAATTATTTAAGATAGTTGCAATATTTCTCCGCGACTCGCGCACGGTCGTTTCTCGTTTCCCTTCCAAGTACTTGCACACCGCGAATATGAGCGACGTGGCACGCAATGTGTTAAGGTAGGTATATTGATTTCGCTGAAATCATATAATAGAAGTATAACTTCTTACGTGCATACAAAGTACACACACATTCTTTTTTATTTCTTTTTGTATATGTATTTACATCTTTCTTCTGTATATTTTTAGTTAAATAGGTATGTATAATAATAATTTACAATGCTGGTTTATAAAAAAGGTCACGTGTAATATACAGGGTGTTTGGTAAAGAATGGCCCATACCTTAACCTCAGATTCCTGAGTTTAAAATAGGTCGATTTAAGCTAACTTACCTTAGTACGGAAGTTGATAATAACCAAAATACAGGGTGTCAAACTTAAGCTTTTATTTTATTTATTCTTGAATATTTCCTAACAGGCATGGGATAATAACACGAAATTTGGTAATCGGGGGTCTTTTGGGAAAGAATAGAATTCGCCACCAAAAATGATGTATTATCCAGAGGGCGCCACATACGCCTTTCAGCGCTCATTTAATAGGTTCAATTTTTTATTACCCACTCTACATACTTTTTGTATCAAAACTTTTATTCTCTTAATATTTTTACTTACGCATTTTAAGTCTGCGAGGCAACATAATTTTTTGCATAATATCGTTGTTTATTTATTTATTTATATATATTTACGAGCAAAGCTCATTGCAATAAAACATTACAGAAGATATGAAGAACTAACAAAATATTACAAATATACGTAAAATACAATAAGATACAATAAACACTACGACAATAAAGCAAGTCAAAAAGTAAAAATAACAGGTAAAGATATATAATCACAAGTTTAAAATATTCAAGAACATAAAACTAGAGGGTGCAATCCTTTAGCGTTTTTAAAAATCGCGAACTATCCGCAAAGAAATCCACACAATTGGAGCAAGCATTTGCCTGTCTAGAAACCCTCGAGATAAAAGAATTTGCAGTGAAGTTAGTTCTGCTGATGGGAGTATGAAACGTAGATCTTGAACGTGTGATTCTGGAGGGAATATGTAAACCTACTTCCTCCAGGAGCTCAGGGCAGTCGTGAATTGAATTTATGATATTATATAAATTGTACATGTCCTTCTTTTTCCGTCTGCTTGATAAGGTGTCAATGTTAAGTTCTAGTTCAAGATCCATATAATTCCAGTCTCTACGGTTTGTTTTGAATGCGACGAACCTAAGGAATAGGTGCTGGATCCTTTCAATCTTACAGTTGTATGTCTCATAGGCGGGTGACCAGACGCAAGATGCATATTCCACGATTGGTCTCACCATTGCACAGTACAACAGTTTAAACGATCTCAACTGCTTAAAGTCTTGGGAGCATCTTTTAATAAAACCTAACAGTTGAAGCGATTTTGAGATGATATTGCTTATATGAATATTGAAAGATAGTCCAGAGTCAAGTGTAACTCCAAGATCTTTTATGGATGTGACTGTTCTGATATTTATATCACCTATTTTGTATGTGAAAGAGATAGGACTTTTCGAACGCGTGAATGAAATGTGAAAACATTTCATTGTTGTAGTTACAATCAACGAATGATTACTGATGAAAATCAGTATTGTTCAGTATTATTTTGTATTTTGACAACGACACCCGACTTGGGCGTCGAAACGTTAATAAAATCATTTTTTTGGTAAAATTGTTGCTTATTTCCCATTGAAAATAGTTGATTATAAAAATGCCATAAGGAAATAGCTTCAGACCAACATTGTAGTTAAACCGGAAAAATAACTTAAAACCATAAAAATCTCCAAAAATGTATCGCAAATTTCTTTAAATGGAATTTGCGATGCAATAACATGAATATGAGAACTGGCACAATTGTTATGGTTTCAAGTTGATTTTTCGGGTGTAACTACAATGATATTATGCAAAAATTATGTTGTATTGCAGATTTAAAATGCGTTTATCTCAAGAACAGTTGAATTTAGCGAGTTGAATGTAGTATATCGTTTTTAAGTAAAAATATTAAGAGAATAAAAGTTTTGATTGAAAAAGTATATAGAGTGAGGGATACAAAAAAACTGAATGTATTGAATGAGCGCTGAAAGACGTATGTGGCGCCCTCATGGTAATACATCATTTTTGGTGGAAAATTTAGATTTCTCATCCCAAAAAACTTCCGCTTACCAAATTTCGTGTTGTTATCCCATGCCTGTCAGGAAATATTCAAGAGTAAATAAAATAAAAGTTTAACTTTGACACCCTGTATTTCGGTTATTATCAACTTTTGTACTAAGCTAACTTAGCTTAAATCGACCTATTTTAAGCTCAGGAATCTCTATGGCCCATTCTTTACCAAACACCCTGTATATCACACTTTTAACGAGCAAAAAAGACTCATATGCAATGTAGTCTATGCAGACTCATAGTCCGCATACCTTTTTATCTACTGACCAGTGCACAAAAAACTAATGTTAGTAAGGGAAGGTTAAACTTATCTGGAATGCTGTCATGCTGTCACCTATTTTATGAAAAACTAGTGAACCCGGCGATCTTCGTTCCGCCTATGGTTTATTTTTTAACCAAGAGGAGTAAACTAAAAAGGCAGATTCACGCCCAAGAAAGTCACTAGAAAAGTCACCAAATACATCTTCTTTTTTAGTTGATCATGTCAGCCCTCAACAGTAATCCATAAATATTATATTAATACGTCCCTAAAGAGTTCTAAAAACAACCGCTTTTTATGTAAAAGCAGACTAAAAATCTAAAAATTAAAGGAATAAAAAATCGTCGATATAACTTAATTAACCTATGAAATGTCAAAAGTGTCAAAATTTGATAAATGTCATTAGTGTCAAAATTTTATAACAGTGGAGTAAACTTGCCTGCGGTTGGACCAATTAAAAACAAGCATTACAGCTCGGTAAATTTGAATCACTCCTTCTGGTTAGAATAGAATAGAATAGAAATATGCTTTATTGTCATGAAAAATTGTACAATTTTATCGACAAAGCTTATAAATAGTCAAGAAAACAAAACAATAACAATCCAATTTACTAAAATTACATAAATCGTCAATATATTTACAATAATAACAATAATAATGAAGTTAAACAGAAATAATCAATTGCAAAATTTAAGTAAATTGCAAATGCATAGATGGTTTAAAAACAAACCGTAACAGTCAATGAATAAGGACTAGAATGAACACTTCGAATAACCTAAGCATTTGCTTGTCTGTACACGAGGGTGTAAAATATAAGCGTTCGTTGCAGTAACTGGTAGAAATTTCAAACCATTGCACATCCAGTCTTTATGTGGTAGCGACCCATAAATCCATCCATCAGATCGACTCCTCCCTAATGTCTGTTGTATTCGCGGATGATATGAGGTCAGTCGACTTTGATTTATACCTTCTTTTCTTCAGTATAGGTAATGGCGAATAGGGTCGTTTCGTAGGCTTTAAACTTGCAGTAATTGTGGCATCGGCGGCTGAAGTAGATTCAATAGAATAGATAGAATTGCTTTCATAGATGTAGGTGGCCCAGCATCCTCCTTTTCTAAACGTTTAACAAATTCATCAGCTTCGATTTGTACTGCCTTTGTCATTGTTGATGATGCAGGAGGTGCTTCTATGTCTATATTTAGCAACATGTTTATGTTTTGAATAAAGTAATCACTTGTTTCACCTGCTTGCATTTCACGGATACACTTTGTAATAGTGTCATCTAGAGCAATTTCATCCAGCTCGTAGTATAGGTTGATGTCTGGATTATCACTGCTATAATCACCTTTTGACAAATCAAACTTTTTCTTTCTCCAGTTGTTATTGTCTGCCATTTCCAGAAGCAAAATATACTATTGTATGTAATTATTATTGCGTTCTAAAACTGTTAATATGATATGAATTATTTAATGATTGTAATTGGCATAACCGTAAATAAACTATTTATTTATTTATACACATAGGTGATAACATATTGGAAAACAATAGCGTAACAAAGTGAGGCAAAACTTCTCGTAAACAGGCAAGGGTATCCTTTCTATTTTCATTTATGTATAGTGAAACTCGAAGTTGTAAACCACACATAAAAAATGTTTTCACTAAATTCAGATTACATATTTGCAATATCAAAATTTCACTTCAAAAGAAACTTTGAAATGAGAGATAACCTTTCTGCGTTTACCTCGACCTGTCACACAAAATTAGAGCAGATCAGAGGCGTGCGGTCCATGGAAGCGGGGGAAGCGCTGCTTCCCTATACCTACTTCGATATAAGAAAATATATCTATTATTAATTAATACCTATTTAATAACAAAAATTTTTCCCTAATCCAAGTAATCTACATAATAATATTACCTAGGCATATGCATTGAAAAATATTAAAAATTAATCGCGTACGCGTATGAACGAAATCAATATGCACACAATTCAACTACATATTCGGTCCACTCCTGACAGAAGCGCATCTCAAAATCGCCGCTTGTCAAGCAGTTGTCCGGTTTAAAAATTGGTCAGGGTTCAATGACCGCAACCCACTAGTCGCGCGAATTTTGGTACTCTGGAAGCGATCGTCCTAGTGCATCCTAGCGCCTTCCGACTGTTACCGCTACATGTACATTTGCTTAAAGAATATGTATTTCGATTTAAATTTTTTGCAGATATTTTTCCTTTTACTGATCTTTTATTTGACATTTTACAGATGAAGTCAAATGACATTGCATTTTGTATAAGACAAATTGATGACTTTATTAATACGATAATTAAAAAACGAGAGCAGTTTAAAAATATTTGGGATAAAACTGAAAATATGGGGTTTGAACATGAAAGAAAAATAATGAATGTTGTTCTGAAGCTATTTTCTTGTGGCATTCTTATAATCAAGTATATTCAAATGGGAAATAAGCCACAATTTTACCTAAAAATGATTTTATTAACGTTTCGACGCCCAAGTCGGGTGTCGTTGTCAAAATACAAAATAATACTAAATAAACAAAAATGTTATTGCTTAGTAAAAAATTCTTCTAATAATTTATTTAATCTGACTCATTTATATCGGCAATTCAGACACGTATTATACATTTTAAAGTAGACGACTTTAAAATGATATTGCCAATATTGATGAGTTGCGTTCCTGGGACGACTTTACTAAAAGATAGTTCATTCAATTACATGAAATCAATCCCAACTCAAGAATATCCGCCACAAAAAATCATAGCATGTGATCTGTCTTTAAAAAGACAACCAAATGCAACGGTGGCACTGAAATTCTCGCGTTAGTGATTCCATAGTAAATCACGAGGGAAAACCAGGAAAAACCTCGTGATACTATCCCGACATCGTAAGTATTTGGGTTTACATTTAGTTTATTCTCAAAACTAATACCGAATTCTGACTTGATATTTTAAATTTTAAATAATACTAAAATACTCAATGTACTAACTCGATATGTTACTGATTTACTAATTGTGGTATTTTCTTTCTATTGACTTCCTCCTTTAATATGGGTAACCACATCCTACTGCATTCTACCGAGGAATTTGCGACACAATTGGTTTCATTTAGCATAATTAGAGCCGCTTCTTTGATTTCTCTCTTTTTACTATCTGCTTCCTTTAGGACTATACTTGAATCTCTCCACTGAACTCTATGTTCATTATCCCATGCGTGTTGACATATTTGAGATCTATCAAATTCTCTATTTTTTATATAAGACTGATGTTCATTTACTCTAACGTCTGATGGTCTTGACGTTTCACCTATATAAAATTGTTCGCATTCACAAGGTATTTTATAAATACAATTCTTTGTTCTTTCTTGTTCACTGTTAGGTTTAGTTTTAGATAGAATAGATCTCAATGTGTTTGTTGTTTTGAATGTTGTTGATATGTTGAATTTATTTCCTATTGTTTTAAGTTTCTCGGATAGTCCTTTTACATATGGTATTGATATTTTCCTCGTATTATTTCTTGTGAATGTTGTAGGATCCCGTTCTAAGTTGTTTGATCGATAAGATAATAAGATTGGATCGAATGGAACAGAACAACTTAGAACGGGATCCTACAACATTCACAAGAAATAATACGAGGAAAATATCAATACCATATGTAAAAGGACTATCCGAGAAACTTAAAACAATAGGAAATAAATTCAACATATCAACAACATTCAAAACAACAAACACATTGAGATCTATTCTATCTAAAACTAAACCTAACAGTGAACAAGAAAGAACAAAGAATTGTATTTATAAAATACCTTGTGAATGCGAACAATTTTATATAGGTGAAACGTCAAGACCATTAGACGTTAGAGTAAATGAACATCAGTCTTATATAAAAAATAGAGAATTTGATAGATCTCAAATATGTCAACACACATGGGATAATGAACATAGAGTTCAGTGGAGAGATTCAAGTATAGTCCTAAAAGAAGCAGATAGTAAAAAGAGAAAAATCAAAGAAGCGGCTCTAATTATGCTAAATGAAACCAATTGTGTCGCAAATTCCTCGGTAGAATGCAGTAGGATGTGGTTACCCATATTAAAGGAGGAAGTCAATAGAAAGAAAATACCACAATTAGTAAATCAGTAACATATCGAGTTAGTACATTGAGTATTTTAGTATTATTTAAAATTTAAAATATCAAGTCAGAATTCGGTATTAGTTTTGAGAGTAAACTAAATGTAAACCCAAATACTTACGATGTCGGGATAGTATCACGAGGTTTTTCCTCGTGATTTACTATGGAATCTCTAACGCGAGAATTTCAGTGCCACCGTTGCATTTGGTTGTCTTTTTAAAGACAGATCACATGCTATGATTTTTTGTGGCGGATATTCTTGAGTTGGGATTGATTTCATGTAATCGAATGAACTATCTTTTAGTAAAGTCGTCCCAGGAACGCAACTCATCAATATTGGCAATATCATTTTAAAGTTGTCTACTTTAAAATGTATAATACGTGTCTGAATTGCCGATATAAATGAGTCAGATTAAATAAATTATTAGAAGAATTTTTTACTAAGCAATAACATTTTTGTTTATTTAGTATTATTTTGTATTTTGACAACGACACCCGACTTGGGTGTCGAAACGTTAATAAAATCATTTTTAGGTAAAATTGTGGCTTATTTCCCATTTGAATATACTTGATTATAAAAATAATGAAGATTGATAATGTCGGCAACAGAGAGACCTTTTGATAATATTCTATAACAAATGAATTCTAACTTTCAAAATTTTAACGATTTAAAATTTGTAGAATTATATATAATCTTAATATTTCTAATTATAATTCATCAAAATTTCCCAGAGAGGAATTTATTTCACTACGATTAAATAATGAAAATCTTTTGATATCCCAGCTTTGCATTCTCAGTTTAGTGTCGTTTATGAAACAACTGATATTAGTGATAAAGAAATACCCAGAAATCTGGGTATTTCTTTATAACTACTAGTTTAAACAAGTCACTGAGTGAAGTGGTCAAGTTGTGTGAAGTAGTAGGTACTAACTATCCCAGCCACAACTGCATCAGTTGAACGAAGTTTTTCATTATTAAAATGCATTAGAAGTTTCAAATTAAAAGTTTAAAAGAAATTCAACAAGCGAAATTTAGCCCTATTATCCATTGAAAAAGACTGCATTCAACAATAGGGCTTTTCATTCACAGTCATTTGTTTCAAGCTTCTGTCATGTGTCACATAATATTAATATATCTACGTCATACGTTATTGGTATATGCAATGATACAAACCAAAGACGTATGACGTAGATATATTAATATCATGTGACACATGACAGAAGCTCGAAACAAATGACAATCGATGAAAAGCCCTATTATCAGAAGTTGATAGGAGAATAGACCTCAAGTAACACTAAGTGTCACATTGTTGAAAGTTGTGTGTTGTGGAAAATGCCTCGCAATATAATTTTTTTTTAAATAGAACTCTTCTTTAGGAAACAAAGTCCGGCGCGAGGACTCAAGGCCCGAGCTAGCAATATAGATCAATGATAGGTCACTATGGTTTGTTTTTAAACCAAGAGGAGTGATTCAAATTTACCGCGCTGTATTGCTTGTTTGTAATTGGTCCAACCGCAGGCAAGTTTACTCCACTGTTATAAAATTTTGACACTGATGACATTTATTAAATTTTGACACTAGTGATATGTCATAGGTTAATTAAGTTATATCAGCGATTTTTTGTGTTTTCTGTGTTATTCCTTTAATTTTTAGATTGTTAGTCTGCTTTTATATAAAAAGCAGTTGTTTTTGGAACTCTTTAGCAACGTATTAATTTATATAATATTTATGGATTACCGTTGAGGGCCGACTAGATCAACCAAAAAAGAAGATGTATTTGGCTATTATTCTAGTAACTTTCTTAGGTGTAAATCTGTCTTTTTAGTTTACTCCTCCTGGTTAAAAAACAAACTATAGTCACTAGAAATAGCGGGAATAGAGTGCCTCACGCATTGATCGGGGTAGGATTTAGTGTGTAAGTCCTTGTACCCAGGACGTCTCACATAAGCACTTTGCTGATAGAGAGCCCCTATAGCGCATCAGAGTGTTATCAGGTGGGAAGTGACTCGACCCTCGACCCTTAAGAAAATATTTTTATATCCTTATTGAATCGCTTCCCCTTCCGAAAAAGTCACTGCACGCCACTGGAGCAGATATAAGTATAATGAATGATACAGTGTACTGAATTCAGAATGTGTTTGAAACGTATCTAGAACTAGTGAGCGAGGGCTTAGATAAATACGTGATGGAGCCTTCAGGGACTGCTTACCAGTTAGAGGGTTATACTTTATCATCAATTAACCATGTAGATATAATAAATACACATGATACTTCAAGTTTTGATTAATCTTACCTCTAACAATTTTATATCCCCGGGAATTTTGTCAACATTAAATTTCTTGACGGCAACCATAACACCTGAAGGAAGGTGTTTTGCAAGTTGAACCACAGCTTTATTATCGAAGCATTGCCCCAAAATTGATATTGTCTGGTATTCTGAAATGTTGGCTTTATAGGCTGACATTTTAGATTCCATGCTAATTAGCTAATTTTCTTGTTTTGTTTATTTATTTAGGGAAAAAATATAAATATAACCTCAAAAACATGTTTTCAACATAGATATATAATACTCTAGATTGCGCCCTGCGATCTTAAAATGGGTAACGGTTGCGACAGAGATAAATGAGCCTATTTGGTCGGTAGTCTCTTTTTAATTTAAGGGGAATATCAACGACGTGAATATCCCACTTTATCGAGTAATATGTGTTGACAGTTGGAGCGGGTGGTGACGGGAAATGGTCTTTGGTCTTCGGACGTGGGTAATCGTGGTTCGAATCCCATACCAACTTTACTTTTTTTATTTTTATTTAATCAATATTGCGTTTATTAGATATTTTTACATCTGAAAAATGGACCTAAGTAAATCTAGCAGATAATAAATGTATGTATAGTAAGTTAATATTGGAATACATAATTTGTGAACTGCATAGTAAAATAAAAGTCATTCGTTATTAATATAAATTCGTCCTTATTCGAATGATGTGAATGTTTGTTTTGCTTCTACTTTTTTAAAAAATTGTAACAATAGTTTCATAAATAAAAATAATGTCTAATTACTTATAATTGAATCGGTCATTTCAAAAACAGCAAAGTCCACAATTTTCAGAAACTAACTTTTTGAGAGGAATAGACTCCTTTAAGATAAACGTTGTGTGCAAAAACGACACCAGTCCAGTAAAAACATTAGCAACAAAACTACAATATAACTCTGAATTTTGATGTCATCCATTTCATCCATCTTTCGACTATTAATAGTTAGTTTTCTTTGCTCTTCTGTAAAATTAGGAATATGTGACTCATGTTGGTTTTTAAATGACCGATTCAATTAATAAATCGATGGTACATTATGTTGATATTAATTATTGGTAATTTTTTACGAATATTTTTAACAATTACTTTATACTATTCTACAATTAACTTATTAAAAAAATAACATTGGCTTTTATATTTTTAAAAATCTATAGGTACCTACACAGTTTTTCTTATTTGTTATATATTTCTTTGGATAGATTTACTTTAGAGATGTAATAATATCTAATAAACGCAATATTGATTAAATAAAAAATAAAAAAAGTAAAGATTGGTACGGGATTCGAACCAGGATTATCCACGTCCGAAGACAAACGACCAGTTCTCGTCGCCATCCGCTCGAACTGTCAAACCATCTAAAATACTCGACGACAGAGTAGGATAGTGACGTCGTCGATACTCCCCTTGAATTAGAAAGAGACTACCGACCAAATAGGCTCATTTATCTCTGTCGCAACCGTCACCCATTTTAAGATCGTAAGGCGCAATCTAGAGTATTATATATCTATGGTTTTCAACATTCTTGAAGAGTAAATATAACCAAAGAACTGCAAAAGCATTACATAAATATTTATCACACAATTAATGTAATAGGAATTATTAAGTAATTAAATAAAAAGTATCGGTGTGTTACTAAAGAACCGCAAGAATTATCAATCAAAATTCACAATAAAATAAAAATTCAAAAACATTTTGACAGTGCAAGGCATAGGGCAGGGCATTCCAAAGACTTTGACGTTTATCACTATCACACCGGTGGGACAGCGTTGCCAGAGTTGGTAGAATTGTACCAGTGCATCACTGATCCCGACCAATCATAAGGTTTGTTCCAACACGACTGAGAACCGTACATGTAACGATCACCGTCCTGCGCAGTACCATGGAACGTATTATTTCGTTCCCATGGAACGTTAATTATCTAGTAACGAAACGGTAATCTGACGGTTCTTGGTCGTGTTGGAACAAACCTATAGCAAACGTATCGCTGTCATCGGAAGCGCACGGTGAAAAGAATTTTGGACGACTTCGCGCACGTTCACCAAATTGGAACATTGAAAACAATGTATTTTTCGAGGAGTGAGCTTACTGATCTGCAGTTAAAAGTGAATTGTCAAAATATTTATATTTCATTTATTAACATTAATAATGATATGTACAACTTGCACAATACGCTCCATTAGTCTGACGTCACGAGATGGGTGGAGTCAATGCCTGTATCAAAGAATACATATCTCTCACAAGAACCGACACGGACGGCGATTCTTTTGTTGTTAGCATGTACTTAATTTTAGTATCGAGTTGGCAAGTGTACACGCGAGTACACTGAGAAAAGTCTCGCACATTTCTGGCGTGTATCAATAAAATTTTAGTTGCACTGAGAGAAAGGTTGCATGCAGGGCCGGCTTTTGTTGACATTCTTAATATGGTGGAATTATTTTTGATTTACAAAAGGTTGCAAATACAACACAAAGTAATGGTGAGAATTATATTGATTAAAACCATGGATAAAATACCTTTTTTATCCTGATTTTAGCATTGAAAGACCAATAATAAAATATATTATAGTGGCGTGACATTCACTAATTATTCTTTTTGGCTTATATTGATACAACGATACAAAATATAATTTGTTGTTTTCACCAATTTTGAAAAAGTGTGAACAAGTTGGTGAGAATTTGAACGACTTGGTGTGACCTAATAGGCTGTCTGTCCGTCCGACCGCGAATATAACTCCTTCAGTCACTATACCAGGTAGAATGACAAATGAGGTGTCAAATGAAAGCTTATAATCCATGGATGGTACTCAAGGTGAGACATTTGACCTAGACTGTCTGTCCGTCCGACCGGAAATGTAACTCCTCCGTCACTATACCAGGTAGAATCACAAATGAGGTGTCGAATGAAAGCTCATAATACATGGATGGTACTAAAGGTGGGAAATTTGACCTAGGACTTCCGGTTTTAGAAATGCGACCGGAAGTACTCTTTTTATAGTGATATATTATTCGACGCGCATTCGCAAGACGAGAACAAATATATACTTCTGGTTTCATGACTGTCTGTCCGTCCGACCGCGAATACAACTCCTCAGTTACTAATACAGATAGAATGAAAAATGAGGTGTCGAATTAAAGCTTATAACCCATGGATGGTATTAAAGATGAGAAATTTGACATCGGACTTCGGTTTTAGAGTTACAACCGTAGGTACTGCTTTAAAGTCACTCAAAATATGATATGAATGTAAAACAAGATGACAAAATTAGTAAAATCGTAGATCAATCGACGCAAAGTTACACGAAGAGTTCCAATATCGACTTCCAGTTCTACTTTCGATTACTTTGGGTGAAAACCTAGGACCAATTACTTGTTTGTCGAGGTATTTCCTAATTCATTATATTCGTTATTTCGTAAAATAATCGAAAAATAACAGCCGTTGTAACCGTCACGGAATCCAATTCTTTTTGGATGACAAATGTTCGTGATCAACAACAAGAAACTGTATGTTAAAATCGAATGTCAATATTTTCAATTTTTATTGTCTTGGAAACCAGCCAGAACATTCCGTACATTCCAGCCAAAACCAGCCAGTACATTCTTTAAAGTCGAATATCGGGGTAAATAAATAAAAAACCAATAAGTATTGTACTATTTTATTTCTATAAATATAAAGATGTAATAACTGAAAAAATATATATAGTATACAATAAAAACTAATAAGCAATCGAGAAAAGAGAAAAAGTAATTTTTTTAATTAATATATTAATTAATATATATATGGAAACGTTTTGATCATTATGGTCAGAAGCTTATATTCCATATGAAAGCAGCCTTTAGCTTTTTTTGTTGGATCGCAAGTATAATCAAGATAATGTAAACCTATTATGAAGAGTGTATTGTCAATTATCAAGCATTAACTTGAATGTTGAAACAATTTCAAGTGATATTGGATCAAACTTTTTGAATTAGCTAAATTATATAATGTTACTCCTGAAAATCCTGAATTTCAAGTAGTCAGTCATAAACTGTTTTATATATTTGACCTAAGTTATTGTTTTATACAAACTACAGAAACAATTTAATGACACATAGTTTATTAAATTTAATTTAGGTTTGCTGATAAGAGTACTTTATGGAAGTTTTTGTGAGTATTGGATTCTCAACTTTTTAAACACAGCACGTGGCTTGTGGAATGAACACATATAAAATATGACTTTGTGCTCTTCCTGCAGATGCATTTGGTACAGTAGAGGTCAAAGAAAGGTTAGAGAATTTGTATGATATTTTAGATTCAAATTCTTTGTGAAATCCCAATAAATACAAAATTAATTTTTTATACGTTAGTTTATAGTTCATGAAAAAGCTTAAAATAATTAATTCACATAATCAAGATATCTCAAAAAGAATTAAATTGTATAAATGTTGGAAAATAACAATTAATAGTTGTAGGCTATATAAGAAAATAAGTCTATACAAAATATTATGAGCTACAAACTGATACAAAAACAAAATACTAACGCCAAGCCAAGCCAAACAAAAAACTGTGACAACAAACGCCGATCCTGTACAAGACAAATGTCACCAAAATTATTTGCTATTCATACAAATTGAGAAATGGCCGATCTGGCACATGCGCATAAAAATTTAGTTCATAGATAATCCGTTTGTGTCGGTTCTTGAAGAACCGACACGGACGGCGATTCTTTTGTTGTTAGCATGTACTTAATTTTAGTATCGAGTTGGCAAGTGTACACGCGAGTACACTGAGAAAAGTCTCGCACATTTCTGGCGTGTATCAATAAAATTTTAGTTGCACTGAGAGAAAGGTTGCATGCAGGGCCGGCTTTTGTTGACATTCTTAATATGGTGGAATTATTTTTGATTTACAAAAGGTTGCAAATACAACACAAAGTAATGGTGAGAATTATATTGATTAAAACCATGGATAAAATACCTTTTTTATCCTGATTTTAGCATTGAAAGACCAATAATAAAATATATTATAGTGGCGTGACATTCACTAATTATTCTTTTTGGCTTATATTGATACAACGATACAAAATATAATTTGTTGTTTTCACCAATTTTGAAAAAGTGTGAACAAGTTGGTGAGAATTTGAACGACTTGGTGTGACCTAATAGGCTGTCTGTCCGTCCGACCGCGAATATAACTCCTTCAGTCACTATACCAGGTAGAATGACAAATGAGGTGTCAAATGAAAGCTTATAATCCATGGATGGTACTCAAGGTGAGACATTTGACCTAGACTGTCTGTCCGTCCGACCGGAAATGTAACTCCTCCGTCACTATACCAGGTAGAATCACAAATGAGGTGTCGAATGAAAGCTCATAATACATGGATGGTACTAAAGGTGGGAAATTTGACCTAGGACTTCCGGTTTTAGAAATGCGACCGGAAGTACTCTTTTTATAGTGATATATTATTCGACGCGCATTCGCAAGACGAGAACAAATATATACTTCTGGTTTCATGACTGTCTGTCCGTCCGACCGCGAATACAACTCCTCAGTTACTAATACAGATAGAATGAAAAATGAGGTGTCGAATTAAAGCTTATAACCCATGGATGGTATTAAAGATGAGAAATTTGACATCGGACTTCGGTTTTAGAGTTACAACCGTAGGTACTGCTTTAAAGTCACTCAAAATATGATATGAATGTAAAACAAGATGACAAAATTAGTAAAATCGTAGATCAATCGACGCAAAGTTACACGAAGAGTTCCAATATCGACTTCCAGTTCTACTTTCGATTACTTTGGGTGAAAACCTAGGACCAATTACTTGTTTGTCGAGGTATTTCCTAATTCATTATATTCGTTATTTCGTAAAATAATCGAAAAATAACAGCCGTTGTAACCGTCACGGAATCCAATTCTTTTTGGATGACAAATGTTCGTGATCAACAACAAGAAACTGTATGTTAAAATCGAATGTCAATATTTTCAATTTTTATTGTCTTGGAAACCAGCCAGAACATTCCGTACATTCCAGCCAAAACCAGCCAGTACATTCTTTAAAGTCGAATATCGGGGTAAATAAATAAAAAACCAATAAGTATTGTACTATTTTATTTCTATAAATATAAAGATGTAATAACTGAAAAAATATATATAGTATACAATAAAAACTAATAAGCAATCGAGAAAAGAGAAAAAGTAATTTTTTTAATTAATATATTAATTAATATATATATGGAAACGTTTTGATCATTATGGTCAGAAGCTTATATTCCATATGAAAGCAGCCTTTAGCTTTTTTTGTTGGATCGCAAGTATAATCAAGATAATGTAAACCTATTATGAAGAGTGTATTGTCAATTATCAAGCATTAACTTGAATGTTGAAACAATTTCAAGTGATATTGGATCAAACTTTTTGAATTAGCTAAATTATATAATGTTACTCCTGAAAATCCTGAATTTCAAGTAGTCAGTCATAAACTGTTTTATATATTTGACCTAAGTTATTGTTTTATACAAACTACAGAAACAATTTAATGACACATAGTTTATTAAATTTAATTTAGGTTTGCTGATAAGAGTACTTTATGGAAGTTTTTGTGAGTATTGGATTCTCAACTTTTTAAACACAGCACGTGGCTTGTGGAATGAACACATATAAAATATGACTTTGTGCTCTTCCTGCAGATGCATTTGGTACAGTAGAGGTCAAAGAAAGGTTAGAGAATTTGTATGATATTTTAGATTCAAATTCTTTGTGAAATCCCAATAAATACAAAATTAATTTTTTATACGTTAGTTTATAGTTCATGAAAAAGCTTAAAATAATTAATTCACATAATCAAGATATCTCAAAAAGAATTAAATTGTATAAATGTTGGAAAATAACAATTAATAGTTGTAGGCTATATAAGAAAATAAGTCTATACAAAATATTATGAGCTACAAACTGATACAAAAACAAAATACTAACGCCAAGCCAAGCCAAACAAAAAACTGTGACAACAAACGCCGATCCTGTACAAGACAAATGTCACCAAAATTATTTGCTATTCATACAAATTGAGAAATGGCCGATCTGGCACATGCGCATAAAAATTTAGTTCATAGATAATCCGTTTGTGTCGGTTCTTGGGAGATATGTATTCTTTGCCTGTATCTAAACCATATCTAAACAAACTTTCCAGCCATCATAGAAAAAAAGTGTTGTGTGATTGGGTAGCAGGGCCGGCGATATCGGGCCTGCAAGGGATGCACTACAGGCGGGCGCTCCTGTTTGGGGGGCGCCAAAATGAGCTTTTTTTCTTCTGGTGTTATACAAAATCGTTGTGTCAGAATAACAAGGTTCTAACTGCCTCAGGTGCCATTTTTAGTTATGACTGTTTAAAGTTTCTATGTTATATATTTATTTTACTATTGTCGCCACTTTTATGTGTTAACAATGTAAATTTTTAAAAAAATTCATATATTTTTATTAACAGTAAAAGGTTACTTCAATAGTTAATACAAAGGAGTTCTGATTTGAGAAATGAATTAAACTTATTTAATCAAGTTCTATTTTCCACACATACCTTTATTTAACAATTAGTATACAATAAAACAACCTCTAGTTGTTTAATAAAGTCTTATTATTAACTTATAAACACTTTTAGTTCTTGCAGATAGGACCTTGTGTACTTAGTTGACTGTTTTTTATGTCAGTTATTAGAAGCTTGTTAACTTATCAACATTTAAAATTCTCTGAGATAGAACCTTGTAACTTACGTATTTCAGCCACCTGTTAATAGATGTCGGTGCTAGGATCATATTAAGGTAAAGAACATAAAATAGAACCAAGTTACATAAAAATCTCAATTTTAAAAAATTTGCAGATAGAACCTTGTTAAGGCCGCGTCTCACCATCAAATAATTTGATCAAACAATTTGAGCAAACTTGACGTACTTGAGAAAGTACGTCAAAGTGACGTCACAATTGCAGTTTTTTTGAAATTCTAAAAATCTGTGCTCTCACTATTAAGGCGGCTGCACAATTGACCGGGAACGGGAACGAGAACGGAAACGGGAACGAGAACGGAAACTGAAAGCATCAGCAGATTCACAATTAAATGGTAAACAGCTGTTTTGTGTCACTGTCGCTTGTGCTATTAATTATTTTTCTTCTCAAAATAAATTTTGTGGAACGATCTTTTTCTAATTTTATTAAAAGAACATGTCTGTGAACTCTAAAAATATGGATTTATTTGATGACGAGCTTTTATAATATTTTCGTTTTTTATAATCTTGGAACTAATTTACACAATATGTGTGCAATCGCAAAGGTTTGTCAGCATAAAGATAAAAAGCATATCATTCAAATATTTATATTATTATTGTATCTAGTTACCATATAAGTACACGTACTATGATCTACATCAATCATACGGATGAGGACATTTTTCCAATAAAGAAATCAATCGTCGTTCGTCATTTATTTTAATGCAAAATGTATAAAAATTGTCAATAAAACTTGATCACACACTTCTAATAACAAATTTTTATTGGGCATTTGACAGTATTTTTAATACTGCCTTCTGATTGGTTCCGGGAATACAACGGGAACGAGAAAGTTGAAACATGGTCAACTTTCCCGTTCCCGTTACCGGACAGCTTCTCGTTCTCGGTTATTGTGCATCTACAACATTAATTTACATACAGTCCATTCATTTTACAAATTCCCAACTGTAAACAAACGCACGTGGAAGCTAAACAGGGCCGTACTGAGGTGTATCATATGTTTTTTAAAAATATTTACTTTTGAAACTAATACCGTAAGAATTGCTTGAAATTTAATTGTAAACAAAATTTTATGTTCTTTTTAAGGGGAAAGGCGCAAAATATCGGCTGTCAAAATTTTTAATGTGTTTTAAATTATTCATTTTTTTTCGATTCCTGAGAAAACGAATAAGTATTTTTGAAAAATTTAAACGCAGAATAAAATATTACCTTATTACCGAGGGTCAAGAGTCCCTTATAATAAATAAAAAGTTTCTTTTTAGTGAAATATTTGCAATTAAAAATCTTCCTAAATTTTCTCTTTTATTTTCACCCCTGTAACTTATTAAAATAAAGATTATAGAAGTTTTCAGGGACTTTCGGCCCTCAATAATAATGTAATCTTTCATTCTGCATTTAAATTTTTCAAAAATATTTATTATTTTTACAGGACTCGAAAAAAATGAATACCTATATTTAAAACACATTGAACATTTTGACAGGCGAAATTTTACGCCTATGTCCTTAAGAAAAATGTGGTAAAATAAAATATTTATTAACTGATATATACAAAACAATGTGAACATTTTGAATAAAGTAGCATCATATTTTAAGGTTTTCAAAATATAAAAACATCCCAACTATTCAGAGTCTGAAAAGCTAGATGTGCTGCTGTCTTCATCTGGATTTATTATTATCGGTTCAATATGGTTCTCTATGATGTTATCCAACTTCCACATTTTGGACTCAACTTTTTGTTGAACATGTTGCACACATTTTTGCCATTTACTTGGGCTAACATTATCTATTGCATCATAGAAAATATTCTTCATGTCGGCAAATTTATAGGTGGTGTTTTTGGCTGCTACATAATTTTTCACCTCTGCCCAGATGAGCTCAATCGGATTGAGCTCACAGTGATACGGAGGCAGCCTTAACACTATTTTATTTTGGGTCTTTGCCATCTCATCAATAATATATTTGTTGTACTGACTCTTATGTTCCTTAACAATAGCTAAGAGTTGTACTTTTAACATAGAGTCATCAAAACCTATATTTTTTGATCTCAGCCACGCTTGGATATCAGCTTTTCTAGAAGCGGTCGTCGGAATTTTTTCCATTTTTCTGGAATGATACGGAGCGTTGTCCAATACTATGATGGAGTTGTCATCTAATCGGGGCAGTATATTTTTAAACCAGTTTTCAAAGGATTCCCCGTCCATCTCTTCATGGTAGTCCACACTTTTTTTAGATTCAAACACCCACAGCGCTTCTGGAACAAACCCATCTTCGCTGCCAATGTGACAGATTATGAGTCTTTTTCCCTTTCCTGAAAATTTGGTTATTTTAAAATTTACTTGAATTGTAAAAGCACATACAACATTTACCTGCAGGATTTTTTAACCCCGTAGAAAGTCCATCTAAAAACGCTTGTCTATAAGATGTTACCGAATTGTCTGCCCATACCTTAGATTTGGTGTGACCAGCGTTTAGCCAAGTCTCGTCTAGATAATAAATTTTACGGTTTTCGTTTCTGTAGGCCTTAATTTTAATAAGAAATTCTCGTCTCCACAAGACAATTTCATCCCTGTCCATCAAAATACTGTTTCGCTGACGACGTTGAAACTTAAAATTTATTTCTTTCAATAATTTGAAAAACGTAGTTCTTTTGAAGTTAGGCAAAAGCGGATCTTCATTAACAACCCTCAGAACTTTTTCTATTGTTGGTATTTCATTCCGAAAAAAGAACTGGTGTATTATTCTTCGTACTGCTTCTTTGGTTAAGTCATCCAACGAGTTAATAATACTTCGACGTTGCTCAGTTTTTTTAGGTGTCGACAATATTCCCGTATTTTCATATTCTTGAACAATATTACGTACACTACGGCTACATACGCCTACAATAGATAGAAAGTAACAATAATTTAATTAAATAAAGTGAAAATGCGCATTCTAAAATAATGAAGAAACAACATCAGTACTTACCTGTTTTATCTGCTACCCTAATAGAAATCGCACTTTTCGACTTTGTAGGGTTCTCCTGTATTTCCGTTTTAAATACATTCAGGATCATTTCCTTCGTTTTCACGTCAAAATGTCCCTTTACTGGTCTTTTTTTAGGTGGAGTGAGGGTTAAATTAATATCAACCAGTTCGTCTGCTGTATCAGTGCTTGACATTTTTGTTATTCTATTTATTTATCTTCAATAACTTAATATGTAACCGATTAAGGGAATAAACCTAGGGAAAAATAATATGTATTGTAATAAAACCAACATCATCCAAAGTATCTATCGGTAAAGTTATAGTCCTCCAAATTTTAAAGAACAGCTTGCATTGACATGAAATTTGCGCTACACATAATTAACATGTCAAAGGAAAAAAGTGATATTGTGCCATTTTTCAACAAAAAAAGATCAAACTGCTTATTTTTGAAAAAATGCTTTTTTTCAAAATAACTTAAAAATTATTAATGATAACAAAAATCTGAAAGAGCAAAAAAATGTAGGTGTTGCTTTTCTGGTTATCTTGGATTTTTTGTTTTTCTAAAAAACAAAAATTGGTTAAGATATCGCTGTTCAAAATTTGCATACATTCGTGAATAGTAAAGTCCGGATTATAAGCATTCAGCTTTTCTTCGCTTTTTTGCTTATAGTCAGGATTTTTAGTACAAATACTGATTTTAAAGATATGTTGTTTATCTTTGTTTATTTTACTTCTTATGATAAATATAGTTTAATTTCATGTATACCTGTCTTATGCAAAATTCTCTGAAGTATACAGAGCTATAAAACACTAATAAAACACTAATAATAAACCATAATAATTTTAATCCCTTAGGCTTAGGAGATAAACGGAAAAAACCCATCGGTTTACCTGTCCATGTAATAAACTAATTATTTACAGCCCACATTTATTATATTGTTCTAAAATACTTTTCGTATCGGTGCATTTGTCTAAATTTAAATACGCTCCAATCACATCTGTATATGTAGAAAGAACTTTTTCTATCTATAAATATATATAATACATATAAGACATAACTTTTTCTACTTTTTATAAGTTATGTTTTTGCTAAGAATGTTTTTTTTTTCGATAAAATATTTACTTTTTGGAATATTTGCAAAAAAACCATCTAAAAACGTGGTTATTTTGTTGAAAAATGAACATATTCACTCACAAATAACTCGAAAAGTATTGACTTTGTGAAAAACCGCTACAGAACAAAAGTTGCTTAGAATGAATCATTTTATCCATTTCCGGGCTTATTTTGAACGTGTATTTTTTTGCCAGGACCAAAGCACACATCGGTACAGTATTACTTTTTTCTTTTACATATTAGCTATATGTATGCCAAATTTCATGTCAATTTTGTACAACATTTTACCGTGAGTAAACGGACTATTATGAAACTGCATTTTGTATACTTTTTCATGTCCAGAAGAGGAAATGAAACTTTTTGAAACATCAATAAATTAAAATATAAATTTCTCTTACCTTTATAAAAGTGATTACCACAAGCTATTTTTACTTTTGATGAATAAATACTTTGTTTATGGATACTAAAAGTTCACTACACAGACTACACACTATAAAACTTATAACTAACTATAACTATAACTAACTATAAAAAACTATAAAACACGACCAGTCTTAATTAATAACTCAACAATAACTACTGTAAAATACATAACATAACACAAAATAATATTATCTTAAAAACCAACGCGCTAAAAAATACAATTTGAATTTGCAGATGCAGACTGACCAGTTAGGACCTGTAAAATGAGAAACCGCCTGGTTTAGGGCAATAAATTACATTTAATAGCTTCTTGACGAATGAGTGAGCGAATCGTTAACACGTGCGTTTGTTTATGTTGGGAATTTGCTATGTGAATGTGGTGTAGAGGTTAACTTTTTTCCCGTTCCCGTTTCCGTTCTCGTTCCCGTTCCCGGGCAATTGTGCAGCCGCCTTTAGTCTAGTTTGATCAAATTTTTTGTATTGAGTTGTCTAACTTGTTTGTACTTTATTTAAAATTAAAATTTTTCATTATTATCCACAATGAACACTCAGGATGTGACGTCACTAACTGTCACTTTCAGTTTGCTCAAACCAGTTTGATCAAATTATTTGATCGTGGGACGCGGCCTTAAGGCCGCGTCTCACCATCAAATAATTTGATCAAACAGTTTGAGCAAACTTGACGTACTTGAGGAAGTACGTCAAAGTGACGTCACAATTGCAGTTTTTTTGAAATTCTAAAAATTTGTGCTCTCACTATCAGTCTAGTTTGATCAAATTTTTTGTATTGAGTTGTCTAACTTGTTTGTACTTTATTTAAAATTAAAATTTTTCATTATTGTCCACAATGAACACTCAGGATGTGACGTCACTAACTGTCACTTTCAGTTTGCTCAAACCAGTTTGATCAAATTATTTGATGGTGGGACGCGGCCTTTATTCTAACACAACGAAATACTAATTATTTTAAAAAACCTAAGTGCGCGTATGCTACTTTTGCAGGCGGGCGCCTTATACCCTAGCGCCGGTACTGTTGGGTAGAATGCGATCTTACCCTTCAAAAAATATGTCACGTATTTCAGCACCTTTGGAAGGATACTACAAATCTGGCCTCCACATAAGTGGTCTGTAGCTTCGACATGATAGGTGTGAAGTTAAACGTTCTTGTTGTTGATTGGATAGGAAGGGTGCCATAATCTAGCCTCCATGCTAAGTACATAGCCTCCATACGGTACTTCCAATATTTAATATTTTATTCAAGTGGACAATAAAGGTAAAACACAAACAACTTTTGTTTCTTATGTCCACTTTACATCAACAATAAATTGAACAAGAAATTTACAAAGTTATTCAAGGCCAAATTTGACGAGTACAAAATGTAAAAGTTTGTAAAAGAAAATGAAGGAATTTGATGAAATAGAACAATTGGATATGTTTTATTTTGTCAATTTCTTTTTTTTTTATTCACGGCAAAATTGGATGTAGAATTGTGTTTTGTATAAGCCAAATTTGACCTTGAATAACTTTGTCAATTTTTTGTTCAATTTATTGTTGATGTAAAGTGCACTTTACTTATTTATTTATACAATAATGTGACATTTTACATAGAAATATGAGTATTTAATTTGGATTAAATAAATGTTTACTTGTTGAATTTTTTCACCGTCTGCACACAACAGCTGAACGGAGCCATTAGACCTAACAACAAAACGCGAAATAAAGTGTGTATTTTAAAACTGTTGGATAAAAAGTACCTACAATCAGAAAATCTCTACCTGACAATCAGAAAAACTTACCTTTAAAAAGGTACTCGATTACAAAATAAACAAAAATATCAAAAAACACGACTGAATATCAGCTTTGTATGGTGACACAAACACATCACATAACCGACCTTAGATTAGACAAGGAAAAAAGAGAGGACGGGTAACACGTGGGTAACACTCATTTAACACATACGTTCCAAAAGTGAAGCCAGTTTTTGGTTTGTTTGTCACCAAAAACATGGCGGTCACGTCAAAAATAACAATGGGTTGCCAGTGGTGGGTGTTCGTTGAAGGTTAAAATTTCATAAAAAATAAAGTAAATCATCATCTAAAATTCGTAATAAAAACATATGTATGTATTGAAACATATGTACGTAATATGAGCAACTTAATAAAACATTTACCGTACACAAATTCTTCATTTTAAATACATTTCTTACAATACCTCAAAGATACGTCGATGATCAAAATCTCTGGTGTCGGTTTGGCTTCACTTTTGGTCATAGGATTACTCGTCCTCTCTCTTTCCTTGTCTAAGTAACCGACCATATAAAATAACTGAACGACAACGAACGAACGAACACGAACACTGAACATAGATTCACAGATAGCGCAGGATTTGTCAAAAGTCATGTTCCATCAATCACAATGCCGACATCAGCGCCTCTGACAAAATGGAAGGAAAATAAATACGAGTACATGTTTTTTATTAGAGTGCGCGGGGCATGCCAGCCATTTGATTGTTCACAACGTTTAGTGAATGTTGATGATTTTGTGAGTACCAGTGTGTTTTAAGCTAAAATATTATTTAGATAGTAAGTAATCAAACTAGTTCTATATGGAGGAAGTCAAATTGCTAGGCAAAATTTTGAAATATTACCTTTGTTTTTAATATTTATTAAAATTATTAATAAAAAAATTTTATTTACAGTGACTTTAAAGCATGTTTTATTATTTTCTGCCATAGCAGAAAATTTTCTCTTTTTTTTTCTCTTTTTTTCCATCTACAAAATAGCAACTGCACAGGAAAGCCCCAGGACCTGGTTCTACTGTTCTTCTATAAAATAGCATAATATGCAAAAGAATGATATAGGTAGTACATTATTACCAAAAACAAAATACTTTATTTGCTTATTTTCAAATTTTACTCACCTTGTCAGTTTTATCCATAGATTCCGTGTTTTTGTATCCTTTGGAAAACGATAAAATTTACATTTTTCTCGTACATTGTAATGATTACAATTGGGTGCCCAACACATTACCATTTTTCCTACAAAGAAAACATTTAGGATAAAATACACTTTATTTATTAATTATTACAAAAACAATTTCATTTTAAAGTTATAAGTTATGTAAACAAGGATTGTTTTGTGGAATTTAATGATTTGTTTGCAAATTGGCTTCTTCAGTAAAATGTATCTTTAAATATACATCATTTTACATACCTTAAAGCGGAAAACTGGAGTTATTTTCAACAAAAACGCACAAAATCGATGTATTAAAAATCTGCTTATTTGGTTTGTTTGGATACAGGACCATAACCTATCTCAACGCATGACGTCACCACTAATGAAGCGTATTTGAAAAAGGTGGTTTAAAAGGTTTTTTAAAATCTAATTTAAACTGTATTATTGCATTTTTAACACGTTTGTAGAAAATACAAGTTTATTTAAACGGTATAATATTTTCGCTATTAGACATTCCCCTCGAGTGTAGATAACCAGTTCTACCTTTTACGGGTCATAGGATTCATGGTTTCAGAAATTAACAAAAATATATTGTATTTTATAAATTTATAATGTTTTTAGAAAAATATATGATATACGTGTTAAAAAGTACATTTTTAAGGCACTCATGTGAATTATTGCAGAATTCGCTTCGCTCATTCTGCAAACTTTCAAATGCGTGCCTTAAAATTGTACTTTTAACACTTATATCATAATTAACTATAAAGATAAATTAAAGGTTTTCCTTAAAAAATTAAAGTGGTAGGTATTTGAATTGGCAGAGAACGTGCACAATATGGTTTGTTTATTTTTATTGACTTTTATTGGTTGGTGAACTTGTTGATTTGATTATAATTTTTGAACACAATTTTCTTGTATTTTTTTTATTGAATTTTTTTCCATATTTTATTGATTGATTTTCTTTCGTTTATATGTAAAAAAGTATTTAAGTTAAAAAAAATTGTATATGAGGTTACCTATTTGGAAATAAAGATATCTATCTATTAGAAAATGTCAGGATTTACACACAATCCTACGAGTGGGTGAGGGCAGTGAATTTCAACCTTACGAAATACATGAAGAACTACAAATAATGATCTCTAATTTACCTAACTTTATAACAGACGTGAAACGGTGGCTTCAATACATTACAGATAATAACTTAAAAGAAATATACTCAAACATTTACATCGTGATTAAAATAATATTAGTACATACTCTCCGATTAGTACAGCCTCCGCTGAAAGGAGCTTCTTGAAATTAAAACTCATTAAGAATTATTTAAGAAGTACGCTGTCACAGGAAAGACTTTCTACGGTCACAATTTTGTCCATCGAGGCTGATATAGCATCCAAGCTGGATTACGAGAACGTAATTAAACAATTCAGCAGTGTAAAGGGTAGAAAATTTCTGTTCCTGTAATATTAAACTGTTTTTAACGTTGGTTGGTCTTAATATCTTAAATATTTTTAGGTCTGTTGTAGTTTGACTAGATTTTGCAAGAATAAAAGTTTAATAACGAAAATGACACATGTTTTTTATTTTAAAAAATCTGTCTTTGTGCGCGAGCAGTGGGCCTCGCAAAATGTATCTTGCCCACATAAAATTATTTTTCGCCGGCACTGATCAAAAATTGCTCTGGCAACACTGCGCTGCTTGTTTTGATGTTTTGTCATGTCAAACTGGCAACTGGCAAACGTTTGTATTTGTTTTTATTGTACCCACATTATTATTATTACCACAAATTATCTTAAGTTTTTTACCTTTAATAGTTTTTTAGTTGTATTTTCCGAACATTTTGTTGATGATTTTATGTAGTTTTTATATAGATATTATATAATATAGATTCATTTTCCCTCAAGGAGTCTGAATTAACCTAGAGAGGATAAAGTTTTCCAAACGTAAGTATTAACATGGACATAGTTAGTTATTTAACATTTTTATTGTACATTTTATAGCATTTTTTGCCTTTTGTAACCGTTTTTTTTCTTTGTGTCTCAGATGATAACTTATTTAGTTCAGTTTTATGCTTAAACTGTAACACTGATGGTAATGGATGAATCTTAACCACAATATAGTAGACCTAACTTTATCAGGCTTTATTACTTCGCATTCCACACTTCATTCAATACACAACAGAAATCAGCGGCGTATCCAGCATCGTTAAGAAGGGGGGCGATTGGCTAAATTTCTATATATACCCCATTCCACGAATATACGACCCTCTTGGATTATCGCAACAACGAATATTTTACTGTGCAAAATATGAAGAACGAAAGTAAATTGCAAATTATATTGTTGTTTATTGGAGTAATTATTAGAGCAAAATACTTTCGTACTTCTTATGTTGCACACTAAAATATTCGTTGTTGTGAAAATCCAAAACAGTCGTATATTCGTGGAATACACCATATTTTTTATTGCTCCATTTTGAGTTAACAATCAGTTAAAGTTATGACTTTCTTATGAAATGTAGGTAAAAATTCCAATGAAAACTTTTTTTTCTAAATTTACAACTAATGTATAAATATTACTACTAATAAAATAAATTAACATTTAGAACAGTTCTAATTTTTCTAAAATCTATTTCATAGGTCAGTTGGTTTATAACGCTTCAGTCTGCGAACTTCACCCTCTGTGTTTAACAATTCACTTGCAAAATCATTTGTATGCGCACTAAGTCTTTCTTCTTTTTACTCCATTTGCTGATCTCTTCTTTGATGCTGGGAACTTTCAGGTTTCAAAAAGATTCAAAAATTTATTGACTACGTTTACAAAAAAAAAATTGAATTGTAGCAAGTCAATTTGATATACAGTATGTCCCTGTAAGTTGTATCCATATGGAAAACTTTTTTATTATTAGTTTTACGAAAAAAAGTTATTCTTCATAAAAAGCTCTGCATGGTCTAAAACCTAAGTTTCAACCATCAGATATCAAATTTTATGAATATTATACGAGGTATGTCAAAAAGTTTGAATTTCACTCAAGAGTAAAGTAGCTTTATTTTTCACAATATTGAAAATTGCTATAATGAAAAGTTGTTTGGAATTAAAAACTATATTTTAATATGCAATTACATCTTTATAATTGAAGAAAAATTTTTTTTAAAAATTATGGACAACTCAGTTATGTCAATTCTGATAACTCTTTTATTATTAATTTTACTAAAAAAAGTGATTCTTAATAAAAAGTTCTGCATGGTTTAAAATGTAAAATACAACCATCTTATGTCAAATTTTATCCATTTTATACGGGGTATGTCAAAAAATATGAATTTCGCTCAAGAGTAAAATACCTTTATTTTTGACAACATCGAAAATTGTTATAATGAAAAGTTATTTAGAATTAAAAAATATGTTTCAGTATGTAATTACATCCTTCTAATTAAATTATTCTGAATTATAAAGGTACTTTACTTTTGATCTAAATTTATCTTTTTTGACATACCTCGTATAAAATTGATAACATTTGATGTAAGATGGTTGTATTTTAGGTTTTAGACCATGCAGAACTTTTTATTAAGAATCATTGTTTTCGTAAATTTAATAATAAAAGAGTTATCAGAATTGAACTAACTGATAATAATGTTAGTTATTCATAAATTTTTCAAAATTTTTTTTTTTCAATTAGAACTATGTAATTGCATATTAGAATATGGTTTTTAATTCCAAACAACTTTTCATAATAGCAATTTTCAATATTGTGAAAAATAAAGCTACTTTACTCCTGAGTGAAATTTAAACTTTTTGACATACATCGTATAATACTGATAAAATTTGATATCTGTTGGTTGAAACTTAGGTTTTGGACCATGCAGAGCTTTTTATGAAGAATAACTCTTTTTCGTAAAACTAATAATAAAAAAGTTTTCCATATGGATACAACTTACAGGGACATACTGTATATAAAATATATAAGATATTGTGTATACCTATACAAATAACATATATAGAAATCAGGTCTCTCTCTATTATTGGGTTGGGGATGTACCATGGGGCATTTACTATAGTTCTCAATGCCTTATTTTGAAAACGTTGTATGATTTCCAATAATAGTTGCTCGCTGAGCCCCATAGCTGTAGGTCATAGGTACATATGGGTTTAATTATGGCTTTGTATTAGGGTGGTGCGAGAAAAAGTAAAGTTGATAATTCTGCATCGCTATAGTGCAGAAAAGTTGCGATTGGTAATTACAAGAAAAACAAAAAAAAAATTATTCAAATCTGACTTTATCTTCCGATCCCGCAACGGGCCTAAAGATTATGAAAAAATTGAAATTTTATCTTTTTTCAAAAAATTTTATTTATCCTCCATATACGTTTTTTTATTGACATAGTAAAATTTATTGACAATTTGCGTCATTGAGTAATAAAAAAAATAGTTTTACGCATTTAACGAATATCTTCCGATCCCGCAAGGTCAATCAAAATTTATAAAAATTTGAAATTTTTGATGATTTTGATAAATTAAAGAATATTTAGTGATCTCATTTTTCTGTTACATTGTGCAACTCTTCGCTTGTGTAGATATTCTATGATAATATTTAAACAACCCAGAACTCACCACGAGGAAGTAGCTGCACTGCGAGCTCCACCCACACTCTTCCCTCCAACCTCCAACCAACCAATGAGTATGTGCTTTTTACATTATTTTCATAATATACATACATTTCTTTTTCATCTGTCTCTGGCCTAGCTTTTAAATGCTAACTTTGTATTGTGAGTTGGTGGCAAAATCTGGCAGCATGGACCTTGATTTAGGGGTTGCCCTGATGAATCCATCTCTTGATTGGGGCCTACATACATTAGACTATGCTTCCATGACCAACTTTACGCACTGCTCATCAGTTTGCGTGTGGCCGGGGTAGTTTTGTACATTCCAGTCTAGCATGTCTCCCGATGCAAGAAGTAATATCTTCATATGAAACTCTTAGAAGAAGTGGCGGAGAAAATAGTTTTGCAACATTCCCGTCTATTATTTCAGTGTATTCCTCTCCTTTAAAATTTCAAGTAGTAGGGAGAAAGCAAACACATTAGAGAGCTAGGGCTAAGGAGAGTGTTAAAAGCCGGACAGACTATAGCCAGGGGTAAAAGTATTAGAAATTTCATCCCTCCTACTTTGAATTTTGAAGCACAGGACTACACTGAAATAATAGACTGTAAATTTGCAAAACTATCTTCTCCTCCAGTTCTTCGAATAGTTTCAAATGAAGATATAAGTTGATGTTTTACACCAGGTGACATGCCAGACTGGAATGTACAAAACTATCCCTGCCACATGCAAGCTGTCGAGCGGTTGCGTGAAGTTGGCCACAGAAGCATCGTCTAATGTGGGCGCGCGACTTTTCCCCAACACGACTCTACCTTATCGGCAGAGTCTACGAGAAGTGTACGGTAAATTGAAGCTGTAATTACAAAGAAAGAAATATGTATGTCTTTGTACTCACTTTATCACGCTTAACGAATTAAGGGATCTGGATTTCAATGCATATTTTTTTTATAATTCTCGTATCAAAGTTACGCGTGAAGTTAGTCGTATTGATGACAGTTAGGGAAACGTCCGTGACCCTTCTAATGTATGTGGGCCCCAATCAAGAGATGGATTCATCAGAGCAACACTAAAATGCAGGTCCATGCTGCCAGATTTTACCACCAAATCACAATACAAAGTTGGCGTTTAAAAGCTGGACATAGACAGATGAAAAAGAAATGGAATATATGTAAATAATATAAAAAACACTAAATCAAAATCATCAAAGATTTCAAATTTTTATAGATTTTGATTGACCATGCTGGATCTTAAATGCGTAAAACAATTTTTTTTATTATTCAACCTTGTAAACTGTAAATAAATTTTACTATAGCGATAAATAAAACGTACAAGGAGGATGAATAAAAATGTTTGAGAAAAAAGGGAAAATTTCGATTTTTTCATAATCTTTAGGTCCGTTGCGGGATCGGAAGATAAAGTCCGATTTGAATTTTTTTTCTTTGTTTTTCTTGTAATTACCAATCGCAACCTTTCCGCATTATTCGCGTTGTGCAAGTACTTGGAGGGGATACGAGAAACGATCGTGTGCGAATAGCGGAGAAATCTTGCAACTTGACTTTTTTCTCACCACCCTACTTTGTACCACTACCACTGTTTCTACCACTAATTTATTTTCAATTGACAGTCTTGAATGTCTACCCAAGATCCAGTACGTTTGTTGAGGTTTGAGTCCAAGTTGCTTTCTTTTGGTGAATAATGTGTTTCCTCCATGCTAGTCTTTTATCTAGATGTATGCCATACAGTTTTAACAAAAATGAAACGTATAGTCGGTCAAAGATACAAGTTTAAATTTATGACATTTACATAAAAGTAAAAAACAATAAATAATTAGCAAGTGCACTACTTACATAAGTTTATATAGGTAGAATAGAAATATGCTTTATTGTCACTGAAAATTATACAATTTTATGGACAAAGCTTAACATAGATTCACGAAAAAGATATACATAACAATAACAAATAAAATTTTATAAAATTAGATAAATCGTCAATAAAAAAAAATATATAAACAAGTTAAAAAAGTGAAGTAAAAAAACAAAAACCAATATATTGCAAAATTACTATAAATTGCAAAATTGAACATACAACATAATATAATAAAACACAAACAAAGGAACTAATAAGTTTAAGCTGCTGTATGTGACACCCAAATATATATAAATACACTTTAGTTACTTGTACATTACTGTGATTTCTTAGTTAGTCATTTATGCCTGGTTGCACCAACAGATCTTAAGTTCCAGATTAGCTAAGCTCTACGTATAAATAGGGCCTCCTTGAGTATCATTTACGTTGCACCATAATTTTAGATTCTTACCTTATTATCAATTATATCTATTATTATATTATGGTATTCTTATTGTAATATGTTATAATTATATTATATTAATTCTTATGATATTCTCGACTTAAGCTTAAGATCTGTTGGTGCAACCGGGCATAAGAAACTCTTCTACTGAATAATATGGTCTTTTAGATAAATGAGCTTTTGTCATTTTACGGAACTTGAGAAAGGATGTTGCAGATTTGAGTTGTAAAGGGAGATGGTTGTATAGTTTTTTTGCGGAATATAGTATAGATTTCTTTACTAACTCAGAAGACGGGATCGGTAAATAGACAACAAAAGTTGAATTTCTGGTGGAGTAGTCATGATGAGGCCTTGCTGGAAAGACATGCATGTGTTTACGAATTAAGCAAACAGTTTCTAAAATATACAAAGATGGAAGAGTTAAAATTTCGTGATCTTTAAAGTAACTTCTGCAATGGGTTGTTCTTCTGAGGCCAAACAGATATCTTATTGCTCTTTTTTGTAATTTGAAAATAACATCAAATTGGGCAGCTGTACTAGACCCCCAAAAAGGAAGACCATATCGAAGATGAGACTCGAATAAAGAAAAATATGTTATTTTAGAAGATGCTAAATTGAGTTCCTTCGAAACAGATCTTATGGCATAGCAGGCCGAGGCGAGTTTCTTACTTAACAAATCGATATGAAGGGACCATTTGAGGTTGCTGTCTAAAAGAATCCCAAGAAATTTTACAGAATCAACGGTAGAGATCTGGCTGCTATTCACAAGCAGGGGTTGAAAAGCACCTTTATATGATAATGCTACCGTTTTATCCACGTTAAAGGAGAGTAAATTAGAGTCAGACCAGGTTTTTATCGTAAGAAGATCAGAAGTTATAGTTGCATGAAGAGTTGCAATAGTTGAGTTGCTCCAAGTGATACTGGTATCATCAGCAAAAAGAAAAATTTTTCCATCGATTTTTAAATTAGTGATGTCATTTATAAAGATCAGGAAAAGTAGAGGACCCAATACTGAACCTTGTAGTACTCCACATATAATGTTTTTGAGACTAGAGTCAGTATCATTTGCTCTACCAATTGTTTCCTATTATCTAAGTAAGATTTGAACCAATTCAAAGAAATACCTCGAATTCCATAGTAATTAAGTTTTTTAATCAAAATATTGTGATTTACACAATCAAAAGCTTTGGAATAGTCACAGAAAACAGTGGTAGTATAAAGATTATTGTTTAGTGCTTGGTAAACCTCGTGAAGTACAGAAAACATGGCATCAGTTGTACATTTATTAGTTAAGAAGCCGAACTGATTTTGTGATAAAATATTGTTATCAAAGAGAAAGGACATAAGTTGGGTTTTTATGAGCCTCTCAATAATTTTGGAGATTACCGGTAGTAGGGCAATAGGTCTATAGTTGCAGGCATTAGATTTTTCGCCACCTTTATGAAGAGGAATAATAATGGCTGTCTTAGGCACTCTGGAAATTTACCGTTTTCAAAGGAATCATTAATTAGTGACACGAGGAGTTCTAACACATCTGTGAGATTTGAGAAGATTTTTATGGATAGTCCATCAGTACTACAAGATGATTTGCTTTTGATACTATTGATCGTTTGGATCAATTCAGATTTATAGATTGGTCTTATAAAGAATGAATTCCTCAATTTCTGAATTAGGGAGATAGGAAATGGGATCTTGTTGAGACTGAATAGTTGATGTTATATTTTTACTCACGTTAATGAAGTATTCGTTTAGATTTTCAGGGTTTGGAAGAGCAAATGTTTGAGCTGCGTGGGTTTTATTTCGAAGATCGTTTATTATGGACCAAGTTTCTTTTGCAACACTTTTGGAGCTTCCCAGACGATTTTGATAGTAGGTACATTTAGTTTTGTTAGTTCCATGTACTATTCATAAAATCGTTTGTTGTATACGGTTCTAATTTACACAAAAAGCTTACACTTTCCCTTTTTATTGTTTATCTTCTCCCTCTCTATATTCCCTACTAATTGTTTGTTGTTTATGTATACTGGTGAACAGCTGTCTCTTTGCATTAACTTTTAGTTTCGATTTTTTAACCATTTTTCTATTTTATTTAAGTGGGCTTGGTAAGTTATGCGAAGCTCTTTGGGGGTCTGTGTGAGATGCGATAATACCTGTCATCTGCGAATGTTGAGACTTTTGTCACTCTAGTTGTAGGTAGGTCAGCAGTAAATAACAGATAGAATAACGAACCCACTATACTGCCTTGTGGGACATCAGATTCTATTTTAAATAGTTCTGAGCGAGCATCTTGTTGTTTCAATAATTAAAAGTGATCTGTTAGATACGATTTTATAATTAAATAATATTGATATAGAAGATTTTTCTTTAGCTTATGGAGGAGTCCTGTATGCCATACTTTGTCGAATGCTTGGCTGATATCTAGAAAAGCTTCACAGTACCTTTTGTTTTCTAGATCATTACTGATTTGTTTGACTATACGATGTGTTTGTTCTATTGTTCCATGTTTGCTACGAAAACCAAATTGGTGTTTTGGAATTAATTTTGTTTCTTCGGTTGTTGGTTCTAATTGACATAGAAACCTTTTTTTCAAATAGCTTAGATAATATATGTAAGAGACTAGTGGGTCTATATGAGTTCAGTTCTTTGGGGTCTTTTCCTGGTTTTTGTAACATTATAATCTCTGCTACTTTCCACTGATTGGGAAAATGTGCATATGTAAGTACTGCATTAAATATATGTGTTATTAGTAGACATTCTACACCAAAGCTGGAGCAAAGTAGGGTGGGGGAAACCGGTTAGACCGGTTAAGGTCAAGGTAACAGTCAATGTCATTCAAGGTCATTTGAAGGTCACAATCAAGGTTATTATTGTAAGGAAAACTTTTATTAAGAAAATAATGCTTTATTAACTATTTATTACACTGTTAGACATGTTTTAAATTTTCAATCGCAGATTTGCATAAATGACAACTAGATTGCGCCGGTGCTGAACCTTCGAGCTCTGTTCTCCACTCGGGACGATAAAAATGTACATAACATGGAAGACGAGTCTGAACCTCAAAATCTTGATCTGCTTTAGTGGGTAACTTATACCAAGATTGAAGTAATTTCCACGGATGCACATATTTTTCAAAGTATTGTAGGGTAAAGTTTTCTAGTTCTTCTGCTGTAAACTTGTACAACGGTTTTTGCAGGTGTTGAGCCATTATAAAAGCTTTGTAACAACACTCCATTGCTATTGAAGATTAATGTCCTTAAACATCAAATGTATCTACTTTTATGTTGTAAATCAAGGTCACCTCTGAGACATACGCAGTGATTCAAACATCGACTACATAAATTGCGGATAGTAGTAGTGATCTTTAGTAAAACTTTGTTCTTCGTGTCCAGTCGTTTAGTAAATTTTGTTCGTCGTGGGAAGATATCAGTCAGAAAGGTAATAAATATTTTTTAGTCAATATTGTTGATAACTTTAAAAGTAATTTTATTGTTAATAACACAATATTTAACTCCTTTTGATTTCTTTACAATAGTATTATCTTCACATTTATAACTATACATTTTAGATCTTAAACCAACAAAATGAGTTATAATTGTACCGTTAGTCTCATCTTTCATTAGACCTGGAATTTTTTTATTACAAAGAGGTATGTTATATCGATTATTTGGAGCATAGCTACTTGTATCAAATCTGTGAATGTCAGTACATACAATTTCTTTATACAAGTCGATACATTTAACTTCAAATACAAAACTGTCAGTATCAGTGTACATAATTTTACAGTTCATCCCTAGCTTTGGTAACATATAATTATAGTAAAATTCATACATACATGTTTTTGAAATATCTAAAATAGACATTCCAATGTAAAGAGGCTTATTAAACAATATTTCAGTTTTTTTTTATTCCAATTGCCATTAAATCAGTATCAAATATTGTTCTGCTGTGAAATTTTGGACTAGCTATTAAATTTTTTGCACCATATCGACCTTCCCATTGTCGCGTCAATTTCACAATTCTGTGTTTGCGAATATTTTCCATAGTTTTACCGTAAATACTATTAACTTTAAGTTTAAAATGATTCTGTTCAAACTTAGTTTTAGCTTTAGTTCTAAGCTCTGTTATAAGATCGATGTAAGGTTTAAGCCAAGCAGATTGTTTAAATTCTAAAACTCTATGAATTTTTGTAACAATCAATCCGTAAGCTATAGCTTGTTTTAAGAGGATCGGAACGTATTTTCGGCTGCAATGCTATTCAAATGGGGATTCATTTTTTTCAAATCCTGAGAAAACTAATAAGTATTTTTGAAAAATTTAAACGCAGAATGAAAGATTACGTTATTAGCGAGGGCCGAAAGTCCCTGAGAACTTCTACAGTGTTTATTTTAATAAGTTACAGGGGTGAAAAAACTAAGAGAAAATTTAGTGTGATTTTTAAATTCAAATATCTCATTCAAAATAAACTTTTTATTTATTCTAAGGGACTTTCGGCCCTCGGTAATAATTTAGTCTTTCATTCTGCGTTTAAATTTTTCAAAAATATTTATTGGTTTTTTCAGGATTTGAAAAAAATGAACACAATGCCGTGGTAATATTTTCCAAATCTGTCTTTGTCTTACAACGCACTCAACCGAATATAATATTGTCAGCATATATTGTCAGTCAGACACTGACAATCAGTGACAATTTTAAATATTTGACATTGCATCGGGAATATTTTGAGAAATTGATTAAATATTATTGATATATAGTGTATTTGATAAATAATTGATTTAAGACGTGAACTTAATAAAAAGTTATTTATTGTGTATTATTTGTGAAAGATCCAAGCAGAGAATACATCAGATATATCCTGTGATCCAAGTATTTTGTTGTTAGAGATGTTCAAAATTGTAAGCGTTCCAAAATAACAACATATTATTAAAAAATCACTTTAACACTTTTCCTCTTTTCTCGATTGATTATTAGTTTTTGTTGTACAAATAAATTATTACAATCACTGAAAACATAGTTAGTGAAAAAATTATCACATTTATTAACTGAATTAATAATTTGCAATTATAAAAATAACAGTTATCCAAGAACATTCAAAAGCCATCTCTTTAAATTAATTATGACATTTTCAAGTAGAATGACATTCTAGTAATGTTTACATATCCACACCAGTGTGAATTTTACTACACGTAATTTGCCGTGTAAAGACAGAAAAAGTAGGGATACACGTAAAATATTTGCGAATTATGTACCCATAGCCTTAAAGCGCGATAGTGAATAATATATTTTTTTTTGATAGGGTAGTCATTAATTTTGGTAACTTTGAACCGGGAAGTATTTGATGTTCTGAACAGAATGGAAAATCCTTATGCACATCATGTAGATATTGCGGATATTCTATATCCACTTCACATATGTATCCAAATAATGCATCATCAGATATACCAGTTACATCAATATTTGTATCAACCCACTTAAAATTACTAATTGGAAGCGGTTGCGAGATTGCCCAACCATATAAATTATTAACATCAACATAAAACAGATATTTATCTAGTTTGTTTGGGTCATAGTTTCTCATATATTTATTGTTAGGCACTGAATATCTTGAACAACATTGACTAATACAACCAAGAATTCCTTTTTCGATAAATAATATCATATCTACATCACTTAGTAGCTCCAATTCACATTTTGTGTACAGGAGCATCCAGTCAAAGGAATACCCGGGATGGTATAGTACCATGCTAAACCACTAGTTCTGTGACCTAGAATATTCTCTAGTGATATTCTCCCAAATTTTGTATATTAAATCCATTCCAAACATTAACTGCATGTTCATATTTGTCATTATGTAAAGGTTCGTCATTTAATTTATTATAAAAATGTTCTGTAATTGGGTTTCATTGAGTTTTTCCCATTTATCGATGTAATAATAACAAAATACACCTTTTCGTGTAAGTAACTGAAATAGAGAGTCAGGTAGGTGTTTAAATTCATACTTTAAATTCTTTAAATCTGTAATATTTACTGTAGATACTAATTCATCAAGAGATGCACCTAGAAATCTAAGTGAATCAATAAATCGAAATTTAATATCAAATGATGATGTCGATCGGATAGCTCAGTGCGACTAGCGGCTGACTCGCACTTCACTTCGCCGTGAGGTATGTGAGTTCAAGCTCAAGCCAGGCCATCGGAAAAACAAAAAAGGCTAACGCGTCAGTATAAAATTCTAAATATTAATCTGGCGCTTAGACTGGAATATGCGGGCATCTGATCGGCCTATGAGGGAGCAGTACGGCAAGGGATAAGGGCTTGCGGCTTGGTGGTACTCCCCCATAGATCCCTACCGGAAGGGCTTTGACGCCTAAAATACCGGTATATATATATATATATATATATATATATATATATATATATATATATATATATATATATAGCATCTTATGACGTCCCACCATGTTAAACCGTAGTCTCTCGTGGCTTCCAGGTCTTCGTGAACTCCGATATACGGTTGCCACGAGGACTTTCCCTAAAATGTATCGCAAATGAAAGGTACCACTTCCTACAATGCTTACACAAAATATTGGCCGGACGTCCTCAGTCACGTTATCTGTATAATAATATACACATTACTTGGAGCAATTGCCGTCAGGCGCGCCATGTTCGCTTGCTGTATATCTAAAATCACTTTAACGGTTTTGATGGCATCCAAATATATATTTATTCAGTTTGCGGTTGTAGTGGTCTCCGTATATTTGAGTTTATGTCCTCATGGCTTCCACTGCGCTGTTGTCACCTCAAATGTTGGAATTTAGACTTCGGATATTTTTATAATTGATTATTGTAGTATGTTGAAAAAAATATTGTTGTGATATATTAATGATATTTTTTTGTATAATTAACAATGTATTTTTTTTCACTGCAAAAATAAAAAATTAAAAAGTATGTTCATTAAAATTGATGAATTTATCATAACCAGTTGCCGAATCTGCTGGTCTAATTGCTCAATTGTAACATATTATAGAAGTGTTAAAATTGAATTCTAAATTTTTTATTACAAAACTTTTACCTCGACAGCGTAGGGTACAAGAGGACGGCTTAAGTAAAGTAAGTACAAAATTTTTAATAATATAATTTGTTCAACTAATAGGTGCAAAGGTGTCTGGAAAATAATAAAAATGTTTAAAACATTGCTTACTTATTTCATACACTCAATGTATTTTTTTATGTAAGGATATAGAAAATAATATTTTGAAAAATATTTAAAATATAGTAGTAAGTCTTAAATTTCACATTACATAAAGTAGTTAAGTCTGCTAGTCTACAAAATTAAAAACAAATAGAATACATACTTAAAAAAAATTAAAGCACTCATGCCATACCAAACGAACTACATTCTTACATATTTTAAAAAGAAAAATCTTTAATTTTGCCCAACCCGACTAAACTATCGGCAGGTAAAAAGTCTGCAGTATGCGGGGGCCCTACTGTTGAAATAGATTAGAAAATTAAAATAAACTTATCTACCATTATGAAATTCTAATTTGACACAAAAAACTGTATCCTGGATTAAGAACAAGTGTGTAGAATACTCTCGTGAATTAAGAAGCGTTTCTACTGTAGGGTGACCATATCATAAATTTGAAAAAAACGGGACACATCCAAGCAGCAGTAGCGCACCTATAATTTTTCTCTGGGGGGAAGGGGGTTGGCTTGGGCGTCGAAATTTTTTTCTATATTTTGTGAAAGACAAGTTACATTTTCCTGCTATTATTTATATATTTTTCATATGCCCTGGGGGAAAGGGGGTTTAACTCCCTAACCCCCCCCTGGGTGCGCTACTGCCAAGAAGGGTTTGGAGCGATAATACACAAACAGGGATTGAAACACCGTCTTTTAGCTAATTTGGAACCTATAAATCCTTTTCAATTTTAAATGTGTAATTTACGTACGATCAAGACTGCGAAACGCAGAAAACTAAAAAACTACGCTAGAATGACGTGGATAAACAACCAATCCGTCAAAACAAAACAGGGAAGAATAAAAAATAGCGAGAAACACAGCAAACTCAACAAATAAAAAGAAGAAAAATGACGGGTTTCGCTGGAGGACATTAAAAAAGACAGAAAACCATCAAATATAACAATTTTACAAAAAAGTCAGATAAAAAAATACGTCCAGCATTAAAACAAGAGTACTAAAAAACAAAAAAAAAAAGAGAAACCCTGTTTGAAGACAAACAGATCAGCAGAATATGAGAAGAATATTACGAAAAAATGCTATTCGGTATGAAGGAAACAGATGAAGAAGAACAAGATAACAACGAAGTAGAAATTTTCACAGAAGAAAACGTACAAAAACAAATATTAAAAACATAGAAAACGGAAAAGCAGCAGAAGAAAATGAAATAACAGTGGAAAAAATACAGAGGAAGAGAATTACATAAGGAAATAAACCAGCTAATACAACAAAAAATATGAACAAAACAGACTACCAGCCGATTGGAACGCAGATATTATAGTAGGTACCTATATACAGTAAAACCCCGCAAATCCTAACTAATTGGGGGGACAGCCTGTTCGGATTCCGAAAAGGTCGGATTATCCGAAAGTTAGCCTAACTAATAATTGAAAGTTTACTTTGTCGTTGATTTTGAGTCGCTGTGCCTGTCTCTCTCCCTCTTCCACCCATCTCAGATTGATGTCACTGGTGCAGAGCCAGTGTCATCATTTGTGCTTAGTCGTTAACTCCATGGCTTGATTTCTAATTTGAATAAGCTCCATTTTTCCCCGTTCCCCTATACAAGATGGATCAGAAAACTAAGAAGAAAGTGTAATTACAGAATGGATTGAAGCTGACGACAAAGGGAGCGAAGAATTTACGGATGAATACATTGTAGACTTGGTTCAACCTCAAGGCAACCCTAATGACTAATGAAGATGAAGAAAGCGAGGAAGAAGTTTCCCTGTCATATTGAGTGTCACACGCAGATGCCACTAAAGCTCTGGGTGTGGCTCTACGTTACGTGGAGCATAACTCTGCTGCATTACCAGTAGATGTAATGTTTATGTGTAAATAGAATTAGAATTAAACAATGGTTTCGAATTCACCTGTATAAGTTGCAAGTTGGGAGGGTCAGGTAGTAAAAAAGTTACGAATTGGCCGGTGTACATTTTGATTTGAAAAAGTTTGTCATTAAGAGTTACGAGTTGGCGCGTGTCCATTGGAAGAAGGAGAATGTCACGGTTAAAGAATTTAAGGGACTGGTTTAGATGCAGTTCTATAGAACTCTTTAGAGCAGAGGTGGATAGATTAAAGATAGTGATGATGATATCCAACCTCCAATTAGGAGACGGCACTTGAAGAAGAAGAATAAGATATTAGATTTTACTGATTATGCCGCCCCCTTGTGATGCCGCCTGATGCGGCTGCCTCACCGCATCATAGAACGGCACGGCCCTGAAAATTACAGTCTTTTCGTTTAAGTCGCTACAGGTAAAAATAAGTAATTAAATATCTTATATCAGATAGAGTATTCATTTTTAGTAGATGAACAAAGGTTTAAAATGGCAGTTTTTGAATTTTGGTACGATTATTTGTTGCTTCGGAAGTTGCAAAAATAAACTTTTGCAAAAATAAACTTAAGACTGATATTACATGAAAAATTGTGTCAAACAGTCCATGTTCAGTCCAGATATAACAAAAAATTTCAAGGTGATTCGTCAATTAGTTTACATTTTATTCAATTTGTTTAATAAAAAATCCTTTTCTTTGCAATGATAAAGCATGCTTTTCTTCATAAAATAATAATGATACAGCAATTTTGTGGAAACTACATGAAAGAAGAATACTTATGTTTTCAAAGTTTTTAAAAAAATAATAAAAACTCATTTTTATCATTCCGAAAATATTTTAGTAAAGTAGAGTCATTTTTGGCTTATAAACAATTTGAATAACTTTGTTAGTATTGACTGCAAACTAAATTAATCGACTAAGGGATGGAAAAACCTACCGGTTATAACCTAAACCCAGTTTTTTTAATTCGAAACAACCGGTTTTACCGGTTGTTTTTTTGTCCCGGTTATAACCGGTTTTTTTCTTTTTAAAGTAATAACCATTGAAAAACCGAATAAGTTGCCTGTGGAAAAAAATTAATTTAGAGAAAAATGAAGAATATTTATTTTCGATCTTAATCATATAATATTATAAATAATAAATGCGAAGTAATTAACCCAAACAACCATAATTCAACTTTTATTTACTAATAGAGAACTGGACGAAAGTGTCACATCAGCTTTTATGAAACAATTTTGAGAATAGTTATTTAGATTAATAAATATTTCAAAGACTGGTGAAATGGTGCATGTGATGATAATATTTACATAAAAGTATGTGATCTGCTTGAAATCGATATTCCAACTATCATCAGCTAAAAAATTGTTTATACTTGATAGTATAAGAGCTGTGAGACATTTTTGAGTAGGTATTTTAGGCAACCTGAAAATTTTTCAGGTGCCTTTTCTATGATAGCCTAATACAAAAATGCCGGTCTGGCTGGAGGGTAGCGGTTATTTTCCCCAAAAATCCACCCCAAAGTTAAAAAAAGGGCAAAAATTGATATTACAAAAAATACCATTGACGTGACTTTAAAGTAAATTTAAATATTCAAATATAAAGAAAATAAACAGACCAGGCGATTTGAGGGCGATTTTAACTCTGCAAGATACTTGCATGGGCGTCCCAGGATTATTTTCAGGGGATGCATCTGAACTTCACAAGATTTCATCTGAATCTGTACATACTATTAACGAGTATAAAATATACAACTATACATGCATAGCTATGTACACTCCTTCCGAGCAGGGAGGTGCAATTGTTATTTTGACAGGGTATTTTTTAATATTAAAAATAAATATTCTAAAAAAGACAGGTTTTTTTTGGTGAAATTTTCCAACTGCCATGTGATCAAACAAATTACGGGTGCATATAAATGAAAAGCGCTATAGGTAAGCACCAGTGTGAGAAAGAGCGTATACCGATAGCTGTTTGCGTCCTCTGTTCTAACTGAGCGAGTCCGTTCGCTCGAGAAAAATCACGTGACCTAGCGATAACCATGTTGTTGTAACTTTTTCTTAATTAAAGGAAAATAATACGTACTATACAATACAGTGATGAGCAAGCTAATAACCGGCAAAATAGCTCAAAAGGTTGAAAACATAACACATTGCGAAACAAAAAGAGTTTCATCTCTTTTTGTTTCGAGATGTATTATGTTTTCCATCTTTTGAGCTGTTTTGCCGGTTATTAGCGCGCTCATCACTGTAGATTTTGCAAATATGATAGAAAAAAAAAACAAATGTATTATTATAAATATATAGGTAGAAAAGTATTAAACTATAGACTAAATTAATTCTGTGTCTTGTACTTCTTCTTCAAACTCCTCATCTGAGCTTAAATATTCATTCTCTTTTTCTTTGTTAGACTCCCCTCAAGACTCAGATTCGTCTTCTACCTAATCTGTAAATAGTTATAATATGTATTTAAAGTTAATTAAAAGATTATTAGTGATTAATTAATTGAGTTGCTACGTATTCTTTCTTTTAAAACCAATACTTAATACTTTTCCTTATATAACCAATCACATCAGGTTTTTTATTTCTTAGTATATGACCAAAGTAGCTCATTTTTTTCCTTCATAGTGTTGAGTATTTCTTGTCTAATTTTCATCTTTCTTAATGTTTCCGCGTTTGTTACGTGTTGTGTACATTATTTTTTTACATTATTCGATAACACCACATCTCAACAATGGCAAGTCTTTCTTCAGATGCGCCCGTGGTTGTGCAGGCTTCGACTCCGTACAAAATGACAGAGAATACGTAGCAAATCAATTAATTAATCAGTAATTAATTTTTAATAAATTCTAAATGCATATTACAACTATCTACAGTTCATGTAGAAGAATAATCTGAGTCTCGAGGGGAGTCTGACGAAGAAGAAAAGAATGAATATTTAAGCTCAGATGAGGAGTTTGAAGAAGAAGTACAAGATTCGGACACAGAATTTATTTAGTTTATAGTTTTATAATTTTCTACCTATATATTTATAATAATAAATTTGTCATTTCCTATCATATTTGCAAAATCTATTGTATAGTACGTATTATTTTCCTTTAATTAAGGAAAAGTTACTTAAAAAACTATAATATATAACAATTACTCTAACGTTTCGAGGCACAACAACATGGGTATCACCAGGTCACGTGATTTTTCTCGAGCGAACGGACTCACTTCGCTAGAACAGAGGACGCAAACAGCTATCGGTATACGCTCTTTCTCACACTGCTGCTTACCTATAGCGCTTTTCATTTATATGAACCCGTAATTTGTTTGATCACATGGCAGTTGGAAAATTTCACCAAAAAGCTGCCTTTTTTAGAATATTTATTTTTAATATTAAAAAATACCCTGTCAAAATAACAATTGTACCTCCCTGTCCAGAAGGAATATACATAGCTATGCATGTATAGTTGTATATTTTATACATGTTAATAGTATGTACAGATTCAGATAAAATCTTCTGAAGTTAATATGCATCCCCTGAAAATAATCCTGGGACGCCCATGCAAGTATCTTGCAGAGCTAAAATCGCCCTCAAATCGCCTGGCTTGTTTATTTTCCTAATATTTGAATATTTAAATTTACTTTAAAGTCACGTCAATGATATTTTTTGTAATAACAATTTTTACCCTTTTTTTAACTTTGGGGGGGATTTTTGGGGAAAATAACCGCTACCCTCCAGCCAGACCGGCATTTTTGTATTAGGCTATTATGGAAGAGTCACCTGAAAAATTTTCAGCTTGCCTAAAATACCTACTCAAAAATGTCTCACAGCTCTTGGACCATGAGTACTTGAGACTTGAGACTCTTGTATAATGTGAATACCGAAATACGATTAGGAATCTCCATTATGTAATTTTTAAACAATAAATAATTCTTACGAAATAAATGGTAGGTATTATAAAAACGTATTAAAAAATATTACCTACTGAAATTTTTTGATGGCAATAGAGAAGTAAATACTGAATTGGTTTAACGAATTTATTTTGTAAAATACCTAAAGTCATTTGGACATTTTTTAAAACTTGATAGATCCAAGGGACATTTTGATAGATCGATAGGATCATCACTTTTGGGAATATCCCAATTATTGACAACGCAATATACGCCGACGCCGTCTACAACGAGCGACGAATCAGAGATTGGGGTACTCTGGCCCATTTTTAGGGTAACTTGAAAGCGCCTGGGAAAATTTTTATAGGTTGAATTGGTTGGGGAATTTTTCGGGAGGAAAATTGAGCAAACTAAAGTGCAATATAAATGTAACATTATAACTTATTGAGTATTTGCTTTTGATTAAAAAAACCGAAAACCTGTTTTTGGAACAACCGATTTTTTGACCGGTTATAACCGCCAGGTTAAACCGTAAGTTAAAAAAATCGGTATAACCAAAAACCGGTTTTTTGTTCAACAACCGCCATCCCTAGACTTTAGGATTTAAAAAGCTGGTACTTTTACATTATTATTATATTATCGGTTTATAACGTTCTTCGTCTTCCGATACCCGTTCGCCATTCCTCTCTGTCCGTACATTGATCTACTTGCAGACCTCTTTCATCCATGGCTTTGTTTATTCCTGCCTGCCAACTTTTCCTCGGTCTACCTCATCTTCTTCTATCTTGCAGTTTCCATTTTTGCCCTTGTTTTGGGATTCTGTCTTCATGCATTCTTTATACGTGACCAAACCATCGTAGTTGTATTTCGTTGGTTTCGTCATTTATTGTATGTGTGACCTTCATTATTTCTCGTATCCGTTCATTGGTGACATGTTCTCTTCTTGATCTTCCTGCAGCCCTTCTCCAGAAATCCATTTCGGTGACCTCTAACATTCGTTTTGATTTTTCCTTCATATGCCATACTTCGCAGCTGTATGTTATAATGCTTTTCACTACGGCGTTATAGATCTTTTTCTTGTTTTGGTTGTTTACCTGCTTGTCCCAGAGTACTGAGTTTAGGAGCCTAATTGCTTTCCTGCCCTGAGTGTTTCGTTCTTTAACGGCTCCGTCTAGTGTTCCATCATTCGTGATTTTCATATTCATACCCAGGTATTTATATTCGTTACATTTACTGATTGTTTCTCCTCCTTCTATAGTCGAGGAAATGAAGCATTTTGACTCGCAATTTTTTCGTCCAGCATGGATTTACTTGAAATTTTCACAGAAGGTAGGGCGTAGGGAATAGGCCAAGGATCATTTTCTATATCATGCCGCTGTACGCTAAAAGCTTGGGGTGGTTGCCACCCCATCTCGGGGACGGGAAATTTTTATTGCATTTTAACCATGTAAATCGATGTAAAAAGTAATTCTAAGAAAGAAATGTTTTTTACATTTTCTTCGTAAAACTAATATTTTTCGAGTTATTCGCGCTTGAAAGTAACAGTTTTTCGACGAAAAAATCGACTTTTTTAGAGGGTTTTTTGAGAATACCTCGAAAAATATGCATTTTATCAAAAAATACTGTAGATATGAAAAATTTATCTTTTAGTAACACAAATTACCCCTGTAGTTATCACATTGTTTTCGATGTGTACTTTTACATAAATGTTAAAAAAAACTTTTACCTTGATTAATTACGGTCAAAGTTAGGCACTTTTTTTTATTTAATTCACAGCTAGTTTCTTTATAACAATTAAGAAACCTAACTAGCGCTATTTTAAAGTTCAAGGTATGTATATAGTTTATGTGTAAAAGTTTGAGTAAACTTGAACAGAGTTGTTAATATATCTTTAAAAATGACGTCCTAACGAAATCGACTCGTGGTCTGTGGAGCGGAATTATTAAAATCCGTGCACTCAAAAAATGAAATTAACTTTTCAAAGATATGTTGCGCTTAATATATCCGGAGTTTGTTGATGGACTTTGATCATTATTTTTTTAATTTATATATACCTGTAGTTTTGTAGAGTATGTTATGTACACATATACCCACCTAACAATACAAAATGTTATGTATACATATACAAGTATATGTATACATATATAATTTCATAAAAATCGTTCAAGCGGTATCGGAGGATTATGGCAACTAACATTACGACAGGAGAATTTTATAGATGTAAATAAATAGATAACTATTAAAAAATGGGGGTTGTTGGTAGAAAGGTGAAAATTAAGGGTTGTATATATTTTTAATGGTACATAATATAAAATGAAGGTAGACAATTTTCTCCAAAACAATAAAAAAGTGGCAGGGGGCAACCCCCCTTATAACGTATGGGTGTAAATAATAGATTACCACCTATTTTCAGTACTACAGAATATACGTGTAAAATTTCATAAAAATCGGTCAAGCCGTTTCGGAGGAATATGATAACTAACACTGTTACAGGAGAATTTTATGTACATAGAAGTAACTGTGAATTAAATAAGTAATAAAAGTGGCTAACTTTGCTCGTAATTAACCTAGGCGAAAAGTTTTTTTTTGAAAATTCGTGTAAAAATATCAGCTTTTCAAATCCCAACGCAGATTTAGTCAATATGTTAATATGGTTATTAAAATTGTTTAGAAGCCAAAAATGATTCTACCTTCGTAAAATGTTTTCAGAATGCTAAAAATGACTTCTTATTGATTTTTTAAATAAGTTAAAAATATAAGTATTCTTCTTTCCTGTGGTTTCCACAGAATTGCTGTATTATTATAATTTTCTGAACAATAACATTGCAAAAATTTGTGATAAACAAATCGAATAAAATTTAAACTAATTGACAAATCGTCTTGAAATTTATTGTGCATTATGGATTGTTTGACTCAACATTTCATGCAATATCAAAGTCTTAATTTCATTTTTATAACAATTTTTTTATAAGTTATAACAATTTTTTTATTTTCGAAATTTAGTTTTATTTTGCAATTTCCGAAGTAACAAATAATCGGATCTAAATTTAAAAAATTTTAAACCTTTGCTTATCTACTAAAAGAGCGATTTAAACGAAAAACTGTCATATTTGACCCTTATTTGTTAATTACTAAAATTCTCGTCCGAACTGTGACGGGCATGACGAACTCCAAAAAAAACCCATTTGCAACCTGGCTGGTCAGGTGTCCCGACAAAAACCTTATTTTTCTGGACTATTGCAACTAAGAGAAGAAAGAAAGAAACTTAAAAAAAAATGTTACAAAAAGAAGCAACCGAAGAAGGAAAAAGCAGTAGAAAGGAAATACAAAGAAAAAATATAGCGGTTAAAAAGCAAGCCAGGAAAGACAAAAGATACTATGTATATGATATGGTAAAAATGTCAGAAAAAGTTGCGCAAGAAAACGACCTGAAGATACAGTACAATATCATCCGAAATTTGACAGGGAAAACACTAAACAGTAATAAACAAATCAAAGATAAACAAGGAAATATAATTAAATCAGAACATAAAATAATACAAAGATGAAAACAACAATGCGAGGAAATATACTCCAAACACCAGATATAGACGAAGATAACGTAATACAGGAAATAAACATTAGAACAATTGAAATTACGAAAGAAGAAATACAAAACACACTGAATCAACTAAAAAATGGCAAAGCCGCTGAAAGCGACAACCTACCGATAAATTTAATGAAGGCGGGCGCAAACAAATTAGTAGAAATGTTACACAAACTCAAGATATGGGCCGACCAGGAGCTCCCACAGAAATGGAACGAGGGTGTAACCATTAAGACACCAAAAAAGGGCGATTTAAATAAATGCGAGAATTGGCGAGCAATAACACTGCTAAGTGCCACATTCAAAATAATGTCAAATATCATATTGAATAGACTGAAGCCAGAAATAGACAAGAAACTAAGACTAAGAAGCAACCAAGAAGGCTTTCGCGCAAAACGCTCCACTATCGACCACATTTGTACTCTATCAGCACCTCTGTATCTTGTACCTGTACCGCTGTATCTCCTGTACTCTATAATTATCTTGGAACAAGCTAGTGAATGGCAAAAAAATATAAACATAATGTTTACTTTGACTTTGACTTTGAAAAGGCATTCGATAGTATAAACAGAGAACAAATGTGGAAGATTCTAAAACTATATGAACTACCGATAAAATACATCAACTTGACTGGATCATGCAGAAAGTAAGCAATAATAAAACAGGTATTAGATTGAAATTGCATGACTAGTTGGAGGATTTGTAGTTCCCAGATGACATTTTTCCCCTAAGCGAACATAGCAGCCATAAGCAAAAGAAGCTTGCAAAATACTCCAGGGTAATGGGCCTGAAGATAAAGACAAAAAAAAAACAAAACTTAAAAAACAGCAACCAAGAAACTAAAATTAAAATACAAGGAAGACAAATACAGGAGGTAGATAACTTTACATATTATCTGGGATCAACCATGGAAAAAAAGGCGCTAGTAGATCAGATGTAGAAAAAAGGATAGTAAAGGCACAATATGCACTCATTATATATTCATAATGCATTAAGAAAAATCTTGAACACACGCGATATATCAGAATTAACCAAAATCAAAATATTTACAGGAAGAGACAGGAAGAAACAACTAGCAAAAAATTAAAAACCTTTATAAATAAATCGTTGAGGAAAATCCTAAAAATATACTGGCCAGATAAAATAAAAAACATAGATCTACGGAGAAGAACAAAACAAGAGAAAATAACAGTCACGATTAAAAATAGGAAATGGAAATGAATTACACGGACTCTGAGGAAGGATCGAAATAATATAACCAAACAAGCACTCGAATACCAACCAGACGAAAGAAGAAGAAGAGGAAGACCTGATAATAGCTGGAGAAGAACTGTAATAAGAGATCATGAAAGAATTGGCCTGAGATGGAGAGAAGTCAAACAGAGAGCAATGGAAAATACTTGTATAGCAAATTTCGAAAGAATAAAACAGATAAGGATGCGCTGGGAAGGGATTACAGGAAGAGAGAGAGAGAGAGAGAGAGAGAGAGAGAGAGAGAGAGAGAGAGAGAGAAACAGTACCGATTATTATCAAAATAAAATTTAATAATATACCTAACCTAACTTATCGAAAGGCTCATCAAACAATTATTAACTTTAAAAAATAAAAATTTGTCAAGGGTATATAGTGGTATTGTTAAGTATATTACAATATAACTTATTCCATCGAAATCTTCTGAAATCCATAATCTTCTTCCATCGAAATAAAATAGAAAATCTAATAAGTTTAGAAAATACATCATTCATAACTACACCCAAGAAATAAGTTTTTCTAACCTGATTTAAGAGTATAAAAAAACGAAAACAAACAATTTACAGCAAATCCTTATCGTATATCCGAGCAAAACCACCTAATTGGCAAAAGTTATAAATAGAATTTGTCTGGGTTCTACAACTAAATTTGCACTTAAACACGACCAAGGTTAAATATTTTACTTGATATTATAAGTACGTTGTTGCCAGTATAACGGATGCCAAAGCGAGCGCTAACTGTATGAAATTATTCTTGTTAATATACACGCTGTATATTGATCGGAAGTCACGAAGAGTCAAAACTATACAGAAGCCACGAGGGACGCAAATACAATATATATATATATATATATATATATATATATATATATATATATATATATATTGTTGTGATCTGCTTCTTATTTATTTTATATTAATTATTATTTATTTGATTAATTATTTAATTGTCGCAAATCATACATCAAAATTGAATAAAAAATCTCAGGGTGCTTTTTTATACTATTAAAAAAATCCAAATTATCTCACGTTATACTTATCTTCTCTCGTGGGTTCAGTATCTCTGAGTTGATCCTAATCGGGATAAAATAGGGAAAAGAAATAAAGCAAAATATTAAAATAAAAATACAGAATTGTCTTTTATTTATCAAATTAATACTCTGAAATCTATCGAATCTAAAAACCTGTGGACACAGATGTCCGAATGAAATTTATACCACTTAAATTTATTATCGTTACAAAAAAACAATTTATCGGTTTGTTCCCGATGACTTTGGTAAAACAAACTAAACCAAACAAATTTATGTTTTCGCAAGATTACCTATATTTACTATTTATATTTTGAAATATTGGAATTTTAATTCATATGCTTTTTACTCAAAAATTCATTTCCCGAACATAAAAATCTCTTTCACATAAATTGACTGACCTTTTGCTTCCCTCACTCGGATGTTTTCTCGTGACCCCAAACAGCTCTCCCTCGTTGATTATGTTAAAGGCTACTCATCAAAGCCTCTCTCCGTTGTCCAGCTTCAAAACTATCAGCATACCAGCACTAATTCTCCAACAAACCGTGTCTCTTTGACACGTTCTCGATTCAAACAAAACTCCAAAAATTCTCTGCTCTCCTTCTCACAATAATACAGAATCAAAGAGGTATTTCGTCTCGATTTGATCTGTCTCTCGTTCCACTTTTCAACACTATTCTCCACTATCAACCAGCCACTGATATATGCTAACTATCTCTGCACTTAACACGTCGAAACCGCTCCTTCTCGCTGCCAACAACATAATAATAATTTTTCAACCTCTCTCAATCATCCAATCCATCTTTTCCCCTTCCACATTCCAAGAATCAGAACATTGACTTTTCCATTTGACAAACAACAGTCACCCTCAAATTTGTTCCGACAATCCTAATTACTTTCGGAGAAACTCTCCCACATATACTCGTATTGAAATGAAGATATTAAAATTCCAACTTTCTTTTCAATTATCTATTTCGAGAAATTGATAATTACCTATACAGTAAACAATTTTTTTCCATTTTAAATCTAAATACATAGTTCTTTTCACTTTAATTATTCACAAAAGTCTTTAATGGTTCCTCGGAAAGCTCGTTAAAAGAGAAATCTATTTACATCCTAACTAAATTCTAATAAATTTTAAAACAGCTCATATACAGGGTGTATCAAATTTATGTGCCCGCGTTATTAAAAAAAAATTAATTTAATTTTTATTTTGCTTTTGATTGATAAAATGCAAACACAATAACATCCCCGCCTTGTTTTGAGATAAAATCAGTATTATTAAGTGCAACAAAAAAAATTTGATTTTCTCTCGACAACAACACTTTTCTCTTGTTATCATATTATCCTAACCTAATTCTCTTATCCTAGCTTAAATTTTATGCATTTGTCTTTATTCGTGGTATTGGTCACATCATGGATATTGTAAACTCCTCGTATCTTTTCTGAATCCACATGCCTCAGGACATAACTGTTTATTCCATTTTCATTGTGCACGATGTATGGACCCTCGAAAATAGGCATTAGTTTTGCGCAAACGTCCCCAGTGAGATTTGATACTCGTAATGCCCTTACCAGCACCTTTTCTCCCTTCTGAAAAGTCACTGGGCGTCGTCTCCTATTATGATTTTGTCTTTGGAGATATTTTTCATTACTGCGCTGCAGCCTCCTTTGCACAATTTCCAAGACTCGTTGGTATTCCCTCTGCTCAGGTTCTTCCCATGGCCGTAATGGCATAACACCCTTCATGATATATTCCGGAGTCTCTTTTGTCACCGTATTTGGAATCGTGTTTAAGTAGTTTTCTATTTCTGCCACTTTCCTGTCCCATCGTCTATGTTGTCCATTTGCAGCAATGCGAAGGAATTTCGTAGTCTCCTGTATAAAACGCTCTGAAGGATTACTTTGAGGATGTCGGTTACTGACGAAATTTGTCCCTATTCCCCTGTCTTGAAGCTGTCCCTTGAAACGCTCACTCCGGAAATACGTCGCATTGTCTAAAAGAATTCTTCTTGGTGTTCCTACGGTGGCTATAAAATTGTCAATCTTTCTCATTATTTCTTCCCCCTTTGTTGTACGGCAACTGTATAACTTTACGTATTTTGAAAAAATATCAACCATCACCAAAATATGCTTGTTCCTTTGCGTGGTCATTATCAGGTCACTTAACATATCTATTGCCACAATATCCAATTTTTGACGGGATATAATATTTTTAGCAATATTTTCATTTCTGAAATTTCTGCTTTTATATTTTTGACATATTTCGCATTTTTGGGTCACTTCTTTGGCAATCCGGTAATCCTTTCGACAGATATAGTTTTCTCGAAAAACCAGCCATACCTTCCTGCTGCCGATATCCCCATTGTCATTGTGTAATTTTTGTATGATCCTCTCTGCCAATGTCTGTGTTACCAAATATAGTTCCTTTCCATCGATTCTTTTGAAGAATATGTCATTTTCTCTCTCCGCTCTTCTTTTTTCTTTTTCCTCCAGTTCTTCTTGATTTATTCTTATTTCGTTTAACGAAAATAAACCTTCCTCTTGTGTCAAGATATTTAGTCCCACCTGAAAAACAATTCCTTCCTTTTTTCCAGTGTCTTCATCACGTGTGAGAGCGTCGGCTATAATGTTGTCTTTTCCTTTTATGTGTCGAAACTCAAAATCATAGTCCTGCAGCAACAAAATTCCTCGATGTATAAGATTGTTAACCAGTCGATTTTTCATGATATGCACTAAAGCTGCGTGATCTGTTTCAATTGTAAATTTTGCTCCCAATAGATAAAACCTTAACTTATTTACACAAAAAAGTACGCTAGCAAACTCTAATTCAGTCACACTGTATTTTCTTTCGTGTGTTTTTGTCACCCGGGAAATAAAGCAAATTGGCACTTCTTGATTGTTCTGTATCTGCGACAAAACTCCCGCGAATTTTTGGATGGACGCATCAGTTCGTAATATGAAAGGTAAATTGTACATGGGATGATATATTTTAGTTCCTTTCGAGAATTCTTCTTTTAATATTTGGAAAGCTTTCTCTTGTTCTTCTTTCCAATTCCATTTAACACCTTTTTTCAGTAATTTTATCAATGGAATCTCCTTCTGGCTTAAATCAGGAATTAGTTTTTTGAAATAGTTGATCGTACCAAGAAAACCTCTCAATGTTTTTAAATTCGTTGGCCTTGGGTATTCATCTATGAGTTTTATCCGGTCCTCGGCTAAACTAACTGTTTTTGTTTCCAATTTAAAACCCAAATATGTCACTTCTTTTTGAAAAAATTGACATTTTTCAATATTCAATTTTAATCCGGCCTTGTCCAGCTCTTCTAATATAATTTTTATGTGTTTTAAATGACTCGATTTATCTGGTGAAAAGATTAGTAAGTCGTCAATGTAGTGTACTATAAAATCTTCATACCTGTTTAATATTGTATGCAGAGCTCTTACCAGTGCTGCACAAGCACTTTGTAACCCAAAAGGCACTACTTTAAATCGGTACACAATACCATCGATCGAAAAAGCGGTGTAGTTTCTACATTTTTCTGCTAAAGGTATCAACCAAAAACTATGTTTTAAGTCAAATTTAGAAAAAATATGTGATCCTGTAATTCTCCCAAAAATAGCCTCGATGTTGAGAGGGGATTCATATTGAGATACCGTGTGTTGATTTATATTCCGGGCATCCAAACATAGCCTCAATTCTCCACTACTTTTTTTAACAATCACGATGGGGTTGATATACGGAGAGTCACATCTCTCTATGATTTGATTTTCTAACATTTTATTGATTTCTCCTTTCACCTCCTGTCGGTACTTATATGGGATGGGGTAAGTTTTCGATCGAAAATTTCCTAAGTCTTTCACCTCAAATGAATGTTCATACTTTTTGGCTACTCTGTTTTCTTCATTTATTAAATTTTCATACTCCCTCAATATTTCACGCAGTTCCTTCTCCTTTCCTTCTCCACATATCAATTGTATTTCTTTCTCCTCCCATTCTTTACACATGTTTATTGTGTATTCTGCCTCCTCCATTTTGCATACTTCTTCTTCAAATACCACAGTTTCCATGGTATCTTTTTCGCCCTCTTTTTCTAATCTGATCTCTTTATCTTCTGGGCTCATCTCTTTTTTCGAGGAATCCCAATCTTCATTTTCTTGTGTCAATCCTTCTTCTTCTTTTTCTTCTGCTGGGCTCATCTCTTCTTTCGAGGAATCCCGAGCTTCATTGTTTTTACTTATCTTCTCCTGCTTTCTTTTCTTCTTTTTCTGTCCTTTCTTAATTGCCAAATTCATTTCCATCGTTTGTTTTTTGTCTGCATTATCCTTTTTCCGTTTCTCATGTTCCTTGTCCATTTCCAGAATGTTAGGTTCTTCTTCTTTTCCATCTGTGATTTTCATCGTGTTATTTTTGAAATCTATCACCACATGTTTTTCTGACAATTCATCCACTCCTACGATCATATCATGCATCATGTTTGGCATTATAGCACATTGTAGTGCATAAAATTTCTTCCCCAATCGAACCCTTATTCGTATTCCTTCATTTATTGTTGCCAAAGTCCGTTTATTTGCGCCCACTAAATTTACCCTGGGAATTTTGTAAATCAAATTCGTCAAATCAACCTCTTCTATTAATTTCCTGTTAATCAAAGTAATTTCTGAACCTGTATCAATCATAATTTTAATCGGTTTCTCATTGATAAAACCATCTACAAATTTTAAATTAGATCCATTTCCTTTATCATTATTTCCTGCTAATTTAATAAATTCCTTCGGGTGACAAAAGATTCCTGTTTGTTCTTTTGTTTTTAGTGAGCGCTTTCGTGAAAAGACGCTTGCTGTTCTTCTTCGCTTCTTCTTCCGTCGCTTTGTCTCTCATCCTCATATTCATATATTTGCGTGTTGTTTACCGCTCTTCTGTTTTCTCTTTGTCTGTCGGACCCGTATCGGTTTCCACGATTTTCCTGTTCATTCCTTCTATTATCTTTTCTGTCCTCTTGATTTGTGCGGGTGTTATTTCTATTCTGGTTTTCTCGATATCTGTCTTCGTTCCATTGCCGATTTCTTTGTTCATAGTTTCCTCTTCCGTTGTCTCTATTTTCGTTTTCTCTTCTTGTATAATCTCTCCTAAAGTTCTGTCTTCTATCTCTATAGTCTCGATTTTCGCGTTGTCTATAATTATCTTGCGATCTTCTCATTTCTCTTTCTCTCATTTTTGCTTCTCGTATTTGCAAAAATTGGCACAAACTGTCGATATCTTTGTAGTTTTGTAGAGTTATGTGATCTTCTAAGGTATCTTCAAAATGTCTGGCTATCAGTTCTACTAGCTGTTCGGATGAATAATTGTACTGTAGATGTTTTGCATTATTATATAATTGTAGTGCATATGTTTTCTCTGAAATACCCATTCTATCATGGTACCTCCCATTTTGCAATTCCTTGTTTATTTCTAGCTGTTGTATTTTTCCCCAGAAATAACTCAGGAACTTTTGTTCGAATTTATGCCAATTGTCCAATTCTTCTTCTTTGCTATCGAACCATAAACTTGCCTCATCTTTAAGATGGTTCCTTATCGTTTCTTTGGCTGTCTCCAAGTTACCGATGTGTCGTATTTTCTTTTTCAAATTGTTTATGAAAATTACTGGGTGTAATTTTTTTACATCCCCGCCAAATCTTATTTTCACATCCTCTGTACTATGGATAATCGTTTCTCTTCTTTCTCCGACATTCTGTTGCGTCCTGTTTTCGGTGACTTGTTTTTCTATTTCTGTGATTCTTTTTTCCACTTCTTCTCTGTCTACTTGAATAGCATTTTCCAACTTATTTTCCAAATTTTCTAGTTCCTTTTTTTGGCAATTTGTTAACTCCTCCATTTTATTTTGAATTTTCATTTCTTGCTGTTCTATCTCGTTTTTCATTGTTGTCAAACATCCTTTTACTTCATTTTCATACTTTTCTATGCGTTCCTCCATTTTCTTGTTGTTCTCTTCTATTGCTCGTTTCATTTTTTGTTGTTTCCTCCATTTTTTGATCAAATTTTTGTTGTGTTTCATCCATTTTTTGTTCCATTTTTTGTTGTGATTCATCCATTTTTTGTTGTGTTTCATCCATTTTTTGATCCACTTTATCCATTTTCTTTGATGTTTCTTCCTGATTTTTATCCATTGTCCTTTTTGCTTCATCCATTGCTTGTTTTGTTTCTCTTTGATTGTCATCCAGTTTTTGTTGTGTTTCATCCATTTTTTGTGACTGGAGTTGCATCAGTTGTAATAATTTATCTATTCCTGATAATTCCTGATTTTCTGATGCCATGACTGTTGTTTCGAAAATGTCTTCTTGTTCTATAAGTTCTTCTTGTTCCAAATGTTCTTCTTGTTTTTTGTTTTCTTTGCTTTTGCTTCTGGTTGTTATCGACATGTAGTTAAAATTGATCCCCGCCTAATATGAAATTCGAAAATACCTTGTATGCTGTCGAGACGAAAATTTTTCTCTCCCCAAATATAATCAATTTATCCCACAAATTTTTAAATATTTCAAAATTCAAATCAATCAAAAATAAAATAAATATGTAAAGTTGTACCTAGATAAGAAAAAATTAAGTCACACAAATATTTCAAAAATTTTAAATATATCAACTTTTTCCGACGGGCAAATAAATTTTCCTTCACCTGTTTTTCCGTTTCCTATTCCCTTCAAATTCACAACCAGAGATACTTTAATGCCCTAACGTTGGCTCGTCATGTTGTTGTGATCTGCTTCTTATTTATTTTATATTAATTATTATTTATTTGATTAATTATTTAATTGTCGCAAATCATACATCAAAATTGAATAAAAAATCTCAGGGTGCTTTTTTATACTATTAAAAAAAATCCAAATTATCTCACGTTATACTTATCTTCTCTCGTGGGTTCAGTATCTCTGAGTTGATCCTAATCGGGATAAAATAGGGAAAAGAAATAAAGCAAAATATTAAAATAAAAATACAGAATTGTCTTTTATTTATCAAATTAATACTCTGAAATCTATCGAATCTAAAAACCTGTGGACACAGATGTCCGAATGAAATTTATACCACTTAAATTTATTATCGTTACAAAAAAACAATTTATCGGTTTGTTCCCGATGACTTTGGTAAAACAAACTAAACCAAACAAATTTATGTCTTCGCAAGATTACCTATATTTACTATTTATATTTTGAAATATTGGAATTTTAATTCATATGCTTTTTACTCAAAAATTCATTTCCCGAACATAAAAATCTCTTTCACATAAATTGACTGACCTTTTGCTTCCCTCACTCGGATGTCTTCTCGTGACCCCAAACAGCTCTCCCTCGTTGATTATGTTAAAGGCTACTCATCAAAGCCTCTCTCCGTTGTCCAGCTTCAAAACTATCAGCATACCAGCACTAATTCTCCAACAAACCGTGTCTCTTTGACACGTTCTCGATTCAAACAAAACTCCAAAAATTCTCTGCTCTCCTTCTCACAATAATACAGAATCAAAGAGGTATTTCGTCTCGATTTGACCTGTCTCTCGTTCCACTTTTCAACACTATTCTCCACTATCAACCAGCCACTGATATATGCTAACTATCTCTGCACTTAACACGTCGAAACCGCTCCTTCTCGCTGCCAACAACATAATAATAATTTTTCAACCTCTCTCAATCATCCAATCCATCTTTTCCCCTTCCACATTCCAAGAATCAGAACATTGACTTTTCCATTTGACAAACAACAGTCACCCTCAAATTTGTTCCGACAATCCTAATTACTTTCGGAGAAACTCTCCCACATATACTCGTATTGAAATGAAGATATTAAAATTCCAACTTTCTTTTCAGTTATCAATTTCGAGAAATTGATAATTACCTATACAGTAAACAATTTTTTTCCATTTTAAATCTAAATACATAGTTCTTTTCACTTTAATTATTCACAAAAGTCTTTAATGGTTCCTCGGAAAGCTCGTTAAAAGAGAAATCTATTTACATCCTAACTAAATTCTAATAAATTTTAAAACAGCTCATATACAGGGTGTATCAAATTTAGGTGCCCGCGTTATTAAAAAAAAATTTAATTAAATTTTTATTTTGCTTTTGATTGATAAAATGCAAACACAATAATATATATATATTATATATATATATATATATATATATATATATATATATATAAGAAATACTGGATATTAGTGACTGTCAATATCAACAAACAAGTGGTTTATTAGGGTTGCAGTCAGAAGTTTGGCCAGGATATCAAAGAAACACTCTTTTGACTTTTTGTCTAGCTTTCGGGGTTGTTTGACCCCTTTATCAAGACTCTGTAATATAAAACAAAAATGTAAGTATTTTAAAATATTACATTGTTTTAGTAAACCTACTAGTCGTTGAGATTATTAAAGAGAAGCTTGATGATGCTCAACATTTCAAATTAACACAAATATTGGAAACAGAAAACAAAGGACACAATACATTTTAAAATTTTTGAATAATTAGCAGAAATACAATAATTATTCTGTCATGTTAACCTACTGATAATGTAAGTCAAAAACTCTGACACATAGAGAATAAATAAAAAATCAGATATAGAAAAACTTAGCAACATATATTGTTATCTACTTGCGCAACACTAAAAACCAAAACATAAAAATACTTGTTTGTTTTACAAAACACACATGGACGTATAATGAGTTGCATACTCTTAAGTACAGTTAGTGAATTTGAACACACCTTGTATGGGCCTCTGATGTTTTAAAAAGAACCACAATAATCATAACACTTAATTACTTTTTTATTTGATACTATTTAATTTGATTGTTTCTTCTTTCTGTTCTCTATGTGTCAGAGTTTTTGACTTACATTATCAGTAGGTTAACATGACAGAATAATTATTGTATTTCTGCTAATTATTCAAAAATTTTAAAATGTATTGTGTCCTTTGTTTTCTGTTTCCAATATTTGTGTTAATTTGAAATGTTGAGCATCATCAAGCTTCTCTTTAATAATCTCAACGACTAGTAGGTTTACTAAAACAATGTAATATTTTAAAATACTTACATTTTTGTTTTATATTACAGAGTCTTGATAAAGGGGTCAAACAACCCCGAAAGCTAGACAAAAAGTCAAAAGAGTGTTTCTTTGATATCCTGGCCAAACTTCTGACTGCAACCCTAATAAACCACTTGTTTGTTTATATATATATATATATATTGATGCACGTTAAGTTGTGACTTCCGGTATACAGAAGAGGCTGTCCGACTTCCACCTTTTCTACTAGGAATTATTTTTTAAAAATTGTGTATTTGGTAAAAGGGGGGCTTATAAAATGGGTCTACCTATTGAGGGGAAAGGATTTACCAAAATAAATTTTGTATATATATACGTATATACCGAAGCGTACAGCATACGTTATGGCTTCCATATATAGGGTAGTTCAAGGTGCGTTGTCACTTCCAGCGGTGTTGTCATATTTTGGAAGTCACAACGACTCGTCTGCTGATTTACCTCTTACTTTAAGCGTAATGTGTGATCTTTTGAAACTTTTACTGTGAATACAGTTGTGAATGCAGTTCTATGTTTTAAAGTTGTCTATTTAAATTAAAAGATTGATATTCTTTTGATTAAACAGGTTTACAAAAAAAATACATTTCGGAATATTTGACGAAACCATATGACTTGGGGGTTTTTGGGGTCGCTGGTCACGAATCCGGGGTCCGCTGACCTCTATCACGTCAGGTAATGGTAATCTCAAGGTCAAATCAAGATAAACCGACAGTCGCTCTGAAAAAGTATATTAGGGGGTTTTTGTGGTCGCTGATGACGAATTTGTGTCCGCTGACCTCTATCACGTCTAGCTCAAGGTCATTTCGAGGTCAAATCAAGATAAATGGACACGATCGCTCTGAAAAAGTATATTAGGGGGTTTTTGGGGTCGCTGATCACAAAACTGGGGTCCGTTGAGCTCAACCGCGACAGGTAAAGGTCATTTCAAGGTCAAATCAGTTTTGTGGACTTGTCCTGATTTGGCCTTGAAATGACCATTACCTTACGTGGTAGAGCTCAACGGACCGCAGTTTTCATTATCAGTGACTCCAAAACCCCTATATTTTCAGAGCGATTGTGTCGATTTATGTTGATTTGACCTTGAACTAGACGTGATAGAGGTCAGCTGACTAATGATTCGTCATCAGCGACACCAAAAACGCCCTAATATACTTTCTCAGAGCGACTGTCGATTTATCTTGATTTGACCTTGAAATGACCTTTACCTGGCGTGAAAGAGGTGAGCGGACCCCGGATTCGTGATCAGCCACCCCAAAAACCCCCTTGTAACATGGTTTCGTCAAATAGTCCGAAATTTAGTTTTTTTTTGTAAACCTGTAGTATTTATGATATGATTGATATTTATTTTACAAATACTATTTTATTATTGCTGCAAAATGGATTTTTTGGAATTAATTAAAAAAGTGTTATTAGTAAGTAATTTATTTATGAAAATTATATCAAAAATTTTAATAAATAAATTTGAACTTATAGGAAATTTTAATATTTATTATTTTTCTTGATTAAATTTTGAATTTTAGATTTTATTACAGGCACCGTCCTTTTAATTTTTGATGTACCAATAATAATGTGTAATAAGAAAATTAAATGGCTAAATACACCAGGTGGGGTTGAGCTGCTAAAAAGCTATCTAGATCCATCTTTTTAGAGCAGATTAGTCCCAGTCTGCTACTCGATACTATTGACTGTGCTTCTCCAGTTCTTTCTATCCTCTGTCTTTTTCTGCTAGTCTCTAATTCCTGCCCTATATAAATTTTCCTTTACTTCCTGTAACCATTTATCCTAGTTCCTCCGCGTCTCCTTCTAACTCCGGGTTTCCATTGTAAAATTGAGTTTATAGTTGTTACGCTACCTGCTCTCCATATATGCCCCAACCATTTAACACTGTGCTGAAATCTGAAAATCTGGAATAATATCTACCCGGGTCGAAACATTTTTTTTAATATATGAAAATAGTTATTTATGAAACAGTTCGTGAAGTATGCTTTTTACGAATGCACGTGATGTTTAGAGCACAAGCGACAACGGAGCGAGTGCTATACATCGCTTAAGTTCGCAAAAAGTACTTCACGCACAGTTTCATACAATATTTTATCTACGATAAACAAATAAAAAAACTGTAACTCTTCATCACTGGAATTCATTCCTATTCTACAATTTTTAGAAATTATTTAAACATTCTAATTTCTTTCAAACCACAAAACTGTCAAATTTTTTTTTGTAATTTATTGCTCATTATGCCATCACCATGACAACGCGAAAGTTACGGATATTTGATTATATGAAAGTGTGTCAAAAACAGTGCGAAAAAGTAAATCCCGTTTAAAATACATTGTTACTTCACGCACACGTTATCCATTAAATAGATCGATGCAGATCGGCCTTATATCGGATCCTCTACTATTAGTCCGTTCGCTGACGGTAAAATATTGCAAAACCCATAAATTTTAAAAAACCGCTTAGATCAGGGGTGGGCAATTACTTTTAAGCGCGGGCCAAAATGAAAGTTTCAAAATGTCTCTCGGGCCGGAGGACTATACCGGATATGTACGCTGTGCCCACGCGAATTTTTTTGGTGTAGTTTATTCCCTGCCCAAGAAATAAATACTATAAGTATTATTTTAAAACATTTGGACAAAGAAATTTGACTGTTAATAATTAGAAAATGGTAATAATAAATTGTCCTACTTGGGAATACATGCGAAAAACTTGTGCCCAGTAAAATATGTCACGTAATTGAAAAAAAAAATGGTCATTATATTAAATCATAAGAAGATCCAGAAAAAGAACCAGATAAAAAATGAAGATATTGAGCAAGTGGACAAAATGAAATACTTACTTAGGAGTCTGGATTACGGAAGATTTAAATTCGAAATCATAAATTCGATCAAGAATAGAGCAATTGAGGGTAGACTTTTTGAAGATGAGGACATTTCTGAGTCACCAAAGACTCAATCTGCAAATCTGATATTAGTTGATAAAATGTTGTATATCCACTCTATTCTTTTTTATGGTGCCGAAGCTTGGATTGTTAATGTTGACTTAATGAGAAAGCCGGAAGCTTTTGAGATGTGGCTTCTTGGGAGAATTTAGAAAATACCATGGACCGATCATATACGAACAAAATGATGTTGCACGAAATGGAAAGAGACAGAGAACTTTTGACCTCCATTAAAAGGAGACAGACAGCATATTTACGGCACATGCTCAGAAATGATATGTACGAGTTGTTCGAAGGAAAAAGGGGTCCTGGTAGACGACAAATATTCTGACTGAAAACATTTGAGACTGGACCGGGTTAAACACACAGACGCTTTTAAGAAAAGCAGAAAATAGAGACGAATTTGCAATGGTGTTTTAGCCAACCTTCATTAGTGGAGTCGGCGTTAGAAGAATAATAATAAATTAATGGTAATTAAATAAATCAGTTATTGAAAGATTTTATTTTCTTATTTATTTATATTTTAACGATACAAATTAATTTATATTGATACATATTTTGTAAATATACCTAATATTAAATAAAATTATAAAAAAAAGACAAACATTAAACGTTAAAATTAATAGAATACTCATTATAAGTATAACTTCTATAATAGTTAATGCGAAACGTGAAATCGCGAATGTTCATGTGATATTATTTCTTCAAAATTGGGATCCAAATCACTTGTAGCAATCCTTAATACCGAGTGTAGATTTTCGTCAGTAATTTGTGATCGATATTTATTTTTCGTGGAAACCATCAACGAAAAAGTTCTTTCACAAATATATGTCGAACCAAATAAAACTAGGTATTTTTGAACATAGTTTAAAAAATGTTTAAAATGTTCTGTATTCAAAGCACCGTAGAAAGCACTAAATTCGTTTGATTGAACATTTTCTTTTAATAAATTATTTGCCTGTCAGTCAATTAATTCTAGCTGAATTTCAACAGGAGCTTCTTGCACATCGAAATTGAAAGGTTGACTAATTAATGACAAAGGTTTTTCAATAGCTTTGAAATCTTGAAATCTTCTTTGGAATTCAGTATGCAGGTCTTGTGTTACTGAACTATATTTAAGAAAATCAGAATTTTTCAATAATTCTCGTCGTGTTTGTAATGATGGGAAGTGGTTTAATATTTTTTTATTAAAGTTCTCAGCAAATAAGTTTAGTTTTATCATAAATGCTTTGACATTTGAGTGCATATTGAAAGCGAACTGGTTTTTCCCTTGTAAATTTACATTAAGTTCATTTAAATATTTTACAATATCTACAGAAAACGACAAATCGTTTAGCCATGCCTCATTTTGCAATTCAGGAAAATCATGTAGTTTTTCTTTTATCGACAAGAAGGATACTATTTCATCAAGCAAATATTGAAATCTGTCCAAAACTTTACCGATGCTAAGCCATCTCACCTCAGTGTAGTAAGGAATTTCGTAAAAGTCACTTTCAATTTCTTTCAAAAATTCAACAAACTGTCGATGATTTAAGGCACGTTCCTGGATAAAATTTACAACTTTTGTCACAACAGTAACGACGTGATTCAATTTTAAAACTTTTCTACATAACACTTCTTGATGAATAATGCAGTGTAAAAATAATATGTCTTGTTCTGGCTGCAACTGTTTTACTTTGTCGCTGATTCGTTTTAGTAAGCCCACATTTTTCCCTGTTAAACTAGGACAGCCATCCGTAGTGATGCTTACTATTTTGTTCCAAGGTAAATTTACTTTAACTAAACACTCTTCAACAGCGTTAAAGAAGTCTTCACCGGTAGTTGTATCTTTCATTGGATGCACACTAAGAAGTTCCTCGCGAATTTCACATTTTTTGTTAATGCCCCGAATAAATATTAATACTAAAACCTAACCTATTAGGTTTGTTCGTAGAACGATCAGCAACCGTTGCCAACCGTCAGACGCAAGCGCGTTCGTAGTCTACGAACTCGAACTTTTAACTGCGCAGCGCTAACTGTTAACTGCGCATGCGTCTGATGGTTGGCAACGGTTGCTGATCGATTGGATCGTACTACGAACAAACCTAATTGACTTGTGTCAGTAATATCGCAGGACTCATCCAACGCCAGAGAACAATATGTAAAATCAGCAATTATTTTTTTTTAGCTGGTCGAGTAAATTTCCTGAAATATTTTCGATCCGTCGTACTATTGTTCTCCTTGACAGGCTTAAATTTTCAAAAATATGTTTTTTTTCAGGACAACATATCTCCGACACTTCTACCATGCACTGTTTAACAAATTCTGCTTCAGAAAAAGGTTTACATAACTTAGCATTTTGTGTGCAATAACATAACTTGCTTGTGTGGTAGATTTCTCGATGTTACTTTGTTTGCTAAAAATATTTTGTTGTTTATTTAAGTTTTTTGCTAAGTTGTCTGCAGCATTTTTAAGTTCTTCTAAAGAAAACGATGCATATTTTGGATGTTTTGATGTAAAATGCCGCTTTAAATTATATTCCTTGAAAACAGCAATGGTTTAATGGCAAACTAAACAAATTGCTTTCTTACCAATGTTCGTAAAAAGGTATTTTTCTGTCCATGCTTCATTAAAATTTCTGCATTCCAAATCAACTTTTCTTTTTTTAGATTGTATCATTTTGCAAATGCTTACAAATAAATATTTTAATACAATAAAATAAAAACAATGTTTTCAAATTTTACTTACAAAATGTCCTCCACTTTTTCAATTTATTATATATTTGCAAAATAACACACACTATCAAAAGAAATATGAGGAGTAATAGGAAATACGACCAGTGCTAAATCAAAATAAACTTATACGCGTCTTTCGAAGTAGTTGTAAAACTTCGGCAAAAATCGGTAACAATGAATTTTATGCTGAAGTAGGTATTCCAAACAACCATACTTAATTCAGATTTAATAAATAAAGAATCATATTATTGGGACCAAAGTGCTCAGGTATTTAGATCATAAACTGTCAGTGATATGGTTGAAATAGATACCCAAACACCGAGTGCTTGTCTTGAGACCTTGAGAGTTAAATATGATTATTAATACCGAATAAACAATTATGAATCTCCGGGGATTTCCCTATATTTTAAAAGAAATTTAAAGTAAATAGTTACAAGTAAACAGTTTTTAAAAATATAGTTAGCTAAGGCTGTTCGTAATTATAATACTCTCTATTATTTATATATTTAATAATTTATGTGAACACTATGCAAACTATTACTGTTGATTTCAACAAAATCACATAAAAGGGATTAAAAAGATTAGGTACTTGCGGGGTTTTTCAACGGGCCGGACAAAGTAAGCGAAAGGGCCGGACCCGGCCCGCGGGCCGGCTTTTGCCCACCCCTGTGCTATAGCCTTATTCTTTAACTATATCGCTGTAATAACATTGTTTCTAGACAGGTAAATTATCATTGTATACTGGGCGTACCAATCAATCTGGTTTTTTTTTCAATTTTCACAACACCCTGTGGAATATTCTAGCCTTTATACAATATTGAAATTAAAACCCAACTATAGCCCCAGGTTTTCTTAACGTTCTGTTTGTTATTCATTCGCTTATGTTTGATAATAAAAAAGTTAGGGACTTTAACAACTAAACATGTTCTTTATCAATACATGGTGTTTCTAAATAAGTGCGACAAACTTTAAGGGGTAATTCTGCATGAAAAAATAATGATCGTTTACTTGATAAAGCTATGTCCGCAAATGCTTGCAAATATAAAATTCTTTTGCCAAACGATCATTATTTTTTCATGCAGAAATTACCCCTTAAAGTTTGTCGCACTTATATTTAGAAACACCTGTATCGATAAAGAACATGGCTAGTTGTTAAAGTCCTTAACTTTTTATTATCCAACGTAAGCGAATGAATAAAAAAACAGAATGTTAATAAAACCTGGAGCTATAGTTAGGCTTTGATTTAAATATTTTATAAAGGCTAGAATATTCCACAGGGTGTTGTGAAAATTGAGAAAAAAAACCCAGTTTGATTGGTACACCCGGTATACAATGAAAATTTACCTGTCTATCAACAATATTATCATAGCTATTTTGTTAAAGAATAAGGCTATAACATATTAAAAAAAATTACTTAAATCGGACAACAGGTTTGGGAGATACGAGACATCAAAAATTACCCATTTTTTTGGGGTGCCCGTTTTTCGTGCCGGTGAGTGTAGATTAAATTAGAAGTTCATTGTAAAAAAGGAAGTAAACAAAAACACGAGAAAAATGAATTTATATAAGTAAATAGGTAAGTAAATATTATAGATTAAAATAAGTACAGAAAATATATAATTATAGAGATATATAATCACTTATTGTACCTTCATTTAAGGCTAACTTTAAAAGTAAAGCAGATCTGCTATTATTCATGTTTAAAAACAAAAGGCACACAAAACACTAAGTACGATTAGGACCGCGAATCTACAACAGATAAATGTCTGGAAACCGTTACACAGGGTTGCCAAAAAACGGAAGTCACACCGAGCAGTGTGGTATACGGAAGACGCTACGCGTTGTGTACATAGCCTGTATAGTAGCACGGGAGCGACACTAGCGCTGGTGATATACCGTCGAACTAAAATCTGATCTTATGAGTATGTTAGATACGATATGACTTCCAGCGAAATTTTTAATATAAGCCTTCTGATACCATCTAGTAGTCAAATTCGTAAAAATATAGGCAAAACGTTGTGACTTCCGAAATCGGAAGTCATAACGGTATATATGAAGTAACAACGTATTACGAGAATCTACTTTGGAAGTCACATGGATACATGTATCAATATATATATATATATATATATATATATATATTTTTATTTTTTTACCAATGTTTCTTGGGTTTAGGTTCATAAAAAAAGCTTGTCTATGATGTTATGACCATATTTATTGATATATTATCCGACGTTTCGGCAGGAAATCCATGCCTTTTTCAAGGATTGACTAAAACAACATTTATTGAAAGCTACAATACAATTTAAAAGAAAATCGACTTACCATGCAATCGTAAATTTAGTTTTGAAACAAGTACACAAATAGACGTCACAATTAAAACAATGTTAAAATGTTAAAGCATAGGAACGGACCCACTAAGTCATTGCGTTAAGCGAGTAATGAACTGTGTCAAAAATTATTATGGTGTTTATTGATGTTTGATTTTATGTTAAGTCAAAATAGTTGTCTTCGTCTCATAGGCGTGCTGAAATATTATATAGTTAATTTTAGATTAAGTTGAAATATACCCTATTAAGGTTTTTGACATCCCGTTTATCATTGACAGCTTTGTTATTTTTTTAATTTCTATGGACTCTAGCAGTTCCCTCTTCTTTTTGTTGGGTTCACTTTTTAGGATTTTAGTTTTATCGAAATCAAATTTGTGTTTCTTTTCGTTTTCATGTTTTGTGAGGGCTGTAGTGTTATTTTTGTCATATTTGTGAGACCGAATTCTAGAGTTTAGTAGCTGGCTGGTTTGTCCGATATATACCCCATCGCAATTTGAACAAGGAATTTCATATACAACATGTGATTTTTTTGATTGCGGGGTTTTAGTTTTAAGTTTAGTAAAATTCCTTTTCAAGAGATTATATCCTTTGTGAGCAACTGTAATGTTATGCTTGGCTAGGAGATTCGAAAGTTGTTCAGATAAACCTTGTATGTAAGGCAAAGACATATATTTCTTCTTTTCCTTATTATTTTTGTTGTTTTTGTTGTTGTAAAATGTATGTACATACATTGTCCGTATGTCCATATGTATGTCCGTTCCTATGCTTTAACATTTTAACATTGTTTTAATTGTGACGTCTATTTGTGTACTTGTTTCAAAACTAAATTTACGATTGCATGGTAAGTCGATTTTCTTTTAAATTGTATTGTAGCTTTCAATAAATGTTGTTTTAGTCAATCCTTGAAAAAGGCATGGATTTCCTGCCGAAACGTCGGATAATATATCAATAAATATGGTCATAACATCATAGACAAGCTTTTTTTATGAACCTAAACCCAAGAAACATTGGTAAAAAAATATATCAAGGTTCAAGAATTAAACTCAAACAATATATATATATATATATATATATATATATATATATATATATATATATATATATATATATATATATATATATATATATATTGTTATATTTCTATTTGATATAAAAATTAAAATTTGATAATTATAAACAAAATTCACTTTAATATAAAATATTTTTAATTTTCTCAACCTCGGGCATATAAATTTAGAACAACCTGTATACAACAAATTGTTATATTTAATTTTAAGAAGTGATTAGAATAAGCGTACGAAACTCGGAACAATGTGCTTAGATAAACAAAGTGAATGACGCGTACCATTATCGTTCTTCTCGGAAGGTCGATCATTAGCCTATGCTAAATAAAACTCAGTGAAATAGATGATAGTTCATTATCGTTTTTCGCGGAAGGTTTCGATCATTAGCCTATGCTAAATAAGACTCATTTGAAAGAGAGAATAGGTCATTAAAATTTGTAAATAGTTAGAAAGTATTTTAGAATGGGAATTAAATATTTTCTTTTGAAATCCATTAAGCATATTTAGAAAGATTAAAAATTGGTTTTGAGGAATATTACGAATGAGAGTTGGTGGTGGAAAATTGATTTGTGAATCTGGAAGGGATATTTAGAAAGTAGGGGAATGGATGACAAAGTGAGAGCAGAATGTTTTGAGCTGTGGAGAAGTGAAGTCGAGTAGTAGACGGTAGTGTTCGAGGAGGGAAAAAGCCGGTGTAGTTCCGTGAGTGTGGAGTATCTATCGTGGAACGAGAAGTAGGCCAGGTCGAGAGTAAAAGAACCTCCTTGAGCCCAGAGTGTCCCGGTAGCTGATAGCAGTTTCGAAAAAGGTAGAACACAGCATCACGACAAAAGCAGGAACGAGAGCTATTCGAGCTAGTTTTTCAAAGGAGAACATCACTGGAAGCCAGGACGAGGTTTGATCGCAGCCAAGGATAGCAGGAAAGGGTCTTGTGTGAGGACATTTTCAGTTCACCAGGAAAAGGTCAGTCTCATTTGTTTGGACATGAATGTATGGGTTTTCGTATTAAATTCCACATAAAAAATTGAATAACATAATCAATAATATCAGAAAAGCTTCATCAAACTTAAATAGAGTTGTTCCTAATAACTCCTAATAGTTAAATGTTAATAAAAACTTTCAATTGAAAACCAAAAGGAAATAAGATTCCCATTTGTAAATGTTATGTTTAAGAATAATAAGAAATAGCAAATATTAAGCATTGATTGCCTTTTAAATAAAATAAAAAATATTTTGATTATAATTGTAACCCATATGTGTAATTTTTTTACTCTTTTCTTTTCTATCCCGATTAGGAACCATTAAGAAATATTTAGAAGCCACGGAAGTAAGTAATTAATTTATAATTCGCCCTGAGATTGAAAACATATTGATATGTGATCTGGTTAATTAATTAGATTAGTATTAATACATTGATTAAATTAAGTAACATATAAGAATATTATCTCATATCAATAATAAAGATCACATCAACTGTCGTCCAACGTGGAAAGCATTGTAAAGTATTTCTAGTGGCAAATTTGAAGGATAGAAAGAGTAAAGCCGGTATTTGAAAATTTATATGCCTGTGGTAAAAAGTGAGATACTTACATTTGATAACATAAAATTTTAGATCTCTTTAGGTACAAATTTTACATAACTGATTTAATATTTTATTTTTACGATATTTACATTTGATATATTGACAATTTATAATATTTGGGTGAGAAAAAGTCGTCTTGGTAACATACTAGTAAAATTTCATATTTGGCGGGGACAGTACTTCTTGAAAACAAATGTCTGTGACAAGAAGCCAAAGCAAGGACAACAAAAAACAAAAAGAACATTCAGACCAAGAAGATATTTTAGACAAGACAATCATGGCATCAGAACAGCAAGAAGTATCAGGAATAGATAAACTATTACAACTGATGCAACTCCAGTCACAAAAACTGGATGACAATCAAAGAGAAAGAAAATCAAGAAGGTCGCGAGAAGATTACAGGCCCCGAGAAACACAGGATTACAGAGATAGAAATCAAAATAGGAGGGACTATACAAGACGAGATATTAATCCCAGAAGGGAAAACGAAAATAGAGACAACGGAAGAGGAAATTATGAACAAAGAAATAGGCAATGGAATGAGGACAGAAATCGAGAATACCAGAATAGAAACACCACACTCGCAAATCAAGAAAACAGAAATAATGGTAGACAAAATGAACAGGGATATCGAGAAAACCGAAACAGATCCGACAGACCAAGAGAAAATAGAAGAGAAGTAAATAATACCCAGACAGATGAATATGACGGAGAGAGACATTATGACGAAAATATAAACAACGATGAGCAACCGGCGTTTTTTCACGACGGCGCTCACTAAAAACCAAAAATCAAACAGGAATCTTTTGTAACCCCAAGGAGTTTATTAAATTGGCAAGAAACAACGAAAAGAAAAATGGAGTTGATTTAAAATTTGTGGATGGATTTATCAACGAGAAACCAATTAAAATTATGATAGACACTGGATCTGAAATAACATTGGTCAACAGAAAACTAATAGAAGAAGTTAACTTAACAAATTTAATTTACAAAATACCTAGGGTAAATTTAGTGGGCGCAAACAAACGGACATTGGCAACTATAAATGAAGGCATACGAGTAATGGTACGACTGGGTAAGAAGATGTATGCACTACAATGTGTAATAATGCCAAACATGTCACATGACATGATAGTAGGAGTTGACGAATTGGCAGAAAAACATGTAGTGATAGATTTTAAAAATAATACGAGGAATCTAACAGAAGAAAAAGAAGAAGAACAGGATAAGGAACAGGAGAAACAAAATACGGACGAATCAGGTAAAGAACAAACAGTGGAAATGAATTTGGCAACGAAGCAAGGACAAAGAAGAAAAGGGTGAAAAAGTACTCGTGAGGGCATTACGAGTATCAAATCTTCCTGGGGGCATTTGCGCAAAGTTGATGCCTGTTTTCGAAGGCCCGTACATCGTGAATAATGAAAATGGGATAAATAGTTATGAGTTGAGGCACAGGAACTCGGAAAAGATCCGAGGAATTTATAATATTCACGATGTATACAAATATCACGAATAAAAGACAGAATTACATGAAGTAGATAGTAAGTTAGGATATAAGACGTAGATTAAAGTAAGGAAATATACAGGGAGTTGGTTTTGCCTCGAGAAAATTTATTTAAAAATGCAGATAAATTTTATCGAATACAAGGCGGGGATTTGTTATATTTCTATTTGATATAAAAATTAAAATTTGATAATTATAAACAAAATTCACTTTAATATAAAATATTTTTAATTTTCTCAACCTCGGGCATATAAATTTAGAACAACCTGTATACAACAAATTGTTATATTTAATTTTAAGAAGTGATTAGAATAAGCGTACGAAACTCGGAACAATGTGCTTAGATAAACAAAGTGAATGACGCGTACCATTATCGTTCTTCTCGGAAGGTCGATCATTAGCCTATGCTAAATAAAACTCAGTGAAATAGATGATAGTTCATTATCGTTTTTCGCGGAAGGTTTCGATCATTAGCCTATGCTAAATAAGACTCATTTGAAAGAGAGAATAGGTCATTAAAATTTGTAAATAGTTAGAAAGTATTTTAGAATGGGAATTAAATATTTTCTTTTGAAATCCATTAAGCATATTTAGAAAGATTAAAAATTGGTTTTGAGGAATATTACGAATGAGAGTTGGTGGTGGAAAATTGATTTGTGAATCTGGAAGGGATATTTAGAAAGTAGGGGAATGGATGACAAAGTGAGAGCAGAATGTTTTGAGCTGTGGAGAAGTGAAGTCGAGTAGTAGACGGTAGTGTTCGAGGAGGGAAAAAGCCGGTGTAGTTCCGTGAGTGTGGAGTATCTATCGTGGAACGAGAAGTAGGCCAGGTCGAGAGTAAAAGAACCTCCTTGAGCCCAGAGTGTCCCGGTAGCTGATAGCAGTTTCGAAAAAGGTAGAACACAGCATCACGACAAAAGCAGGAACGAGAGCTATTCGAGCTAGTTTTTCAAAGGAGAACATCACTGGAAGCCAGGACGAGGTTTGATCGCAGCCAAGGATAGCAGGAAAGGGTCTTGTGTGAGGACATTTTCAGTTCACCAGGAAAAGGTCAGTCTCATTTGTTTGGACATGAATGTATGGGTTTTCGTATTAAATTCCACATAAAAAATTGAATAACATAATCAATAATATCAGAAAAGCTTCATCAAACTTAAATAGAGTTGTTCCTAATAACTCCTAATAGTTAAATGTTAATAAAAACTTTCAATTGAAAACCAAAAGGAAATAAGATTCCCATTTGTAAATGTTATGTTTAAGAATAATAAGAAATAGCAAATATTAAGCATTGATTGCCTTTTAAATAAAATAAAAAATATTTTGATTATAATTGTAACCCATATGTGTAATTTTTTTACTCTTTTCTTTTCTATCCCGATTAGGAACCATTAAGAAATATTTAGAAGCCACGGAAGTAAGTAATTAATTTATAATTCGCCCTGAGATTGAAAACATATTGATATGTGATCTGGTTAATTAATTAGATTAGTATTAATACATTGATTAAATTAAGTAACATATAAGAATATTATCTCATATCAATAATAAAGATCACATCAATATATATATATATATATATATATATATATATATATATATATATATATATATATATATATATATATATATATATATATATTATAATATCAAATGATAAATGTTGAGTAAATGAAATGTATTTTTCTTTGTTTATGGGTAGTAATGTAATTTTTCCTCTTTTTGCAAGATCTCTTATTATAAAGTGAGAATCATATCCGGACAAGTTATGAGAGCATACTGGTACTACAACTAGTTTTTTAAAATTCAAATTACAAATTTCGTGTGAAAATCCTCTAAAATCACCAGTAAAATGATTATGGTCTCGTACAATTACATATGTAGATATAAAATCATTTTCACAAATATGACATTTTTGTGCATATATTGTATTAGTAGGTTTTAGTTTCAGAGGAACTATATTATTTTTTATTTTTTATTGAATTATTTGAGCAACGTTTGACATTTCATTTGCAAACCAATCCATGCAATCAACTCATTTCACAAAATATCCACAACTAAATGCTATGTGTTTTTGATATTTTTTACTTTTTACACTCATTTCAAGAGGTTCAAGCATTGATTTAAAATCAGCGTATATAATAAATGGCGTTCGTTGTTTATAAATAAAATTTTTAAATTTAATCATTTTGTTTTCGGGAATAAAAACTTTATAGTCATTCATTTTTTCACATAAATTTAAATGTTTGTCAAGCCGTTCTTGATTAGTAAAATAATTTCAACATCTATCACATATACTTTTTTATGACAATCTTTAGTTGACTACTAACAATTTAGATAAATTTTTTATCCAACAATAATGATAAGTAATATTTATTTGTTCATTGTCAAGTGGATCAGGTGCATCATAGTCGTTTAACTTTGGAAAATATAAATGTTGAGTCATTAGCAAATTAACGTGTCGCTCCAATTTACCCTTGGACAGACGTAACGGAGTTACATTAAATTTCTTTCCAATTAGTTCTAGCCCATACACATTTACCGAAATATTATTTAATTTTTCAAATACTTCCAAATCTAAAACTTGACTATAATGCGGATATGATCTAATGCGACAGACCGAATGATTTGCTGGATGTAATGCTCTTACTATGCTCCAGTAAAAACAAGCTTCGTCAAAATTTTTAACGTTTACACAAGCTTTCTTATTAGCAATTTGTTGAGGTAACTGAATATAGCACGAACCATTTCCAATTTCATACTTATTAATGTTTATTTCTAACGAAATTACTTTACTTAATGCCCAACCTGAATCGCGTTCTTGAAACTCTGATAATTTGTTTAAAATAAAATAAACTATATGCTCATAACACCATTTATTTAAATCAGTAGATTTGTCAATTGTTGCATAAAGTGTGTGAAAATATTTAAAATCTACCGTTTCTTCATTTTCTAATTTTTAATAAACTTACCACAAAAGGTACTGTTAACCTTAATTACGTTAAATCTAGATAAAATTAATAAAATTTTAGTTTTAAATAAACACAGCAGCATTTAAAAACTGTAAAACATCTTTGTTTTATATTTATTATTACACCACTTTGAACCCTTCCATGATAAACTGCTATCAAATCTTCCCATTTAATTGTATATTTATTATCTTTTCATTCTTTAAGCTTATTAGAAACAACTGTTAAATGACTTAATTTTGTTTGCCACATGCGGACATTTCCTATTTCAAAATTTTTTGTTTTTTAAGTCTTAAAACATAAACTAATGGCAATATCAACATGTTTAAGCCAAGATTCAATTTCCTCAACAGTAAAATCCTAATTTTTTTCATAAAACTTTTTAACTAGTTTGTTTATATCATTAGCAAGTCTTCCTGACATTTTAAACACTCACCTCAAGATTTTACAAATTTAAATAAAGCTGCCGGATTTCCTTTGCCTGTGTCCTTTTCTCCAATGAATACTAGGGAGTACCTTCCATTCCCCAGTTCCAAAGTATGATTTTTGAGCAAATCCGTTGATCTAGGTGGTAAATATACCACCTTATCTTCCAGCTCCAAAACAATACATTCACCGAATCTCGAGCAGTGACATTGGCTGTAGAAATTTTGTAAGGAACATTTATTTGAAGTTCCTTTAACTTAATGATGAGATTTCGTTGTCCTTTTAAAAGAAGAAACTCATTAAGTGCTTCTAAATCCATTTTCTGAAAATGTATCACAAATTACTCAAATGTAACTACCACCTAAACACTTAACTCACCAAATAATAATCACACTAAATTAAATTCGAATAATTTTAACATGTACTATTAGAGAAGACTTAACTTACTTTGAAAACGTTGTTCGGCTTGCAGTCTTTTATAGTAATTCTACAAGCATTTTTCTAGGTTATCAGGTTTTAACCACCTCCACTTCGACAAATCACCTAGACTTTGACCTTTACCTTGAACTTGACCTTCAGGTGACCTTACCTTGAATTTGACTTTGACCTTAACCTTGACCTCGACCCCGACCTTGACCTTAACTTTAACCTTAACCTTTTACTATTCAACATTTACACTGAAAGTTACGCAAAGAAGAATGGAGTAGTTCATGTTAGCCATAACTTTTGGGAGAAAAGATAAAACAAAGATATTATAAGAAGAAGAAATGGCGGAATCAGATGCGCTAGAATCTAGAAAGTACTAAGAGAGAAAAAGATTTCATCACACTACTTTGAAACAGAAGAAGAAATCTTAATTTTGTATAAGACAACTCATATAAATATATTAGAATCTTTTGAGCTGGTTTGGTCGCATGGAATGGAGCAAAAGAGGCTAATGAAGTAACTACAATCGGAAGACATGGGTATAAGATACACAAAAAATCTAATCATCAAACGCATGGAAAAATGACGCATCTCGACGCTCTAGAAAGTACTAAGAGAGGGAGAATATTTCATCACAATAATTTGAAACATAGCAAGGCTCAAGTGGCAATGGGTCGGACATGTTGCCCGAGATAATACCGAAAAATGGACACAGAGACTAACAAACTGGAGACCAAGAGAGAACAGACGAGGAGTAGGCAGACCGCAGAAGAGGTGGGCAGATGATATCAAACAAGTCGCGGGCAAACAGTGGATGAGAATTGCCAAGAGTAGAAATCGATGGAAGCAAATGGAAGAGGGCTATGTCCAGCAGTGGACGAACACAGGCTGAAGAAGAAGAAGAAGAATTTGAAACAAAAGAAAAGATAAAATAGAACCTAGATTTTGTATAAGACAACCTCATATAGCCTATATTAGAATATTTTGAGTTGGTTTGGTCACATGGAATGGAGCAAAAGGGGCTAATGAAGTAACCACAATTTGAAGACATGGTATAAGATACACACAAAAAATTAATCATCAAACGCATGGGAAAATGGCACATCTCGATGTCCTAGTACTAAGAGAGAAAGAAGATTTGATCACAATAATTTGAAACAGAAGAAGAGATAAAAATATAATCTAGATTTTGTATAACACAACTCCATTTACATATATTAGAATATTTTGAGTTGGTTTGGTCACATGGAATGGAGGAAAAGAGGCTAATGAAGTAACCACAATCAAAAGACATGGTATAAGATACACAAAAAATCTAATCATCAAACGTATGGAAAAAATAGCACATCTCGATGTCCTAGAAAGTACTAAGAGAGAAATAAGATTTCATCACAATAATTTGAAACAGAAGAAGAGATAAAAATAGAACCTAGATTTTGTATAAGACAACTCCATATAGCGTATATTAGAATATTTTGAGTTGGATTAGTCACATGGAATGGAGCAAAAGAGGCTAATGAAGTAACTACAATCAAAAGACATGGGTATAAGATACACAACAAATCTAATCATAAAACGCAAAATGGTGCATCTCAACGCCCTAGAAAGTACTAAGAATTATTATGAGAAAGAAGATTTTATCACAATACTTTGAAACAGAAGAAAAGATCTTAATTTTGTCTAAGACAACTCTATATAAATATATTAGAATCTTTTGAGTTGGTTTGATCACCCTATATAAATTTATATTATCGTGACTGGATCCTTTAGATAAATGAAATGGGTTGATGAGGGAACATCCATAAACTACTCGTAAAAATTTCGGACTTTTTAATACCCTCCCCCCCCCTTCCGTCTTAAAGCGTCGTTTACAGTTGACCCCCCCTCATATCGACGTTGCAATTGCAACTCATAACCCCCCTTTTTAGTGATCTTTTTAAAATTCCATGATATTTCTGGATTTTTTAAAGTTATTTACTTACAAAGTTTATTTACTTACTATGTAGTTCATTAATATCCGCGTACTTTTTTCTCTCAATTTACTGTACAACTAATTAGCTTTATTGGGACAAAAACAATACTTTTATCGGAGTTCCGATATGCTTTCTTAACTGCATCATATAAATCCTAATACTTATTTTGTTTTGATTTCAATACCATTTCTTTTATTAAGTATAAATACAATGTACTAACTAAATAAAATAGAATATTTTATTTCTATTCATTCTTGTAGAATTGTTTCACACATAGTATTCAGTAAATAAATGAACAGTTTAATATTTATTGCTTCCAGACGTTGTTCTTTATAGAAGCGTTTGTTTAAATACATGGAACAATGTTTTATTGTTTGTTATTCTGTACAAAACTGCTAGCAATATTATTAAGGCTGTGAGTGATAAAAACGAAATGAAAAGTATGCGATAAAAGTAATATACCTACTAATTCTTTTTAATTCTAAAGTAGGGTAATTTTTTTATATTCGTGAACATCAAACGACGTCGGATGTGCACTTATGGCCCCCTCCCCCTGTCGTATACCGTCGTAATAAGCAAAGACCCCCTCCCCTTTTCAACGACGTAGTTTATGGATGTCCCCTGATCTGTAAGAGGTTGATGAAAGAGTAAAAGGTTGATGATCTGTAAGAGATGCAATTTTTACCTCATGCGGATGAAAGCGAAAGCGAATGGTCAATAATGTGATTTTATAACACAGGTTACGCGGGAACGATGTCTCTAGCCGGCATTTTCCACACAGGGTTCATTATTCCTTAGCGGAGGAATGACTTTATAGCGTGTATACGTATATTTTTTTTTAAATTGCATAATATTATAGTGCAATGCGGTTACGTTCAAGTTTGCCGAGAGAGAATGCGTAAATATCTTCAGAACATTTTCAATCCGGTTATAGGGGGTTAATGATTTAAGTCAATGGCCGCATAATACCCGTTCGTCTTTCTAACTTGTTTGTTGAGGCAGTTTCTATATATTTTTTTTAAAGTATCTTCTATATAAATTCAGCATTTAATTTTTAGCATCAGTTCTTCTTCTACAGCAAAATACCTAAACGTCACATTAACGTGCCAAATGTAAAAGTTAAAAAGCCGAAAATCGAAAAAGTGTCGGTGCTGGAGAAGCTACCCAATAAACCACAATCTGTGAGTATTGATTTTTAAATTATATAAGATTTATTGTTTTTACTAATTATTTAGGAACTTTAATAAATTATTTTAGTATTTTGTTAGTATGGATTTCAGCCACAATTGTTGGTGAAAAACATACATTTTTTTAAGGGGAACTTCCCGTTTTAGTTTATACCTTTCTTAATTACTTACTGTTTGGATTTTTCACCAACAATTGTGACTTCATTTCATATAAATATTGTACTAAAATTAAACATATCACATGAAAACAGTTCCAGAACATTGTAGAATTTGTTTTTATTTTATTGCAGTATTTGTAGTATTTAATTTCTTTGTTTTCTAACCATTTCGTTTAAATCTGTTTCACATTTTTATATTCTATATGAGGCTAGAGTGACCTGATATTTACATTACTTGACATAATAAAAAAAATGATTAGAATAACTAAAACAATCGGATATTGTTCTGATAATTTTCTTTGATTATGTCAAGTAATATATACATATCAGGTCAGTCGCAGAGGCGTAGCTAACGCCGTATCAGCCGTATCAATTATATGGGGCCCCCGACATTCAGGGGCCCCGGCATGTCGAAACAAAAATTCCATTTAAAAAAAATTGATCAAAATATTCTACAATTTCACTATTAGGTCGTTTTGAAACAGTGTGTATTGTTTCGGTATTTCTTATATAAATATAAATTATATTTATGTATTATGTAGGTATATCTATTAGCCGCCGCCGGCCATACCATAAGAACAGAGTATCTTTGTTTAATTTAATTTCCATTTTCCATTTACCATTGGCTGTGTTGTGTGCGAGGCACTGTATAATACAAAATTGCAATTTTTGTCATTGATTTACCTTCGAATATTTCATTGTTTGGGTACCGGCGATTTTGTATAATCTATTCTTTATCTATAAATTATATTTATGTATATCTATTTATCTTTCGCTTCATATCAAATTATGATCCTATTTTAAAAGAACTTAGTTTAAAGCCCAAAGGTAAGATAAATTATTTCAGCCCCAAAATTCAAAATCAAATTAGTATTAGTTTACTTGGTACTAAAATTAGGGAAATAATTGTCTCAGAAATTATAAAAAGCTTCATTTGTTGTTTGAAATAATGAATCCTGTTTCTAAAGCTCAGCAAGAAATTTGCAGATTTACAGAAATCTGGTAGGTACTCTACTAAGTACTTAATCTTTTAAATAGGCTGAAAGATAAAAAGAAATCAAAATTCATTTCATGATTTGATAAACGAGTCTAAAAACCTAGCAAAAAAGTGGGGATAACAACTATTTTTAAAAACAAAAGGGGAAAAGTAACAAAGCGATTTTTTGATGCGTTATCAGAAGATGAGAAGATTTCAAACTCGGAATCGTACAGCCTAATTATATTATTGCTGTTTGGATATATTTATTTCTACAACCAAAAAAAAATTTGAAAGTTTCTGTGACTTGAGTAAGACATTTGAAGTATTACAACCGGAGAAACTTCTATGATTTCCAAATGAAATTTTATTATAAAGGAGTAAGTCGAAATACTGACTACTAAATACGATAAAGACATTTCATTGGATCTTTACGAACAGTTACTTGCTTTAAAAATCTGGCTACAAACTGAAAATCAGAAAATTCAATATGTTACAGAACTTACAAACTTACTAATGATAAACCTTGCATCCAGATTTCTGGAGGTAAGTAATAACAACATGTTTTCTGTTTTTGATCCTTCCGGTAACTACGAACTTAAAACTAAAAATATCACAAGGAAATAAATTCCTGTACTGGCTGTATACCATAAATCACAAAAAATAAAAACCTTATCTTGTAAAAGGTATATTTAAAATCCCTAAAAGGGCTATATCACAACAACACGTTTTCGGAATCGATATTCCATCATCAGTGTTATCACCTAAAATAAGTATAACTCTATAAGTAAAACAAACGTGAGGTTAAATTTTGACAAAGGTAAAAAGTGAATAGATAGTTATACTTACAGGTTTATATGCTTTAAGCCACCAAAATGTACGGGTAAAAACCCTTAAATTTATATTAAACAGTTGGGGTTACATTATATTATCTGGTTTTAAAGGATGTTAAAAATATTTCCAGATTAACCCCTGGCATCACATGACATCAACCATATTGGTTGGGAAATTGTAGGTAGAATCTTACATGGCAGAGTTTAGGTGACAACTGACCGGAATGGCCCTCTGAAGTATGTCAGCACTAGACTGACACCGTACCTTTACAGAATGTAATAATATGTGTAGTTACTTCAGCCAAAAGAATTTAAATTTTATGTTAATATTTAAAATAATAACATTAGTGAGAAAACCAACCAATGTGTTCCCAATCAATATGGTTGATGTCATGTGATGCCAGGGGTTCATCTGGAAATATTTTTAACATCCTTTAAAATCAGATAATATAACGTAACCCAACTGTTTAATATCAATTTAAGGGTTTTTACCCGTACATTTTGAAGCCTTAAAGCATGTAAACCTGTAAGTATAACTATCTATTCACTTTTTACCTTTGTCAAAATTTAACCTCACGTTTAGGTGATAACACTGATGATGGAATATTGATTCCGAAAACGTTTTGTTGTGATACAGTCCTTTTAGGGATTTTAAATATACCTTTTACAAGATAAGGTTTTTATTTTTTTTTACTAAAACTTAAAGAAGTTTTTTGAAATTAAAACTGATTAAAAACTACCTCAGAGTTTCTATGGAAAATTTAGAGAAATTTAAATCTTCTTCAGTTATGGATGCTTTAATAAATAAGTTTGCCGAACAAAAGGCCAGAAGAGAAGTTCATTTTTAAATTATTTGGCAATATAAATATTATTGGCTTGCAGGAGCATATATTTTTGTATACTTTAGAACTATATTTAATAAGTATTCTGTCCAATACAAGCGTTTTTGCTTCTTTTGTTGAACAAGGTCAAAAAGGGCCCCGCGACAAACTTTGATACGGGGCCCCTGTGGGGCTAGCTACGCCACTCACTATGACTCTTATGGTGTCATATATCTTACTATTTTGAAATATAAATTCTTCTACTGTAATTTTTGTTTTAGGTTGACCTGACTCTGGAAAACCAGGATCTGTTGGAACTTTTTGGACCGTTTGACGTGGAAGCTTCATCCTCCTCCACGTCCCACAATAAACTCCAGCCGCAGCAACCTGAAGCAAGGTATGCCTCAGCTTCACCAACTCCATCCCCAGCCACTGCAGCCCCAAGCAAAGCCTTTGCCTCAGCTACAGCACCTCCAGCCCCAGCAACCTGAAGCAAGGTCTGTTGCAATTATCAAAAACTTGGAGCTCACCGACCAACAAATTGGAGCCAAATATAAAGAGACCTACTCCCATTTTCGGGCTTCTCCAATTCAATAAAATTTAAAAAATGGAGGATGAACGAATTGCGAGAGAGGCAAGGATAGTAGAAATCATTAAAGCTCAAAACGAGTTAAAACAGGAATTAGTAACCTTAAAACAAGAACAACAAACATTTGATAAAAATTTTGATTTACTTTACAATTTGTTAGATATAAATATTCATTTTAAATAAATTTATGTTATATAGTATTTTGTTTTATTAATTAGGAAGTAATACTCTTGATGCATTCCACATATTGTTCATCGTATAATATCTGGAATGCACTTTGTAAAGATTTATTCAGTGAAACAAGTATTATAATTCAGTTGCCAGTAGCGGCGTTATCTAAAAAAATTCAAAAGAAATTAAATTGAAGAAATGTCTGAGATTTGTATCTTTTCACATTATACACGGTGAAATAGTTATATTTAAATTAAAATTTGTAGTTACGTTATTTAAAACTTTAAACGGAATTACATTAATAACTGTTTGAGGTATAGATCATTCTCAAATTATACAAGGTAAAATAAAATCATCACAACCGGAATGTCTTATACATCTGAAAGACGATAAATATGATTGCACTTTGTAACAAGATTCATTCTGAATTCAAACAGATATTATAATGTACTTGTCATGCACACACACAGCGGTGCTTTTAAAATTTGCAGTTATAAACACGTTATTTAAAAACAATTCTGATGGGTTAAATTGAAATATATTTGAGGAATCATATGTCTATTTTCAGATTATACAAGGTAAAAATGAGGTTGTCAGAAACCTAGTACTAAATTAAATTCACAACATGTGTAACTGGTCTAACTGAAACATCTTTGAACTCAACCTTCAGGTGACCTTATCGTGACGTTCAAGTGATCTTACTGTGACCTGCAAGTAACTTTCCGTAATCTTGAACTTGTCCGACCTTGACTGGAACCGGTCTAACCGGTTTTTTGATCCTATTTGCATCACAGGTCACCTTTCTGTGACCTTAAACTATCTTAAACTTGTCCGACCTTGACCGGAACCGGTCTAACCGGTTTCTCCTGTGACCGGAACCGGTCTAACCGGTTTCCCCACCCTAATTTGCTCCAACTTTGGTATAGAATATCTACTGTTATTGTCACGATTGTTTTCTTAGTTAGGTTTTGCAGGATTTTTTCAGTGACAATGGGTGGAATGCATAAAATGTAGTAGATGCTATTGCTTTAACAAATAGTATCTAATTTGTAGCATTGTCTTTTACATAAAAGTAGGTGCTTTGTTGAGAAGGCCGTACTACACAACCGAAGTACCTGCTACTGACCTAAAGGATCTACTACTAAACGTAGCACCAGCCGTAGTGCCGTTGTGCACATCACACATCACATCAATCGTATTAGAACTAGTTTTCCATGTGCTTTTGTGTTTTGTGAATTTACATTTTTACGCACTTAATTATTATTAGAATAAGTGAGTATATATAATAGTATTAGAATAAGTAAAAATGAGTGGTTCAGATTCCGAAGTGACAAAAGAGTTAGGCGAGGACAAAAATGAACAAAGATTGTTTGTTAATCTTCTTGAAAATTATCAAATTTCATTTGATAAAAGAATGATCCCAAAAATTAAAAATTAAAAAGAATCTGCATTGAATAAACTAACTGCTGCCTTTAATGAAATAATCGACAAAAACCTAGAAAAATAATGAGTTAATATGGGGGTAACCCTTATTCCAGCGCACTGTATGAAAAAACCTGCACGATTCATGATAATTACCTAAATATTTTACGGTAAATATCGTCATTGTATCTTCTTCCTGGTTTGTAGATTTTTCCACGACAAACATTCATAAATGCTGCCATTTTTTAACAAAAAACACCTACGCCGAAGTCGTTCATCCACCAACTTCACCTAAACTGAAGCAAATTCTACTAAACTAGCAAATATTTCAAAAGCGTAGTACATCCTTCTATATATCTGGTAAATAGTAGCAGATGCTACGGAGGAAAGCAAATGCTTTGTAAGTGTAGCAAATTCTTCAAAAATGTAGTACGTACCTGAAGTATTAGCAGGTACTACGTTTTATACATTCCACCCAATTTCACATCCAGGAGCCTTTTTTGGATTGATTTCATTAATTTCCATTCGGATTTCTTTAGGTTTGAATTTTCTGATTGGAAAATCTATTTGAAAAGGTATACATATCAAGAAAATTTAGGATTTCAGTATTATATTCGTCGTTTTGGTCCATGTTGTAAGGTTTACGACGTTGCTTAGGTGTTCAACAAAAGCCTTTGCTTTTTTATTTATACTTCTTAAGAATAATCTGTTATTTCCTGTGTTAGTTTTTCGAGTGCTCTTGTACGTTCTGATTTCTTATTGTGTGTAGTAGTCTTTTTAATTCAGGTGCTGCTCTGCCATAATTCCTTTTATTAATTTCAGTCTTGTAATAGCTATTTATGTACCAAGTCAGTAAAGTTACTCTTTATCGAACGAGTCTGATATTATGAGCAGAGCGAGGCGAATAACAGACGAGTCCGATAAAGAGTCTTTACTGACGTGGTGCATACAAAATTTTACCGCCAACAATTTGATATTGGTTTTAACACTTACTTACAATTTTACAATTTAAGAATTTTTTAAATTTTAGACGTAATAAAAATTTCATGACACTTATGCCAGATGACTTTTGCATGATGGCCTCTTTCGATTTTTAATTGATAGTTATCAATATGGAATAATTACTAAATCGGTAAAGTTTTGATTTATTTTATATCAATATAATTACAAAATACTACAGAATTTCACTTTTTGACGTAAATTTAATTAACAATGTCGTAAATTTTGTACAATATTTTTAATAATTAAAGTAAATAAATTGTAAGTTAACTCAAATAAATAAGCGATTACTGCCATCGACCACTTACATCCAATCTCGATTAATCGCGGCAGGTAAAGTAAAATTCTTCTTTCAGTACAATAAAGTGTTACTTTACTGCCGCAAATGAGGGAAAATGAGTACAATAATGAATGACTTTAGTGACGGTTGGCGATAAATGTATTTATACATATAAATTTCTATATAATAATAATGAATGCTTTTATAGTCTTTATAGTATTGGGACCGTGCAAGTTCGGCAAAGCGACCTCTATTTCTACGCTCTGTACTTTTATTCGCACTTTTAATTATATTGGCCAATTATGTTAGTCCTGGTTGCTGGATAATTGTCAAGGCCATAGTCCAAAAAAATAATAAGAAGAAAAAATAAGATGCAGGTTATGTTATGCAAACGTAAACAATTGTATGTAGTAAATAAAATTAGTTATTAAAATGCAGTACTGCAAGGAAAATACAATTAATTAAATTTACCTTTATATAATAATTGCATATCATATCAATATTGTGGAGCAATATATAATTTTTCTGCTTCAATGACAGAAGGTATGAAATATACGTCAATTTGACAATTTCAATTGACAATATGAATTATTTAAGATAGTTGCAATATTTCTCCGCGACTCGCGCACGGTCGTTTCTCGTTTCCCTTCCAAGTACTTGCACACCTCGAATAGTATATACAGTAGAAACCCGATTATCCGTGTGCGGATTATCCGGGCTGCGGATTATCCGTGCTATGATTTTCTATTACTCAAATTACATTTTTGAGGTTTTATCAAAATAGCCTCACCGTAAATCACTCGACGGAAACTCTATACCCCGAAAGGGAGACTCATAATGAAAGGTATATAGTATACAGTATACAAAATGTATATACACATCGACGTTCGTTTCAATTTATGTTTTGACTTAATTTGATTGAAAATGAATCGTACCGCATGGGAAAAGTTATAGCGGACGGACTATATGTACAGCTGGTTCCTAAAAAAACTGATACGACTCTTAGTAAAATTTGATTATTTTGAGCAGTGTATTTGATTGGTCTGACATTATATTATATTTAATATGACAGACTGTCAAAATCAGTTAAAATAAACAAACTAATAACTGATTACATGATATGTTAATTCATAAATTGTAATAATAATTACATAGTAAGGTCTAAATTTTTATATTATTTTGAATTTCTACATTTTATAAAGAGTATATAAATGATTATTTCATTCATAGGAGATTCTGACCAATAGAAAGCTACAGAAATCTAAATTACACTGATAATTTCCCGTCGTCAAGTATATTACGTCAGATGCCCTTCGTTGCTATGAAAAAATACATTCAGTGACATTAATGCCAATTAATGTTTTAAAAATTATAAAAGTGATGACTTTCAACCGTAAAATATTTATAACAACTGTATGTTTAATTGTACTAATTTGTACTTACATAAATAAATTACAATAAAATTTTGGTTTTGAACAGTTTTATTCATGAAATAATTGCAACAAATTGCACTCGATCTCTAAAATTAATATAGAATTTTAGGGCTCTTGTGCAATTACTACTGATAGTTTGTACATAAAATAGTGTTGTTATCATTTTTATTATTATTAAGGAATAAAACAAACGACTTAACTCAACAATATGTATATTAAAGCAAGAATTGTAACCAAATTAAAAGATAACTGGGCACTACCAGAGGCAGCAAAACATTTTAACATAAGCAGAACCACAGTTTTTCTATTAATAAAAAAGGAGGTAACAAGAAACTCTTGAAAGAAAGCGAGGGTCTGGAAGACCAAAACTATACTAAATTTAGGTATGTAAAAATAAAATTAATATTTTGTAATATCTCCATCAGCAGTGATAACAGCTTGTAGTCTTCGGTCCATCTGCGTGAAAAGAACTATGAGATTGTCTTCTTCAGAGAGCTCTTCCCAAACCTTGCTTTCTTTAGAGAGTTTGTTGTTCTCTCCATCTTTTATTAATATTAAAAACGGTTGTTCTGCTTACGTTAAAATGGTTCGCTACGGCAGATAGTGACCAATCATCTTTTAATTTCGCTACAATTCTTGATTTTAGTTTTTTGCCAGCATGTAGAGCCATTTTTTGAGGTTGAACAGAATAAGTTATCTGACAAATTTTGAGATTTGGCCACAATATAGGAGGAATATATTCCTCCTATACTGTGATTTAGCAGTGATAGTGACAGTATGTAAATAATAAGTATTTATCCTTCAAAATACACTGCTCAATTTTCTATCGTATCAGTTTTTTTTGGAACCAGCTGTACATATGTACAATGTACGTATATATCATGTCATATATTATGTCATAATATATATGTAGAACATTATGAGAAATAAATGTTCAGATTTTCCGTGCATTTCAATTATCTGTGCCAAGTTCGGTCCCGAGGAGCACGGATAATCGGGGTTCTACTGTAATTTAAAAAAATTAAATCACTTGGTTTGAGATCACTTCACAGCATGTTGGAATGCCCTATAGAGATGGGTGATGGTTGAATCTTGGTTATAGGCGGTTCATTTCTGTTCATTTAGCATGTGAATATTTTGACAGAATCATTGATGAAAACATACAACACAAAACTTCCCACTACACCTTATTAACACCTGAAATAAACTTACTGCTGCAGACTTTATTTGGAAAAAGAAAATAAATGGAAGTGTATTGATGTGATCTTGATTATTGATATGAGATAATATTCTTATATGTCACTTAATTTAATCAATGTATTAATACTAATCTAATTAATTAACCAGATCACATATCAATATGTTTTCAATCTCAGGGCGAATTATAAATTAGTTACTTACTTTCGTGGCTTCAAATATTTCTTAATGGTTCCTAATCGGGATAGAAAAGAAAAGAGTAAAAAAAATACACATATGGGTTACAATTATAATCAAAATATTTTTTATTTTATTTAAAAGGCAATCAATGCTTAATATTTGCTATTTCTTATTATTCTTAAACATAACATTTACAAATGGGAATCTTATTTCCTTTTGGTTTTCAATTGAAAGTTTTTATTAACATTTAACTATTAGGAGTTATTAGCAACAACTCTATTTAAGTTTAATGAAGCTTTTCTGATATTATTGATTATGTTATTCAATTTTTATGTGGAATTTAATACGAAAAACCCATACATTCATGTCCAAACAAATGAGACTGACCTTTTCCTGGTGAACTGAAAATGTCCTCACACAAAACCCGTTCCTGCTATCCTTGGCTGCGATCAAACCTCGTCCTGGCTTCCAGTAATGTACTCCTTTGAAAAACTAGCTCGAATAGCTCTCGTTCCTGCTTCGGTCGTGATGCTGTGTTCTACCTTTTTCGAAACTGCTATCAGCTACCGGGACACTCTTGGCTCAAGGAGGTTCTTTTACTCTCGACCTGGCCTACTTCTCGTTCCACGATAGATACTCCACACTCACGGAACTACCGGCTTTCTCACTCTCCGTACACTACCGTCTACTACTCGACTTCACTTCTCGACAGCTCAAAACATTCTGATCTCACTTTCTCATCCATTCCCCTACTTTCTAAATATCCCTTCCAGATTCACAAATCAATCTTCCACCACCAACTCTCATTCGTAATATTCCTCAAAACCAATTTTTAATCTTTCTAAATATGCTTAATGGATTTCAAAAGAAAATATTTAATTCCCATTCTAAAATACTTTCTAACTATTTACAAATTTTAATGACCTATTCTCTCTTTCAAATGAGTCTTATTTAGCATAGGCTAATGATCGAAACCTTCCGCGAAAAACGATAATGAACTATCATCTATTTCACTGAGTTTTATTTAGCATAGGCTAATGATCGACCTTCCGAGAAGAACGATAATGGTACGCGTCATTCACTTTGTTTATCTAAGCACATTGTTCCGAGTTTCGTACGCTTATTCTAATCACTTCTTAAAATTAAATATAACAATTTGTTGTATACAGGTTGTTCTAAATTTATATGCCCGAGGTTGAGAAAATTAAAAATATTTTATATTAAAGTGAATTTTGTTTATAATTATCAAATTTTAATTTTTATATCAAATAGAAATATAACAAATCCCCGCCTTGTATTCGATAAAATTTATCTGCATTTTTAAATAAATTTTCTCGAGGCAAAACCAACTCCCTGTATATTTCCTTACTTTAATCTACGTCTTATACCCCTTCTTCTTGTATTACTCTAATTAGTCCCACCTGTAGAGTAATTGTTTCCTTATTTTCAGTGTCCTCATCCTGTGTTAGAGTGTCGGCTATTATGTTGTCTTTCCCTTTTTCCCATATTAATCTTCTGTCTTTTTCCTCAGATTTTTCACATACTTTTATCGTGTATTCTGCATCCTCGTTTTCATATGCCTCCTCTTCAAATGCCACTGTTTCGATCATATCTTTTTCGCTTTCATTTTTTTTGCTTTATTTCTTCTTCTCCTGAGCTCGTCTCTTCTTTTGAGGAATCCCAGGTTTCCTTTGTTTCTGATACTCTCAAATTTTCTTCTTCTGGGCTCAACTCTTCTTTTGAGGAGCCACAGGTTTCATTTTCTTTTGTCTTTTTCTGACTTTTTCTCCCTTTTCTTCTTTGTCCTTGCTTCGTTGCCAAATTCATTTCCACTGTTTGTTCTTTACCTGATTCGTCCGTATTTTGTTTCTCCTGTTCCTTGTCCTGTTCTTCTTCTTTTTCTTCTGTTAGATTCATCGTATTATTTTTAAAATCTATCACTACATGTTTTTCTGCCAATTCGTCAACTCCTACTATCATGTCATGTGACATGTTTGGCATTATTACACATTGTAGTGCATACATCTTCTTACCCAGTCGTACCATTACTCGTATGCCTTCATTTATAGTTGCCAATGTCCGTTTGTTTGCGCCCACTAAATTTACCCTAGGTATTTTGTAAATTAAATTTGTTAAGTTAACTTCTTCTATTAGTTTTCTGTTGACCAATGTTATTTCAGATCCAGTGTCTATCATAATTTTAATTGGTTTCTCGTTGATAAATCCATCCACAAATTTTAAATTAACTCCATTTTTCTTTTCGTTGTTTCTTGCCAATTTAATAAACTCCTTGGGGTTACAAAAGATTCCTGTTTGATTTTTGGTTTTTAGTGAGCGCCGTCGTGAAAAAACGCCGGTTGCTCATCGTTGTTTATATTTTCGTCATAATGTCTCTCTCCGTCATATCCATCTGTCTGGGTATTATTTACTTCTCTTCTATTTTCTCTTGGTCTGTCGGATCTGTTTCGGTTTTCTTGATATCCCTGTTCATTTTGTCTACCATTATTTCTGTTTTCTTGATTTGAGCGTGTGGTGTTTCTATTCTGGTATTCTCGATTTCTGTCCTCATTCCATTGCCTATTTCTTTGTTCATAATTTCCTCTTCCGTTGTCTCTATTTTCGTTTTCCCTTCTGGGATTAAAATCTCGTCTTGTATAGTCCCTCCTATTTTGATTTCTATCTCTGTAATCCTGTGTTTCTCGGGGCCTGTAATCTTCTCGCGACCTTCTTGATTTTGTTTCTCTTACACGTAATTCTCTTATTTGTAGGAATTGGCATAAACTATCTATGTCTTTGTAGTTTTGCAATGTGATATGGTCTTCCAGCGTTTCTTCGAAATGTCTTGCAATCAGTTCGACTAATTGTTCCGATGAGTAATTATATTGTAAATGTTTTGCGTTATAGTAAATTTGTAATGCATATGTCCTTTCTGATATACCCATCCTATCATTGTATTTCCCATTTTGCAATTCCTTGTTAATTTCCAATTGTTGGACTTTTCCCCAGAAATAATTCAAAAATTTTTGTTCAAATTGTTGCCAACTGTCAAATTCTTCTTCTTTGCAATCGAACCATAGGCTTGCTTCATTTTTGAGATGGTTTCTGATAGTTTCTTTTGCTGTTTCGAAATTTCCGATGTGCTGTATTTTCTTTTTCAGGCTATTTATGAACGGCACTGGGTGTAATCTTCTTACATCCCCGCCAAACCTTATCTTCACGTCATCTGTGCTATGTATAACCATTTCTCTTCTTTCTCCGACATTTTGTTGCGTCCGGTTTTCGGTGACTTGTTTTTCTATTTCTGTGATTCTTTTTTCCACTTCTTCTCTGTCTACTTGAATAGCATTTTCCAACTTATTTTCCAAATTTTCTAGTTCCTTTTTCTGGCCATTCGTTAACTCCTTTATTTTATCTTGAATTTTCATTTCATACTTTTCTATGCGTTCCTCCATTTTCTTGTTGTTCTCTTCTATGGCTTGTTTTGTTTCCTTCTGATTTTCTTGCATTATTCTTTTTGTTTCATCCATTTTTTGATCCAATTTTTGTTGTGTTTCATCCATTTTTCGTTGTGTTTCCTCCATTTTTTGATCCACTTTATCCATTTTCTTTGATGTTTCTTCCTGATTTTTCTCCATTGTTTGTTTTGTTTCTCTTTGATTGTCATCCAGTTTTTGTTGTGTTTCATCCATTTTCTGTTCCATTCTTTGTGACTGGAGTTGCATCATTTGTAATAATTTATCTATTCCTGATAATTCTTGCTGTTCTGATGCCATGATTGTCGTGTCTAAAATATCTTCTTGGTCTGAATGTTCTTTTTGTTTTTTGTTATCCTTGCTTTGGCTTCTTGTCACAGACATTTGTTTTCAAGAAGTATTATCCCCGCCAAATATGAAATTTTACTAGTATGTTACCAAGACGACTTTTTCTCACCCAAATATTATAAATTGTCAATAAATATATCAAATGTAAATATCGTAAAATAAAATATTAAATCAGTTATGTAAAATTTGTACCTAAAGAGATCTAAAATTTTATGTTATCAAATGTAAGTATCTCACTTTTTACCACAGGCATATAAATTTTCAAATACCGGCTTTACTCTTTCTATCCTTCAAATTTGCCACTAGAAATACTTTACAATGCTTTCCACGTTGGACGACAGTTGATGTGATCTTGATTATTGATATGAGATAATATTCTTATATGTCACTTAATTTAATCAATGTATTAATACTAATCTAATTAATTAACCAGATCACATATCAATATGTTTTCAATCTCAGGGCGAATTATAAATTAATTACTTACTTTCGTGGCTTCAAATATTTCTTAATGGTTCCTAATCGGGATAGAAAAGAAAAGAGTAAAAAAAATACACATATGGGTTACAATTATAATCAAAATATTTTTTATTTTATTTAAAAGGCAATCAATGCTTAATATTTGCTATTTCTTATTATTCTTAAACATAACATTTACAAATGGGAATCTTATTTCCTTTTGGTTTTCAATTGAAAGTTTTTATTAACATTTAACTATTAGGAGTTATTAGCAACAACTCTATTTAAGTTTAATGAAGCTTTTCTGATATTATTGATTATGTTATTCAATTTTTATGTGGAATTTAATACGAAAAACCCATACATTCATGTCCAAACAAATGAGACTGACCTTTTCCTGGTGAACTGAAAATGTCCTCACACAAAACCCGTTCCTGCTATCCTTGGCTGCGATCAAACCTCGTCCTGGCTTCCAGTAATGTACTCCTTTGAAAAACTAGCTCGAATAGCTCTCGTTCCTGCTTCGGTCGTGATGCTGTGTTCTACCTTTTTCGAAACTGCTATCAGCTACCGGGACACTCTTGGCTCAAGAAGGTTCTTTTACTCTCGACCTGGCCTACTTCTCGTTCCACGATAGATACTCCACACTCACGGAACTACCGGCTTTCTCACTCTCCGTACACTACCGTCTACTACTCGACTTCACTTCTCGACAGCTCAAAACATTCTGATCTCACTTTCTCATCCATTCCCCTACTTTCTAAATATCCCTTCCAGATTCACAAATCAATCTTCCACCACCAACTCTCATTCGTAATATTCCTCAAAACCAATTTTTAATCTTTCTAAATATGCTTAATGGATTTCAAAAGAAAATATTTAATTCCCATTCTAAAATACTTCTAACTATTTACAAATTTTAATGACCTATTCTCTCTTTCAAATGAGTCTTATTTAGCATAGGCTAATGATCGAAACCTTCCGCGAAAAACGATAATGAACTATCATCTATTTCACTGAGTTTTATTTAGCATAGGCTAATGATCGACCTTCCGAGAAGAACGATAATGGTACGCGTCATTCACTTTGTTTATCTAAGCACATTGTTCCGAGTTTCGTACGCTTATTCTAATCACTTCTTAAAATTAAATATAACAATTTGTTGTATACAGGTTGTTCTAAATTTATATACCCGAGGTTGAGAAAATTAAAAATATTTTATATTAAAGTGAATTTTGTTTATAATTATCAAATTTTAATTTTTATATCAAATAGAAATATAACAGTATATTACTTTTCATTATAAATTTTCTACTTGTAAATATTAATCTATCCACGACTAAAAAAATTGAAACATGAACAGTTAAACCTTTATTATAATTTATGCAGTTCTATTTAAAGGTGGATCTACATTAATAAAAAATTTTGTTGTACGTTGTATTTGACGTAAATTTGCTAGTGTGCGCTGAACTTTTTATTGATGTGGACTGTGCGTTGCGTAGAATAACGCAAAAATATTTTCGTCGCGAACAACGCACGCTATCCGCCGTGCTGTCGGTTTTTCAGTCGACTTCAAAGAAATTTGTGCAGTACAGCAATGTTAGTGTGAATTTGATTATCCACTTGTTGCTAAGTGGATTCGGCGGTACAACACATGAACTAAATATTTACGTCGTAAATATACTTGACCAGATTTAAATTTGTGCCACTAATACTTTTTATTCTGCATTTTAAACTAGAACACATACACAAATTGTTATTGATGTGGATCCGCCTTAATAAACTGCATGTGAATAATTTCTTATTACTTTAAGTTACAGCTACGTCCTTACGCACATGCGACGTACTGGGAGAAATCTGGCAACACTGTCTTGCGCATTAACTCTTCCTCTGACCACAGCATTGGGGGGTGATTGGGGCATCCAACGGGCTGTCGACTGTCAGAGAACGAGAACTACGAACGTACGAAGAACTCAAGTGAAGAACTACTGTGAACTCCGTCTGTCAGTGTCACTGTTTGCTAGGATGCTATTGGTATTGCTATTTGCTACCTGCTAGTCTGTGTAAACGTAGACAGACGTGTTGCGTGTTGTATACCCATTGCGTGTACCGAAGTGTGTTGTTGCCATGGACAATCTTGATCTTGAACTATTTATTGGTGAAATAGAAAAGCGACCATCTTTGTGGGATTCATCATCAGATGATTACAAAAACAGACAGCTTAAAGGAAACGATTGGAAGGAAGTATGCGAAAATATTATAGACAATTTTAATGAAAAAGATGACCTAGAACAGCAGGCAATTAGTAAGCATTTATGTTATACTTTAATAAATAATATACAGGGATGAGCGCGCTAATAACTGGCAAAATATCGCAAAAGATGGAAAACATAATACAATCTGAAATAAAAAGTGATGAAACTATTAGTACTGGTGGAAATTATCGATATAAACGTATAAATTATCATTACATTACATAGTTTCCCACCTTTAGACTTATCGCAGGAGGAAGACAACTGTCACTATGACAGGAGAATTTTATAAAATACTCCTGTCACAAACGTCTAAGGGCCGGTACTTTATGTCCCGGTTAAACCTCGGTTAGCTAACCGGTTTAATCGGGACAGAAAAGTACCTCTTAGGGCCTCTTGCGTTGTAATAAATGCAATTATAATTATTTTTATAATTATTGATGATTATAATAATAAGTATAATTGCATTTATGTGTATGTTATGCATATATTTCTGTCCCGATTAACGTTAAGGGTTTAAACCCCGGTTAGCTAACCGAGGTTTAACCGGGACATAAAGTACCGGTCCTAAAGGTGGAAATTATGTAATGTAATGTTAATTTATACGTTTATATCGATAATTTTAACCTCTGATAGATAATATAATATAATAGTAAGATAACCTTCATCTCTTTTCAGCTATTTCACAATGTATTATGTTTTCCATCTTCTGCATTATTTTGCCGGTTATTAGCGCGCTCATCACTGTATATATATTTTTTATTCATTATATTTTGGGTAATTATTGAATAAGAGGGTACATCTAAATAATGCTTAATTTTTTGTGGACTTTGCCGAAAAAGTAGAGAAACACTCAAATTGTATTGTTTTCTTTGCGGGAAACTATGGTTTGTTTTTTAACCAAGAGGAGTGATTCAAATTTACCGCGCTCTATTGCTTGTTTGTAATGGACATCCTAAGTCTTGACGTCACAAAATTGGGAGGAGTTTATATTTGGCTCCAAACAATTTTGTTTATAATGTTAAACACTCATAAGGAATTTTTAATTTATTGTTTACGTGGTTTGTGTGACAAAATAAGACTTTTCATTTAGGTATTCGGTTAAAGAAACGTGTCAATCAAGAGATTTTTATTCGTTTTTGCCCAGGTGAGTTAATTTAATGCAATTATTAGAACGTAAACAGTTGTGAGGTTATGTTTATTTTCAACCACTAAGGAATAAAAACCACCTGAGTAAAAATGAATAAAAATCTCTTAATTAACACGTTTCTTTAACCAAATACCTAAATGAAGTCTTATTTTGCCACACAAAGCACAAAAATTCTTTATGACAATTTAACCTTACAAACAAAATTGTTTGGAGCCAATATAAGCTCCTCCCAATTTTGTGACAGTTGTGACGTCAGACTTAGGCTGTCCATTGATCCAACTGTTATAAAATTTTGACACTAATGATATTTATCAAATTTTGACACTAGTGACATTTTATAGGTTAATTAAGTTATATCGGCGATTCTTGTGTTGTCTGTGTTATTCCTTTAATTTTTAGATTGTTAGTCTGCTTTTATATAAAAAGCAGTTGTTTTTGGAACTCTTTAGCGACGTATTAATTTAATATAATATTTATGGATTACCGTTGAGGCCCAACTAGATCAACAAAAAAAAAAAGATGTATTTGGTTATTATTCTAGTGACTTTATTGGGTGTGAATCTGTCTTTTTAGATTACTCCTCCTGGTTAAAAAAATAAACATTAGTAAAAGTGCCCAAAAATTAAGGAAAAAAAAAGAGAATAAAAGTAATACATATTAATAAAAAAAATTACGTGACAACCCAACACAAGTATTATAGTCCACAGTACATCGTACTTTTTGGAAGATGATTACAAAAGTCTTAAAAATGGTCTTAACTGCTTCGTTTAAGCAAGTTTACCACTTTCTGAAAAATTTAGAGTGCAGGTTGGACCCATTTCCGCATCCCGTGTCAGTAACATATTTACGTTGTCGGAAGGAAACGCGGCTATAAATTTATCGGACAAAAGATCGACAATCGTTATTAATTAAATATAAGTACTTTAAATTGAAAATTAAGAGTTTTGTAATAACAAAACTACTGCGCTAGAGTGACATCTTGCGGGTGTCGGACTCTGCGATTTTGTTATTACAAAACTCTTAATTTTCAATTTAAATTACTTATATTTAATTAATAAAGATTGTCGATCTCTTTTCCGACAAATTTACAGCCGCGTTTCGTTAGTCCGACAACATAAGTATATTAATAACGAGGGACGCGGAAACGCGCCCAACCTGCACTCTGAAATTTTTCAGAAAGTGGTAGACTCGCTCAAACGAAGCAGTTAAGACCATTTTTAAGGCATTTTCTGGCATTTTTCTGTATGCTCCTTGCATTTTCAGAAATTTGTACTTTAATTTGGCTTTAGCAGAACGAAAAATTTAGGATTTAGCAGGTTTTGATTCTGATGGGCTCATTTAATAACAAATCGATCAATTATTTTTTTCATAAGACAATACATTTTGTATAACTGTGGTGATACTGGTTAGAATTACTCGTCTTGGTCATATGAAACTGGTGTCATTAGTGCCATTTCTAAAAATTTTCAAAAATAAGACATATTTTAAATGTAACTTACATAAAAAAGGATGTTTGCCACCAATAAAAATCCATTGTATAAGCATTAGTAGGTGAAGCAGAATTCATTGATATAACTTTCATATCTCTAAAGATCCTACCCTTTTATTCAACTAGTACCATATTGGCGTATTCTACCATGACACAGCCTCTGCAGGGCTGCTAAAATAGCGAAAGCATCTCTATATTTATAAGCAGAATTACGTAAACGTCCTTCTGGTTCTGCTCTACCTACCATATAGTCCCGTTATTGTTAAAGTATCCTCAAAAATATAATGCCATCCCTTCACGATCAAAATTGTGTCATTTACAGCATGATTTAATGATAGATACAGCAACTTCCTCAGACACATTCGTAGGTCGGTGCAATATGCGTCGTTCTTTTTTATGAATAGCATAAATAAACAAATGAAAAATGTTTTGCTAACGCCTCTTTTTATTTAAAACCTTCATTTGAAAATGTTGGGAGTGTAAAATAAATATATATTTACCTACATAGCATATAACATTCCAGCTGTTTTTTCTTTTCAGGTAAAGCAGTTCAAGTTAAATGGAAAAGTCTTAGAGATGCTTTTATTCGTAGCATTCGTCAGGCTAAGGGGAAAAAAACATACGTACATGCTAAACAATTAGGATTTTTACGAAAGGTGATGATTGATTCCAATCAGACAGAGAGGTCACTGCCAAGCACATCAAGGGAGAGCCAAGGCGATACCGATGTTTCAAATGATCCTAATGATTTGCAAAGTACTCCATCATATGTCGAAAATACTGAGTTAGATAGCCAAAGAGAAACTGGACGAACTCGTAGTAGAAGTGATGTCAATAGAAGAAAGAAATCATCTTTAGAAAGTAAACTTCTAAAATATATTGATTCCCAGAATAGGCAGCTATCAGTTATTCAAAGTCAACCACAAGAAACTGATGACATGGCGTTTTTTAGATCATTACAACCCAGTTTAGATATACTCACCCTGAATGATAAATTAAACTTTCGAATAGAAGTAATGGAGTTGTTAGGTCGCCATATCAACAAACAACCAAATCGTTATACGCATAATTTTACTAATCATATACCTCGTTACCAACCACAGCAATATCCAGTAAGGGCCAACCACTCAAATAAAGGTTTTAGTACTCCAATACCTTCACCCGCATCATATCCTATAGTATCATCTGAGATCACACCTCATCTACCTACTACATATACTATTGAACCGCTAATTGTGACGTCGCCACAACCGCCATCTTCTCCGACAGAATCGGAAGATTCAATAATTTCACAAGCTGAGTCACTAATATCACTGTTTTGAAATAAATAATATGTATGAACTGTGTTTTCTTTGTTTATTCTCATTTCCTCAATATGTTTTGATCAACTGGTTTATTTTTTCTTATACTAAAACAATTTTCAATTGAAGGTGATTCATCTCTACCAGTTATAGCTGGGGTACCACCATTGTACCTGCCGGTAAAAGAGAGAGCCAAAACATACGGCAAGACTAATCAAGAGAAGATAGAAGAAAAAACCACCACAAAGTGGAAGAAAGTGTGGGTAAACGAGCGGGGGGCTGCATGGACAAGAATTCTTGTCCCGATTGTGGAGGAGTTGGTGAAATGGAAATGGAAATATAAAAATTGATGGATTCGACCGTTACTTGATGGAAGTTCATTTTATCTAACAATAAAACACTGAAAACGTTTGTTTTCTATACTTCCACAAAATTTATTACAACTATGTGACTTCAGCTGTTTCGGCAGAGTGCCTTTCTCAAGTGATTTAGATTACTATGGGTTTGCCTTTTTAAAGTATTTAACTGAAGAGGTTGATGAGTGGGGAGCTGTTTGTCTCGAGTTGGTCATTCAGACTTATATCTGTATTTTTCAGTTTATTAATTTCCATAGATTCTAATAAAGATAGCTTAGGCCTTTATTCTGAATATGAAGAATTTGAAACTGTTCATTAAAAGAATGATTATGATCTAGAAGGTGAAGTGCGTATGTAGAAGTGTCTGTTTTTCTATTGTTGAAAGCCCTTTTGTGTTCTGCTATCCGTTTGTCAAAGGTTCTGCCAGTTTGACCGATGTAAGTTTCCGGACAGTCACCACAAGTTAGGTTGTAAACACCACTTTGTAGTTGTTTTCTCTTTCGGCTCTTATTGTTCTTAATATATTTGCTTAAGTTGTTAGTTCTGAAAGCTGGTGTTATTCCTTTCTTTTTTATGTATCTGGCTATTTTTGTTGTTATCTTGCCAGTATGTGATAAAGCAGAAGGTACTGGGTTCTTTCTGTGGTGGTGGATAGACTAATTTCAGGGCTTTCTTATTGAGTTTTTGGTTTTATGAGGAAATATAAAAGCACACACTGCTTCATCAAGCAATTTCTTACGGGACATGAGTCATTTAGAGCATACCTTGAGAGGATAGGTTTAATTTTGAAACCGTAATGGGCAAACATGGCCTGGGAGTGATGAATGAGAATGGAGAGCGCTTTACAAATTTTTGCTCCAATCATCGTTTAGTCATTGGTGGAACCATCTTCCCACATAAAAATATTCACAAGGTAATGGTAAAGGTAACATGGACTGCACCTGGTCATACAAAAGAAAATCAAATAGACCACATCGCCATATCAAAAAGATGGAGATCATCTCTTCTCTTGATGTACGAAATAAAAGAGGAGCAGACATCGCAAGTGACCACCATCTGTTAATTGGTACCATTAAAATCAAGATGGCAAAAAACAAAATCACAAGAAACACCAACAGACCCACATATAGTCTAAACAAATTAAAAACGCTCCCAGGAAAACACATGTTTAGGGAGGAGCTTCAAGTAAAAACAAGAAAACGTGAAGTAAATAGCTGGGAAGATTTGCAAATATTCTGACAGAAATAGCTGAAGACAAACTAGGTAAAAAAGAGAAAGATAGAAAGGAATGGATATCAGATGAAACTTGGAATCTTATCGATGAAAGAAAACAACGAAAAAAGATATCTTGCAAGCAAGAACTGTAGAAGAACGAACCGACAACAAGAATATGAAACACTAAAATAAAGCAGTTAAAAGGAATGCAAGAAGAGACAAAAGAAGGTGGGCTGAAGAACTGGCAAAACAAGTAGAAGCAGCTGCACAACACAACAGGACTAGAGAGCTGTACCAAATTACTAGACGGTTAACAAAAAATGGGCCAAACTGTTCGAACATTGTAAGATCCCAGACAGGTGAATTACTCACTACAATGGATGACCAAGTAGAGAGATGGAAAGAGCACTTTCAGGAGATGCTAGGCACGCCCAGGGATAACGCAGATGAAATTGTTGAACACCCGCAGAATATAGACTTGCATATATCTTGCGAGTCCCCTTCCAAAACGGAGATAATAACAGCTATCAAATCTCTGAGAAATAACAGGTCCCCGGGAATCGATAACATTGCTGTCGAACTACTTAAAACTGACCCGCATCTAACCGCTGAACTTTTGCTCCCCATAATCCGAGAGGTGTGGGAAACAAACCGCATTCCAGCGGGCTGGAAAAAAGGTAACATTATTAAGCTTCCAAAAAAGGGCAACCTCACACTGCAAAAATTGGAGAGGAATAACCTTGCTTACCGTCATAAATAAAATTTTTACGACCATCATACATAAAAGATTAACAAACAAGGTTGAATTTCGAGCAAATCAAGCAGGTTTTAGACCAGAATCTTCCTGCATAGATCACATTAATACTGTGAGGCCTGATGAATGGGAAGTATGAAAGGATGTGAAACGACCTTGCTAGATCAGTTCCTGTCACCACTTGGTTCTCTGGGGTATCTGGGAATCTCTCTTAGATAGTCTAGACACTAGAAGTGGACGAACTGCTTCAGCGACCAAGAAGCAGCCTACCCAAGCTAAGGTGGATGGTAATCGTGCCGATGGCTGGATGGCCACAGGGTGTATGTGGTCGTGAACGATCCCCTTGGGGTACCAGGCGAAACCCCATTGCATATAGCCTTCCTCTGGTAATGCGGGGCTCTTCCAGGGGTGACAAACCTTTTCCTAGCTACTCGTGGGAACATTATGGACTCAAACAACAAACTAACAATAACAAACAAAAAACCAAATCACGAGGCTGAACCAAAACGTTCACCTCAGCTGGAGGCCGCGGTTGAGGACGGACAGCAATGTTCACCTCAAGCTTCGGCCCCAGCAGAGGCCGGACAAGGATCACCTCGGGAAAATCGGCAAAAGCGCCACAAACTTAGTGGCGCCGAGCTAAAAAGAAGGAGGAAGGCCAGAGAGGCGGCGGGGAAGGCACCTACGGGAGCCACCCATCCCTCTCCAGCCCCTACAAAAACAAAGGTGAGGGTGCCCGCATCGGAAGCTGTCAACAGTTCCACCTCCAAAAGAGGACAGGAACTGACAGCCCCCGGTGTGAAGCGCCTTCACCCAAGCACTTCCACGGAGAGCACGCCGCAGAAGCACAAGAAGGTACGCAGCGGTGGAAACACCACTGCCCCTTCCCAAAGCTTCGCGGAAGCCTCCGTAACACACCTTAGGGTAGCTATCATAGATAAGGTAAACCCGTACGGCAAGGTTTCTGCCGACCGGGAAAACCTTATCAAACGCAGCCTGATAGAGGAATTGGACAGAGCAATCTTGTCCACCTCCAACAGCCAAGCAAGAGCGCCCACGTTTAAGTCGTGGACCTACTCTGGTGAGATCATCAGAGTGGCCTGCGATGACGACGAGGCGCTTGCGTGGCTAAAAAAGGCTATAGATGACCTCAAACCGTGGGAGGACGCATCACTGGCTGTTGTCAGTCAGGATAAGCTGCTGAAGCTTACTAAAGCCTCTCTATGGATCTCGGAGGATGTTACTAACACCTCCGATGACACAGAAAGAGTGCTGCGGAGGCCAACGACGCAAAATCCGGACATGTCAGTTGCGAGATGGTGCACCTTCCACCATGAGGCCAAAACCGATCCAAACGGACACCTGTTCGTCTTCGGAATCGGAGACGAGGACATGGCTGTCCTTAAGAAAAGAGCAATGAGGCTGAGCTACGCGTTCACCTCATTGACTCTAAAAGCAAGCAAACAAAAAATGGAGGGCGCACCTCCTCGAAACCAGGGACCTCAGATACTCGGCAACCGGATACGGTCACTGAGACTGAAACACCCGTGGTTCCACAGCAGGACGACGACCATCAGATGGTGGTCGACGAACCCTGCAGAGGAAGCACCGAAACGACTAAGGCTGCCGCCTCCTCAAGTGAGGAGGAAATGGACGCCTAAAAAGAACCAATACGACACCTTCGCCATGGGCAAAGACGTCGGGAAAAAGGTAACCATTATTCAATGCAACCTCCAGCACAAAAAGGTGGCAACCGCGACACTCTGCCGCCACCTGGATGTAAAGGAGGATGTAATAGCATTAATCCAAGAACCTTGGATAATTAAGACCAAAATAACTGGTTTTGGCAGTCTAAATGGTCAAATATTCAGCTTACCAAGCAACCAACAACCGAGAACAGCAATATATGTTCCCAGGAAAATTAAAGCCTCCCCCCTGGTGCAGTTTTGTACTTCAGACGTAACTGCTGTTAAAGTAAAATGCTCATGGGGAAAAGGCAAAAGCAGAGAGTTGATACTAGCATCGGTCTACCTACCCTCAGATGCAGCCACCCTACCACCAACAAAGGAGATGGAAGATCTGGTAGACCATTGTCTCAGCCAGAAGGTAGAACTTATTATCGGCTGCGATTCGAATTCTCACCATCTAGGCTGGGGCAGCAAAGATAACAACTCTCGAGGTAAGTCTCTTTATGACTATATTATTAGTAAAGATTTGTATATCTTAAATAGAGGCACGGAACCTACATTTATTAATGTTCGTAGCCAAACTGTTATAGATATCACGCTAGCAACAGCAGAAATATCTAATAAAATTCAGAACTGGCAGGTCTCAGAGGACATCTCTATTACATCTTCTATGTAATGTGTAATGTTAAATTAATTAGTAATACTTAATATTCCTTTATTACTTTATATTACAACTGACAACTAATACTAGCGACGGTCAACCGGGAGAGGAGTGTCTACTGTCCGCCCTAGACGTGTACACTACACCACACTCCTCCCCACTAATCTTACAGCTTACCTATCTTTACAAATCTAACATTTGTCTAGGTTTTGGTACCCTAGAACTACGTCTTATGACAAGTGGTTTTATCGAACTATCACTCTCCGTTGCCGGTTCGAAATTGTCATTTTCTGAATTAGGATTATTGTTAATAAACTGAGTATCAGCATTTTCTGTTGCCATTTCCTTGTTATCTAATGCATCCGTTTTTCGAATCGGTAACATCTGAGTAACATTTCTTACAAGGTCGCCTTTCTGTGTTTTTACTTTATACATTACATTACCAATCGGCTCTACCACCTTCCCTTCCAACCAATTTTGCTTACCGTCAAACATTGAAACTTGCACATGATCATCAGGCAAAAACTGCTTAACAGTCTTTGAATTAATATTCTGTTTTGGAATTAAAACAGAATCTTTAATTACAGATAAACGAGTTCTCAATACTCTTCCAAACATAAGTTCACAAGGAGCCTTGCCTGTTGATATGTGTGGGGCTGTTCTATAACTTAACAACCACGATAACAATCTCTGCTCAGTTTCATCAGAATCAAACTTACTCGATAACAAAGCTTTCTTAAAAGATTGAACTGCCCGCTCAGCTTGACCATTACTGGCTGGGTGGTATGGAGCAGTACAAATATGCCTTATATTATTATTTTTACAAAAACTACTGAATTCCTCTGAAATCCACTGAGGACCATTGTCAGTGACCATCTGCTCGGGCAGTCCAAATCTAGCAAACATACTACGTAAACATTTAATTGTTAACCCTGCTGTAGTTTTAGACATTCGAGCTACTTCTGGCCATTTTGAATGTGCATCAACTACAATTAACCACATGAAGCCTAAAAATGGGCCAGCAAAATCAAGATGAAGCCTTTGCCAAGGCTTTCCTGGCCATTCCCAACTATGTAATGGTTTTATTTCAGGTTTATTTCTTATTTGTAAACACCCCCTACAGTTTTGAGTAATAGACTCAATATCTAAGTAAATATTTGGCCACCAGAAGTAACTCTTAGCTAAAGCCTTCATTTTAAAAGAACCAAGATGTCCTACATGTAATTCAGACAAAAGTTTTTCTCTCAATTTAAAAGGAATAACAGTCCTACCTCTCCAAACAATAACGCCTCTAACAATATATAATTCATGTTCTTTACCTTTATAGGACTGTAAATCTAGTTCTACTTTCTTGTCCCAACCCTGCTGAATGTAATGAAAAACCTTACTAAGAATAGGATCGTTTTGAGTAGCTTTTGCCACTTCATCATGTGTAACAGGTGGAACTTCCATAAAAATACTGTTTACCGTAGGTATATTTTCATCTGACTCAATAGGTTCATTTAGACTTAACGGAATTGGAAACCTAGATGGAAAATCAGCACTAGCATTATGCTGTGAGGTTCTATACTGAATAGTATAACTGTAATTACATAAAATCAATGCCCATCTAGCCATTCTATCAGCGTATATGTTACCTATAGCCTTATTAGGGTGAAATAGAGAAACCAATGGCTTATGATCAGTCACTAATGTAAATGTGTTTCCCTTTAAATACAAATCAAATTTCTTGACTGCCCAGATAATAGATAATGCCTCTTTATCTATCTGAGAGTATTTCTGTTCGGTCTCTGTCAAAGTTCTACTAGCAAAAGCTATTGGTTTCTCCACAAATTTATTTTTGTTACTGTTGCTAGGAAATTTATGAGCTAAACACGCCCCTAGACCAATTTTAGAAGCATCGCAACTTAAAACCAATGACAATTTAGGGTTATAATGTACTAATACATCATCTGAAGCTATACACTTTTTAGCCCATTCAAAAGCTTTGGTATGTGAATCATTCCATACCCAAGAAACATTATTTTTTAACAACTGGTACAATACATGTAATTTATCTGCTGCATTAGGCATAAATTTGTTATAGAAGTTAATTGTACCAAGAAAACTTCTAAGTTGTAAGTCTTTTGGCGGGGGTGCTTCCAAAACTGCCCTAATATGTTCAGGTGTTTTACTTACCCCCACCTTATCTATGATATACCCACAATATTCTAGCTTACTGGACATAAATATGGATTTTTCTTTATTTATTTTAATGTTAAGTTCGCTTAACTTATTTAAAACAACTTCTAACGTTTTTAGATGACTGTTTTTATCCTCATTTGCGATCAGTATGTCGTCAAGATAACAATAGACATTTGATATATCTTGAAAATGAATATCCATAAACCTTTGCCAATCTAAAGGTGCTGGGGAAGTACCAAACATCATAAATGTTGGACGGTAAAAACCCCAAGGTGTGGTTAACATCATAATTTTCTGAGCCTCCTCATCCATTCTTTGATTCATATATGCCTTTCTAATGTCAATTTTAGAAAATACAGACATGGGCTTACCCTCACTATTTATTTTGGCAAATATATCCTCAATTACAGGAATTGGATGGCTCAGCATCTCTAGATATGGGTTTATGGTAATTTTATAGTCCCCACAAATTCTTACATTTTTATTTTTAACAATGGGTACTATAGGAGTAGCCCAATTAACCTCCTCATTTATAACTTTTAACATTTTACCCTCTGTTACTAACTTATCTAATTCCTGTTTTACTAAACTCTCAATGGCATATGGAATCCTCCTTGGTTTACACATTTTAGGAACGGCATCTGGCTTTATTTTTAATTTACCAGGAGGACCTTTTATTTCACCAGGTGTATTGGAGAATAACTTTTTATACTTATTTAGCAATAACTGTAAATCATTTTCAAATTTATTTTTAACCTCTAAAACCTTAATATTTCTCTCACTTGCCTGTTTTTTTATCAAAGGCCAGTCAATTTCAATAACATTAAGCCAATCCCTTCCTAAAAGTGGTTTCCTACCCCCCTTTTCTACAATAACTAAAGGTGCTAAATAACTTTTACCTAAAGACTTAACATTAACCTCTGTTTTGCCTAAAACTTCAATAGGTTTTCCTCCATATGCCTTGAGTATTAATTTAGATTTTTCCCATTTTAATTTAGGTAAATACATTTTAACATACCTTTCACACATCAAAGTAACATCAGCTCCACAATCAATCTCAAATAATACATCAGTACCATTAATATTTAAATTTACTTCCCATGGTTCTGGCTTTTTATCTCTCAGCTTCGTAATCTGCATAATAACTCCATTCTCTGCTTCAGGCTTCTCCGCACCAAACTGCACTTCACTATGCTCACTCAAACCGTCAAATAAACCATCAAAGATGTTTTCACTTTCTTGAAAGTTTTCATCTACTTCTTCAGAGTACACTTGTAGCACTGAATAGCCTTCTTCCTCTTCTGAATTCTGTGCCTGCTCTTCTGCACTGACTTCCTTCACTTTGCGGTGATTATTAAAAATTTGTCCTTGACTTTGCCTTGCCAAGGGCTTCTTCTTATACTCTGTGCCACTTTTACTATTACAAACCAAAGCTAGGTGTCCCTTTTTCCTACAATTATGACACTCGTCATCCTTGAACCTGCAGTTTGGCTTTATGTGTCCCTTTTTCCCACAACAATGGCAAATCGTACTGGCATATTCATTCTCCTTAGCTCGATATTTAATTTTGTTAACTTCTCTACACTCACCTTTTTGTGCTACCATCTGAGACTCACTCTCTGCTAGTTCCATGGTTTTGGCAGTGGTAACAGCTTGCTGGAAGGTGAGCTTTGCTTCAGTGAATAACTTCCTAATAATTGCTTGACTTCTCAACCCGTGAACAAACTTGTCTCTAAGGGCTCTATCCAGATATTTATTAAAATTACACGTTCTTGCCAAAGCTTTTAGAGCAGCCACATATTCCGTAATACTTTCTGACTCTTTCTGGACCCTTAACATGAATTTATAAGTCTCTGCTAATTCAGAATGGTCAGGTTCGATATATTCCTGCACCATTTTCACTAATTCCCCATAGGTTTTATCCTCCACCTCTTCTGGGAAGCACAACTCTGTTAATAATGACACAATATCAAACCCTACATAGGTTAACAAAAACTGGGGCCAATTGTCTTCATCAATATTATGTACTTTCATTTTGTTTTTGAAAACTTGAGTATAAACTTTCCACGTCGACTTATTGTTGTCGAATGCTGGCATATGTACATTTCCTGCGTAATTAACTAATTGATATAGCTGGGGCTGTGAAGCCTGGGCCTCCTCTCCGTGTTCTGGTTCCTCTCCCGGTTCTGACATATTCCAAAAATTGTGGACACACCCGAGACACACCAGAAGCCGGGTTTAAAATAAACAAACTGTTACGTGAAACAGATTTCTGCACGTGGATACTTTACGGACGTAACACGTAAAATTCTCGTCGCCAATATTACATCTTCTATGTAATGTGTAATGTTAAATTAATTAGTAATACTTAATATTCCTTTATTACTTTATATTACAACTGACAACTAATACTAGCGACGGTCAACCGGGAGAGGAGTGTCTACTGTCCGCCCTAGACGTGTACACTACACCACAATCTCTATGTCTGATCACCGCTGGTTGACCTATATTATTAGTCTGGAAAAAAGCCTTATCAAATCTCGCGACCCTAGGAGGACGGATGTAGAACTCTACAACCGCCTCTTAGAAGATGCTCTGCGGAATGAAAAGGCTTTAACTCCAGGAACTAATACAGAATTGGAAAGGTACACGGTATCTATCCAAAATAAAATAAGCTACGCTTATAAAAAATCCTGTCCGATAAGGATGGTCCAGGAAAGTCGCAAAACCAACTCTTGGTGGTGCACTGAACTGGAACACCTTAGAAATACAGCAAGAACTTCTTTTAATAAAGCAAAACGCACCAAACTCAAAGAGGATTGGGATATTTATCAATCAAAGCTCAGAGAGTTTAAGAAAGTCTGTAGACAAAAACAAAGAGCTGCTTGGAGAGCCTACTGTGAGGAAATCGAAGATTTTCCGCAAGCTTCCAGGCTACAAAAAGCGCTCTCAAAAGATCCACATCGGCATATCAGCATACTAACAAAGGAAGATGGAAGCAAAACTTCCAACCTTTGCGAAAGTGCTGAGGTCCTGATGAAAACACACTTCCCCGGTTCTAGCATTTCAAAAGCACCAAACTGGACGGAAGAAATAATCATACCCACACCAAATGACTGGCATCTTGCCAGAACATTAATTAGTGAGGAAAAGATAAGATGGGCCATATCGTGCTTCGCCCCTTTTAAGTCACCAGGGCCTGACGGCATATATCCAGCCCTACAACGGTGGGGACTGGATATTCTTTTGCCGCACCTTGTGGGAATGTTCAGAGCCTCCTTGGCTCTGAGATATATTCCTAGAGAGTGGAGAGAGGTACGTGTGGTCTTCATACCAAAACCAGGTAGGATGGATTACACCCTACCGAAGGCTTTCCGACCAATTAGCCTGACATCTTTTCTCTTGAAAACGATGGAAAGGCTATGCGAGAGGTACATAAGAGATGAAGTTCTGGTTCATAATCCACTTCATCCAAATCAACATGCATATACCCCGGGAAGATCTACCGATTCTGCACTTCATCAAGTAGTGGGAAGAATTGAAAGATCGCTGGATAATAAAGAATCCACCCTAGGTATATTCATAGACATTGAGGGAGCGTTTGATAAAACAACTTTCCCAACCATCACCCAACAGCTCAATGTCAGGAATGTCCCCCTGGCCGTGAGCGAATGGATATTCAGTATGCTGTCAAATAGAGCAATAAGCATAAATGTAGAAGACGTTTTGGTTAGAGGGATGATTACGAGGGGATGCCCACAAGGGGGGGTGCTATCACCACTCCTCTGGAACATAGTGTTGGATACTCTGGTTTACCAACTCAGCAAGAACGGTTTCTACACAATAGCCTATGCAGACGATATAACCGTCTTGCACAGGGGTAAGTTTGAGAACACACTATGCGAGAGATTACAAGTTGTTCTCAGACTAATAGAAACATGGTGTAAGGAACACTCACTGTCTATAAATCCAAAAAAGACAGAGATGGTCCTCTTCACCAGAAAAAGAAGGATCACGGGCTTAATACCCCCTAGGATTCTAAACTGCAGTCTGAATTTCTCTGAAGAGGTGAAATACCTTGGTATTAATTACCCTTGACAGGAAGTTAACATGGAACTCTCACTTAGATAGTAGAGCTAAAAGAGCATATATTGCCTATGAACAGTGTCGGCGAACGGTCGGACGCAGACATATATGTCAGAGAGGTGGCGCTGATGACGATGATGAGGTTACGCTCAGCGGGTGCAAACCTTGATGTAGGAATGGGACAATTGAGATGTCGTTTCTGGCGGGGTGAGCTGGAGGCACTGCCCCAGCTGCATGCGGGCCATGGATGCGACTCAATTAAACCTACGTTTGTCTTCGACAAACCCTACAAAATCGAAACAAGACAACATAGGGAGTCAAACGTGGCAAATGCATATTGCATCTACACCGATGGCTCCAAAACGAAAGAAGGCTCAGGATGTGGAATATACTCCAGATCATTGAACCTTAGTATAAAATGGGGCATGGGCAAAAATGCCAGCGTAGTTCAGACTGAACTGGCTAGTATCTCCATAGCCGCAAAAGAGATAATCGGGAAAGGTATAGCCGGCAAAACTGTAATAATCTGCACAGACAGCAGACAAGCGCTACTAACCCTGAACAGACCACGCGTCATATCAGGGCTAGTAATGGAGTGTCATGAATCACTAACCCAAGCTTCGGTGCAGCCTGTGATTGAAAACTGAATTAGAAAATAGAAGTTTTAAAATAGAAAGACTTATTTAATTTCCGAACAGGGGGTTTGTTGACGGCGGGTAGTTTCAGACAGTTCCCCACATTATCTGACGACGGTGGGGCAGAACAATTAAGTTAAAGTTAGTCTTGTGTGCATACGAGGGGTGGCGAAAAAGTGTATCGACGATGGCTGTGAAAATCGCTGTGTGTTTAGTTTGCAGTGAAAATGAATAACAAGGAAAAACATTGCAAAGTGCTTCGTACCACTTTCAACAAAGCAGTAACACAGTTAGAAGACCTGTTATCAGGCCAGGAAGGTGAAGTACGACTAATCAAAATATCCTTAGATCTATTACGACAGAAAATGGAAGATCTAAGGAGAATAGATGAACTTTGTGATCTCCCATTGAACGAGGATGCCAGTGAACAAGATGTTAGCGAAATGGAAATCAGTGACAGCTACATTAGAAAGTTTGCGGACCTGAATATACAGTTCGAGGAATGGGTTCAACAAGGATAGCTGTCTGTGGAGGATGAGGAGACCTCTAGGACAACTGGTAATAGCACAGGGAGCATACAGGGTAAGCGTAAATTCAAATTACCTACGTTAGAATTCAAAAAGTTCGACGGGAACATTAAAAACTGGTTGCCCTTTTGGTCTCGGTTCCAAAAGATACATAATGATTCGGACATAGACTTAAACGATAAAGTTGAGTATTTAATTCAAGCTACTGTACTGGGCAGTAGGGCTAGGCAACTAGTAGATAGTTTTCCCGCGACTGGAGATAATTACGCTAAAATTATTGACTGTCTTATTTCGCGATGATTTGCAAATCGAGGTATATGTTCGGGAATTGCTTAAATTAGTAATAAATAATACCTCGTCTGGCAATAAATTAGACATTTCTTTATTATATAATAGGTTAGAGACTCAGTTCCCATACAGCACAGTTCATCTTTAAGATATCTTATTTACAACCAAATATGATCTCAATGTCTTGAGACTTTTAAAAGATATCTTTAAAACGCCAAATTTAAGATATCTCTTAAACATCATCTTCAAGACATTTTTTCTTAAAAATAGGTTATAGGTAATTACGAATTTAAAAGTTAGGTTAGGTTAGTAAAACAAGACAAGAGCTGGTAGCTAAAAGACAAACTCCAAACAAAAGCTTTTTCACATCAATGACTTCAGTGGTATTTCCCATATCTTGTGACGAAGATATGGATTTATGAGGGATATTTAGAAGACTCCACAGATTTTAATAATGCAGTGGGTTTAGATTTAGATTATTATATTATTAAAGTAAAAAATATGCCTTTAAAAATATATTTTTTAGGTATCAAAGCTTGTTAAAGTAGGAGGATCAAAAAGCCTATGATTTTGTATCAAGAGTTGGAAAATTAATTATTAGCAATGAGCAAGCTTTAGATTACAGTTGGTTGGGAGTGGCTGGGACAAAAGGACAAACAAAAGTCCTACATGTAAAATTTGAATAGCAATAAACGTATTTTTAGAACCTAGTTATTTTTATTAAAAGTTCATTTAAAATATTTCATAAAAAATTAAAAAGAAAGCTATCCTAAACACCTTAATAATAGACAAAAAAGACATCTTTAAGATGTAAGGATTTGTAACATCGGTATATCTTTAAGATGTCGTAAAGATATCTTTCCGGAAATACCAGACATCTTTAAGACGTCTAAAATATCTTTAGTAAGTTATCTTTTAGCTTTCTTTAAGATGTCTTTTGCGTTATCTGGGTTAAGGGCGTTGGAGACATTTAGGTATAAAGTCGGATAAGTAAGCGGCCATGTTATTTCCTTTAGTCGAATCGTGTCTACCGGCGGATTTATTAAGGATATGGCAAATATTTCAGGAAGGTATTGGGTCACAAACTTCGATTAATAATGCCGGTATTTCCACTATAGAAAATCGTCTCAAAAGCTTGATGCAATTTTTGAAGAATGAAGTCGACAATAACCGTACGTTTTCTTAGCGGTAGAGGGCTTTAACGTATCAGGTACAAAGTCTGGGAATTTTAGACGGAATGGTCCGAAAAAGAGGATGCCTGAAGAGGAAGGACCACAGTTTCCTTCTGCGATGGGTTTAATGAATCCTCATAGTATAACGAATAGATGTGTATTTTGCAAAAAAGCACACGAAAGCAGCCAATGCTTCAATTCACTTTATTTCGCGTTTTGTTGTTAGGTCTAATGGCTCCGTTCAGCTGTTGTGTGCAGACGGTGGAAAAGTTCAACAAGTAACATTTGTTTAATCCAAATTAAATACTCATATTTCTATGTAAAATGACACATTATTTTATAAATAAATAAGTAAGAAACAAAAGTTGTTTTTGTTTTACCTTTATTGTCCACTTGAATAAAATATTAAATATTGGAAGTACCGTATGGAGGCTATGTACCTAGCATGGAGGCTAGATTATGGCACCCTTCCTATCCAATCAACAACAAGAACGTTTAAAATTTCACACCTATCATGTCGAAGCTACAGACCACTTATGTGGAGGCCAGATTTGTAGTATCCTTCCATTTAACCAGGTGCTGAGATGGCGCTGAAATACGTGACATGTTTTTTAAAGAGTAAGATCGCATTCTACCAAATCACACAACACTTTTTTCTATGATCAAGAACAATGCTATTTCTTACGCTATGAGTTTTTTGACAACTATCAAATAATTCACGAAATGTCCATTAAACTACAATAGGGAACTTGCACTAAAAATTTTTTTTGCATAAAATTGTTAATTTATGTTTTAAAATGTTATATTCAAAATATTACGTCTTAACAATGAATAGTGTACGTACAACATCTAATCAAAGTTCCGCGCCTAAAATTTCCGTTTTAAACAACTTCAAAAGCGAGACCTGGGGTCTGACGTCACAGGCCACTCGTATCGTTTGTCCGTTCGGGGTGGGCTATTGCATTTAATGCAGTTTGCCCATAGATAAATAATATAGTTGAAATATCTTGTTTACTCTGTGGCAAAAATGATTTTTTCTGTGACAGGCAAAATATTAACATTTTATCTCTGTTGACATGTATCAAAAAGTTCTTTTTTATGAAATTACTTTTGTCGTTTCTTGTGTTGAAGAACAAAGAAGAAACAAGTAACTTAAAAATAAACAAACCTTTTAGTAATAAAAGTAAGAGTAACTAAAAAGTATTGGTGCTACTATAGTATGCGGTCTACAGTCGGGTTTCTACTATAGCTTGCGGTCTACCGAGGGATGCGGTGTAAGTATAAGCTGAGATGATAAAGATATTAACTTGTAAAATTACAATAATTATTCTTTTTATTTATGCGTATTATTAACTTTGTAAAGAAGGATTTTGTTGGCTATGTACACGTTCTATCGGTACGTCTGCTAATCACCATAATCTTTTCTCAGAAGGCTTTGAACACAATAATGAAAGGCTCCAGTAGGTATTAATAAACATTACAATAAAATATAATCTTTATTATAATGCAAATTACACCGTAATCTTTTCCAGGATATACGAAATCCTTCGATTAGAGGAAGGTAGATCAAACCCACGGGGCAAACCGTATACTATATAATATAATGGTACCAAACTATTGTTATAAACGGTTTAAACATGCTTATTAATAACTCTTACTTATTTGCCTTGACACCTCGCATTTCTCCAATAGACTAGCTTTCACTACTTTTTATAAAAGTTGCCACGATGAAGACATCAACGGTAGTAAGTTAGTCAGATTGACCTTTTGAAAAACCCTCGTCCGTCATATTATGCGTTTTAAACTCTTTACAAAGTAGCACTCAACTTTATCAATTTCAGTTTAAAACTAAGCTGATTGGGGAACTACTTATTACAATAGAACATAAATAATACCTAGGAATTTTCCATTAAAGACGATTAAAATGTAATATACCCGTGATACCTACCCTAATCGCGTTGTTTCCGACTAGCTAGCCTGCTTGACCGTGACCCGTGACGTCGAACCAATTAGAAGGACGTTCAAGAGCCTCCTAAGATATTTGAATTTTATAGCATTTTCAAACCGTCGTAATTAGCGTACGGGTTAAAAATATTTGTTTTTTTCGCATGCAAGCGTTTTAAGATCATGTTACCTTATGTTTTTTAATATCATTTTAATATTTAAAAATGTATGTAAGTTCCCTATTATAGAATCATGCTACCTAAAACTATAAATAACTTAAAATAACGAAATGCTGTTTTATTAAAAATAAATATAGTTTTATTTTTACAAATATTTTGTAAATACTTGAACCATTTTATATTTTTATCGCAACTACAAATTCGGACCGATTGAAAGGAGCACGGAATCTTTAAAATCAAAAGGAGAGACAAGATGGCTTACTAAGGAATGGCTTTACGGTACATTAACTAACGGCGAAAAAGTGGCTTATTCTCCATCTAAAGCATCATTATTTTGCTGTTGTCGTTTATTTGAGAACGTAAATACACCGAATGGATTTCAATTTTGCTCATCTGATGGATTTAATACTTGGTGGAAATTAAATCCTAACGTTTCAAGTCATGAATCAGGTGCACTCAGAAAGTAAATGCTTTTCAGATAATATTGACAGATAATTAATAAACGTGATTGTAAAACTTAGATAAACTTTTTTATTTTAAATCTAACCCGTATAATGCAAAATAATGATGACTGTTCTCGCCAAAAAGTTCTCTTTAATTAATCTATGTAATGTATAGTATACATTAAATTAAAATGCCTAAATAAGAGCGCAATAAAATTGTCTTCCGCCCCGGACAGCCAACACTCACGCTACGCCACTGATGCTTGGGCCTGAGATATGCCGCTCGAAAGGTCGAAAATAGCCCTTTTTACGCTATATTTGAAGAGCTATATCTCTAAGCCCAGTAAACCGATTTTCTAGCTCAAGGTCTCATTTTTCTCGTAATGTCAACTTGTTGATGAAATAATTTGCAAAATCGTAAAAGATACGCTGGATTTTATAGGTTAAGAAGAACGAAAAGAAAACTTTTATGATATACAACTATGATATTATGATAAAACCAGGACCGTTCGATTGAAAATCAAACCGAGCCTACCTGAAATAGATAAACATCTAGTAATTAAAAAAACATTTATTAAGAATATTTTTAACAGCCAGTACTTTAAATATTGAGATCACAATTCCGATTTAATTTTTTTTTGGGGACATATGTTTGATTGTTTAACACAGAACGTATCTGATACGTCCGTTTCATCTTCTTGGTATAACTTAATAATCTCATCTTCATATTCTTCCATAATCGATTCGCACTAAAAAATACATATTTTATAAGTATGACAAAAAATTTAAATGTGAATTGAATATACAGGGTGATTCTAAATAAATATGACAAACTTTAAGGGGTAATTCTACATGAAAAATAATGACAATTTGCTCGATAAACATATATGTCCGCAAATGCTTCGTTTCCGAAATACGGGGTGTTGAAATTTTTCTTGCTACAAACTGATGATTTATTTATTGCTCTTAAACCGGTTGAGATATGCAAATGGAATTTAGTGGGTTTTAAGAGGTAGTTTTTGTGCATTTTTTGACATATAATTAAGAATTTTATATTCACCATTAGCGCGTACGGGTAATGGTCTGAAATTAAAAAAAAAATAGTGCGCCACCGAGATATTCCAAATTAAAAATAGTGTTTAAATTCCTCGTTGAATTTGTGACACAATATCTATCTTCCCTTTTTTTCATACGACCCTTCATTTTCATGCAAAAAATAAAATATATTAACGCTGTCATACTTTAAGTTGGATTTATAGTTTGACGTAGCGTAGACGTAGACGCAACGCAGACGGAAGAAACGGACTGTAAACGTAAGAAAATAGTATGCCAATTTATAATTCGACGTAGCGGAATTTTTGCGCATGAGTAGAAAGAATGACTTAATTCAACAACATAGCCTATGCCCTATGCTGTAAATTATACATTATACGAACCGTAAACAAACTTTGTGTTTATTTATTTATACTATTATTTATTATAATATATAGGTATCCGTTTTGGTGTTACATGGATTAGGAAATACACGAAGGTATGCTCCTAGTGCCGTGGTATTTCCAACTATTTTGTTTCATTTCCTACTCTTTAAAATATTTAATAATGTTTATTGGATTTACCTATCGTATATGTGTGGATACCCCAGAATTAGACTAATAAACAACTCATGTTTATCTGAAATATTGAAACTACACCATGATATATTTTTATTAAATTAATAACTTAAGGCCCGGTCTTTTCACCTCCGAATAACTATTTATTGGAAAGTTTATCCGGCAGATTTCATGTAAATCTGTCAAATAAACCTCCGAATAATAGTTTAATAAATACTTTTATTCGAAGGTGAAAAGACCGGGCCTAATTGTAACAAATAATTAACAAAATTCAAATATGTTAATAAACACCTTAACCTTACAAAATGGATGAGGGCGTGTCCACTTTGGGCTTTGGGTGACAGAACAAAATTCTTGATTTTGATTGGCCAGACATAAGAAACGCACTGTAAAAGATGAAAGTTGGTCAACTCTTCCGTTACGCTACGTTTCTCTTACGTTCCGTCAGGCGCTTGCGTTCATTTATAAACAAGAGTACACAAAACTCGGTGTTGAACTTTTCCAGTGCGTCTACGTTACGTCTACGTCTATGCTACGTCAAACTATAAATCCAACTTTATTCATTTTTATTTGTCATACTTATTTAGAAACACCCTGTAGATGAATGATTAATAAATAATTAAAGATACAGTAAATAAATAAGTGTAGTGTATAATTCGATGTTTTCACAATTACCATTGGACAATGATTACTATGCATAAAGAATGAATGCATAAAGAAATTCATACGAGAATTATGAAAATATGAAAGAAAAAAATAGACATTATACTAGCCACATTGTTTAAGAAATGAAAGAAAGACTGGAGGCAATCTAACAATGTCTCTCTTTCAAAATTCAGTATCTAATATATTCTCATACAAAATTACTATTTTTGTATTTAATTCAAATGCAAAAGGAAGAGCACATTGCAAAACCTATAATTTTGTCAAATTTCAAAACAAATTTCTTCATGAAGCTATGTAAAAGCAAGTGTTCTTCTTCTTCTTCATTTTGTGTAGACCTGATTCTGTCTGTTTTTTCAATATGCCCCCAGTAAGTTGTCGCTCCATCGTTTTCGTGGCCTTTCCACTGATCGTCTTCCTATTGGGAAACGGTCTGTCGCCATCCTTACTGCTCTATTTGTTGTCATTCAGCTTATGTGGTTAAATAGCGTATTATGTGTGTTAAATAGCTACTACAAAATATTGACATCATTAATCAGACAAAGACTCTCAAAATACATTGAAACTAAAATAGGAGACTACCAGCGGGGATTAAGAGAGGGGATGTCAACAATATACCCAATACACATAGTCACGCAGTCAATTATTGAGAAGTATTACGAACATAATATCGACTTGCACATCCTTTTCATAGATGGCAAGCAAGCATTTGACAGCTTATTAAGACTCGATCTAATACAAGACATGGAAAACCTACATATTTCAATGAAACTCATGAAGCTTACGAAAATGATAATGACAGATCGACGGCAGCAATAATAACAGATGACATCTCCAAAAATATAGAAATAGCAACTGGAGTACGACATGGCCACTCTCTATCAACGTCACTATTTAATGTCGCTATAGAAGAAACAATAAGAGCTACCGAAATAAAAGATACAATTATTATAACATCGACGTTGCAACTTGTGACGTACGCTGATGACATAACAATGTGGCGCACGCGGATGATAGCATCGATTAGCAGAAACCGAAACAATTTAAAGGAAGAATTTGCGAAGTTGTGCAAGGAAGCATCCAAGAGGAGTTTGGCAATAAAACAAAATAAAACAAAATACCGAATATGCTCAAGAAAAAATACAGTTAATGTTAAGGTTCAATATTGACCAGTATGAGTTTAAAAAGGTAGAACACTTTAAATATCTTTGGGTCTCCGTTAACTCCAATAACGGGTCTCCGTTAACCCTTAAACGCCCAAGGGTGGGTAAAAATGTCCACCTAATGCGTATTCCCTTGTAACATATTTATTACGTGTTTAAAAATGTTTATAAAATTATTTATTGTTAAAAAGACAGCCCTTTATCGAATGTTAATTTGGTTCTACAGATATTTTTGAAAATAAAAGTAGCATCTTGAGTTAAATATGGGTGGGCATAAAAAGTACACCCTTGGTAAAACTTGTTACTAAAGATTTCTATATAATTTCTCGTTGGCAGGAAGATAATCCATATAATTATCGACGTATAATTACATAATCTACATAATTATCCGCCAAGGAGGAGGTTGAAAGGAAGAATGTGGAGAAAATCGACAAATCTGAATTGCTGGCTTTTACTGATATGTTAATTTTGATGTACATTGTAATTTTGTTGTAAGGTTTGTAAATTGTTTATATTAATATTTTAGAAGATGCTGTGTTTATTAAGCATAAGATTCTTAAGTTTAATCCATTTCTAACAACTCTCAATAAATATGTTAGCTATTTTCGAGGTGGACATTTTTTACCCACCCTTGGGCGTACATGGAACCTAAAAAAAGGTTGGGCGTTTAAGGGTTAATGGAACTAATGATAAAAGGCATGGTAATTAATGAAAGAATTCTGGCGGGAAACAGAAACTACTGGAAATACTAATACAACCACTTCCTCAAAGATAATAAGCTTACTCAGAATACTAAACTGAAAATTTACAGAGCAGCAATTAGAACTGTAATCATATATGGTACTGAAGTAATGTGTTTGACACAGAAAGTTGAAGAAAGATTAAGGATCCTAGAGAGAAAAATCATTCGGAGAATAGCAGGCCCACTAAACTTAGCTAAAAATGAATTTAGAAAACTGATGAACTACAAAGAAAACTTTTGAAAGGACAAGATATTGTCAAATTTATCAAGGCACAGAGACTCAGATGGATGGGACATATAGAACGGAGAAATCCAGAAGCAGTTATCAAGAAAATTACCAAACGGAGACCAGTATCAGGCAGACCACGAGGAAGACCGAAAACGAGATGGGAGAACCAGATAATTGCGGTCCTTAAGAAGATGGGAGCTAGAGAATGGACAACCATAAGCAAAAACAGGAACGAATGGACAAATATTGTAGAAGACGCTAAGTCCCACAACCAATTGTAAAATGTTAATATGTACAGTTACGGTCATTGAATAGTTTACAGGCTTACGTATCTAGGAGCCGATTTTTTAAATTATTACCTCGTTTAAACTCACCTTTTACGTCAAAGTGACGTTAACAGTGGTGTATCTAGAATAGGTTATTTAAAATTAAAAAATAAGAATAATCTAAAAATATATTTTACAAAGTTTAATAAAATGGAAAGTATAGAAAGAAGTTTTTTTTGAATGGAATGGATTATGGTCTTAATAATGAAAACAAGGAAGTCTGGTTTGAAAATACCGATTTTATTTTATATCTATCCGAAATTATCCAATCTTTGTTTGATTTTCCATATGCACATATATGGCTCACGTCCAAATCTGCAGCAACTTGTCTTAAAAACCAACCTTCTTCGAGTTGCTCTTGCTTTTGTGCATCATTCAAATTCATTTATTAACCATTTTGGAGGAGTTTTATATCGTTATTTTATGTTTCAACACTCGCGAAATTTTGTAGAAACACTAACGGTGAAATTCTACATGACAAAAACTTAGTTCTTAACAGATGGGCACAAGATTTCAGCGAACATCTAAATATAAACGATATTGAAGGAGGTTACAACATAGGAAATCAACAAAATCTACATCATCAACTACACAGTGAAGGCCCAACAAGAGAAGAAGTGTCAAATGCCATCCTACAACTCAGAGACAATAAAGCCCCAGGAATCGACGAAATCTGTTCGGAAATGTTTAAAAAAGGTGGTGATCAACTTTTTGCAACAATCCATAAACTGATAGTTCTTATATGGCAGAATGAATTGGTACCAGAAGAGTGGCTAAAGGGAGTAATATGTCCGTTGCATAAAGAAGGTGATCAACTGGATTGTAAGAACTATAGAGGCATTACTTTGTTAGCATCTGCATATAAAATCTTCGGCAATGTATTGTTTGAAAGACTTAAACATTTTACAAAGGATATTGTAGGTCAATACCAATGCGGATTTACTGCTGGAAAGTCAACTATACATCAAATTCAAGCACATAGGCAGATTCTAGAAAAGTCGCTAGAATATAACATGGATACCCACCATCTCTTCGTCGACTTCAAAGCAGCCTATGACATTGTTAAAAGAAGCGCATTATATAATGCAATGATAGACTTTGGGATCCCACCTAAGTTAGTTAAGTTGACCCAACTAACAATGCAAAACGTAAGCTCGTGCGTTAGAATTCAAGGAGAAAACTCTACGTTCTTCGACGTTAATAATGGTCTAAGACAGGGAGACGCGCTGGCGTGTCTCCTCTTTAATATTGCCTTGAAAAAGGCAGTCAGAAAATTAAATATTAGAATGAATGGAACTATTTTTAATAGATCGACGCAAATTCTCGCATTCGCTGACGATATAGTTATAGTGGGCAGAAGTTTGAGAGATATGGTGCAGTGTTTTACAAGGTTTGCGGACGCGGCAAGTGAATTAGGTCTTGTGGTAAACGAGGAAAAAACCAAATATATGTTGGTTTCTAAAAACTCCCGAAATATCCAACAGAGAATTCAAATTAACAATCACACCTTTGAGCAAGTCAAGGAATTCACATATCTTGGATCGCTAGTCAACTCAATAAACACGACAAGCGATGAAATGAAAAGACGCATAGCAATAGCAAACAGAACTGTTCACGGTCTCCATAAACATTTAAAAAATAAAAATATAAAACGTGCAGTGAAGCTCAATATATACAAGACCTTAATAAGACCGGCTTTGATATATGGAGCTGAAACGTGGACCCTATCTCAAAATGATGAAAGACTTCTTGGTATTTTTGAGAGAAAAATTCTTAGAAAGAGTTTTGGGGCAGTAAATGAAAATGGGCTATGGCGTCTAAGATACAACTTTGAACTGTATCAGTTATACACCGATCCAGATATTGTGAAATTCGTTAAAGTGCAGAGACTTAGATGGGCTGGGCATATTGCTAGGATGTCAGACCACGAATACACTAAGAGATTAACATTTTCAAAACCAGAGGGCACAAGAAGTAGAGGACGACCACGAAGAAGATGGATTGATGATGCGGAAGAAGACCTAAAAATTCTAGGGGTCAGAAGATGGAGGGAAATTGCCAGGAATCGATAGGAGTGGCGACTTCTTTGTGAGCAGGTTAAGATCCACAACGGATTGTCGAGCCACTTATGATGATGATGATGACTCGCGAAATTTTTGACAAGCATTGACTTTTTGACTTTGACATTTATGAAATCCGCACGACACTGCAATTTTACAGTATTACAATATAAAAATTAAGGTGTAAACTATTCAGTGATCGTAACTGTACATTCACACAAACACATCGACAAACCACCAAGATAAAGATGGGAGTAACCGTTCAATTGACGGTTATGGTCACCGCGAGCGATTCATCAATTCTGAATCGTTACACGGCTGGCTTTTAGCTAGTCAGTGATCCGTCTCGGTAAGACTAAACTATTCAGTGATCGTAACTGTACATTCACACAAACACATCGACAAACCACTAAGATGAAGATGGGAGTAACCGTTCAATTGACGGTTATGGTCACCGCGAGCGATTCATCAATTCTGAATTACACGGCTGGCTTTTAGCTAGTCAGTGATCCGTCTCAGTAAGACCAACTGCTGTTACCTCGTTCGATATTGTTCCGGCGGGCCACCTCTTTGTCTTCGATGGTCGAAGTGGGAAATAGATAGGGCGCGCATTGCTGCCGTGTCGGAGAATCGAACTGTGTGCACGATCGGTATCTACCCATCGTTACACTATCGAGCGGTTAGTGCACGTACCTTATTGGTTTGAGCCGATCTTGCGCCTCAGAGCGCACTATTAAAATATTGATACTTGGCCAAAAATGAACCTACGAACATTTTCCTAAGCTCAAAATGTTCCTTTATATGATATAAATATTCCAATGCTCAAAATAATAACAAAAATAAATTTCTTCAGGATCTTATAGGGAGGGGAGGAGGGACTAAACTTTAATTTGGTCACTTTCTGACTGTCATAATAATAATTTTTAACCGAGTTATTAGGCTATTTTCGCGTTTCTCAAATTTTAAATCGCGTATAACTCGAAAACAATTAATTTTAGAGAAAAATCACAAGAACCATTTTTTGCTCAGAATGACCCAAAGAATCCAAAAAAAATTTGTCCAAAGTGAAAAATGTGATTTTTTGAATTTGTAAAATAATGTTTAAACAATTTTCCGACCGCGGTATGGATTTGTTACAAGAACGCCCTGTGGATTTGTTATAAGGACGCCTTTTTGAGTAAGTTTGTGCAACAAAAACGAATCGGAATAATTTACCTAACGGGGGCGAGCATACAACCTGGACTATTTATATTTAAGAAGGCAAATAAATATTTCACTTCAAAAAAATTAATCTCTGGATAATTTAATAAAATAGTATCGGGAACGGTGAAAATAACAATAGAATAAAAAAATACGAAAAAAAAAATTTTAAGAAACGCTTTTCTTTAGTTACGAGTGACTAAAATTGTGAATATTAAAAAATCAACTAAAAAGCAAAAAGTAAGAAAAAAATCAAACTCAAAGGATTATTCGAAAAAAACTGTTAGACAGATTAAATATACAAAAATCTCACACATCCGTTAAAATATTGAAAAAATTTAACACACTCGTTAAAGAAAAGCATGGGGCGCGAAAAGTAAAAAAGTATATATCCTCAAACCGTTTATTCGATGAAGACGCGCCCCACGCTTTTCTTTAACGAATGTGTGAGATTTTTGTATATTTAATCTGTCATAACAATTTTTTTCGAATAATCCTTCGAGTTTGATTTATTTTTTATTTTTTTGCTTTTTAGTTGATTTTTTTATATCTTTAATTTTAGTCACTCGTAACTAATAGTGCAGCCGATATGTGAAACAATTATGCGTTTAATGATATAAGTATATAATTTGGACCACATAATATACTACACATATAAAGGTTCAAATTTAGATATGAGGTCATCTCAGATTTTGCCTTTTACAAAAATGGCGAGCATTCAAAATGGCGACTATACATATGTGACTAATAGCACGATAACTTTTGAACGAGACGTCAGATTTCAACCAAATTTGGTATATAGTTTCTTTTTTTGATGTATGAGATCGAGGTTTTGAACAGGAAGAATCGGTTTACCGGAGGTTGTGGTTTTCCTTGTTTTTATGTAAAAATATGTTGTTTTTTTTTTCAATTCTTTCACCCTGTATGTATTAATTTTTCAAAAAGTTAATACCGCCATTGAAAAGAGAGTAAAAATATTTTATAGGAAATATTTTGAACTTTTTAGTTATGTTAATTACCATTTAATAAATGCATAACGTATCTTCACATGTACCTATGTGCGGCAAATTCGTGCAAATATTATAAGAATTATTGTGCATTTTCAAGGTTCAAATTTAGATATGAGGCCATCTCAGTTTTTGTTCCTTTTACAAAAATGGCGGGCATTCAAAATGGCGACTAATAGCACGATAACTTTTGAACGAGACGTCAGATTTTAACCAAATTTGGTATATAGGTTCTTTTTTGATGAATAAGATCGAAGACTTGAACCGGAAGAATCGGTTTACCAGAAGTTGTGTTTTTACTGTTTTTTATGTAAAAATATGTTGTTTCTTTTTCAATTCTTTCACCCTGTATATATAAATTTTTCAAAAAGGTAATACCGCCATTGAAAAGAGTGTTAACATATTTCTTAGGAAATATTTTAAACATTTTAGTTATGTTAATTACCATTTAATAAATGCATAACGTATGTTCACATGTACCTATTTGCGGCAGATTCATTTTGAATGCTCATCATTTTTGTAAAAGACAAAATCTGAGATGGCCTCATATCTAAATTTGAATCTTTGTATGTGTAGTAGGTTCAAATTATATGCTTCTACCATTAAATGCACAATAATTCTTATACTTATTATTATTTGCACACGAATCTGCCGCACATAGGTACCTACATGTGAAGATACGTTATGCATTTATTAAATGGTAATTAATATAACTAAGAGTTCAACATATTCCTTAAAAAATATTTTTACGCTCTTTTCAACGCCGGTATTACCTTTTCGAAAAATTAATATATACATGGTGAAAGAATTGAAAAAATAAACAACATATTTTTACAAAAAAAATCAGGAAAAACATAACTTTTGGTAAACCGATTCTTCCGATTCAAGAGCTCGATCTTATACATAAAAAAAAGAACCTATATACCAAATTTGGTTGAAATCGGACTTTTCGTTCAAAAGTTATCGTGCTATTAGTCACATATGTATAGTCGCCATTTAGAATGCCCGCCTTTTTTGTAAAAGGCAAAATCTAAGATGGCCTCATATCTAAATTTGAACCTTTGTATGTGTAGTATATGTGTTCCAAATTATATGCTTCTACCATTAAATGCACAATAATTATTATATTTGCACGAATCTGTCGCACATAGGTACATGTGAAGATAAGTTATGCATTATTTATTACATGGTAATTAACATGACTAAAAAGTTCAAAATATTTCTTAAAAAATATTTTTACGCTATTTTCAATGCCGGTAATACCTTTTTGAAAAATTAATATATACAGGGTGAAAGAATTGAAAAAAAAAAACAACATATTTTTACACAAAAAATCAGGAAAAACATAACTTTTGGTAAACCGATTCTTTCGGTTCAGGAGCTCGATCTTATACATCAAAAAAAGAACACATACCAAATTTGGTTGAAGTCGGACTTTTCGTTTAAAAGTTATCGAGCTATTAGTCACATATGTATCGTCGCCATTTTGAATGCCCGCCATTTTTGTAAAAGGTAAAATCTGAGATGGCCTCATATCTAATTTTGAACCTTTATATGTGTAGTATATGTGGTCCAAGTTATATGCTTCTATCATTAAATGCACAATTCTTATAATATTTGCCACACTAAAAAGAAAATCTAAGTCTCTTTTTTTAAAATTGTTTTTTCGTATTTTTTTATTTTTTACTTTTTAGTCTTACACTTTTCAAACATTAAAATATATCGTCATGTTTAAAAAAATAATGTATATGATGGACACATTTTTTGCATTTATTTCAACATTAGATACATACCTACATTGTACATTTTCTGTAATTTCTTCACACATTTCTTAAATCAAAATGTTGCAAGTCACTTGCTAACATACTGTCAACATGTGAACAAGTCGAATGAGAGCTCAGATGGTACCTAGAGCATAATACATGGAATATTTTGAACATCCATGTTTAAGTTCGCATATTTAATTTATGTTTCCTTGGCGGATTACTTTTTAAGAGTTTTTACCCATATATTTTTACAATATTGTATTTTGGTGGTTAGCATGTCAGATCACGTAAGCATTGATAATGATTGGTCATCCAATCGAAAACTAGTTCTGTGATGTAGCCCTTTTTAGGGATTTTTAAATACAGTACCTAATACCTCGACTTAGGCTACCCCGACTTACGCGAACCCAGAGTTACGCGATTTTCAAATTTTGTAGATTTGTTATTTGATATGCGATTTTAAAATCTTGTCGATTCATTATTTGAGCGCCACACGATCATTTAGTTATCGACGAGATAGAATTAACACCCACACACTATTGCTCATCCAATGTATTATACATGTTTGGACTTTTCACACGGAATCAGCGATTTTATTTTGTATTAGGTATTTTTTATACTAAATTCGCTCTCCCGAGATTCACTTTGACACATTCGGAATAGGAAACTAGGAAACATACACACAAAAATTCCTACCTGACACTGTTAACTGCTCAAAACAACTTAATTTTTCATTAAAAAAAGAAGAATTATTAGAAATAGTGGGAGTGTATACTAATTTTATAAAATTATGGGGAGTTTATTTCTACAAAATATTTTTATTTTGTACAATAAATAATTATTGATTGGCGTAAGGTTTATGTTATTTATGTCTGTTTACTATTAATAATATTAGTTACAAGCAGGTATGTTTGGTTGTGTAGTAATTTCCAGTAACGCCTAGCAACTGAAATTCCCAAAAAAAAATTACTAATGTCACTAGACAGTTGTGTCAGAAAAGCGAATTGACTTTATCTACATTTTTGTTTAATGGAGTGGGTGTTTGTTACTTTTATAAAGGGATTTTTTGTTTTATATCTAAGAAGACTTGAAAGAGTAATAATGTCATACAAAAAAAAGTTAAACTGATCTGCCTGTATCGAATAAGAAAAGGAAAACGTTATCTTTGGAATGTAAACTTAACGTAATTAAAGATTTTGAATCAAAAATGAAATTTTGTGAATTATCAAAGAAGTTTGATCTATCGGAATCGACGGTCAGAACAATTATAAAGGACAAGGACAAAAATTCTCGACGCTGTAAAAAGACGTACATATATTATACGAAATTATACCCCGACTTACGCGAATTCGACTTACGCGATTATCGCTCGGTCCCACCTATCGCGTAAGTTCGGGGTATTACTGTATATACCTTTTATAAAGGATTTTATTCGTTTTTTGTTTTTTTTTATTTTCAAATTAATGTAGTTTTAAGAACTTACATAATATTTAAGACTTTTATTTAAATCTCCATCTTGGATAATATCAACTTCAGACCAATCTGGGTTCATAGTACCATCCTCAGAGAGCATGTTTAATAGTGTCAAGCTACCATCTCTTTTCCGTTTTGCACGTACGTAGTTATCCATTTCAGTACAAACTCCCTCAATTAACTCAGAAAGAGCTAACTCAGATCGAGTTTGTGGTATAGATTTATGCCCATAATTTCCATCGACATCAAGGCGGTATCCCCCAACATCCACTTTTTTATTAGGGTCTAATCTGTTAACTTTTTTCGTTAATTCATAAATACTCTTTTCACAAACTAAAACAAAAAATTATAAGAAATACAATACAAATAAATAATTGGTGATTAATTTATAATTGAATCGGTCATTGCGAAAACAATATAAGTCCATATTTTGGGTAAAATAGCTTTTCGACGCCATGATGTTTTTAAGATTTAAATCAACCATTCGGCACAAAAACAACGCCAGTTACTGTTTATATTGTATTTTTAAATATTGTGTGGTAGGTCGGTATGTTTCTCGGTCAGTTCGAAAACAACACATAATATATGTTCTTAACTTGTGTATTTTGACTGTTTCTTGCTGACAATAAAAAATTTTTCGACAAACATTAAAAATCATGGTTCATTTCGAAATCAACGTAAGTTCACAAAATTAAAAAGTTAATATCAAAAATTAAGTAACATTTAGTCTTTTTCTTGTATACAGTATTGGAAAGCTTTTTTCGGAACATAGGAACATTTACTGCAATAAGTTAGATTCTTGATTTGCAATTAACCAGTGTAAATTTCAAGACAACGTCGCGATGTTTCATATTATTTCATTTGTTCGACTGCACTGAACTGAGATCTCGGATTTGCAATTATCCAGTGTAAATTTTAATATAACGTCGCGATATTTTAAAATTAATTCATTTGTACGACTGTAATTCCTTTACCGCGGGTTTTCGCACAAACGATGCAATCCGATGGAGCACCTTAGTTCAGTGCAGTCGAACAAATGAATTAAATATGAAACATCGCGACGTTGCCTTGAAATTTACACTGGTTAGTTGCAAATCCAGAATCAAAGTTATTGCATTGAAAGTTCTTATGTTGCGAAAAAATATTTCCAATACTGTATAATATGTACATACATAATATATCTACACTAAGCATCAAAATTAACGAACCACCTTAAAAATGGGACATTTTTGATGTCTCGTATGTCCTAAACCTGTTGTTCGATTTGAGATATTTTTTAGTATATTATAGATTTATTCTTCAAGAATATCGATGTAATAATATTATTGCTACACAGGTAACTATCATTGTATACCAGGTGTAACAATGATAGTGTGTTTTTGCCTCAAAGTTTGGAACACCCTGTGGAATATTCTAGTGTATATAAAATATTGAAATTAAAACTCAACTGTAGCCTTAGGCTTTCTTAACATTTTGGTTTCTGATTCATTCGGTTATGTTGGATAATAAAAAAGTTGGGTGCTTTGACAACTAGCGATGTTATTCATCAATACAGGGTGTTTCTAATTAAGTACGACAATCTTTAAGGGGTAATTCTGCTTGAAAAAATAATGACCGTTTGCTTGATAAACATATGTCCGCAAATGCTTTGTTTCCGAGATACGGGATGTTGAATTTTTTCTTACAAACTGACGATTTATTTGTTGCTCTAAAACTGGTTGAGGTATGCAAATGAAATTTGATAGGTTTTAAGAGGTAGTTATTACGCATTTTTTGACATACAATTAAGAATTTTATATTCACCATTGGCGTGCATACGGGTATAAATATTTTAGATACATCCCGTATGCACGCCAATGATAAATATAAAATTCTTAATTGTATGTCAAACAATGCGCAATAACTACCCCTTAAAACGTACTAAATTTCATTTGCATATCTCAACCGGTTTTAGAGCAATAAATAAATCGTCAGTTTGTAAGAAAAAATTCAACATCCCGTATCTCGGAAACGAAGCATTTGTGGACATGTGTTTATAAAGCAAACGGTCATTATTTTCATGCAGAAAATTACCCCTTAAAGTTTGTCGCACATATATTGATGAATATCATAGCTAGTTGTTAAAGTACCTAACTTTTTTATTATCCCACATAAGCGAAAGAATCAAAAAGCCAAATGTTAAGAAAGCCTAAGGCTACAGTAGAGTTGTAATTTCCATATTTTATATACGCTAGAATATTCCACAGGGTGTACCAGACTTTGAGGAAAAAACACACTATCATTGTTAGACCTGGTATACAATGACACTTACCTGTTTAGCAATAATATTATTACATCGATATTCTTGAAGAATAAGGCTATAAGCTTTGCTATAAGACACAAAAAAAATCACTCAAATCGGACAACAGCTTTAGGAAATACAAGACATCAAAAATGTCCCATTTTTAAGGTAGTGCGTTAATTTTGATGCTTAGTATAAATTTCTATGTATTTTGACTGTTTCTTGCTGAAAATTAAGAAAAATCATTAAAAATTATGGTTCATTTCGAAAACAACATAAGTCCACAAACTTAAAAACTCAATATCAAAGAAAATACGCAACATTTAGACTTTTTTGTCTTTTAGTACGATGCATTTATAACGCATAATAATATATAAAATATATTATTACCACAGAATATCCAACTATTAATGGAATGCTGGTTCTCTCCCCCCCCCCCCCCACCGCCTCACATATTAACATTTATTTTCAGCACATATAGTCGAAGAAATGAAGCATTTTGAATTTTTTCGTCCAGCATGGATTTACTTGAAATTTTCACAGAAGGTAGGGCAAAGTCCAAGGATCATTTTCTATATCATGCTGCTGTACGCTAAAACCTTGGGGGTAGTTGCCACCCCATATCGGGGGTGAGAATTTTTTTATTACATTTTAACCATTAGTATGGTATAACTAGACCCAAACCCAGACATTTCTCGTCAATATTTCTAAAACTATGCGGTTTAGCATGAACAACCTTCTATACAAAAATGTTCTACATTAAATTTGAAATAAAAAAGGTCCTATGCATAATCCTTCTAAAATGAACGGTTCCAAAGTTACGGAGGTAGTTTAGTATAATTGGTCCAAAAAAGGCCTAACCCAGACATTCAAAGTAAAAGTTTTCGTTCAACACCAAATTGTTATTTATGGTCCACATATTGTTCAATAAAAAGTTACACCATTTTGAGCGTCCGGTTTGGGGGGGGGGGGAGATGGGGGAAAAATCTGTAAATTAGTAGTTTTTTTAAGTTTTTCGTCAATATTTCTAAAACTATGCTTTATCGTAAACAATGTTCTCTACAAAAATGTTCTACGTGAAATTTAAAACAAAAAAGGTCCTATACATAATTGTTATAAAATCAACGGTTCCAGAGTCACGGAGCGTAAACGTGGAGGTTTTCGATACTTTTTATATTCTTTGGGCAATTTATAGAAATTTTCTTTAACAGGATTGTGTTTTGTAAATAAAATTTGCTATGTCAGTGGCCGATGATATGTTAGTGATAAGCCCTTGAAGAAACGTCAACCTCAATACCCAAAATCATCATCAATTGCCCAGATAATATAAAAAGTATCGAAAACCTCCACTTTTCACCCTCCGTAACTCTGTAACCGTTGATTTTATAACAATTATGTATAGGACCTTTTTTGTTTTAAATTTTATGTAGAACATTTTTGTATAGACCATTGTTTACGCTAAAGCATAGTTTTAGAAATATTGACGAAAAACTTTAAAAAACTACTAATTTACCGACTTCTACCCCATCTCCCCCCCCCCCCTCGAAACCGGACGCTCAAAACTGTGTAACTTTTTACTGAACAATAGGTGGACCATATAGAACAATTTCGCGTTGGAGGAAAACTTTTGCTTTAGATGTCTGGGTTAGACCTTTTTTGGACCAAATATACTAACTATACTACCTCCGTAACTTTGGAACCGTTCATTTTAGAAGGATTATGTATGGGACCTTTTTTATTGCAAATTTGATGTAGAACATTTTTGTATAGAAGGTTGTTTATGCTAAACTGCATAGTTTTAGAAATATTGACGAAAAACCTAAAAAAACTACGAATTTACCGATTTCTCCCCCCTCTACCCCCCAAACCCGACGCTCAAAATGGTGTGACTTTTTTCTGAACATTGTGTCGACCATATAGAACAATTTGGTGGTGGAGGATAACTTTCACTTTGGATGTCTGGGTTATGGCATTATTTGGATCAATTATATCATACTACATGTAAATGGATGTAAAAAGTAATTTTAAGAAAAAATGTTTTTACATTTTCTTCATAAAACTAATATTTTTCGAGTTATTCGTGGTTGAAAGTAACAGTTTTTCGACGGAAAAATCGACTTTTTTAGAGGGTTTTTTGAGAATAACTCGAAAAATATGCATTTAATAAAAAAAAACTGTAGAAATCAAAATTGCATCTTTTAGTAACACAAACGAAACTGTTTTTCTATATTTTTACGACCAATACAAACCGAGATACGGCATGTTAAAGGCTAGCTTTTTTCGTCAAATGCATAATTTGAAATAATCAAAGCCAAATAACGGGAAAACTTTACATTTTTTTCAGGAAAACTTACATGCTGTTTTTTCAAGCATACAATAAGGTCTTTCAAACACAATAATAAAAAGTTTCTAGCACAAAAATTGAGCAACTTATGATCAAAAAAAAGTCGGTACCTAATTTTTTCTACGAAAAAAAAAACAGTGAAACAACCCCCTACCTACCCTTGTAACTAAAAATTGGTCTTCGCCTTTCTGTAATTCCTTCTATATTTATATTATCAATACACCCAAGAAGTTTGACCTATTTAAAAGGCCTAATTTTAGAAAAATTGGAGTTTAAAGAAAAATTGATTTTTTGCAATTTTGCATTTTTTATCATTTTCTTCAAAATATCTCCGAAAATACTGGAGATACGAAAAAAATGATAGATTACTAAATTGTAGATTTTTAATAGCTAAAATTTCCTTATGCATAGATTTTCATTACAGTGAACAGTTAGCGAGATATAGCTGTTTAAAACATCTATTTACGAGCAAACATCCCCTTATTCGAGCCCTTTAAACCCACCTCAATTAAAAATTAAGGGATCTTACGGAATTTAATTTACACAGTCTTATTACTCTTCAAAACTCCTACAAAACTGTTATTGAAAAAACTTTTTATCGCCAAAAATGAAGGAGCTATGTTTATAAAACTAATTTTTTTTTCGAAAAATTCGAATAGTCCCCTTACAGAGCATTTTCAATGTACCTATATAATACCACAGAGGCGGTTCGTATACTGGATGACTAAAAAACTATTTGTATGTGTATTTTTATATATTTGTAAATTCGTATTTTTGTGTAAATAAATGTTTTTGTAATTCTTTAATTCTACTTTTTTTCTGTATAGATCTATTAATTGTCTACTTATAAAAATTGCAATGTTTTTAAGGGTTGAAATATTATATTATATCCTAAAGCATAAAACAATCATTATTTAACCAGTCAAAACCAAATTTTACCTATACATATTAAAGTTTACAATGTTTTTATATAATTTTTAACAATAAGGGTAGTTTACACCAGTAAGATGATCCTAATCCCAAATTTTTATGTAAATTGACGCAAGCCGAAATTATTCTTTTAGGATAAGTAAACTTTTCATATATAGCTCCAACAAGGGTGGTTTTAAGGGTTGAAATATTGTGATATTATATCTTAAAGGACAAAAAAATAATTATGTAACTAATAAGAAGCAAATGTTGACAATATTAAAGTTTAAAATGTTATTTTATAATTTTTTACAATTAGGGGTGGTTTTCACCCTTAAAAAACCAAAAGCGTACAACGGCTCAATATAGAAAATTAACTAGAGGGTGAAATGAGCCTAATCCCAAATTTTTGTACAAATCGATGCTGGACGAAAAAATTGCCATTTTTGAGGTTTTGCCATTTTTCCAGCTTCATTTCCTCAACTAATAAGCAAAACGCTCGGATAGGTCGATTTTTAAAATAATCATAGTATACTAAAGCATCAATGTTTCGAACTTTACGCGATTCCTCTTCAGGTGAGTTATAATTTTGATTTTTTTAAATGGGAAAATACGTCATGTAATACCTCATTTACAGTTGAGTCCGCGAATCTTTACCCGTGCGTCATCATTTAAAGCATACTAAATAAGTCGATCATAAGTCGGAAATTGAAATTTACTAAACGCAACAGCAAGTCACTTAATGTCACTTGCTGTTGCGTTTATTAAATTTCAATTTCCGACTTATCATCGACTTATTTCGTATACTTTAAATGATGACGCACGGGTAAAGATTCAGGGACTCAACTGTAAAAGCTTTTGAAATACTGATTACAAAAATGTATAATACTTGCGCAAAATTTCAGTCAAATACTTTTTAAATGCATTCATTTTTTTCGAATCCTGAGAAAACTTATGAACATTTTTTCAAAAATTTAGATGCAGAATGAAAGATTAAATTATTACCGAGGGCCAAAAGTTCCTTAGAATAAACAAAAAGTTTCTTTTGAATAATATATTTAAAATTACAAATCATACTCAATTTTCTCTTCGTGTTCATCCCTGTAACTTATTAAATTATTAAAGTTTTCGGGGACTTTCCGCGCTCGGTAATAACGTAATTTTTCAGTCTGCGTTTAAATTTTTCAAAAATATTATTAATTTTCTGTAATTTGCGCAAGTATTATACTGAAAATTTGTAATTATATAATTACAAATTCCCATTAAAAAAAATCAAAGTTATCACTGTCACCTGAAGAGGGATCGCGTAAAGTTCAAAACGTTGTTGCTATAATATACTATGATTATTTTAAAAATCGACCTGTAACAATTATTCCAGCTGTCCAGCTCACTGTATGTTGTTTTCGCAATGACCGATTTAATTATAATAGTACAGTCACTGAAGGTTTTCTTTCACCTTTCGATTTCTTTGAACCGTCATCGATTTTCATGAAAATTGGTGAGTAGTTAGAAAATACTTCAAAAAACAAAAGTGATAAGGCGCCAATTTGCACTTTTATCCTTCGGGTGGATGCCACCCCCTCACGGGGGTGAAAATTATTTTATTAGAAATAACCCCATATATCGACAGAGAAATTTTAAGCAAAATGTGTCTTATCAAGTTATTAAAATAAATCAATACTTTTTGAGCTTTTATGGATCAAAGATTTTAATTTTTCGTAAAAAAATGCAGGTTTTAAAGCGGTGTTCATAAATAACTATAGTATTTTTACTACAAAAGCGATATTACGTAGGTCAAAATTTTTGACGTAAGAGAACTGTCAAAACATTAGAATGTGACTTTTCATTATTGCCATGTTTATAATAAAAAGTCACATTCTAATGTTTTGACAGTTCTCTTACGTCAAAAATTTTGACCTACGTAATATCGCTTTTGTAGTAAAAATACTATATAACGTTTTTTACAATATCAAAATTGAAACTAATAAAAAATCGAATAAATTCCTTACTTGAAAAACCTTTAATATGAATTCAAAGTGAGTTATAGGTAATTAAATGTATATTTTTTTCGGCGAGTACCCAAATCTAAATATTCAAGCTTAAATAAAGGGAAAAAACTATGCATTTTATAAAATATACTTATTCAACACTTGTCAAAGTACTCAAGAATGCCTATTAAATCTCCAGAGCTCCAGAAGTGGTTCATACCAGCAAAATTAAGCAAGTTATGAAAAAAAAAAGAGGACCCTTCAGAATTTTTTAGGAAGTGAAAAATAAAACATACGCTATTACCACAAAAATTAAAATGTATAGTAATTTCTATTAAACTTTCTTTACTTTAGCATAAGTAATGATCTCAAACATTTTGACTAGTTTAGAATGCATATTATTTAAAAAAATCATGAGTTTTTCAAATGTTAGTAAATTCCATTTTCTAAAAGCCTAAACTTTACTAAGAAAACATGTAACAGGGGCCCTTTAACATTTTATATTAAAAAAATAGGGGATTTAAAATATTAATTATTTGAATACGATTTTATAGCACTTCAAATTACCTTTTACATGGTGTTTATATAAACCTGATATCAATCAAATTAAACGGAGTTATTGTGAAAAAAACAATACATTTTTTTGTAAAAAATTTTGGAGCATAAATTTTGAAAAAATTTTGGAGCATAAATTTTGAAAAAATTTTGGAGCATAAATTTTGATGCTATCAACTACTTCTGGGGCTCATTTACAACCTACAAAATTCTTTTTTAACGAACTTTCTAAGATAAAACAAAAAAGTTACGGTTAAAAAAAAAACAATATATTTTTTTGAAAAAAAAAGGAGAAATCCAATTGGAAGCATAATATTGTAAGTTGGCGGTGTTTTTAGTCATTGGCCTTATTTATTCTTCTTTATTTATGTATTATTAATAGATTCTAGAAGTTTGACTGGCTTAGAATGATTAGTTTTAAAAAAACTGAAGTTTAAAGCGAATAACGAATGTTTGCAATTTGGTAAAAAATGCCATTTTCTTCAGAATAGAAAGATTAGCGTCAGAGATACGAAAAAATATTTAAATATGAAATTGTAGGTAATTTAATTCCCAAGAACTTGGTTTGATAAAATTGGTTCTACGGCAAAAATTGAGTGAATCGTAAATGAGTGTATCGAAAAACATTGATTTTTTAGATATAAAACTAACACTTTCGATAGCGAATAAATCAAAAACTATTAATTTTATCAAAAAAATGTATAGAAGATTTTTTGCTTAGAATGAATGTTTTTGTTAACTTTTGCGGTCAAAATATAATAAAAAATTTCCACCCCTGAGATGGGGTGTCGCCTGTCGGCATCATATAGATTTTGATCCATGGACTATCCACTACTTATTCTCAAATTTTCAAGCAAATTGATCCATTCTGTAAAAATTGCGAGGTGAAAAGCTTTGGTTCCTGGACTATATAAATAATTATATTATTTTGTAAGGTTATAAACATCACATACTTGTTATTTGTATTTAAATAATTATTTTATTCCAATTTCGGTTGATTTTATTTTTTTCTTAACTTTGTGTTTTGTTTTACTATTTTTCTTCTAAAAATAGTTAGCGCTTAACTGCTTTATCAGCTAAATATTTTGTCCTTCAAAGGAAACAATTAACTTAATCACAATCATATACAATTTCTATGGTTCTATGCCACATTCCAAGCAACAAAATACATTTGTCAGTTGGCAACTCTTGACTTTCGTTCTGTCATGTCAGTCTCAGCAGGGAATGTTTTTATTATGTCTGTCATCTATTTAAGAAATTATCATTGAGTTGGAAGTAGGTATTGTCTGTGCATAGTGTTCGTAAATCCATGATAGCTGATAAATTCAGTTTGGTTTTATTTATCAATGTATTGTCCCTCTTTAGTTTACTCTTATAGTCAGGATTAACGAGCATGAAACCATGAAACGTACATTAAAAACAAAGATCTCAATAAATAACAGATATGCAAACATGTCTGGGACAACAAACATAGACCACAGTGGAAAGACGCATCATAAATCATTAAGGAAACAGACTTGAAAAAGAGAAAAATCAAAGAAGCAGCCATTATCCTACTAAATGAAGAAAAATGCGTAGCACATCCATCAGCAGAATGTAGCAGACTTTGTTGCCAGTACCAATACTTAAAGAAGAGGTTAATAACCAGAACATACCAACAGTATAGAGGATAAGAAAATGTAGAACACATGTCTCTTTCAAATACTATGCATAAGCAACATACAATACATAATAACACAATTTACAATTTTTTTACCCAAAAACTCATTATTACGAACACAGTACCACAGATAAAAAAAGTAATATTTAGACAATGATGTAATTGTCATTACAACCAAACTGTGGCTAATCCCATATAAAAATAACACTTCTATATCAAATACTATATCGGTATCTCTCCAATTTGTCATGGATGCAGTAAACACAATCCTGAACAAAGCGTTGAATACTCAGATATTTGAGCAGTTATGTGAAGAAAATGGCGAGAACTTCCACTAATTACTTCTTCACACTAATGTATGCTGGCTATAGAAAGGCTTATACTCGTTTTTACACTATTTGAAACTGCTCTAGAGTTTTTCGATAGTAAAGATGAAAATTTGAAAGAAAATTTATTGAAGAAAAAAACAGGCATTGCTTATTTGACAGATTTGTTTGCCAAATTTAATATGGTGAACTTGCAATTGCAAGTGAGTTTAAATTTGATAAAAACAAAGTCGATTACTTCAACGTTTCTTGCCAGAATTAAACAGATGAAGCAAAACATTGAACGGTATGATTCTTCCCAGTTCTCAAATTTGTTCCAGGTAATCTGCCAGGATGACAATGTTTCAACCTATGTCCAACATTTGAATGTCATCTATTCAGATTTTGAAAATGGATTTGGGGATATTTTGACCACTGTAATACTGCAATGGATTATCAATCCATTTGGTGACATAGGGCTTTTCATTCACAGTCATTTGTTTCAAGCTTCTGTCATGTGTCACATAATATTAATATATCTACATCGTACATTATTGGTATATACCAATGATACAAACCAAAGACGTATGACATAGATATATTAATATTATGTGACATATGACAGAAGCTCGAAACAAATGACAATCGATGAAAAGCACTATTGAAGAAATGTATGTTACATTACAAGACGAACTGATTGAAATAAGCACTAACGAAGAACTTAAGGTACAGTTTAGAAACAGATATCAACAATTCTGGCCTCAAAAAGACATACATGTTACCTACTTATTCTGTATTATGGATTACTGAGAAAAAGTGTTTAATTGTTTTTTTATCTTCATACTTACTAGAAAGGGGTTTCAGCGCAGTTATAAACCTCGCAATAATAAAAAGAAACAAACTGGACACCATTAACCTAGGACACTTGAGATTAAACATATCTAAATTATAGTCCATTCCAGGAATAAACGACTGCTTTGGATCATCCCAACAACGAATATTTTAGTGTGCAATATAAGAAGTATGAAAGTAAATTGCTCTAATAATTATTCCAATAAACAACAATGTAATTTGCAATTTACTTTTGTTCTTTATATTTTGCACACTAAAATATTCGTTTTAATTCGCGATAATCCAAAACAGTCATATATTCATGGAATAGGGTATAAATAATGCCAAATATTGATAATTTATTATTGAACCATTAAGTTCATCCCTCCCATTAAATGAATTTATTTTTTGCTTAGTTTTTTTCATGTAACAGTTACTATATTTTGATTTAAATTTAATTAGTAAATGTGTAAAAATGTTTTGTTTTTTTTACTTATTCACACAGTAAGTACTTCACTACTGTTAAAAATTTAATCTTTCTTAGGTGAATTGCAGGGGGTCTATTTAAAATTGAAAAGCATGACAAAGGGTATATGACAGAAAATAGTTTAGGAACATCTGCAATGAACAGTTGAGTAACTTCTATTTTCATTTTGTAGTGCCTATCTGGTTCGGATATTGGCAACCATCATGTGGCAATCTATACTTTGCATACTGCCGCTCTGAAAAGATTTGTGGTTGTTGTGTTGATCCACGTACATAGATTTTCTTAGCCAGGAAATATAACGAATAAAATTTGAAAAATTCATTAAGCTAAGACTCACTGTAAAGAACAACTACTGACCATAGTGAATAAAAATATGATAATTTTTAACTAATAATTTTACTTTTAATTTTTAGTATTGGTTTTTGTATCTGGAATTTTGCCCCATCCTTGGTTCTTATTACTATTTTGAAGGCAATGATGAATTTTCATAACTGTGGACTGTGAGTTCTTTTGAATTATAAATTTTAAAGTCTTTAAGATTTAAAAAGTTTAGTTTGAACATGTTTAAATTATTTTTACAGTGTACTCTTGAAAGCCAAAAAGTACATAGGGATATATTGAGTTTTTAGAATAATTAAAGATTTTTATTGTAATGAACCAGACCACATTTCTACATTAAAGGAAGGTAAAAATAAAGGAACTAACCTAAACACCGCAACTCAGTTGAATCAATTTCAGGATCTGTGGCAAAGGTTTGACCCAGTACAAATTTAATATTAATGCATAACAACGCTAACATTAAACACAAATATCTCATTTTACTTATTTAAACTGCTTTAACTAACAAAATATTAATAATATTTTATTTCTTTTTGACACGTACGGTACAGTACCCCAGTACCACGTGCCACGTACCATTAAAAACACAGCAAAACCAACCAATAGCCATAGGCCATAGTACATTTGTGGTTATCACGTGGTCATGACCAATGACCAATTGCGTACCACGTACCACCAATAACATTATGGTGAATTATAGTCCGTACAATATAGATACCGTTACACGTCATTACTACGTCAGGGATCTAAGTCAGGGCCGTGCGGTGCTATGATGCGGCGAGAAAATTGTCAGATTGTGTAAAAATGTTGTCAGAAACTATAGAAAAAATGAAAAGTTGCAGACAATATGGCTAATGACCAAATGAAAATTTAATGAAATTGCAGAAAATTTTGTTCCGAATATCCAGCTGAAAATGAAATTCGAGCCAGGAGAAAAAAGCGTTTATTTGACTACGAAAAATCTGTGGAAAAGATCTTAACAGATGAAGCTTAATTTGAAATTTTGTTCATCTACATTGATGAGCGTGCTAATAACGGGCAGAATAACGCCACAGTATACAGAGGGTAGTTGGTTAGTTAAATTTGGAATATACGGAAGTTTTTTATATTTAATATCTTGTGGAGGATAATCTAATAATTGTCCATCATAAAATCGTGTGTTGAATATAGGGCTTTTCATTCACAGTCATTTGTTTCGAGCTTCCGTCATGTGTCACATGGCAATCGATGAAAAGCCCTATTAGCTGTTTTAAGGTAGCTTTAGGATAACCGTTGTTTATCACTGATTTGTTCTATTTTATTTTTCATGGCAATAACGGCATTACACTTTTGACTTTTAGGATGTTGTTTGTTTGGGTTTATATGACTGCGGACACTAAATCCATTCGCCAATTTTACTATTTTTTATTTTATTAGTCATTTTTTCGTATCTTATCCTAAAACTAATACTAATATAACAAACAATTCTACTAATAAATAATTATTTTTGTATTTTTTTTTAATAATTTTATATATATATATATATATATATATATATATATATATATATATATATATATATATATTTTTATTAATTTTTTTCCAAATGATGTTCTCAGAGTTCCACAGCAAAAACTGCAACATTCTTCTTTAGCCCTCTACTTCATTCGAAAGCTATTTTACTATGGACTGTCCAAGTTCGTCATTCATTTTTATCTACATATTTTTTTTTATATTTTTTTTAATTATTATATTTTTTTTTTCTATTTTTTTTTATATATCTTTTTTATATTTTTTCTTTCTTTTTTTTATTATTTTTTTTTATTTTTTTATTTTTATTTTTTTTTTTTATTTTATTATTTTTTTTATATTTCTTTTCTTTTTTTTTCTTTTCTTTTCTTTTTTTTTCTTTTAACATATAACAATTTACAAGAAATACTTACTCTATATTTTACAATTACAATTTAAGCTTAATATCTAAAATATGTTTATACAATAGTCGGTATACCAACTCATTATTTTCTAATGTTAATAAATAATTTAAATTAATGGGATGGTGGACATCAGTCAAAGAATACAGTGAATTTAAAAACATATTAACTTTATTAGAGATAAGAGAACAGGTCAAAATTTTGTGTTGTAGATTGCCCAACTGTCCACAAATACATTGTGGACTATCAGCTATATTAATTTTAAATAAATATGATGGAGTAAGACAGTGGTCAAATCTCATTCTGCATATGGTTCTTATCATATCTTTTGTCGACTCCATTTTAGAAAACCAAGGTTTATCCGTTATATAGTTTCTGATTGATCTGTAGTGGTTTCCTGTATTTACGTTTTCATCAATATACCTTTCTTTCCATTCTTTCTTAATCTCTTTGAATAAATTTGATTCAATATCTTTTGGCGTAAAAAGATAATGGGTTAATACTCCTTGTGTCACCGCGTTTTTAGCCAATTCATCTACCATTTCATTTCCAGTTATTCCACAGTGGCTTTTAACCCATGCCAACTTAACAGACTTTCCTTGTTGCTGAAGTTCTTTAATTTTATTTATGATATATAATTCAATGTAGTTCACTTTTGATTTAGGATTTATAGCACTAATTTTACTAAGAGAACTTTTACTGTCACTAAAAATTATAAACTTTGAATGATTTATATTAGATAAATATTTTAGTGCTTCCATTATCGCTATTAATTCAGCTGTGTATATACTCATAATAGAATTTAGTTTAAACATTTTACTAATTTTATTACTGCTATCCCAATAGGCACATCCCACACCTTGACTTTTAGGATAATTAGATGCAAAGTTTAGAAACCTTCCTGATGTTGTAGGCTTTTGATACCAGTCTAGAATAATATGATTGCTTGTTTTGCGGATGACTTTGCTGTCTAGAAACGGTACACTATTGTCTTTCTCGATTTCAACAGCAAACTGAATGTTTTGGTTAAATGAATCAAAAACTTGTAACGTTGTTTGTATATGATCTTGTGGGACAGCGCAAATTATATCATCAACATATTTATATAGGAAAGGTAGCTTGAAGGGCAAATTAGTGACAACCCAAGTAGTACAATAAAAACATTTTAGTTTTATTTAAGGTTTATAAAGGTTTTATTGTGGTAAATAAGAAGATAATGGTTCTAAAGTTACTTTGTAGATGTACTGCCAGAACTTTAAAACTGTTAAGCATTTGTCACTAGTTTTAAAATATCTAATAAGACTATCAAATAAGACTAATTAATCTTAATAGATAATTTGTCTTATTGTAGTTTTAGAATGGTTTATTCTCAGTTCACTTTAAAACTAATCAGTTTTATGAAGAACTTCCGGACTGTTTGGTTTTATTAGATTCTAGTTTGTGACCTTTTTAGTTTTATTGTAGTTTTAAAGATTCTCCAAATATGACTAATAAAACCTATTATTAAAACTACTTACTTGATCTCAAGACTCTTATGTCAGTAAAACATATGCCTTAAAACTATTTTTTTAGTTTTTTAAGTTGCTTTCTTAAAAGCAATTAGTAGTGTATATTAAAACCAAACGCTCTTAACTAAATCAATTTGGTTATCGTAAAGACTAAACTATGTTTCTTGTTAGAAAAAATAAAACTAAATTCATTCCCTCTTCTTTCATGTCCAAAAAATGTACAGTGGTGTAGTGTGTTGTAAAAAGTGGAAGTACAGTTATTATGGAAGAAATAAGTCGCAAGTACTTAAAAATATAAACGAACTGGGCCTCGATTTTTGACCCTTCGCTGCGTTATCGAACGTATTCCTTTCGTGTCTGTTTAATATACGAAGCGAATACGTTCGATAACGAAGCGAAGGGTCAAAAATCGAGGCCCTGGTCATTTTAAAAGAAAAATACAACACACATACAGCACTACGACGCCTCGATTTTAGGTTAGATTAACGTTAAAACCGAGTGGCATTATTGACAGCAGCATTAAAAACTAGACAGCAGCATATTGCTTTCTGGAAATGCTGAAAGCCATGATATATTACAATATAAGGCTTACATAAAAATTATAAATAAGCGACTTAAAGACATAAATTTGATTTATTTTAACATTATAACATTAAAATTGTAGATAAAATTATTTTTTTTTCAAATTAATATTTTTCGGATTTAAACTTTTTTATTATTTTTATTTTATATACGCCAAAAGTCAGAAAATTTAGGGCGCGTGAATTATTTAGACCTATTTTGGTCAACATTATCAATAAAGTTGGGTGCGCAAGTGTTTTTCTATCTTGACAGTCCGAAATAACCAAGTACTTTTTATTATTTTATGGTTACAAATACGTATCTATTCTCCTTTTCTTGACCATTTTTCAGTGCGTCACAAATTATAGAAAAAAAAAGGTAAGTCCGTGATAATACACATTTATGACATTTATTCTAACATGACATTTTAGTTAAATCTGACAGTTGTCACATTTTATTTTTAATTTGGAATAAAAACAAATCAATCGTGTCTATTGCATTTATAAAATGGTATTTTCTTTGATTTGTATAGTCTTATAAATTGTACACATTATATTAATAATATTATTATTTTATTTAATAAATAATTCTTTTTTGATTATGGCGCCATCTATCGACAACTAGAATAACTGTTTATAAATGTTATAAATGTCTGTAATCAGCGACGTGCGTTTTTTTCTGTCACATACAATTTAATGCGTTAGAGAGAAATCGAAAAACTGTTACGCACTGAAAAATGATCATGAAAAGGACTATACCTATCATAACGCATGTAAACATTTGTTGGCCTATATGGAATATATGGGTTTAAAGAATCATTTAATATGGTAAATTTTCTTTAAAAGTGTCCATTTAAGAAACCTTTTTAAGTTTGTTATAAAACTTCCTGCATTTAAAGTGTCTTTTAACATGGTTAAAGCACCTTCACAGCAGTTTTAAAACCAGTTGCTTAAGAAAACATAGTTTTAAGAAGGTTTTTATTTTTGGTTTTATTGACCTCTTTCAGAGTGGGCCCTGTCGAGTCATTATTCGCGGTGTGCAAGTACTTTGAGGCGATACGAGAAACGATCGTGTGAGAATAGCGGAGAAATATTGTAAAGACCGCGTCCCACCATCAAATAATTTGATCAAACTGGTTTGAGCAAACTGAAAGTGACAGTTAGTGACGTCACATCCTGAGTGTTCATTGTGGATAATAATGAAAAATTTTAATTTTAAATAAAGTACAAACAAGTTAGACAACTCAATACAAAAAATTTGATCAAACTAGACTGATAGTGAGAGCACAGATTTTTAGAATTTCAAAAAAACTGCAATTGTGACGTCACTTTGACGTACTTCCTCAAGTACGTCAAGTTTGCTCAAACTGTTTGATCAAATTATTTGATGGTGAGACGCGGCCTTAACTTTCTTAAATAATTCATTGTCAATTGAAGTTGTCAAATTGACGTATATTTCATATCTACTGTCAATGAAGAAGAAAAATTATATATTGCTCCACAATATTGATATGATATGCAATCTATATATATAAAAGAAAGTCGAGTTATGTTAGTTACACCGTTAATAACTCGAGAACGGCTCAACAGATTTTTATGAAATTTTACACGTGTATTCTACCGGACTGGGAATAGGCATAACTCTGATTTTATTGATATGATATGCAATCTATATATATATAAAAGAAAGTCGAGTTATGTTAGTTACACCGTTAATAACTCGAGAACGGCTCAACAGATTTTTATGAAATTTTACACGTGTATTCTACCGGACTGGGAATAGGCATAACTCTGATTTCATGACCGTACGTCATAAGGGGGCTTGCCCCCCTGATATATTTTTTAAATTTTTTGACAAACCGTTTTTTCTTAATTTTGTATGATGTAGAAGCAAGAGATACATACAATCCTAAATTTTCCCTTTTTTATCTTCAACCGTTATTTTTTAATAGCCATTTAAATATTTTACATCTTTGTTGCCATACTCCTCCAAAACGAATTGACCGATTTTTATGAAATTTGGCAGGTATACTCCCTGCTTTGGCAGGTAGATTCCGAACAAAACGCTGCTATTTTTTCTTCTTTAGCACAGTCCGTTTCCGAAATAGCGAACCGTAAGCCGTAGAAAAATTCTGAGCACAGAAGAAGGATGAACGGGAAATTTCATAAAAGAAAAGTGCAACAGATTAACTTTTGGACTCAAATTGGATAAAATATAAATTTTTTAATTTTACGCAATTTTCAAAAAATCTTGCTTTCGCCTGGGCAAACCATCCAGTTTATTTATGTTTATTAGATGAACTAACGAAAAATATCATGTACACTATTGCATGTATTAAATGATTCATATTATTTTTTGTTATTGTCATAATTAATTAATATTTAGAATTTTAAGCTTTAACTGCCCGCGCATCAAAATATAACATAGCTACTCGCGTGGCGTACTTTATACACCACAAGAAGATACACTTAAAAACAGCGGATTTGTTTAGTTTTTTTTTGAAAAATTACACTTATTTGTTTGTTATAAACCTTACTCGGCGTCAGCGAATACTTGGAGTTCCTTCTCAGTAAGCAAATTGGGATATATAACTGGAATCTGATTCCGTGATAAATAAAATTGCTAATAAAAATTTTTTTAAAATATTTTTTACTTGAGAAAAAGTATTGTTTATAAAGAAAAATATATTTTGTGCCGTAATGACTAAAAAACATTCGAAATATGTACTTATATTACTAATTGTATTACTATAATTGTGGCGTATGTTATCCACCACAAGAAACAACAAATAATAAACTATAAATTACGATCTTCCTAGAACGCCGATTATAACGAAACTGTGTGTGTGTGTGTGTGTGTGTGTGTGTGTGTGTGTGTGTGTGTGTGTGTGTGTGTGTGTGTGTGTGTGTGTGTGTGTGTGTGTGTGTGTGTGTGTGTGTGTGTGTGTGTGTGTGTGTGTGTGTGTGTGTGTGTGTGTGTGTGTGTGTGTGTGTGTGTGTGTGTGTGTGTGTGTGTGTGTGTGTGTGTGTGTGTGTGTGTGTGTGTGTGTGTGTGTGTGTGTGTGTGTGTGTGTGTGTGTGTGTGTGTGTGTGTGTGTGTGTGTGTGTGTGTGTGTGTGTGTGTGTGTGTGTGTGTGTGTGTGTGTGTGTGTGTGTGTGTGTGTGTGTGTGTGTGTGTGTGTGTGTGTGTGTGTGTGTGTGTGTGTGTGTGTGTGTGTGTGTGTGTGTGTGTGTGTGTGTGTGTGTGTGTGTGTGTGTGTGTGTGTGTGTGTGTGTGTGTGTGTGTGTGTGTGTGTGTGTGTGTGTGTGTGTGTGTGTGTGTGTGTGTGTGTGTGTGTGTGTGTGTGTGTGTGTGTGTGTGTGTGTGTGTGTGTGTGTGTGTGTGTGTGTGTGTGTGTGTGTGTGTGTGTGTGTGTGTGTGTGTGTGTGTGTGTGTGTGTGTGTGTGTGTGTGTGTGTGTGTGTGTGTGTGTGTGTGTGTGTGTGTGTGTGTGTGTGTGTGTGTGTGTGTGTGTGTGTGTGTGTGTGTGTGTGTTTATGTTTTATTGGCACTAGTTTAAGCAACCAACTGGCCAGTCAATGTGTTTTGAATTCTCTCTTTTACAAAATATATGCTTAGTATCTAAATTTAAAACTATTACTGCTACTAAGTTTTTTTTACTCTGTTTTTATTTATTATTATTTTTCTAATATATTTTTTAACATTTTTTTTATTATATTTTTTATTTTTTTTTATTTAGTTTTTTTTTCTTTTGTTTTTATGTATTTTTTTGTATATTTTTTTACTACGCTAAGACCTTAACCCGATTCAACCTCGCGGAGGTTTAGATCTTCTTAGTAACTTTTTATTTTATTTAATTATTATTTTTTTTATTATTTTTTTTTATTATTTTTTTTTTCAGAGCTTTAATTTTAAACAATTAACATGGTTGTATAAAATTTTATAAACATCTAGATTGTTTGATTGTAAAAGGTATATAAGATTAAAAGGAAATTATTAACTTGAACTAGATTGGTAAAACAGTTTGATATTTCAATAAAATGTAAAGGACATTCTAACAGCATATGTTGTAGATCAGCTAGCTCTCCACATAAACATTCATCATTATCTACAAGTCCTATTTCTCTTTTGTAGACTGGAGTCAGACAGTAATTACTTCTTATTCGACAAATAGTTTTGATAAAGCCTCTGTTGGAAACTTGATTAAACCATGTCTTGATGGGAAGTGTAGGCTGGATTTTTTTGTAATAATTTCCTTTGTCTGAATTATTGTATTGTTCCTGCCATTTCGTCCGTTTGATAGATCTCATAATAGAAATTATGTCTCCCATAGGAAGTTGATAGGTATGCAGAGCGGATTTCTTCGTTGTTGCTTTTTTAGCCAGATCATCTACTATTTCGTTGTTTTTTATACCAATGTGTGCTTTTATCCAACACAATATTATATTTTTGCCCGATTTCAAAGCTTCACTGTTCATTGCTATGATGTCACTAATGATATAATTTTCTGCAAAATTATGTACATTATATTTCAATTTCTTTACAATGCTTTGGCAGTCTGTAAATATAACATAATCGAGTTCTTTTTGATTAATACATATTGTGTATGCTTCTTTGATTGCAATGAGTTCAGCTGTGAAAATTGTCATTTTATCAGGTAATCTGTTGTTTATTTTTATACTTTTTTGTGGGTAATATATAGCATATCCAACTTTTCCTTCCATTTTTGAACCATCCGTATATAATTTCTGATAACTCCCCCAGTTTTTTTGTACACACTGAAGGTGGTCTATTTTAGTAAGGAAGTCTGTCGCACGAATATTACTTAAATGACAGTTAACTGGAGATAAATAATCTTCATAATTTAGCTTTCGAGACGACCTTTGTTCTATTGGTGTATGTCGCCAATGGAATTAGAAACGTTGAGGAAGCTTTCCACAACTAAAAGCAGTTTCTTTTTTTCCCAGTAATAATGAGTTAGGTATGAGGTGGTTAAATGAACAATTTTATTTAATAGCAGTTTATCGTTAACCGCTATTTTAACTATAAATTTCTCACTTAGGTATTCCCTGCGTAATGAAAGTGGAGGTTCATTAAGCTCACATTCCATGACCAATATAGGTGTGCTACGAAGATAACCAGTGCATTACCTAAGTGCCTTATTTTTGACCCTCTCGATTTTTTGGAGTACAGAGTTTGATGCTGAGCCATAAAAAATAGATCCATAGTCTAAGATCGATCTTATCAAATTTCTGTATAGTAATATTGATATGTTTGGATCAGCTCCCCAGTTACTAACACTTACAGTCTTCATGATATTCATTGCATTTTCCATTCTTCGTAATATGTAATTTGTGTGTTATTTTCAATTTAATTTAGAGTCTAAAAATACGCCAAGAAATTTTATTGAAGTTTTATAAGGAATACTATTATTATCAAATTGTAGATGGCTTTGAGGAACATATCGTTTTTTAGTAAAGGTAACAATGGTTGATTTACTCTCTGATATTGTTAAGTTATTATCGGTCGCCCATTTTTTTTATAATATTCAATGTCGATTTAAGGTAGTCATTACATCTATCTATTGACTTATTTTCTGCATATATCGCAACATCATCAGCGTACTGTAGGATTTTTATGTGTTGAGGAAGTTTAGTTTTTAAGTCAGCAGTATACAGTATATATAATATATAGGACTTAAGATGCTACCCTGTGGTAGTCCCAAAGATGTGTACCGGGAGTTAGATTGATCTCCATTTAATCTAACGTGAACTGCTCGATTAATGTATAAGTTAATGATGTTCCATGTTACTATCTCTGTTATTCCTATTTCCAACATTTTCGCGTATACTATGTGAAGATTAACGTTGTCGTAAGCCCCTTTTATATCTAAGAACTAAGCACTAACTGCTTTCTTATAAGTAAAGGAACTATAAATGTCTATTAAAAAGTGGCAGAGGCTATCTTGTGTGGATTTACCTTTTCTAAAACCAAACTGACTTCTTGATAATAGGTCGTTCTTTTCTAGCCAAAATTCCAGACGGTTTTTAATAAGTCTCTCTCATCCAGTGTAAAGCACATTCCAGTGATAGGTTAGATAACTAGACAAAGACAAAAATTAAATTTTTAAATACATTTGTAATAGAATTCTTATATGTGGCGTACAAAATACGCCAGCGCATGTAGTTAAAAGTTAAGGTATGAATTAAAATAATAAAATTTATTTTACTTTAAAAACTAAACAGTTTTTCCATTTTCTTAGGCCAAAAATATTTAGCTACCTACTACATTCTCATATTTTGACGTTTATTTGTGTCAGTCAAAATGATTTGTCAATTTTGAGGTTAATGCCCCTTAATGCTAACAACCATATTGTCATCGACAAAGCTCAGTTGCCTCAATTATCTCAATATAATACAATGTATGTATTTATGTATCTATCTAAATCTATATATTGTATGTTCCCTATGTCCAGCTGAACGATTTACGTACTGTATACGTGGAATATCATATAAGTTGTCATATTATGTATCGTTTTTATGTATTGTACCCTCGGAGATCGCTGGGAAAATTTACACTCAAAATAACAAAATCCAGTTTGGCAACACTGTATGAATGTTCATAGTAACATATCCCTTTTAAGATAAACAGAACTGTAATTTAGTCCAGACAAATTAATATATTTTTTGCCAGCAAAAATGAGATTTTTCAACCAAATACGTTTTCAAATATGATGTGCAAAATAATTTTTAATTGGGTTCTGCTAATGAGTTTGCTTTTTTGTCATTAAAGTAGAAAAAAATTTAAATTTCACTCATTAAATCGTTATCGTCCAGTTATCGTCTTAATTATTTTAACTTTTAATAACCGTTGACTAATTCTGAATGATTAATGAGCTGTTAAAACATTTTATCTGTAGCGGCTTCTGGAATGCCTTAAAACTATCGAATTTCATTCGACCATACCAACAAATTTCGCATTATTGTGAAAAAATATTTGGACATATAATTTTTTTTTAACCGAGCAAATTGCGTTTCGATCAATTTTCATGTCTAGCAATTCATTTTCGAGCAGTTGATTTTGAGTAATTGATTTCTAGCAATTGCGTTCAAGAACTGATCTAGAATCACAATTATGACAGTTTATTTAATTATGACACACTAAGGTGCAACGAAGTTCACCGGGTCAGCTAGTTATTATACACTAAGCGCCAAAATTAATAATGGGACATTTTTATTGTCTCATATTTCCTAAACCTGTTGTCCGATTTTAGAGATTTTTTTAATATGTTATAGCTTTAAAAATAACTAGCAACGTTCTTCATCAATACAGGGTGTTTCTAAATAAGTACGACAAACTTTAAGGGGTAATTCTGCATGAAAAAATAATGACCGTTTGCTTTATAAACATACGTCCGCAAATGCTTCGTTTCCGAGATACGGGATGTTGAATTTTTTCTTACAAACTGACGATTTATTTATTGCTCTAAAACCGGTTGAGATATGCAAATGATATTTGGCAGGTTTTAAGAGGTAGTTATTGGGCATTTTTTGGCATACAATTAAGAATTTTATATTCACCATTGGCGTGCATACGGGTAATATGACCGGGTAATATGACCCGTATGCACGCCAATGGTGAATATAAAATTCTTAATTGTACGTCAAAAAATGCGTAATAACTACCTCTTAAAACCTACCAAATTTCATTTGCATATCTCAACCGGTTTTAGAGCAATAAATAAATCGTCAGTTTGTAAGAAAAAATGCAACATCCCATATATCGGAAACGAAGCATTTGCGGACATATGTTTATAAAGCAAACGGTCATTATTTTTTAATGCAGAATTACCCTTTAAAGTTTGTCTCACTTATTTAGAAACACCCTGTATTGATGAAGAAAGTTGCTAGTTGTTAAAGTACCTAACTTTTTTATTATCCAACATAACCGAATAAATCAAAAAGCAAAATTTTAAGATAGCCTAAGGTTACAGTTGAGTAGTAATTTCAATATTTTATATACGCTAGAATATTCCACAGGGTGTTCCAAACTTTGAGGAAAAAACACACTATCATTGTTACACCCGGTATACAATGACATCTGTTTAGCAACAATATTATTACATCGATATTCTTGAAGAATAAATCTATAATATATTAAAAAAATTACTAAAATCGGACAACAGGTTTAGGAAATATAAGACATTAAATATGTCCCATTTTTAAGGTGGTGCGTTAATTTTGGCGCTTAGTGTATAAAGGTAAATTTAATTAATTGTATTTTGTTTGCTTTTAGTCCATTCATTAACGGTAAAATATTGCAAAACCTTTAAATTTTAAAGAACCGCTTGGATTGACATGAAATTTGGCATACACATAGCTAACACGTCAAAGAAAAAAAGTGATATTGTGCCGATATGTGCTTTTGCCCTGGGGGTGGTTTTCACCCCCTCTTGGGGGTTAAAAAATATTCGTCCAAACAAAGTCAGGAAATGGGTAAACTGGCTAATTTAAAGTAACTTTTGTTCTATAGAGTTTTTTCACTAAGTCAATACTTTTCGAGTTATTTGGCAGTGAATATGTTCATTTTTTCAACAAAATAACCACGCTTTTAGACGGTTTTTCGCAAATAACTCAAATTGTAAGTAATTTGTCGATAAAGCATTCTTAGCAAAAATATAGCCTATAAAAAATTTAAAAAAATAGTGAATATATCACGTTTTTTCATTTAGTAGAAGCAGAGTTATAGCTAATGAAATATAGGTTCATATTCGTCAAATTCCAAGTGGAATACTTTAACGTGAAATAACCAAAAATGAAGCACATTTCGGGGAAAACTCATTTAACTTATTTAAAGTGTTTAAAGAAAGCTTCATTTTTGTTTTATAAAAAAAATTTCTAGCATCAAAATTAAACAAGTTACGCTCAAAATAAAGTTAGTCCCTTTTGGTTTTGGTAAAAAAAATCGAGAAAATCACCCCCTAATTAGTATCTTAAATGAACTTAATCGTAACGACTTCACAAGTTTCTTGACTCGTGTATATATTGTTTATATGATCTGTAAGTTTCATCGGTTCAAAGTCCTTATTATTGAAACGGCTGTAGTTAAAAGGGGTTGAACGAGTCACTGATCACGAATGTATGCAAATTTAGAAACACCAAATCTTGATCAATTTTTGTCTAACAGAAAAACAAAAAAATACATGATATTCAGAAAAGCAAATCTGACTTTTTTTGTATTTCGAGACTTTTGGTATCTCTAACAATTTTTAAGTTATTTTGAAAAAAAGCATATTTTTCAAAATTTAAATTTTTAAAAATTTTACTTTGAAACCAAATTTTTTCAAAAATAAACACTTTGAATCGATGAAACTTACAGATCATATAAACGTAAAATAATTTATTAATTAGGGGGTGGTCTTCCCGATTTTTTTTTGCAAAAACAAAAGGGACCAACTTTATTTTGAGCGTAACTTGCTTAAATTTAATGCTAGAAACTTTTCGTAAAAACAGAAAAAAAAGCTTTTTTAAACACTTTCAAAAAGTTAAAATGGGTTTTCCCCAAAAAGTGCTTAATTTTTTGGATATTTCAAGTCGAAATATTCTATTTGAAATTTGGTGAATATGAATCTATATTTCATTGGCTATAACTCTGGTTCTACGAGATCCAGAGACCTAACGCGTACACCATTTTTTTACTTTTTTATAGGCTATATTTTTGCTAAGAACGGTTTTTCGACAAAATACTTACTTTTTGAGTTATTTGCGAAAAACCGTCTAAAAATGTGGTTATTTTGTTGAAAAATGAACATATTCACTCGCAAATAACTCGAAAAGTGTTGACTTGGCGAAAAAGCTCTATAGAACAAAAGTTACTTAAAATTAGTCAGTTTACCCATTTCCGGAGTTGTTTTGGACATATATTTTTTCACCCCCAAGAGGGGGTGAAAGTCACCCCCAGGGCAAAAGCACACATCGGCATAATATCACTTTTTTTCTTTGACATGTAAGCTATGCGTATGCCAAATTTCATGTCAATCCAAGCGGTTCTTTAAAATTTAGAGCAAAAACCGTGAAAGAATGGACTATTTACTGCATTTTAATAACTAATTTTATTCACTACACACAATTGTTTACGTTTTAATAACATAACCTGAATCTTATTTTCTTCTCTTTTCTTCTTATTATTTTTTTGGACTATGGCCTTGACACTTATCCAGCAACCAGGACCATCTGATTGGCCAATATAATTAAAAGTGCGAATAAAAGTGCAGAGCGAAGAAACCAGGTGTCGTTTTTCCGAACTTGCACGGTCCCAATATGGCAGTGTCCGTGTTTAAAAGATATTTCTGCTTTATACATACGGCGGACCATATGGTTTGTTTTTCGTTGTTTTAAGGTGAAGGGATGGTTGGGCTTATAGCCCACTTGAGATTGAAACCTTTGATAAGAATATATTGCAGTTTTAAGGAATGTGTAGATATTGTAATATGTTTTTAAAGTCAGTCGAGTTTGTAACATTCATCCGATAACATCCAAATAAAAACTTTGTTTCAAGGCCGCGTCTCACCATCAAATAATTTGATCAAACTGGTTTGAGCAAACTGAAACTGACAGTTAGTGACGTCACATCCTGAGTGTTCATTGTGGATAATAATGAAAAATTTTAATTTTAAATAAAGTACAAACAAGTTAGACAACTCAATACAAAAATTTGATCAAACTAGACTGATAGTGAGAGCACAGATTTTTAGAATTTCAAAAAAACTGCAATTGTGACGTCACTTTGACGTACTTCCGGAGTTTGCTCAAACTGTTTGATCAAATTATTTGATGGTGGGACGCGGTCTTTAAGCTACATTTGCGTATTTTTAATAGGGGTACTTTTCTGTGATCGAAAGTTATTTTCTATAATTTAATTTCGAACCTAGGGATTTTTGCGTAAAGTAACTCGTGGACATCCCAACGTAACATTTGGCGACCGTGACAGGACTTTTATACAGGTGTGCTTAAAAGTTAGTTGTTTCCGCTTATTTAAGTGTAAACTTATTTTTAAGTTATTACCTTTTTAAGCAAGAAAATGTGGCATTAGAATCAGAAACAAAACGCCGAACAGTGATTCGTACTGCTTTTACGATAGCTGCTAATGTTTTGGACAATTTTTTATCTGAAACGGTGGACACTCGACCCCGGCAACAACAGACGCGGATCCAAGGGGGGTCAATGGGGTCAATTGCCCCCTCCTTGAGACTTCGCCTGGTGTCGCCTTTTTTAAGAAAGAGATAATTACGATTGAAAATAAATAGTGGGTTTTGTGTTCTGTTGATAACTGAATAACGGAATGAAACTTAATTCAGAATTCCTTCTCCAAAGTACGTGTTCTCTGTCTTACTCTATGGTGTCGAGTCTTGGACTGTGAATAAAATCGATCTACTATTCTCCTTTTCATGAACATTTTTCAGTGCGTCACAAATTATAGAAAAAAAGGTAAGTCCGTGATAATACACATTTATGACATTTATTCTAACGTGACATTTTAGTTAAATCTGACAGTTGTCAAATTTTATTTTCAATTTGGAATAAAACCAAATCAATTGTGTCTATTGCATTTATAAAATGGTATTTTCTTTCATTTGTATAGTCTTATAAATTGTACAGATTATATTGATAATATTATTATTTTATTTAATAAATAATTCTTTTTTGATTATGGCGCCATCTATCGACAACTAGAATAATCACCGAACTAGAATAATTACCGAAGTATTCCCAGACGTGCCTTTTTTTCTGTCACATACAATTTAATACGTTAGAGAGAAATCGAAAAACTGTGACGCACTGAAAGATGATCATGAGAAAAAGAATAGCCTAAATCGCCTTGAGGCTTTCGAAATGTGGATCTATAGAAAAATTTGAAAAGTATCTTGGGTGAAGAAAATTCGAAACTCCACAATACTAGAACGCCTCAGCAAGACTACTGAGATTAAAGAAGGCATCAAGAAGAGAAAAGTGGAGTATTTTGGACAAGCAATTGGAAGTTTCAAATATAGGTTGCTACAAAATATTATGCAAGTGAAAGTAGAAGGCAAACGCAGTCCAGGACGAAGAAGCACTTCGTGGTTGATTTAAGGTGGCAATGAATAAAACTAAGATAGCTATGATGGTAACAAACATTCTGAAAGGACATGGTACATGAAGAAAAATAAAGTAACAGCCTATTCCGAAAAAGAATCCTGACGAGAAAATTTTTATTTCATTGCCCCCTCCTTGCAAGGTTGCTGGATCCGCCGTTGGGCAACAAATTAGTGTACAGTGGGAACTTTTACAAGTTAAGTACAATGAGCTTTGTGTCGTGGAATGTGCGGTATTTGAAGCTATGGTCGAAAAGGCTTCCGAAGCAGAATTAATCAGTGAGATGGAGGCAAAGGATAGATACAGCACACGCTACTATGAACTTAAGTACAAATGTGATGACAGACCCAGTTTAGTAAGTTCAGAGTCATCAAATGTAAAAGGTAGGCGCAGTGTTAAATTACCTCCAATCGAATTCAAGAAATATTCTGGATACTTGATAAGCTGGCTTCCATTTTGGTCGCAGTTCAAAGTAGTGCATGATGATTTATCAATTGATTTAAACGACAAAATAGCTTATTTGAGACAAGCCACTGTAGACGGTAGTAAGGCCAGACGTTTAGTGGAGATTTTTCCTGCAGTAGCCGATAATTACTCAAAAATTATAAAGAGTTTGAAGTCTAGGTTTGGCAGAGAGGATCTCCAGATTGAAGTATATATTATGGAGCTTTTAAAGTTAATTTTGAGTCGAGTTTCTATTAGTTCTTGCAATGTTTCTGCACTATATGATATGATAGAGAGTCAATTTCGTTCACTTGAGACTTTAGCCATAACTGAGGATACTACCTGCTCCTATAGGCATAACTGAGGATATGATCAGACTGTGGCATAGATCTTCACAGTTTTTAAGGCCTTCTGGTTCCGTATCCATGCACAATGTCGAAGAATCTGCAGAAGTTACAACTTTGGAGACAAGATTAAGTGGGCTAATGAGTTTTCTACAAAATGAAGTACAAAATGAACAAAAAATTAATTTAGCAACGGAACGTTTTGGTTTATCGACTGAAAATAAGTATAAATCCAATAACCTGGTTGAAAAGAAGAATATAAAATTACCAAAGCAAGGAACTGATCAGCCATCAGCGACCGCTGCTGGGTTGATAAATTATGAGGTTGGCAGGTGTATTTTTTGTGAAGGACAGCATGACAGTATCAATTGTTTTAAAGCACAAAAATTGTCTATGAAACAGAAACGACGAATATTGTCAGAAAAGAAAGCCTGTTTTCGGTGTTTGAAGGTAGGAAATTCTTCGAAGAAATGTAGAGGACGTTTGAATTGTATTTTTTGTTGTAAATCCCATGTTGTTTTGATGTGTCCTGATTTACCTGTTAACAAAATTGATACATCGACCTCAAGTATTAGCCGCTCGGAAGAAAATAGTACTGAGGAACAGATCAGAAGCTTGGGAATTTGAATAATACACAGGTTTTTTTACAAACTCTGCGAGTAAACATAAGAAGTGCACATGGTACTAAACAAGTAAGGACACTTATTGACACTGGGTCGCAGAGAACATATATTTTACAGCCTACCGCACAAGAAATGGGGTTTTCTGCTAAAGGAACGGAAAATATCGTACATACGTTATTTAGCGGTAAAAGTACTTCTGAACAACGACATAAATTATACAAGGTAACTGCGAGTGAAGGAACTTACTCTTGTTTATTTGATTCCTTAGATCAACCAAAAATTTGTGCAGATGTCTCTCCTGTTTATCACGGCCCTTGGGTTGAGGAACTTAGTGACATGAATATTTCGCTCAGCGATGTCGGGCATATAGCACCGATTGAGATTTTGTTTGGAGCTGATGTTGTAGGCAAATTGTATACAGGGAGGAAATATCAGTTACAGTGTGGTCTTGTAGCAGTTGAAACTTTGTTAGGTTGGACTCTTATGGGCAAGGTGCCGGCAGTTGCTTCTAATTTCAGCACATCTATGATGTCGATTGCGTTGTTTGTTGATAGTTCTTCTGTGGCGAAACTCTGGGAGCTTGATATTATTGTATTGGGATAACCCCATTAGCCAGGCTAAGAATTTTTTCTATACCGTACTCTAAAAATACAATTGAAAGGCTTATGATTGGGTTCTATGTAGATAATTGTGTGACTAGTGTTACCGATGAAAATGAGTTGAGAAAGTTCGTATCAGAAGCAACTGCCATCATGGAGGAAGCTAAGATGGATTTGAGAGGGTGGGAGTCTTCTGGTAGTACAAAAACAGTTGTCCCTGTTCTTGGTCTTCTCTGGGACTCCTCAAGAGACACCCTAAAAATCAATGGTGAAATTTTTCAGGGAGTGGTCGGAAAAGAACCCGTAACTAAGAGACTGATGCTTTCTATAGCTCAGAGTATATTTGACCCTATTGGTTTTACCTGTCCAGTATTTCTGTTCCCTAAACTGTTGCTGCAGAAACTTTGGGAAAAGCGCCTGGGATGGGATGCACCAGTCGAGAATGACATGGCTGAGGAATTTTGTCAATGAGTTACTCATCTTCCTGAACTGTCGAGTATTGAGATTCCACGTTGGATCCAGGCTGCGCCCATTGAAGCTGACCATTGGAGTTTGCACACCTTTTCAGATGCAAGTAAGAAAGCTTATGCTGCCGTAGTGTTTTTGAGAGTTCTTCGGAATGATGGTTTTTCGATTTTTCTTGTAGCAGCTAAGAGTCGTGTGGCTCATAGGCGTAACCAGGGGGGGGTTTTGGGGGTTGTAACCCCCCCCATTGGGATGTACTTTGAGCTCTATACGCTTAACACCATAGCCCTCAGAGACCTTCCAGTAGTTGTAACCCCCCCCTTTCAGGTAGTTATAACCCCCCCCTTAGGATCATCCTGGTTACGCCTATGGTGTGGCTCCTTTGAAGAAGATTTCTATACCTAGATTGGAACTGTTGAGAGCCGATACAACGATAACATCTAACAAAATAGTTAATAGATTTTCAAAATTTAATTCTATAATGTGTTGGCATTTATCTTAACGATTCCGCTCTGTAAGTGATTATTTATTTGTAAGTATTTTTCAATTATTAATTGTTTTTAATTAAAATTTTAGTATACTCCTGAAGAAGCCAATAACCATTGACGAAATATAGAGTTTTCAAAAAAATAGAATCGTTTTCAATTTTTGACCGCAAAACTTGATATATAATACCTTTTTTACTTATTAAACGGTCGATAAAATATAAAAAAAATTTAAGCACTCATGGCAGTGCCGACAGAAGTGAAAACTTCTTATAGTGTCTAAATTACGAGCTCAATGCTTTTTCCCCATCCAAAAAGAAGTGCTTACCTAAATTTAGTTCGGTAAAGTGATGACGGTCGCAAACACAATACTTTTTCCCTATTTAAAAAGTGCAAAACGTCCCTAAAAAAGTTTTCACTTCACAAATTTATTTCGTCGAAGCAATGACGGTCGCTAATTCAATACTTTTTCTCCATCTAAAAAGAGCACGACGTCTCTAAAGAAGTTTTCACTTCAAAAATTTATTTCGTCGAAGCGATGACGGTCGCTAATTTAATACTTTTCCCTATATAAAAAGGGCACAACGTCCCTAAAGAAGTTTTCACTTCAAAAATTTATTTCGTCGAAGCAATGACGGTCGCTAATTTAATACTTTTTCCCCATCGAAAAAGTGCAAAACGTCTCTAAAGCAGTTTTCCCTTCAAAAATTAGTTCGTCGAAGCAATGACGGTCGCTAATTCAATACTTTTTCCCCATCTAAAAAGGGCACAACGTCCCTAAAGAAGTTTTCACTTGAAAAATTTATTTTCGTCGAAGGAATGACGGTCGCTAATTCAATACTTTTTCCCCATTTAAAAAGGGCAAAACGTCCCTAACAAAGTTTTCACTTTAAAACATTATTTTCCCCATGTAAAAAGTGCACAACCTCCCTAAAGAAGTTTTCACTTCAAAAATGTATTTCGTCGAAGCAACGACGGTCGGGATGACGGTCGCTACTTCAATACTTTTTCCCCATCTAAAAAGTGCACAACGTTTCTACAGAAGTTTTCACTTCAAAAATTTATTTCGCCAAAGCGATGATCGTCGCTAATTCAACACTTTTTCACCATTTAAAAAGGACAAAACGTCCCTAAGAAAGTTTTCACTTCAAAACATTATTTCGTCGAAGTAATGACGGTCGCGATGACGGTCACTAATTCAATACTTCTTCCCCATCTAAAAAGTGTACAACGTCCCCTAAAGAAGAGTTCACTTCAAAAATTTATTTCGTCGAAGCAATGACGGTCGCGATGACATGACGGTCGCGAAATCAATGCTTTTTTCCCATCCCAAAATAGATTGTACATTTATTTTAAATATAAATACTTCTACACAACTTCTTGGAATGACAACTTACTGGAGGTACATTGAAAAACAGACAGAATAATGTCTATATAAAAAGAAGAAGGAGAAGAATACTTCTACACAATTTATATATACATACACATAATAATTATACCTACAAAATTTATTTCGCCGAAGAGATGACGGTCGCGAAATAAATCCTTTTTCCCCATCCTAAAATAGGTTTTACATTTATTTTAAATTTAAATACTTTTATACAATTTATATAAACCTACACATAATATACCTATATATTATGTACAAAATTTATTTCGCCGAAGTGATAACGGTCGCGATGATGGTCGCGATGACGTTCGCGAATTCAATGCTTTTTTTCCCTATCCAAAAATCGCACAACGTCCCTAAAGAAGTTTTCACTTCAAAAATATATATACGTAAAAAATTTATTTCGCCAAAGTGATAACGATCGCGATGACGGTCACCAAATCAATCCTTTTCCCATCCAAAAATAGGATTTAAATTTATTATAAATTTAAATACTTCTACACAATTTATATATACACATACAATAATTAATTAATAATTAATTATTAATTAATTATTAATTAATACATTATAATATGTATACGTACAATATTTATTTCGCCGAAGCGATGACGGTCGCGATGAAGGTCGCCAAACTTTCCCCATCCTAAAGTAGGTTTTACAATTATTTTAAATTTAAATACTTTTATTCAATTTATATAAACCTACACATAACATACCTATATATTATGTACAAAATTTATTTAGCCGAAGCGATGACGGTCGCTGAAGGTCGCCAAATCAATCATTTTTCCCCATCCACAAATAGGTTTTACATTTATTTTAAATTTAAATATTTCTACACAATTTATATAATATACATATATTTATAATATACACGTACAATATTTATTTCGCCGAAGCGATGACGGTCGCGATGACGGTCGCAATGACGGTCGCGAATTCAATGCTTTTACCCCATCCAAAAAGTGCACAACGTCCCTAAAGAAGTTTTCACTTCAAAAATTATTATTCCCTAACTGTAATGAAAATTAAGAAGAAATCCTGCGGCAATTAATCACAAATAAGTGGTTGATTTTTTGGTATAGGTTTCATTTAAGGGCAATTGCAAATTTTTGAAGTGAAAACTTCTTTAGGGACGTTGTGCGCAGTTTGGATAGGGGAAAAGCATTGAATTCGTGACCGTCATCGCGACCGTCATCGCGACCGTCATTGCGACCGTCGTCGCTATGTTATATATTATGTGCATGTATATATAAATTGTGTAGAGGTATTTAAATTTAAAATAAATGTAAAACCTATTTTAGGATGGGGAAAAAGGATTGATTTCGCGACCATCATCGCGATCGTTATCGCTTCGGCGAAATAAATTTTGTACATAATATATAGGTATATTATGTGTAGGTTTATATAAATTGTATAAAAGTATTTAAATTTAAAATAATTGTAAAACCTATTTTAGGATGGGGAAAAAGGATTTATTTCGCGACCGTCATCTCTTCGGCGAAATAAATTTTGTACGTATAATTATGTGTATGTATATATAAATTGTGTAGAAGTATTTATATTTAAAATAAATGTACAATCTATTTTGGGATGGGGAAAAATTATTGATTTCGCGACCGTCATGTCATCGCGACCGTCAGTGCTTCGACGAAATAAATTTTTGAAGTGAACACTTTTTAGGGACGTTGTGCACTTTTTAGATGGGTAAGAAGTATTGAATTAGTGACCGTCATCGCGACCGTCATTACTTCGACGAAATAATGTTTTGAAGTGAAAACTTTCTTAGGGACGTTTTTTAAATGGGGAAAAAGTGTTGAATTAGCGACCATCATCGCTTTGGCGAAATAAATTTTTGAAGTGAAAACTTCTGTAGAAACGTTGTGCACTTCTTAGATGGGGAAAAAGTATTGAAGTAGCGACCGTCATCCCGACCGTCGTTGCTTTCACGAAATACATTTTTGAAGTGAAAACTTCTTTAGGGAGGTTGTGCACTTTTAAATGGGGAAAATATTGAATTAGCGACCGTCAAAGCGACCGTCATTACTTCGACGAAATAATGTTTTGAAGTGAAAACTTTGTTATGGACGTTTTGCCCTTTTTAAATGGGGAAAAAGTATTGAATTAGCGACCGTCATTGCTTCGACGAAAATAAATTTTTCAAATGAAAACTTCTTTAGGGAGGTTGTGCCCTTTTTAGATGGGGAAAAAGTATTGAATTAGCGACCGTCATTGCTTCGACGAACTAATTTTTGAAGTGAAAACTGCTTAGGGACGTTTTGCACTTTTTCGATGGGGAAAAAGTATTAAATTAGCGACCGTCATTGCTTTAACGAAATAAATTTTTGAAGTAAAAACTTCTTCAGAAACGTCGTGCTCTTTTTAGATGGAGGAAAAGTATTGAATGAGCGACCGTCCTCGCGACCGTCATTGCTTCGACGAAATAAATTTTTTGAAGTGAAAACTTCTTTAGGGACGTTGTGTCCTTTTTAGATGGGGAAAAAGTATTGAATTGGCGACCGTCATCGCGACGACGAACTAATTTTTGAAGTGAAAACTGCTTTAGGGACGTTTTGCACTTTTTCGATGGGGAAAAAGTATTAAATTAGCGACCGTCATTGCTTTAACGAAATAAATTTTTGAAGTGAAAACTTCTTTAGAGACGTCGTGCTCTTTTTAGATGGAGAAAAAGTATTGAATTAGCGACCGTCATTGCTTCGACGAAATAAATTTGTGAAGTGAAAACTTTGTTAGGGACGTTTTGCACTTTTTAAATAGTGAAAAAGTATTGTGTTTGCGACCGTCATCACTTTGCCGAACTAAATTTAAGTATAGCACTTCTTTTTGGATGGGGAAAAAGCATTGAGCTCGTAATTTAGATACTATAAGAAGTTTTCACTTCTGTCGGCACTCCCATGAGTGCTTTAATTTTTTTTTAATTACAGGGTGATACATTTTTAAAAACCCTTTTTTACCATCTGAACCGCCTATGCTAGAATAAATAAACTTTCAGCGATTATCCATGTACTGGTGTTATTTAAAATTTGTATAATACACCCCCATATTTTCCCCGGAACCACCCCAAAAGGAAAGGAGAATTAAATAAGGAAAATAATCAAAAATTGATGTTGGACCACCACTGTGGCTTTAGAGTGCAAAGAAAATAAAATATGCATAGGTCATAATGTGTAGCAGATAGTGTGTTCTTTTATTTCCCATAAGTACGTTATCAATAAAATGAATAGGTGACAAAAAAAACAAAAACTGGAGCCCGCCAAAGCATTTCTGAGGTTTACGGCCCCACTGTGCCGTAACGGTTGCTTATACGAAAAAAATGCATAGGACCTTATTTGTAGAGAAAATATAGTGGTCTTTAATTCTGTATAAGCTTTTTTTTTAATTCATAGGTAATGAGAAAATCGTAAGAACATGCTCTCCAAGGGATAGAGGTAGTTTCTGCAGTTTATTTTCAAGGCTAGGGGTACTTTCCGCAGGGTTGCTGCAATAATCATATATATATTTATGAAAAAAACTCTATTGATGGAGCATATGTCCGTATGGGCTAAAAAGCAAAAAAAAATTTTTTTCAACCCCCCCTTTAGTTATTTTTTTTTTTGGCTACAGGGGTTGCATCAAGAAATCGCTTTTGGTGTCCATGCATGCGTAATGTAAACGTGCACAAAATAATAATATATGAAGCATTTTAATAAAGTGAAGGATTCCAAGAAAATCACTTTCTTTATTAAATGTCCTTTTTTGGGGTGGTTTTGGAAAAAATGGGGGTGCATTATGGAAATTTGTAAATAACACCAGTACATGGATAATCGCTGAAAGTTTTTTACTCTAGCATAGGCGGTTCAGATGGTATAAAAAGGGGGTTATTTAAAATGTGACACCCTGTAATTAAAAAATTTGCAATGGACCGTGATAGTCGTGACGTCAAAACGTCAAAAATAGGTTTCCAAACACGTTGTGTCTAGGTACACGCTAAAATGTACGCAAATAAAACAGTTAAACTTCATCAAGCTAGTGACTATTTAGCGTGGGCAGTGACTGTATATTTTGATACAAGCTATTTTGATATGTTTAGTGTTTGTTTGATAGAAAAATAATTGTTATGACGTTTAATTCTACCTAACTTTTTTATTTGCGTACACGTTAGCGTATACCTAGACACAACGCGTTTGGAAAACTTTTGACGTTTTGACGTCACACTATCACGGTCCATTGCCCTTAAATGAAACCTATACCAAAAAATCAACCACTTATTTGTGATTAATTGCCGCAGAGCTTGTTCTTAATTTTCAGTACAGTTAGGGAAAAAAATTTTTTTTTAAAACATCTTTTTTGAAAATTTGTCAACTTTGGAGCGCCACCCCCGTTAAACGGTGTGTGATAGACATATGCTGTCGGGAAATAAATAGTAGGAAATATAGTCCTCTTCATTTTACTATTAAGTGAATTTTTTGCAAAAAGCACACGTTTCGCAAACACCACAAAATTACCCCCTTTAAAGGGATGAAAAGAGGCGTTCCGGGGCGAAATTTTTTAAGAAAAAGTTAGTCTCATAATAAGCACCTCTTGATATACCAGAGAAAAAAACCGGACTTGTGTCCATTTTGCGAGGTTCAACCTCTCTTTCCTACACTACTTGTTACTTTTACAATACATAAAACATCATTTGCTAACCAACCAATTGTTCAGCCGCGTACTATAGGTAAACAACATTTATTTTGTAAATTATAATTTTAATCTCAGGTAATTCAGTACATAGTTGATAATTATATTTCATACTAAGTAATTAAAATAAAAAAGGTCGTAGAAAAAGTATAGTATTCCACTCGCATGCAATGGCTATTACTCACTCTGATGAATTACGATACTCGTCTTCGGCTCGTGTCGCAAACTTCATCATCGTGAGTAACAGTCATGCATTATACATGCTCGTTGAATAATAGGTATACTATTCTAACCCGGGATCGGTCGCGCTGTAAGAAAAAATCCAACATTTTATTATATTTCGTGATAACTTGATGAAAAATTTGGCTACATAGTTTTCCACTCGTAAGTGCCTTGAGGAAGAGTGTAGTAATGCGCATGTCCAAGGGTATTTACCGGACAGCGTAACTAAATATGAGTAGAATTGACTTTTACTAGATAAAATCTAACGACGCGACTGAAAAAGTAGGTCGAAACTTTCAAGAATAATTATCTAGGTAAGAGTCTTTTTGTACTCATAAAGATGGGCGCGCGACTTTTCCCCAACACGACGTCTTTGCGACGTATGTCTTTGTACTCACTTTATCACGCTTAACGAATTACGGGATCTGGATTTCAATGCATTTTTTTTATAATTCTCGTATCAAAGTTACGCGTGAAGTTAGTCGTACTGATGACAGTTGGGGAAACGTCCGCGACCCATATCTTTATATATCCATACATATCGAAAAGATCTCTACCTTCTTCTTCTAGTGGCGATTCCACTAATGAAGGTTGGCTATATCCATTGCAAAATCGCTGTATCTTCTGCTTTTCTGAAAAGTGTCTTTGTGTTTAACGCTGTCCAGTCGCGAATGTTTTTCAGCCAATTTTGTTGTCTACGCACACTACACCAAGACCCCTTTTCCTTCGATTTTACCCTTCATAATCAAAGATCTCTATATTAACCATAAAAAAGCACTCTTCGCAAAAATTAGCCAGACATACCAGCAGAATTACATACTGTGTGGTTATATTTTAGTGTTTGTTCCGTGTATTCCTTTATTTTAGCGTTTGTTCCGTTTTAGTGTATCACTTGAGTTTTCATTTAAATTTATATTCTTTTAATAATACATAGTTAGAAATAGTAAGTAAATAAAAATTTATTATAAATACGTATTGTTAGATAAAATCTAACGCGCGACCGATCGTGCGACAGAAAAGAGCGCAACTGTTCCAGGGTTAAACACTTTAAGAAAGTTTTGATGAGTTTTCCCCGAAAAGTGCTTAATTTTTTGGTTATTTCACGTTGAAATATTCGATTTGGAATTTGACGAATAAGAACCTATTTTTCAAGAGCTTCAATCTTGCTTTTGCATTCGTTCCTGTTTTTGCTTCTGGTTATCCATTCTCTGACTAACATCTTCTTAAGGTCCTCCACTATCTGATTCTCCCATCTAGTTTTGGGTCTTCCTCGTGGTCTGCCTGATACAGGTCTCCACTTGGAAATTATCTTGATAACGGCTTCTGGATTCCTCCTTTCTATATGTCTAATCCATCTGAGTCTCTGTGCCTTGATAAATCTGACGATGTCTTCTCCTTTCAGAAGTTCTCTTACTTCGTGGTTCATGAGTTTTCTAAATTGTTATTACCTAAGTTTAGTGGTCCTGCTATCCTCCGAATTATTTTCCTTTCTAGGATCCTCAATCTTTCTTCCTCTTTCTGTGTCAGACACATTACTTCAGCACCATATGTGATTACTGGTCTAATTGCTGCTTTGTAAATTTTCAGTTTTGTATTCTGAGTAATCTTCTTATCTTTGAGGAAGTTACTGTATATCCAGTAGGTTCTGTTTCCTGTCTGGATTCTTTCATTAATTTCGATACTTCTATCATTAGTTCCATTAACTGAGACTCCAAGATATTTAAAATGTTCTACCTTTTCAAATTCATATTCACCAGAATATGAATTTTCAAATATTTAAGCTTATCATATTAACTTCTAAACCCCTTTTGGATGCTTCTTTGCATAACTTCGTAAATTCTTCCTTTAAACTGCTAATTAATGCTATGTCGTAAGCATACGCCACATCTGTTTCCATAGACTTCATAAATACACCATTTTTTTTTTGTTTTTTTTATAGACTATATTACATACTAAGAATATTTTCTTCGATAAAATACTTACTTTTTGAGTTATTTGCGAAAAACCATCGAAAAACGTGTTTTTTTTTTGTTGAAAAATATAACATTTTCACTCGCAAATATCTCGAAAAGTATTGATTTAGTAAAAACTTTACAGAATACAGAATACTTTACTAAATTCAAATTTTCACTAGTAATACCACTAGAGGTCAAATTATTTCCGGAAATTTTTTTGAGATCATGAATATTTTGAAAATTTCCCGAGTCGCAGACGAGGGAAATTTTCTAAAAATATTCATGATCAAAAAAAAATTTCCGGATATTAATTTGACTTCGCGTCGTATTCGGTAAGAAAATTCCACACCAAATTTGCATTTGAAAATCCAAAGCTGCATGAACAGATTAATAGCGCGCCATAGCTTTGTCAGCAATTATTTAGGCTTTCAAATTCGTAATTTCTACTCATTGTAGTTGCATGGGAATACCATTTCAAGATAGAAAATAGTATATTCTTCAATTTTACATAAGTTTTGAGTAACTACAAGTGATAGAAAATTATTTTTTGGCGTTTTTAAAACTAAACTACGCAAAATTGAAAGTACTGAATGGGAAAAAGGTAAATAAATTAGTGTCTAAATATTATATATATTTTATTAGACATAGAAACTTAATTGAAAACATTTAAATTCCTGCATTTTCGCCATTAAGAAGAGGGGAGGTGTCCGAAGAATATAGAAAACATCTTAGCTTTGTAACTAAAATGAATCAAAACTAAATTATGTAAACAAATAAAAACCAGTCTGTCAAAAATGTTCTGTTATTGTAAACGTCAAAAAATTTCCACTATAATTCGCTGTTGGGTACCCCACGAGCAAAAAATTTCCGATAAAATACCTCCGTTGCCATGGTGATCTGTCAAAATAACGTATTTTGATTGGTTCAAAATTACAGGTGTGGAATTTTCAAGAAAATCCGTCGTGACAAGGAAAATTACACTTCAAAACGGTCATTTAATAGGCTATATATAGTAAATAAGTATGACCAACTTTGAGGGGTAATTTTACATGAAAAAATAATGACAGTTTATTCTATAAACATATGTCTACAAATGCTTCGTTTCCGAGATACGGGGTGTTGAAATCATTGTTTCAAACTGCCAATTTATTTATTGCTCCAAGACCGGTTGAGCTATGAAAATGAAATTTGATGGGTTTTAAGAGGTAGTTATTGCGCATTTTTGACATACAATTAAGAATTTTGTATTGATCATTGGCGCGCCTACGGGTAATGGTCTGAATTTTTTTAAAGAAAAGAATAGTACGCCACTGTGATTTCAAATTAAAAATTATTTTTAAATTCTATTGTTAATTTATGATAAAAATCCTTTCTTGACTTTTTTTCATATGGTGCTCTGTTTTTATACAAAAAAATAAAACATCTTGGCGCGTATTTTTCACTTTTTAATACATTATAAGAACTAATTTAAGAGGATGGGTACGTATTTTTGTCTGCTTTGCTATTCAAATGGGGATTCATTTTTTTTCGAATCCTGAGAAAACTAATAAATATTTTTGAAAAATTTACACGCAGAATGAAAGATTACGTTACTAGCGAGGGCCGAAAGTCCCTGAGAACTTCTATAATGTTTATTTTAATAAGTTACAGGGGTGAAAAACTAAGAGAAAATTTAGTGTGATTTTTAATTTCAATTATCTCATTCAAAATAAACTTTTTATTTATTCTACGGGACTTTCGGCCCTCGGTAATAATTTAGTCTTTCATTCTGCGTTTAAATTTTTCAAAAATATTTATTGGTTTTTTCAGGATTCGAAAAAAATTAACACAATGTCCGTGGTAATATTTTCCAAATCCATCTTCGTCTTACAACGCACTCAGTCGAATAGAATATTGTCAGTCAGGCATTGACAATCAGTGACAATTTTAAATATTTGACATGGCATCGGGAATATTTTGAGTTGTTGATTAAATAATATTGATATATAGTGTATTTGATAAATAATTGATTTAAGACGTGAACTTAATAAAAAGTTATTTATTGTGTATTATTTGTGGAAGATCCAAGCAGAGAATACATAAGGATAATAGATTCTGTGAGCCAAGTATTTTGTTGTTAAATATGTTCAAAATTGTAAGTGTTCCATAGTAACAATATATTATTAAGAAATAACTTTAACACTTTTCCTGTTTTTTCGATTGAATATTAGCTTTTGTTGTACATATAAATTATTACAATCACTGAATACATAGTTAGTGAAAAAATTATCACATTTATTAACTGAATTAATAATTTGCAATTATACAAATAACAGTTATCCAAGAACATTCAAAAGCCATCTCTTTAAGTTAATGACATTTTCAAGTAGAATGACATTCTAGTAATGTTTACATATCCATACCAGTGTGAATTTTACTACACGTAATTTGCCGTGTAAAGACAGTAAAAGTAGGGATAGCCGTAAAATATTTGCGAATTATGTACCGATGGCCTTAATATAAATAATAGATACTAAACTAGAACAATAAAAAAATTACTAATACGATTTTAACTAGGTGCAAAGCTACAACAAATGTTCAAAAGGACGTCTTTTAGAGGTGGCAGAAGAATTTTATATTCATCATTGGAGCGCGTATGAGAATGGTTTGAATTTTTTTAGAAAAAAAAATAGTACGCCACTGCGATATGTCATATTAAAAATAATTTTTGAATTTCTTCTATAATTTGTGACAAAAAATATATCTTGTCTTTTTTTCACATGAGAAGCCGTTTTTATACAAAAAATAAAACAACTTAACGCTTACAAAGTATTCGAGGTAATAGGTCTTAGGCCCACATATAAAATTATTATTTATGACCACACCGTTGAAACTTTTTGTACTTGTTATTTAGGTGGAGTCGGACAAATTTGGAGCTTAGCGCATCATGGCAGTGGGGCGTTTGTCTATCAAGCGGTCAGGACGTTGTCAATTTTATGCAAGAAAAAAAATTTATAACCACATTGGTCATTTTATTTTAATCAATGGTTTTTATCATATAAACAGCGAAAAGAATTTTGTCGGACAAAAATATTGGGGCATATGACGCGTCGGACACGCTAAATATGTCAAATTTATGAAAATAATAAATTTATTACCACATCGATAATTTTAACGGTATCTATCATAAAACCTTTTTACAATAATGTGGTAACCTTGTCGGACAATTTTCACGGGGAATATGCGCAGTCGGATGCGCCGAAGATGTCAATTTCCTGGATTTTTTTTATTTATTACCACAGATGTCATTTTTATTTTGTACTGTTTTTTTACATGTGTAATGCATATTGGATCACTTGTCGGACAAAAATAATGGGGCGTTTTGGTACAATTTAAAAAAAAAAGTAATTTTTATACATACAGGGTGTTTGGTAAAGAATGGGCCATAGCTTAACCTCAGGTTCCTGAGGTTAAAATAGACCGAGTTAAGCTAACTTACCTTAGTACAAAGTTTATAATAATCGAAATACAGGGTGTCAAAGTTAAACTTTTTTTTTATTTATTATTGAATATTTCCTGACAGGTATGAGATAACAACATGAAATTTGGTATGTGGAGGTTTTTTGGGTCAAGAAAACTAAATTCCTTACCAAAAATTATATATTGCCCAGAGGGCGCCACATACGCCTTTCAGCACTCATTTATTACGTTCAATTTTTTTTATCCCTCACTCTGTATAATTTTGACATTAAAATTTTTATTTTCCTATTAGTTTTACTTAAAAAAGGTATACTTATTTCATCTCCCTAAACTCAACCGTTTTCGAGATAAACGCATTTTAAATCTGCGATACACCATCATTTTTAGCATATCATTTTAGTTGCATCCGAAAAATAATTAAAACTATAAAATTATCCAAAAATGTATCGCAAATTTCTTCAAATGGAATTTGAGAAGCAATGACATAAATTTGAGAACTGGCACAATTATTATGGTTTTAAGTTATTTTTCGGGTGTAACTACAATGATATTATGCTAAAAATGATGGTGTACCGCAGATTTAAAATGCGTTTATCTCGAAAACGGTTGAGTTTAGGGAGATGAAAGAAGTATACCTTTCTTAAGTAAAACTAATAGAAGAATAAAAATTTTAATGTCAAAATTATACAGAGTGAGGGATAAAAAAAATTGAACGTAATAAATGAGTGCTGAAAGGCGTATATGGCGCACTCTGGGCAATACATAATTTTTGGTAGGGAATTTAGTTTTCTCGACCCAAAAAAACCCCACATACTAAATTTCATGTTGTTATCTCATACCTCTCAGAAAATATTTAATAATAAATAAAAAAAAAAGTTTAATTTTGACACCCCATATCTCGGTTATTATAAACTTTGTACTAAGGTAAGTTAGCTTAAATCGGTCTATTTTAACCTCAGGAACCTGAGGTTAAGCTATGGCCCATTCTTTACCAAACACCCTGTATATAAATTAAATGTATGAAGTTGAACGTATTGTTTCTCGATTCCACGTTAAGATAAATGGTCGCCTTTCTATCATTATCTCTCAAATGATCTAGTGTCCATCGAATGTACACTAGAGTTTTTTTTTCTATTCGAAATAGAATAAAAAATTATTGGAATGGAGGGTAAATGAACTCGGATTGCTCTATTAAATTTAGCGTCGCAACCACTACAACTACATAAACACTACAGGCGATAATGGTCAAATGGATTATACTTTTGGAACTAGATACCTTCTAATCGGTATAACCGATTTTGATCACTAAATATGAGTTTGAAACGTATTGAGAAGTAGTTTCTGATGCATCCAAGGTCAAGTATGATAACTGAAGGTATTATAGGAATTATTGAGCTTAAAAAACCGTTTTTCCTATAGGAAATAGATTTGATCACATTTATGAAGGTTATAACTTAAAAATTAGAATTTTCCCAGATATGAGGTATACACCGTTAGACGCGTCTAGAGTCCTCCTCAGTTATTGGGGCAATTCGTAGGTTGAAATTTTGAGTAATTGTCGAGAAACCAAAATTTTCAAAGTTTAGTTTTCCTATTCCACTTCCAATTTCCAAACCACTTAGGCACTATTTGAAAGCTTAACTCAACGCTATTAATTTGGTGTATTTGCGGTTTTCCTGTCTCTCCTTGAATCTAAGATATGTATATACCCCCAAAAAATATGACGTTTTGTACCTACCAAGTCCTATAGCTGGCTTAAGGGTGGTCGAAAGTCACAACTACAAAGGTTCTGAATTGGCCCTGACCCCCTCTTAAAACATAGAAAAAAAAATTCAGATCGGTGTAACTTTTCTACAAACATACACACATACAAAACATTTTTCCCTTTTTAAATAGAAATTGAATAAAATTTCTGAGATCGGTAACTTTTGAATGGTATAACCAATTTTTAAAATTAAACATGCGTTGGAAAGATAATGATCAGTACTATAAGAAGCCGTAAAGGTCGGACTTAAATTTTCTAAATTGTTGAGAGCTTTGGGGACGAGAACGAAAAACAGACCCTAAATGGGAAGGGCCGTAAAATCCACACCCTTATACCAAAATGGATGGTTGACATATGGATGGGCGAGTCTTTTCCTATACTTTAAGATTGGATTTGGCCCAAATTTTTCAATTCAGTCACATTTAGAAAATCAAAAATTTCTTGTATATATAGTGTCGCATGTACGGGAACAGCCGTTCTCTGGGATATAAAAAAATAATAAGCATCAAGGAGGCCAAAGCGAACTATAAACAATATTTCTCGGTTAGTTCTCCATAGATCAAACTGAAAATTTGTAGAAATACTCCTTATAATATAAGGGCGTAACGTAGAGAACTTTCCAAAATTTTCGAAATATTTTCCGAAACTTTCCCTCTTGTCGGAAATTTTATTTAAATTCGAAAAACAAAACTACAGAACGATGTTTGTCATTGTTCGAAGAGTATGTGCACAAATTTTCAGATAAAAATTCTTCCTAAATTTTCCTTATTGTCGGAAATTTTTTTAGAAAATTTTGGGTACAACTCTACGTCATGCCCTTTTAAGTGTTGTACTTAGTGTGCGTACCAATTTTCAGCTAAATCGATTCAAAAGTAACCGAGAAAAACTGTTTTAAAAAATTATTTCACAATACCTCCTCGTCGATAGCCTAAATAAAATAATCAAGTTTTCTGTTCGTTTGCCCCAACATTTTTGTCAGACAATTACAGTTTTTGTTTAATAAGAATATAATTACATACTTATAACCTACTACTTTTATCGGAAAAATGGTTGTGAAGATAAGGGATGCACGAACTCAGCATAGTTTAAAACTATAGTTTGCTAATAAAAATTAAATTTTTTGTCCGACCATCGATTTGCCCCAAATATTTTTGTAGGACACTTAGATTTTTTTATTTAGAATATAACTACTTATAACCTCCTACTTTTGTCGGATTTTTTTTTAATTCGAGAAAAAAATTACAGAACGATGTTTGTCATTGTTCAAGAAGTACACAAATTTTCAAATCATAATTTTTCCAAAATTTTCTACCTTATCGGAAAATTTTTTTGGAAAATTTTGGATACATATCTACGTCATGCCCTTTTAAATGTTGTGCTTAGTGTGTGTACCAATTTTCAGCTAAATCTATACAAAACTAACCGAGAAACACTGTTTTAAATTTTTTTTTGACAATACCTCCTTGTCGATAGCAGAAAAGAATTAAGTTTTCTGTTCGTTTGCCCCAACATTTTTGTCAGACAATTACATTTTTTGTTTAAGATTATAATTATTTCTAACCTACTACCTTTTTCGGAAAAATGGTTGTAAAAATAAGGGATGCACAAACCCAGCATAATTTAAAAGTATAGTTTACTAATAAAAATTAAATTTTTTCTAGCCCGACTGTCGATTTGCCCCAATATTTTTGTCGGAAACTTAGATTTTTTTATTTAGAATATAATTACTTATTACCTCCCACTTTTGTCGGAAATTTTATTTAAAAATTCGAAAAAAAAACTACAGAAAGATGTTTGTCATTGTTCAATGAGCATGTACACACATTTCCAGATAACAATTTTTCCAAAATTTTCCCCCCTGTCGGAAAATTTTGGGTACAGCTCTACGTCATGCCCTTTTAAATGTTGCACTTAGAGTGTGTACCAATTTCCAGCTAAATCGATTCAAATGTAACAGAGAAAATCAGTTTAAAAATTTTTTTTTACAATAGCTCCTCGTCGATAGCCTAAATGAATAAAGTTTTCTGTTCGTTTGCCCCAACATTTTTGTCAGACAATTACATTTTCTGTTTAAGAATATAATTACTTATATCCTACTGCTTTTGTCGGAAAAATGGTTGTAAAGATAAGGGATGCACAAACCCAGCATAGTTTAAAAGTATAGTTTACTAATAAAAATTAAATTTTTGTCCGACTTTCGATTTGCCCCAATATTTTGTCGGACACTTAGATTTTTTGATTTACAATATAACTATGTACTTATAACCTCCTACTTGGGTCGGAATTTTAATTCGAGAAAAAAAAACTACAGAACTACTTTTGTCATTGTTCAAGGAGCATGTACACAAATTCCAGATCACAATTTTTCCAAAATTTTCGCACTTGTCGGAAAATTTTTTTTTGGAAAATTTTGGGTACACCTCTACGTCATGCCCTCTTAAATGTTGTACTTAGTGTGTGTACCAATTTTCAGCTAAATCGATTCAAAAATAACCGAGAAAAGCTGTTTTAAATTTTTTATTTGACAATACCTCTTCGTCGATAGCCTAAAAGAATTAAGTTTTCTGTTCGTTTGCCCCAACATTTTTGTCAGACGCAATTACATTTTTTGTTTAAGAATATAATTACTTGTAATCTACTATTTTGTCGGAAAAATGGTTGTGAAGATAAGGGATGATAGTTTAAAAGTATAATTTACTAAATTAAATTTTTTGTCCGACTGTCGATTTTCCCCAATATTTTTGACGGACACTTGGATTTTTTGATTTAGAATATAACTATGTACATACAATCTCCTACTTGTGTCGGACTTTGTTTTTAAATTCGAGAAAAAAAACTACAGAACGATGTTTGTCATTGTCCAAGGAGTATGTACACAAATTATCAGATCACAATTTTTCCAAAATTTTCACTCTTGTCGGAAAATTTTTTTTACAAAATTTTGGGAACAGCTCTACGTTATGCCCTTTTAAATGTTGTACTTAGTGTGTGTACCAATTTTCAGCTAAATCGATTCAAAAATAACCAAGAAAAACTGTTTTAAATTTTTTTTTGATAATACCTCCTCGTCGATAGCCTAAAAGAATTAAGTTTTCTATTCGTTTGCCCCAACATTTTTGTCAGACAATTACATTTTTTGTTTCAGAATACAATTACTTGTAACTTACTACTTTTGTCGAAAAAATGGTTGTAAAGATAAGGAGTGCACGAATCCAGTCCAGCATAGCTTCAAAGTATAGTTTATTAATAAAAATTAAATTTTTGTCCGACTTTGGATTTGCCCCAATATTTTTGTCAGACACTTAGATTTTTTGATTTAGAATATAACTACTTAACACCTGATACTTGTGTCGGATTTTTTTTTAATTCGAGAAAAAAACTACAGAACGATGTTTGTCGTTGTTTAAGGAGTATGTACACAAATTATCAGATCACAATTTTTCTAAAATCTTCCCTCTTGTCGGAAAATTTTTTAAGAAAATTTTGGGTACAGCTCTACGTTATACCCTTTTAAATGTTTTACTTAGTGTGTGTACCTATTTTCAGCTAAATCGATTCAAAAATAACCGAGAAAACTGTTTTAAAATTTTTTTTTGATAATACCTCCTCGTCGATAGTATAAAAGAATTAAGTTTTCTGTTCGTTTGCCTCACCATTTTTGTCAGACAATTATATTTTTTGTTTAAGAATATAATTATTTGTAACTTACCACTTTTGTCGGAAAAAACGGTTGTAAAGATAAGGGATGCACGAACCCAGCATAGTTTAAAAGTATAGTTTATTAATAAAAATTAAATTTTTGTCCGACTTTGGATTTGCCACAATATTTTTGTCAGACACTTAGATTTTTTGATTTAGAATATAACTACTTTTAACCTGATACTTGTGTCGGATTTTTTTTTAACTCGAGAAAAAAAAAACTATAGAACGATGTTTGTCGTTGTTCAAGGAGTATGTACACAAATTATCGGATCACAATTTTTCTAAAATTTTCCCTCTAGTCGGAAAATTTTTTGGGAAAATTTTGGGTACAGCTCTACGTCATATCCTTTTAAATATTTTACTTAGTGTATGTACCAATTTTCAGCTAAATCGATTCAAAAATAACCGAGAAAAACTGTTTTAAATTTTTTTCCTCGTCGATAGCCTAAAAGAATTAAGTTTTCTGTTTGTTTGCCCCAACATTTTTGTCAGACAATTATATTTTTTGTTTAAGAATATCATTATTTGTAACTTACTACTTTTGTCGGAAAAATGGTTGTAAAGGTAAGGGATGCACGAACCCAGCATAATTTAAAAGTATAGTTTATTAATAAAAATTAAATTTTTGTCCGACTTTGGATTTGTCCCAATATTTTTGTCAGACACTTAGATTTTTTGAGTTAGAATATAACTACTTAGAACCTGATACTTATGTCGGAATTTTTTTTTAAATTCGAGAAAAAAAAACTACAGAACGATGTTTGTCGTTTTTCAAGGAGTATGTACACAAATTATCAGATCCCAATTTTTCTAAAATTTTCCCTCTTGTCGGAAAATTTTTTGGGAAAATTTTGGATACAGCTCTACGTCATACCCTTTTAAATATTTCACTTAGTGTGTGTACCAATTTTCAGCTAAATCGATTCAAAAATAACCGAGAAAAGCTGTTTTAAAATTTTTTTGATAATACCTCCTCGTCGATAGCCTAAGGGCCGGTTGTTCGAACGCTAATCAACAATGATCATTATCAAATAATTAATTACTGTCAATGTCAATTGTTAAAACATAATTAATTACAATTCTGAGACTATAATCAATTAATATAACAATAATTATTAACATAATTAATAATAAATCTCATAATTGTAATTAATTATGTTTTCAGCAACCCAAACAAAGTTGACATTGACAGTTTTGGTGACAGTAATTGAATATTTAATAATGATCATTGTTGATTAGCGTTCGAACAACCGGCCCTATGGACCGGTTGTTCGAACGCTAATCAACAATGATCACTATCAAATATTTAATTACTGTCACCAACTGTCAATGTCAACTTTTATTGGGTTGCTGAAAACATAATTGATTATAATTATGAGATTAGTTAATAAATTAACATAACAATTATTAACATAATTGATTAAATAATTTCATAATTGTAATCAATAATTATGATTTCAACAACCCAATAAAAGTTGATATTGACAGTTGGTGGCAGTAATTAAATATTTGATAATGATCATTGTTGATTAGCGTTCGAACAACCGGCCCTAAGAGAATTAAGTTTTCTGGTCGTTTGCCCCAACATTTTTATCAGACAGTTACATTTTTAGTTTAAGAATATAGTTACTTGTAACTTACTACTTTTGTCGGAAAAATAGTTATAAAAATAAGGGATGCACGAACCCAGCATAGTTTAAAAGTATAGTTTACCAATAAAAATTAAATTGTTTGTCCGACTGTCGATTTGCCCCAATATTTTTGTCCGACAATTTGATTTTTTGATTAAGAATATAATTACTTATAACCTACTAATTTTGTCGGAAAAATGGTAATAAATAAAAAAATTTCAGGAAATTGACATCTTCGGCGCATCCGACTGCGCATATGCCCCGTGAAAATTGTCCGACAAGGTTACCACATTATTGTAAAAAGGTTTTATGATAGATACCGTTAAAACTATCGATGTAGTAATAAATTTATTATTTTCATAAATTTGACATATTTAGCGTGTCCGACGCGTCATATACCCTAATATTTTTGTCCGACAAAATGGTTTTCGCTCTTTATATGATAAAAACCATTGATTAAAATAAAATGACCAATGTGGTTATAAATTTTTTTCTTGCATAAAATTGACAACTTCGTCACCGCTTGACAGACAAACGCCCCACTACCATAATGCGCCAAGCTCCAAATTTGTGCGACTCCACCCAAATAACAAGTACAAAAAGTTTCACCAGTGTGGTCATAAATAATAATTTTATATGTGGGCCCAAGGCCTATAATTTCCATACAAATAGTTTGTAAACGTTAAGAGCAAACAGTAGGATAAACAGGTAGCAACTTCGGGAGATAGTATTATATCTTTTTTCGTAAGGGATGCGAAACTTTGGCAACAGTGGTAATTTTTGACGTTATCTAGGATTTAAGATTAATATTTTGACAATTTAACTATGGCGCGCTAAATGCAAGTTGATGGAAGTAATAGAAAACAATTTTGTTATTAGTAAAGAAATATTTATAAAATTAAACCAAAATGGGTGAAAATTTTATGTTAACATAGGTATTTGTACGAAATAATAATAATAAATAATCACTTCATTGTGAAGAGAAACAAGAGCCGTCTTATTTTATTTAGTGCATAGAACGCCAAAGGCTCTCTAAATATTTTTATGTAAAAAGGTAGGTACCTACCTACCTAAATATAACTAAAACTCACAATTAACAACCATCTATTCCTTCAAAGAGGCCAACAACTTATGCAGCAACAACAAAAATATAATAAATTAACTATCAATAAACACTACTTTTCTATGAAACGAAACAACAATAACGAATTATTAAATGAACACACTACTGCACTGAACAGATATCGATAAAGATGACAGAACAGATTAGAGAAAATCTGACGCAGGTTTGTCAAAATGACAGTGATAATTTCTCTATGTTGCCTAATTAGTTATTAGATATATGTTCGATTTCTTGTTGGAAATAATAGTACATTATATACCGCGGGACTGAAGTAGTACATTTAATCCTGAAGGTAAAGTTTATGGCCCGACCGCAGGGAGGGCCATAATTTACCTGAAGGATTAAATGTACTTCAGTCGCAAGGTATATACGATACTTTTCGTACTTCCGGTATGATTTTATTAATTATTTCAATAATTTCAATCAGTTTTTTCTCTCTTCAACTCATTTAATAAACTGTCTTTAAAATAAGTTACCATAGTAACATTGCGTTGTGACAGTTATAATTTAGAAACATTGTCATTACTAGTGTCATTGTAAAGAAACATTGTTATTGATAATTATTGGTATCATGAGTGAAGAAGGTGTATCTGATATTGATAAAAGAGCAGCCGAAGTAGGTGAAGAATTGTTACCACCGAAATCTAGAAAACTATACGAGCAGCAGTACGATGCTTTTAAAAAGTGGTGCCGCTTAAAAAATGTGAGACAACCTACTGAAAATGCGCTGTTAGTCTACTTCGATGATAAATCAAAAGCGGTTTGTGCCTCAACTCTCTGGGCACATTACTCAATGCTGAAATCGGTTATTAACATTAGAGAAGATATTGATATAAGTAAATTTCCAAAATTATTAGCTTTTTTGAAGAGAAGAAATGAGGGATTTAAGCCAAAGAAGTCAAGAATTCTCACGTCTGAGCAACTGTCACAATATTAATTTGAATATTAACGTTAATTACCATTCTAATTAATTATATTTTTCAATAAAATATCCCTTAAATTCGTTTGTTTGTGATTTAATCGTTCCGGGAGTTTCGTCAATATTTAATCCCGGAGGGATTAAATGTGACACTTATTAGTACCTGTCACAAGGGAGTGAAGTTGTCACTTTAGGCCCGGAAGTACGAAATAGTACATTATATACCGCGGGACTGAAGTAGTACATTTAATCCTGAAGGTAAAGTTTATGGCCCGACCGCAGGGAGGGCCATAATTTACCTGAAGGATTAAATGTACTTCAGTCGCAAGGTATATACGATACTTTTCGTACTTCCGGTATGATTTTATTAATTATTTCAATAATTTCAATCAGTTTTTTCTCTCTTCAACTCATTTAATAAACTGTCTTTAAAATAAGTTACCATAGTAACATTGCGTTGTGACAGTTATAATTTAGAAACATTGTCATTACTAGTGTCATTGTAAAGAAACATTGTTATTGATAATTATTGGTATCATGAGTGAAGAAGGTGTATCTGATATTGATAAAAGAGCAGCCGAAGTAGGTGAAGAATTGTTACCACCGAAATCTAGAAAACTATACGAGCAGCAGTACGATGCTTTTACTAGTCAGTTACCTGCTGCATTAACCCAGGAAAGACTGGTCAATATGACGAACTGTCACAATATTAATTTGAATATTAACGTTAATTACCATTCTAATTAATTATATTTTTCAATAAAATATCCCTTAAATTCGTTTGTTTGTGATTTAATCGTTCCGGGAGTTTCGTCAATATTTAATCCCGGAGGGATTAAATGTGACACTTTAGTACCTGTCACAAGGGAGTGAAGTTGTCACTTTAGGCCCGGAAGTACGAAAAAAATTTTACTAGTTCCAAGATTACACAAAATCTAGACATGGGATAAAAAAGTTTATTTGAAGAAAGTTTATTTTTTTGTTCTTCTTAATGGCGGTACAGGCTCGTTTTTTAATATTGTATTTAATTACAAAGTAATTTCCACATACTAATATATTTCTCAAATTGGGATCTGTACCGCCATTCTTTATTATATTACAAATATGTGTACCAAATATCTCGACAAAATATTCAAAATTACAGCCGCAATCTTGGAACGCGTTTGTTGCTACCTGTTGATCGCTACTGTAGTCTCTTAAGATTTTTTTATTTTTTTGCATAAAAACGGCGCTTCATGAAAAAATGGAAAGAACGATTTTTTGTCGTAAATTAAACGAGGAATTCAAAAATGATTTTTAATTTGACATATTTCAGTGGCGTACCATTTTTTCTTTAAAAAAATTCAGACCATTACCCGTACGCTCGCCAATGATGAATATAAAATTCTTCTGCCACCTCTAAAGGAGGTCGTTTTGAACATTTGTTGTAGCTTTGCAACCTATTTAAAATCTTATTAGTAATATTTTCTGTCATTGGTCTAGATTAGTATTTAAATAGTTTTTGATATTATAATGTACTCGTATTAGGAAGTGAAAAATACGCGCCAAGATGTTTTATTTCTTTGCATAAAAACGGTGCACCATATTAAAAAAAGTCAAGAAAGGATTTTTATCATAAATTAAACATAGCATGCAAAAACAATTTTTAGTTTGAAATATCTAAGTGGCGTACTATTTTTTTTTAAATTGAGACTATTACCCGTAGGCGTGCCAATGATGAATACAAAATTCTTAGTTGTATGTCAAAGAAAGCGCAATATCTATCTCTTAAAACCCACCAAATTTCATTTTCATAGCTCAACCGGTCTTAGAGCAATAAATAAATTGGCAGTTTGAAATAAAAATTTCAACACCCCGTATCTAGGAAACGAAGCATTTGCGGAAATATGTTTATAAGCAAACTGTCATTATTTTTTCATGTAGAATTACCCTTTAAAGTTTGTCATATATGTACTTATTTACTATCAACACAACACCCTGTATTTAAAACATAAACACGACATTGAGACATGTGTTTTAAAGATGAAAATCATTTGACCATATACCACATTAAAATAATTTAATCGTTAAAAGCGAGCAATATATTGAAAAATAAAAAATATAGGATAAATAATTATTTATAATTAGGTATTATAATTAGGTATACCTAAAATTTTATTAATGAAAAACGATATACTTGTACATATGTACACTATTACTGTATAAAATGTGTCTTTACTAATATTTTTATTAAATTATACTCGTATTATTTTAAATAAAAAGAAAAACGAATTTATTTACGATTCAATAATAACAATAATAGATGAATCGCGCCGTTTTTGAAATATTTTTTAGTGCGATGTGGCGCACCCGCAGTAAAGTATACCAACACTGGAACTATCCCATGATTCTACTTCCCGACTAGTCCATTATTAATAGGGGAGTATTGATAGAATTGCACATTTTTCCATTTAATTTTACTTTACGATTTAAGATACTCGAGTATATTTTAGTTATAAAAGTTTTTTAAATCGTAACTGCTTTTAAATACTTATTATTAAAAGCGAGCATGTAGCCAGGTTTTCAAAAATCCTTGAATGCTACCTTGTCTTTTAAATGAAATGAACTATTCCAAACAAGCTTTGTAGGCAGGCAAGCACCGCAAGCAAAGCAGCCAGTCGCCAATCGGTCACCGTATCAGGAGGTAGAGCATAATGTGTCATAATTTTCTTTTCATGAATTTGAGTGTAAAATTGTTCTCTTTTTGTGAAAACGTACTATTATCGTTAAAAAGCAGTATTGTGCATTTGGAAAGCTGTTACATTGAAAAATACAACATAGCAGAGGCTTTTTTGAGGTGAGTGACATATTTTTGATTCCTTTTCCCATAAGATCATCTACTGTATGTTAAAATGTGTTTAATTGTATTTATCGACTTCTCTTTTAAATAAATTTCGTTTTTAACTACGAAATTTTTTATTTTCTGATTTATTATGAATCTGAGGATATTCTAAAATTAGTCCCTATATTTTTCAAAGTGGGAGGTGAGCTCTGTGGAATACTTTTTATGTAAATTCTTTTTAGTTCTATAAACAGTTGTTTTATCAAATTTAGTGAGATGTTTGTTGTCGGCAATGTATAAAACACTTGACCTGGCAACAGCGGAAAGCGTGTTATAAAAGATTAGTAAGCAACATAATTTTTTAAATGCCAGTTGGAAAGTAAATGCAGTTTGAAGAATGTGATTTAATTGTATAAATGTTTTTCTCACTGACTTATTCGTTCTTAATATCCCCATGTTTTTGCAAATGTTTCTAAAATTTAATACTATGGAATATTCTCCAACATTTTGTATTTGTTTACTGACAAAGGTTCGCAAGCGATTTTCGTCTTTGTGAACATTTTGCTTAGAACAAACGCTGGCAATAGCGCTTGTGTGCGTCCGGTTCCCTGCCCTTCCACTCTCCTATCGATTCTACGTCTATCCAATAGAGAGCTCACCTCTTAGCTCGCGGGAGCGAGCTTTTCTTGCAATGTTGTCTTTTTACGCCCATTACAAATACCAAATAGCATAAGTATAATGATTGTGGTTCGTCCCTGTTACATCGGCAACGTCAATCCAATATTGGAGGGCAAACAATGTTGCCAAATTTACGATTACGATTTACATTATCACAATGCATACGTAAATTTATCTCCTACAATCATGATCGTCCGACGTAGTTTATTAAATAGTCCACAAGGATGATACCTCAAATATGGTTTATTTTATTCCTTCTCGTTTGGTTAAGTAAATGGTTTTGTTGGAGTTGGAAAATATACCATATAACGGGCACATGATGTAAAGTAAGTTTTCTTTCGGGATGTGTAATGAAAGAATTTATGTTCTCAGACACCTGATTAAGGAATGTATGTACTAGTAACTTCTGAATAGGAACATCTAAAAATAAATATCGAAATATGAATGTGTTCTAAAATTCAGATTGTTGTAATATTATTTAAACTAAAAATTAATTAATTTTCTGTTTGAATTTTATTTGTGATTCAAGGTCAAACGGGAAAGTTACTGCTAATAGAATACATAATAAAATATAAACTTGACTTTCTTCATGCTGTCGCGGCGTTTCAGGTTATTTTAGGTGAAACGCCTTTACCCCTACAGATGATCAGAAATTGCTGCATTGTCAAATTGCGCAACGGGGGTAATATTAGGGTTAATACAGTCAATGGGATAACGTTGGACTTGCGCGTGCTCTTTAAAATTCTGATTGAATACTATTTATTTTTATTACATAAGAACAGCATACCTTCTGTATCTGTACATTGAAAATTTTAGCTAATTAATAATATAACAAACTATTCAGACACGTTTTATTTTATGTTACATACCGTCCTGATGTCTAATAAATGGGTCGATAACCTGCCTTGTTTTACAATGAAAAATAAGTCATATTGTAATAGTTTTTTCATAAAATGTATTTGAGAAAAATTTGCAATATACATATTGTAAGACAAGAATGGAGTGATGATATAAAAAGAAAACTACCAGTTTTGTTTATGCTTTAACTAAATAAGTGGGCGTGTCTATGCCAATCAGCTGAAGGAGCATCTTCAACATGGCATTTTGTCACTTTAATTTAAACTTATCCAAGCTTCAGACATATTATGAAACAATTTACAATTTCGTCTTGAATGGTCAATATGGCGTTTTTTTTTGTAAATTGATGATTTTAACTACTTTAGTTGGCACAGTAAATGTTTTCATAATAATTATTGATATATTTTGTATGACTAAGGTTCTTGTGTTTTTATTCCTAACAAATGCAAATATTTTTTTCCTTGCAATATTTAATATGAGATCTTTACCAGTTTGTTTATCTTATTCATGCAAGTTAAATACCTATTTATAATTTTTGTTTCTTTATGCTTATATCACCGCTTCGCAAGAACGTAGTCTTAAGTCAAAATTTGACGAAATTGATTTATTAATGCAAATCTACTAAAAATAAAAGTATCTATCGCGTGAATAAAGACCTATGACGTTAATAATAATACTCGCTAAGACCTATGACATTAATAATAATCTAAGAGATGGCACCCAGTGTCTATATTTGTTTAACGCGAAATTAGTTAAATACTTAACATTTTCGTATGAATACAGACCCAAGTTAGTTACGCCACAAAATAGCGCAGAATGTGAAGCAATTTGTGTCAGGGTTGGCAAAAACCAAGGTTTTTTCTCTCAAACACCTGTTTTTTACAGGTGTTTTGGTTTAAACCAGGTTTACAGTAGAACCTCGATTATCTGTCAGGGCACCAGACCAAGGGTATGACGGATAATCGAAAAGATGGTAAACAGAACATTAAAAAAAATTAAAAATTCACAGTACAACTCTCAAATTTCATTTGTATGGTTTGAAAATATAAGAGGGATTTGTGTTCGTACAATCGAATCAATTTAAAATATTCTGAAATCTTTGTTTTACTGTTGCTTCACATTTTACAACAGCTGAATTTCTTAATCGGCATAAGATCATGCAATCTACTTTATTGGCTTTTTCTTATTAAGAATACCACTCGATGAATTATTGCATATGCGATGCAGCTTCTCTAGATTATTTACGCAAATCTTTGTCAGTTACAATAGGTTAATCAACATAGCTACAGTCAAATTCCAAGTCTGTGTCAGCTTCTGAATCTGTTTGGTCCGCCTTTGTTGCCATTTCAACGATTTCTTTATCTGTCAGCAATGGATAGCCGTTTGTGTCCTCATCACAAATCAAACCAACTTTTTTTTTAAATTTTTTACATTAAAATTTTTGTTTATGTAGTCAATACAACTTCTGTATGTCCCTGACGGTTAACAGGGGCAAGCCCAATTACAATAATGTTAAACTCTAAAATCCTAACACTGACTATATCTACGGTTACAATGCAAAAAGTTAATCTGTATTATTATACAAAGCAATACAAAAAGTTATCTTTATCGAATGCAATACAAAAAGTTATCTATACAAAAAGTTAATCTCTATTAATATACAATGCAATACAAAAAGTTATCTATATTAGAGCACAAGGTGTCCAGAAAGTTATGCAGCATTTAGTAACTTAAGAACTAGATGTAAATTTTTATCAAGACAGTGTTATGCTGATTACATTCAACGTACCGAACATTCTATTGTTAATAACGTTAAATCCTTTTGGAAATTTGTAAGTAGTAAAAGGGAAAATAACGCTATACCTAATACAATGACTCTTGGAGATCGTACTGCCTTCAATGGAACTGATATTGCTAATCTTTTTGCTAACCAATTCTCTTCCGTCTATACTAACCAATCTTTACATCCGCATGTAACCCAGATTTCACCTTTGGTTAATGTGTCTAATTATCACATTGAAATTTCAAAAATCTACGAAAAACTGTCTGAACTCAATACCAACAAAGGTCCTGGTCCTGATGGAATTCCCCCCACTTTCCTTAAAACATTCAGCTTCATTCTATCGCGCCCACTTTTTTATATATTTAATAAGTCTTTATCAACAGGGGAATTTCCAGACTACTGGAAAAACTCTTATGTCACTCCAATATATAAATCAGGTCGTAAATCGGATATAGGTAACTATCGTCCCATTTGTATTCTTAGTGCTATTCCTAAAGTTTTTGAGAGCATTATTTCCGATTATTTAAGTTATGACTTCTCGCCAATTATAGGGGCCCAACAATTTGGATTTACATCCAAAAAATCAGCAGAATTGGGTCTCATAACATATGTTGATTTTTTGACAGATGCTCTTGAGAGGGGTTTACAAGTTGACTCTGTGTATACTGACTTTTCCAAAGCTTTCGACAAAGTTAATCATGAGCTCTTGATTCATAAACTTTATTTATATGGAGTTGATGGCCTTATATTGAAGTGGCTCAAGAGCTATCTTACGCAAAGATCGCAAATTGTCAGGGTTAATCATCACTATTCTCATACCATCTCTGTTAACTCAGGTGTACCACAGGGATCACACTTGGGACCTCTGTTGTTTAATATATTTATCAATGATCTAATACCCTGTTTCCAAGTAAGTGAAACTTTGTTATTCGCTGATGATTTAAAATGTTTTAAAATAATCACATCTGAGGCTGATTCACTTAGTCTACAAGGTGATATTGATCGCCTATCTAACTGGTGTATGCAAAATGGTATGTGTTTGAATGCATCCAAATGCCATATTCTTCGTTTCCACCGAACTCATCATCCAATCATCTTCGAATATAGTATAAATAATCTGACCTTACATTCTGCCTCTGAAACTAGGGATCTAGGTGTGATCCTTGACTCCGCCCTTAGCTATAAATCACACATTTACAGTACAATACAGAAGTCTATGAAGATGCTTGGCTTTATAAAAAGAACCACTAGAGACTTTACAAACATCTCAGCTATTAAATCTCTTTATTTCTCCCTGGTTAGATCTCATTTCGATTACTGTTCCACAATTTGGTCCCCCTATTACTTTACTCATAAACTGAAGATTGAGGCTGTCCAACACAATTTTCTGAGATATACTGCCAGTAAGTTGCATGTATACTATGACTATTCTGTATTAGAGCGCATACTGAACTTACCTCCTCTTGAGGTACGCAGAAAACAAAGAGACTTAATTATTTTATTTAAAATTATCAACGGGCTGTGTAACTGCCCCGAACTTCTCTCCAAAATATCTCTATTTGTCCCCAGTCGTTCGACTAGGCAGGTGCAAACCTTTTATGTCTCTTTTCATAGATTCAATTATTCCTACAACACATTTATTCCTAGAACTCTTCGATTAGCTAACTCATTAAATAACCTCGAAATTTTTAATATATCAGTTTCCCGCTTTAAAAACCTAATTTCTTCCCTAACTTTTTAACTTTTTAATATTTTCTGCCAGAGCTTTTGTATTGTGATTAGTGTTACATGACCTGTATGTATTAGATAACTTAAAACCGTTATACCTTACAACATTTCCGAATTGATTTAGGTGATATCTTTTGTTTGTAATTGTACTGACCTAATGTTATCTTATTCTTTTTTTTTTCTTTTTTGTAACTGTATTACTCATACGAGTTATTTTTTCTCAAACCACTTGGTTATATGTTATATTACGATAGTTTATGTTATATAATTGGTTAACATTAATGTTATATAATTGTATAATTATGTTATATAATTTAGAACACTGTAAAATTTATATCGGAATAGGGCTTGCCCGTGAATAAATAAATAAATATATTCATTACTCAAGTCAAGAGTACACAAAACCCGACGCAAGAATGAGCCAAAGGTTGCAAAGAAATCTATGTTATCATATTGATTGGCTAGTCTGGCAGTTCTTGAAATGAAGTTGTTAAATCCATAGTTAGTGCGATGTATAGGGTAATGGAAACTAGCTACAGATCTGGTAGGTCTAGATGGAACATGTATATTAATTTTATTGAGCAAAGAAGAAGCAGCAGCTCTACCATGCAGAAAAGTAATAAGATCTCTCTTCTTATGACGCATAGAGATGGGTGGCATATTTAATGTAGCAAGTAAATCTGCATCATTGTAGTTGTCCAATATGTTTAATTTGAAAGCAATCTGTTTAAGGAATTTATGCTCAACACGACACAAGGTCTCAATATGCACACCATAAAAAGGTGACCATACCGTCGGCTTACTGCTAAAACCAACTAACTCAACTTTTTGTCGATTCTGAGTTAAGTACGCCTTTGTACTTAATAATTATCAAAGAATGTACTGATGAAACCAGACACTTCAAAGCAGATTTAAAATGTGGGAAACAGAAGGGTCTCAAAACAACTAATTCCAATGATGACACTTTTGTTCAGCCAAAAACAGATATGTGCAGTTGTCTGCACATCTCTGTTTAAATAAAGTAGTATTTTTGTCATTTCCAATATTCTAGTTCTGCCAAAACAAGACAAGTGCCTGATATGGAGGACAGTGATGTTCAAAGTTACCTAGAAGTTGACTAACTTTGTACAGCCAAAACCCGACAAGTGCCGAAAAAAAATGTTTTTTGTACTTTTTTTTAACTTTCACTTCATTTTAATAAGTTTTTAACAAAATGTTTCATTTATAATGTTATTTACTTTAATATTTTTCAGTCATTAAATCATTTTTAAATTCAAACGATTTTTCATTTCAAATTAAAGTTTAAAACGTCGATTCCTCAAAACTTTAAAAAGTGGAGTTAGTTGGTTTTGGCAGTAAGCCGACGATACACAGGATGCATACTCAAGATGGGGACGGACAAGAGATCAATAAAGCGTCTTTAAGGCAGTAATCCCAGTAAAATCCTGTGTGCTTCTTCTGATAAAGCCAAGCATGTGAAATGCCTTGTTGACTACATTATTTAAGTGATCAGAAAGTTGTAGAGTAGCATCCAAAGTAACACAAAGATCCTTGATAAAACGTACAGTATCTAGGCAATGCTGTCCAATCTTGTATTCAAAATGGATTGAGGATCTAGATTGAGAAAACGTAATGGCTTTGCATTTAGATGGATTCAGACTCATCCCATTTCTTGTACACCAGTCCAACAAATTGATTAACTCATATTGAAGTTTATCACAGTCATTGGGAAATTTAATCAGACAGCTAGCTCAATTTTAAGTCATCAGCAAACAGCAAAAAAGGGAAGAAGAAAAACATTCCTGAATATCGTTTATAAAAATGTTAAACAGAAGAAGTCCAAGATGTGATCCTTGAGGAACCCCTGAAGGAACAAGAATTGATTTGGAAAGAAAATTGCCAATTTTTACTATCTGTCTACGATTAGACAAATAGCTGTCAAACCAAAAAATCAATGGTTCATCAACACCAATCATTCTGAGCTTATGGACCAACATACCATGAGACACCCTGTCGAACGCCTTGGAGAAATCAGTGTAAATTGTATCCACTTGATACCCCCTCTCAAGGGAGTCAAACAAAAAATCTACATATGTTAATAGGTTAAGCTCAGTAGATCTATGGGTCTAAACCCAAATGGTTGATCGATAAGTTTAGGCTCAAGTAAAGGAGTTAAAAAGTCACAAACCAGACTCTCAAACACTTTGGGTATCACACCAAGGACGCTAATAGGACGATAATTATTGACAAGAGATTTATCCCCGTCTTTAAATATAGGCTTAAGAAAACTTTTTTCCAGTAATCTGGAAAAACACCAGTTTGAAGGGAACAATTAAATATGTAATACAATGGCCTGGAAAGGTTAAAACTGCATTCCTTTAAGAACAAAGGAGGTATACCGTCAGTGCCTGGGCCCTTATTGATATCAAGAGAAGAGAGTTTGGTGTATATTTCTGATATTAAAATTTTATGATTGGTGATATGAGTATTGGATGAAGATAGTTCATGATTGGACATGACATATTGAGATTACTCTGAGAATAAACTGTGGAAAAATAATCAGCAAACAAATTTGCAATATCTTTGCCTGAGGTACAATACTTGTCGAGATATTTAAGTCCATTAGGAAAAGCACTATTTTTTCTTTTGTTATTAACAAAAGACCAGAATTTCTTGATATTAGAAGATCTAGCTGTTTCAGTAGACTGAACATATTGTGAGTAGCATTCCCGAGTCAGATCCTTGCACAATTGTCTAACCCTAGAAAACTCCCAATAGTCATTCAAAGAATCAGTTGACTTATATTTTTTGTGTAATTTTTTCTTTAAGATGATACAATTTTTTAGATCCTGAGAGAACCATATTGGGAATTTTCTGGCTGAAAACTTCTTCAATGGTACAAATTTATCTATAGCTATAAAAACAATCTCATAAAATATATTTAACATAGACTCGAGATTCGCGTTAATAAACAAAATGTCCCAATTAAACTGGTCTAGGAATAAGGAAATATTCTGATAGTTTGCAGACCGGAACTCTGTAGTAACCATCAAACTCGAGTCCAGGTTCATCATAAGTCAGGTTACATTTAATGGTAATTGAGAGTGGTGGAGGAACCAGAAAAAAGTCTGCTAGCTCCGTTTCTGCTAGGTGTTCATTTGTCAAGAAAAGATCTAAGAGACTGTTTTGTATTGTAACATGATGATTACATTGGAAAAGGTTGTGAAAACTGCAAACATATGACATAATCTGGATGCAAGACACTTCCTGTAATGATGCTCCACCTGCAGTCGCAACAGAACTAAAGGGACCATTTTGCCAGAGAGCATGAGGCAAATTAAAATCCCCAACCATGTGTAGGCTTAACTTAGGCATCAATAGAGCGAGCAAGTCCAGTGTTTCAGAGAAAGTGGTATACAACTGTGCCGGAGAGTTGGGAGGTAAATAGACTGCTCCTAATATAAAACTAAAAACACTGGATCCAACCTTAATGAAGACCTGTTCAATACTATCTGGTACTTGGAGACGAGTAGTTGGTATTGACTTGTGTACAGCTATTAGCACTCCTCCTCCTCTCTTGAAGACACTGGTGTTAGCAGAGCGGTCACAACGATATATGTTAAAATCAGTAAAGCTCAGTTCAGAATCGTTAACTCCGTTATGAAACCAAGTTTCTGTCAAGACATATATGTCATGTTGACATGCTGGTATATTATGCAAAAGATCACCTAACTTAGTTCTTAAACCTTGAGTATTTTGGTAATAAACAGAGATACTATTTGTGTTTGGAGAGCTAATTAGTTTTTTTGAATAATCTTTGGGACACCTTGATGGTACACAATACGAATATTTTCATCACCATTAGTTACTCGTGTTCTAAATTCAGCTCTAACCTTAGCCTCAGCATCTGCCTGCATTTTTGTTAGGTCCTGTTCTATGTATATATGTCTTCCTTTAAGGTTAGATCTGGCACGAATAACAAGCTGAACCTCTTCTTGGCTATTGAGAATTACTTTCAGAGCCCTGTGACCATTTTTATTTGGCTTGCCAATCCTAATTGTGTTTTTTATGTTCACATTAGCAACATCAATAGAGCCTAAGAGAGAATTTACATCGTCAAGATCCTGTTTGGTATCAGGTAGGTTGTAAATGACAATATTACTTGCCTGTTTCTGTCGATCATGAAGCTCTGCAAAAATGTCATTATTGGGCGCTGCAACAGGGATTAAGGTGGAACTTCCAGTAGGAGAGGGCTTTTTAAGGTCTTTCTTTAACAGCCTGAGCTCTAACTGCAGCTGGTCTATAGCTTTAAGTATTGAAGGCATTTGTAGCAAGCCAGACTGGCAATCCTCACAAAGGAACTTGAGAGTTCTCTGGCCCTTGAGTTTGACAACCCGGATTTCCGAAGAGCTTAATCCAGAACAAACTAGTTTATGTATACTTCTACTGCAGCTATCACAATTGGTTAGAAGCTTAGTATTTTCTTCATTAATTTTGCATTTCAAACACTGCATGGTAAAATTTTGATTCTCGAAACAGAAAAAACACAAGAACAATTATCACAAATTAAAGATGGAATCGCTATGTGACTCTCCCAGTAAATTATAACAATTTATTTAACAATTAACTAATGATTTGAATCAAAAAGTTTAACATAACATTTGTAAACAAAAGAGACATAACCTCTTGCACCAAGGTTTCAAGGTTTCACCTCATAAACCAAGGTTTCAAGCATGTTGGTTTAAACCTGCCAACCCTGATTTGTGTGTTTATTTCTCATTAAGGACGACCGATCTTATACTTACGATTATAGGTGTGGATCCCGCGTATGAAAAAAAAGTTGATTAATAGCAAGCTGAAAATTTTTTAATAGCTTAAGAGTGTCTAGTCGGACAAACTTTGATATATGGGAATACTGTAACAGGGGTAAAAATTTGGAACGGTCAGATCACGAAAACGGAATATGTATTTTGTCCGACAGAACAGACTTAAACTCTCCGAACAGAGATTAAACTCTCATGAAAAAATCAGACTGCTATTTATCACCAAATGGGCGTTTTAATGAGTGGAACATGTAGAATATGTCAAATGACAGGAATTATGACAGGTGATAAATAGCAGTCTGATTTTTGCATGAGAGTTTAATCTCTGTTCGGAGAGTTTAAGTCTATTCTGTGGGACAAAATAAATGTGCCGTTTTCGTGGTCTGACCGTTCCAAATTTTTAGCCTGTTCCACAATTAAAACTGCCCCTGTTCCAGTGTTCCCATATATCAAAGTTTATCCGACTAGACACCCTTAAGCTATTAACAAATTTTCAGCTTGCTATTAATCAACTTTTTTTTCATACACCGGATCCAGACCTATTAGTTTTTGTGAAAATTCTCTCTAAAATAAGGACCCTTTTTTAGTTAGGTCAGCGTTTTAACAAAGTTGAAGTAAATGTTTCTGAGGAAAAAAGACTCAAATGCAATAGGGGTTAACAAAAACACTTTATAAATTTATCTAGTTATCAGTTTGTATTTAGATATATTTCTAACAAAATTGTATAGGTAATTTCTTTAAACTGAAAACTTATTAGGAGTATGCTCATAATCACATCCATAAAATTTTAAAATGCCTCTCCTCTAAAATCGTCTTTTTTGACTTAGCCTACATTCTTGTGAAGCAGCGTTATGTACTCAAATACTCTAGGAAGCTACATCAAGGGTTTTCATGGTATCTACAATTCTTTTGACTTGAATACAATTTTCCTAATGTAGTCTCCCCACTGACCAGTGGTCAATCCTTATTAAGTAAATCAAGTAGGATAAGTAACATAGGGAATATTAAGTATAGGAAAATATATTGTAAAATAAATGAGCAAACTTGGTGTATTGGTGAATGAGCCTTAAAGGGCCTGTAGTCATATAACTCAAAGGAAAAAAAACTTAAAAACAAATGAACACTATGCTGGAAGAACATTACAAATGCCAAAACAGGTTTTGTCAACAAATTGATCCTTTTAAAAAAGGATAATATGATAGAATATAGGAGGCATAAGGTAAAGCCTCTTAATATTCCCCACAGTTGACATTACATTATTTTGCTCATATATAATGTTGTTCCATAAAAAACCCACAGATGAAACTATTGGCTGTTACAACATTGTTCCAGCATAGCATTCAAATGTCAAATGCAATATTTTTCAATAAGTTACATATAACTGCCAATCTGTTAAATTGTGTCTGGAAAGGTATTGTATAAGGAAAGAAATATGGGTGCTGCCATAGTATGAGGTCTACTGTAGTGTTTCTGTTACAGCTTGCAGTCAACCACTATTATTAGAGTGATGGCAAAAAAATCTCTTAATGAAACACATAGATCAGAAGAATTATTATTTTAATTTTAGGTATAGATTAAACTAATTCAAAAAATACATAAATTTTACAAATAAGCCTCAATTTAATTATATGTACAGGGTGTAACGAAAATACAGGTCATAAATTTAATCGCATATTCTGGGACCAAAAATAGTTTGATTGAACCTAACTTACCTTAGTACAAATGTGCATATAAAAAAGTTACAACCCTTTGAAGTTACAAAATGAAAATTGATTTTTTCCAATATATCGAAAACTATTAAAGATTTTTTATTGAAAATGGACATATGGCATTCTTATGACAGTAGCATCTTAACAAAAAATTATAGTGAAATTTGGACACCCTATAAAAATTTTATGGGGGTTTAGTTCCTTTAAACCCCCCAAACTTTTGTGTACGTTCCAATTAAATTATTATTGTAGTACCATTACTTAAACACAATATTTTTAAAACTTTTTTGGCTCTTAGTACTTTTTCGAAAATTCAGTTTTTATTGAGATATTTTGAATATTTGTCAAATCCACCACATATTTGTATATGGTTAAGTACGATTATGGAGACTTGGTAATAATATGAAAATTTATGGTAGGGGAGCAAAGTATGCTAAATGTGCAGTCACTCGAGCGCTTTGGGGACCTATTGGGTTGTGAAGAGTAGGTCCTAAAGCCAAAAAAAGTTAAGTAAAGTTTTCCATTTTAGTGGGCGCTTGCCATTTTTTAATTTAATTTTCCATTTCCAACAATCGTTTTTTCCGATTATAACGTCATCTATCCATAATTCGAAAAAATATTTCGAATAAAAGTTACTTATTTTTACGTAAGGAATCCAAATCTGTAATAAAAAATGAGGGTTCTCATTTAAGATTTTAAAGTAACCCCCCACCCCACCTCCGTGGGGGGTCGTGTTTGGTGCCATTCGATAGATTTTTAAAAAATATTGAGCACATATTTTTTAGTTTTTCGATCTGTCATTCATTTCGCGAAATATTCGATTTTTTCTTGTGAAATTTTGGGACTCACCCATTTCCTTACGCCCGGCTTAAATCGTCAGATTTTTGAAATATACACTCTTTTGCATGTACTTAACTTACCTTATCTTAATCTGACAATTTCGAGTTTTTTTAAGGATAGATTTTTTTTTTCGGGCCCCCCTTAACGAACTCCCCTGTGTTAAGAGCCAATATATGGTAGAGTAACTGCAAAAATCCCCGCTTGGGCTTCCCTACCATTATGTATGATTTACATTTTTAGGTATATTTTGAACCCTATTAAAAAAGAAGCCATATCTCGATAAAAATTGCCTTCTCGAAAAAATACAAAGAGGCAAAAAAGTTTTAAAAACATTTTGTTTAACTAATGGTATCGCAGTCATAGTTTAATTGAAGCGTACACAAACATTTGGGGGGTTTAAAGGAACAAAACCCCCATAAGATTTTTATGTAAACATATTAAAAAAGAAGCCACAACTCGATAAAAAATGCCTTATCAAAAAAATACTAAGAGCCAAAAAAGTTTTAAAAATATTGAATTTAACTAATGGTACCACAATAATAATTTAATTGGAACGTACAGAAAAGTTTGGGGGGGTTTAAGGGAACAAAACCCCCATAAAATTTTTATGGGAAGCACAAATTTCACTATAATTTTTCTTTAAGATGCTCCTGCCATAAGAATGCCACATATCCATTTTCAATAAAAAATCTCTAATAGTTTTCGATATATTCGAAAAAATCGATTTTTATTTTGTAACTTCAAAGGGCTATAACTTTTTTTATGTGCATATTTGTACTAAGGTAAGGGGGCATCCATAAACTACGTTGTAAAAAATTTGAACTTTCTAATACCCTCCCCCCTCCGTCGTAATTCGTCGTTTACAGACGAACCCCCCCCCCCCTCCATGTCGACGTCGTCATTGCAGTTCACGATTCACGACCCCCCTTTCAGTGATTTAAAAAAATTCAATGTTATTTCTGTTTTTTTAATCAACCTTGAAACTTTATTTGCGAATGTATCATAACTATAACAATTAAGGGGGTAGGCGCAAAATCTTGGCCCAATGCTATTTAAATGCATTCTTTTTTGGAATCCTGAGAAAACTAATAAATACATTTGAAAAATATAAAGGCAGACTGAAAGATTACATTATTACCGAGGGCTGAAAGTCCCTTAGAATAAACAAAAGGTTTCTTTTGAATGAAATTTTTGAACTTAAAAATCAGACTAAATATTCTCTTTTTTTATCCCTGTAACTTATTAAATAAAATAAACATTATAGATGTTTTCAGAAACTTTTGGCCCTCTGTAATAATGTCATCTCTCAATCTGCGTTTCAATTTTTCAAAAATTTTTATTCGTTTTCTGAGTATTCGAAAAAAATGAATGCATTTAAATAGCATTGGATCAAGATTTTGCGTATAAATCTTCTCTAAGTATAAATACGACTTACTAACTAAATAGAACACAATATTTTATTTCCATTCATTCTTTTAGAACTATTTTTTCACACACAGTATGCAGCACATAAGTGAATTAACAATTTAATATTGTTTGCTTCCAGACGTTGTTCTCTATACAGGGTGAGGCAGATAAAAGTCCTATTAGAAATATCTCGAGAACTAAAGGAACCAGAATCATGAAAATGGGAATGAAGGGGTTTTGAAGAGTGATCTCTTTAATGAAAATATTTTCATCGATTTGCTACTACCGGTTATACCGGAAGTGGCTTATAACTTCGTTTTTTAAATGGAACATCCTGTATATCTTTACATTTTTAGATTCTCCTGGATGTCTTCTTTCTTAAAATATGAGGTTTATTTGTTTAAAAGATAAATTCGTTTTTTTTCTTAATTTCCTAGCAATATTCACACCCTGTAGAATTGTAGTAGTTTGACATCAAAAACTCTATGTTCAAATGATTTTTAATATAGTCTACTATTGTTAAAAATTGTTAGTATAGCTAAATGTTGAATTGTACTATACAGGGTTGGTCGAAACTCGTAAAGAGTATTTTCTGAGTTTTCTTAAATAGAACACCCTATATTTTATTATCGTAATGAAATGATATTTTATGCTACTTTTTTATTTCTTAAACATTCCCTATCTATCTATACCTAACTGCTTTAATTTGTGAGTTATTGGTGATTCAAGCCAAATATTAATTTCAACAAAAAATACGTGAAATTTTATTAGGTTGGCCGTGAAAATATTCAATCACAAATAATTTTTCGGAAATAAATACATATTAACACCTTGACGGACAGTGCGTCAAATGCATAAAGCAAGTGTTGTGACACTAAATATATAATACGTATTTTGCAAAGTAGAATAGGGAAATTGCTGAATTTCTTTTAGCGCTTATAGTTTATGAAAACAATAAGTTTTAACAGTTTTGTAAACATGTGAACGATGACCATGGACATCGTGTAACATTTAGTATGGATCTGTAGATGTAACGTGACATTTTTTGTCACAGCTCGTTATTTTAAAAATGTCGTCTATAGACGTCGTGTCACATTACACCAATGGAAATTAGACGTCTATAGACGTTCTGTCCGCCAACGTGTTAATCTTGACTGATCTTTAAAATCGCCAATAATGGTTGAGCTATCAAAATACCTACCTAGTTAACATTCTTGGCGCTATTAACAATTAAGCACAAATTAAAGCATTTCGGTATAGGGAACGCTTAAGAAATAAAAAAGTACCATAAAATGTCTTTTCATTGCAATACTAAAATACAGGGTGTTCCATTTAATAAAATTCAGAAAATCCTCATTCCGAGTTTCGACCAACCCTGTAGACCAATAGTAGACTATATTAAAAATCATTTTAACATAAATAGAGTTTTTGGTATCCAACTACTATAATTCTACAGAGTGTAAAGTTGCTACGAAATTAATAAAAAAACGTAATTAGCTTTTAAACTACCCTGTATAACATTACAAAACCACATATTTTAAGAAAGAAGACATCGAGTAGAATCTAAAAATGTAAAAATATACAGGGTGCCCCATTAAAAAAAAACGAAGTTTTAAGCAACTTCCGGTATAACCGGAAGTGGCAAATTGATGAAAATATTTTCATTAAATAGATCACCCTTCAAAACTCCTTCATTCCAATTTTCATGATTCTGTTGCCTTTAGTTTTCTAAATATTTCTAATAGTCCAGTTATCTGCCTCACCCTATATATAGAAGCGCTTGTTTAAACCCAAAGAACAATGTCTTATTGTTTGTTGTCCTGTACAAAAGTGCTACCTAATATTATTTTAAGGCTGTGACTGATAAAAATGAAATTTATGCGATAAAAGTATCTGTAAGAGAATTCTTTTTAATTTTTGACAAAAGTGTATTTATTCGTAAACGTTTTGTTTTATTTTCAATTTCATTTCAAAAACTATACGTTTTTATATGAATATCTGATACTTTAATGCTGGTAAAAGCTAGTAAAAAATTATATTTATAGAGACAATAGCGACAAATTTAAATATACCAATATATTAAATGACGTCGAATGTGCACTCATACCCCCCACCCCCCTGTCGTATTTCGTCGAAATAAGCAAGCCCCCCCCCCCACCCTCTTCTCAACGACGTAGTTTATGGATGTCCCCTAAGTTAGGTTCATTCGAACCATTTTTGGTCCCAGAATATGTGATTTAATTTATGACCTGTATTTTTGTTACACCCTGTATATAATTATATGTATACAATTATATGTATTGTCCTTTTCATGATCATTTTTCAGTGCGTAACAAATGATAGGAAAAAGGGTAAGTCCGTGATAATACACATTTATGACATTTATTCTAACATGACATTTTAGTTAAATCTGACGGTTGTCACATTTTATTTTCAATTTGGAATAAAAACAAATCAAATGTGTTTCAAGCATTTATAAAATGGTATTTTCTTTGATTTGTATAGTCTTAAATTATACAGATTATATTTGTAATATTATTATCTAATTAAAAAAAAAATATTTTTTTATTATGGCGCCATCTATCGACAACTAGAATAAATGTTATAAAAATGTCGCCGACGAAATGTAATCACCGACGTGCCTTTTTTTCGGTCACATACAATTTAATGCGTTAGAAAGAAATCGAAAAACTGTGACGCACTGAAAGATGATCATGAGAAATACTGTATATACAATTATATGTATACCTTATTTTATTCCCAACTAAAATAGTAAATTGATATGACAAAGTATTACTTTTTAAAATTGAAATAATAATTCTTCTGATTTATGCTTCTATTATGCAACTATTTTAACCCAGATGTGCCTGATATATTATAGTCAAAATGGAAATCAGTCAGAATGCAACAAAGTGGAAGTATCAATATTTGGTATAGATGTTTAAGAAACAAGGCCTCGAAAAAAAGTAGTTCCGATGGAGGACAATTTAATCTCAGGATTGGGATCTCTGAAACAGAAAAATTGTACAGAATTTGAAAAAGGAAGGTTTCTTATGTGACAATTTACCACAATTTGACCAAAAAATAAAAAATAAAAAAATAGTCTTTAACCAGGAAAAGTGTGATTTTCTCACAAAAATTTTTCAAATTTCCATTTTTTTAGATTTTTTCACTAATGGTATTCATGTAAGAAACTTTCCTTTTTCAAATGCCATACGATTTTTTGTTTCAGAGATCCCAATCCTGAGATTAATTGTCCGCTATCAAAACTACTTTTTTTTCGAGGCCTCAACTTTGGCGCGTTCTAAAATATTAGTGTACAGGCATAAATATAAAAAAACATTTTTTTGTATTCTCTAAGAGTTAGATATTAATATATAAAAAGTTTTATCTTCATTTTTAATCAAGGTTCTGAAAAAAAATGCTTATTTTTGGTCTTCTAAAGTGTACTATCTCATTTTTTAAATAAGAGGAGAGTAATTCAAATTTACCGCGCCGTAATTCTTGTTTGTAATAATTGGTCCAACCACAGGCAAGTTTACTCCATTGAAATAAAAATTTGTTACTATTGACATTTATGAAATCTTGACACTAATGACATTTAAAAGTCATAGGTTAATTAAGTTATATCAGCGATTTTTTTTTGTATTTTCTGCTATATTTCTTTAATGATCAGAGTTTTTGTCTGCGTTTATTTAAAAAACGGTTGTTTTTAAAACTTTTAGAATATATTAGTATAATATAATATTTATGGATTACAATCGAAGACCGACATGATCAACCAAACAAGAAGATGAATCTAGTTATTTTTTTAGTGACATTATTGGGTGTGAATCTGTCATTTAAGTTTACTCCTATTTAAAAAATGAATCATATTCTTGTTCTCATGATCATTTTTCAGTGCGTCACAGTTTTTCGATTTCTCCCTAATGCATTAAGTTAGATAAGACGGAAAAAGCGGTAGCTCCGTGATTAAACACAAAAATAATGCAGCATTACAATGGTTATATACATAAGATGTCTATTCCTAACCTACGTTTGATTCGTTGATATTTAGAATGCGCGTTTTTTCTAGCCAATCAAATACACGTATTACGAACATTTGACGAAAACTTCGTCCATTTTGGCCATTTTTTAGAAGTGTCAAAGAGTCAAGTGACGGTTATTATTCAGGTCAGTATTTTGTGTACCTGTCATTTTGAAATTTCGAATTCGACTTCACTTGTGTTTCACAACGTCTTTGTGCATTATTTTGTGTTTTGGTTTAGAATTTAGTTCGTTAAAAGTTAGTCATTGACGAGGAGACTAGAGACATTTGAGATGTACCGAAGAGTGCTAAATATCTCATGAGTAGATAGAATAGCCAACGTGGAGGTAATGAGACTTACGCATAAGGAACGAGAACTAACAAATAAGAAAACTGAGATATATTGGACATGTGATGAGAGATGTATATCTAATACTCCAGGTCATTATGCAAGAAAAAGATCCATAGAAAGGAGACGTAACTCATGGCTGAAGAACCTTAGGAACTGGTTTGGATGTAATAACAATGAATTATTTAGAGCTGCTGTTTCAGAAATAAAGATCTCTCTGATGATTGCTAACTTTTGAAGCGGAGACAGCACCTAGAGAAGAAGATAAAAACACAGTGTATGGATAGTTTTGTGTCATTTTTTAATGTTTCCATATTTATAAATTTAATTAACAATATTGTTTACTTTTTAATTCTATTCCCCTTTATAAAAAATACCTACATGTTAACATATTGTGTAAAAATCAAATCTACTAAATTACTAATTCCACCAGCTTTTCACCTACGGCTAAGTACGATTGTGGCATCTGTCAGATTCGTCAATAATTACATGAAATAAGTCTCGACACAGCCAATACAGTATATGACGTCATAATTAATGACGCACTGAAAAATGATCATGAGAACAAGAATAGTACCTTAAACCTGTGACAGCTGCCCTTACTTATCAGTTGTAATTTAGAAGACACATTGTAACATTTGTTGCAACAAAATAAGAAACCAACTTCCTATTCTTGAGGTCGTCCATCTGCCAATGAAAAAATCAATATTCGCTATGATTGACTAGACCACTAATTTGTTGATTCCACAGGAAAAAATAACTCTATATGACTTGTGCAATATCATAAATAAGGTGTTCAAAATATAACCTGGGCTTAAATGTCAAATGTTTTGTTTTATACTATACCCAAACTTAATAGTACCATGTTTTGTACAGTAGTTTTTTTACTTATTTTAAATAAATATTATGTTTTAACTACAAGTATGTTTTTGTTAGCTTATACAAAGCATAAATTTAGAGAAAAGTATTAAAAATATTTTAAGGTAAATTTTAGGCATATCTGGGTTAATAACATGCAGCTCCTATGTAATTAATATTATACCTTTTTATCTAAAAATAAAGCTATCAGGTTTTCAGAAGAAAACTGTAAAATACCACCGAGTTATATTTACTCCTTTGGGCAAATATCCACATTTTTGTTTCAGTATAGATTAAGTATTATAGTATTACTTATATTTTGTTTAACATAATAAAATTGTATAGAAAAATGTGTACAAACCTATAAACAAAATAATTAAATTATAAATAAACAAATAAAAAAACTAAACATAATTAGATCTTGACAAATTTTATGGATTTATATTTTCATAATATGCATAGTAGTCAGCTACCAAAGCATATATATTTTTAATGATGGCAATTAGCACATTCTAATATTCAGATAATCTTATCCATATTCCAGTATTCGACTGGACTGGACTAATTGTCTCAATTTACTAACAACTGAAAATCATAGATTATCAATGACATGTAGTTTTTGTGTAGTATATTAACAGGACAGGTTGGCTGTGAGGACATATTTTTTTCTGTTACAAATGTTAATTATGTTAATGTTTAGAACATTTTCGTATTGCTCTTTTTAACCTCTAAACCTAAACATTATTTTTTCTGCTCATTGAAGATATTCATAATCTGCCAGAGCTAATCCTGCTCTGTGCTGAAGGAATATCATGTATGCTTCATTTTTTGTTGGTTAATAAATCTACATACAGATAGGATGGCAGGGAGGAGGAGGAAATACAGAAATAGAGGATAATCTTTCAGGGACAGAAATTCTACAACAAATTTTACCTTAAGTGGGCAGGATTAGAGACAATCAATGTAAATGCGGTACGAAATTTGTACCGTCAATTTCAGTCAATTTTTTATGGCAACTTAAAGAATGTATATCTAATAATCAAAAAGGCCAGCGCACAGAATCTACAAAATAAAATACTATTGTGCTAAAATTTGAAACTACCAGAGATAGTTACTGGCAACTTTTTAAAGAAGCATTATCAAAAACTAAAGAAAATCTTAAGCATATATTAACACTGGACTAAATGTAAAAAAGCTGTGCACACAATGGTTTAAGCCATTTTAAAATCTTAACAAGGACAGAAGAAATAAAGATTGGTTTTACAAATAATGTAGATTTATTCTCTCTCCTATGGCGTTACAGCCCAAATTGGGCCTTGGCCTCCCCGCAGCATCCATTCTTATTACTGTTGCTTTCACATTTTTGTTATGAATCCCACAACAAAAATGTGTTTGCTTTGTATATCCGCTATAGTAAAGTCTAGTCCTTTTTTCAGGCTGCCACTACCTGCCCACCTGATTTCTTAAATTTCTAGGGTGTCCGCCTAGTATTACTCTAGTTTTTTTAAAAGCTGGAGTCTCCAGGTACGTCCAACCGTTCGTCAACACTGTTCATAGTCAATATATGCTTTTTTAGCTCTACCATCTAAGTGTGAGTTACATATTAATTTTCTGTCAATTGTAATACTAAGGTATTTCACCTCTTCAGAAAAGTTAAGAAAGCAGTTTAGAATCCTTGGGGATATTAAGCCTGTGATCCTTCTTTTTCTGGTGATCTCTGTCTTTCTATTTATAGATGCATACACATTACCGCATGCAAAACTTATTTTCAAGACAGCTATGTTGTGTACATAGGATAAGGTGTAGAAACTGCTGTGTTGTAAACCAGGGAGTTATGTTTTAGAGAACACCCCCGTGGACATCTACTTGTAACCATACATACCTCTAACCAAAATGTCTTCTACATTTATGCTTATTGCTGTATTGGAGAGTATACTGAATATCCATTCAGACTTAAAAGGGGCGAAGCACGATATGGACCATTCTTATCGGATAGGATTTTTTATAAGCATATCTTATTTTGTTTTGGAAAGATGCTATGTACCTGTCCAATTCTGTATTAGTTCCCAGAGTTAAAGCCTTTTCATTCCACAGAGCATCTTCTAATAGACAGTTGTAAGAGTTCTACATCTGTTCTAGGGTCGCGAGATTTGATAAGGCTTTTTTTCTAGATTAATAGTATAGGTTAGGTCAGCCAGCGGTGATCAGACATAAAGATGTTCTCGGAGACACCTGCCTGTTGTGAATTTTATTAGATATTTCTGCTGTTTCTAGCGTAATATCTATGACTGTTTGCTAAGAACATTAATAAATGTAGGTTCCGTGCCTCCGTCCTGAAAGAGATTTAGTTTGAGCGTTGTTATCTCTGCTTCGCAGCCTAGATAATGAGAATTCGAATCGCAGCTGATAATAAGTTCTATTTTTTTTTTGGTGTTCTGCCCGGTACCCGGGTGTGTGGGATTTAGTCCGCTTGCCTGATCCAAACACCTGTGAAGCTGAGCGAATGTCTTGAAAACTCAACTGCCTACCCACTAAAACCCCCCTCATTCCAGCCGCAGACACCCGGTACATATTTTTAACAAACATTATTTTAGCTGCCCCACTGCTGATCCTATCTCTGCTCCAATTTGTTCCAGAAGCCAGTAAAACATTGAGTAGAGTTTACAAAGAAATTATGTAAAAAGTTCTACTTTCTGCCCTTCTGGCTGAGACAATGGTCTACTAGACTTTCATCTCCTTTGTTGGTGGTAGGGTGGCTGGATCTGTGGGTAGGTAGACCAATGCTAGTATCAACTACCTATTTTTACCTTTTCCCCATGGGCATTACTTATCAGCCCGTTCACACTTGTCGTGTATCATATCCATATTTTAATCGGAGATTCCAGTGTCAATGTGTTTTATATGGAGATATTTATTACTGTGAATAGCTCCATATAAAATACAGTGCCACTGGAACCTCTGATTAAAATACGGAACTGACACATGACAAGTGGGAACGGCCTGTTCTTGGTTGTTAGTTGCTTGGTAAGCTGAGATTTGATTATTTAGACTGCTAAAACCAGTTATTTTGGTCTTAATTATCCAAGGTTCTTGGATTAATGCTGTTGCATCTTCCGTTACATCCAGGAGGCAGTAGAGTATCGCTGTTGCCACCATTTTGTGTTGGAGATTGCATTGAATACTTTTTGTTTCCTTTCTCCCGACGTCTTTGCTCATGACTTATTAGGTGCCATACGGTTCTTTTAGGCATCCATTGCATCCTCGCTAGAAGTAGCGGCAGTCTCAGTCGTTTCGGCACTTCCTCTGCAGGGTTTATGGACCATCATCTGATGGTTGTCACCCTGCTGTAGGACCATGGGTTTCTCAGTCTCAGTGGCCGTCTCCGGCTGCTGTGTATCTGAGGTCCCTGGTTCCGAGGAGATACCTTGGAAATGTGCCTCATGGAAAAAGATGAAGAAAAATTGAGAATATTCGAAAGGAAAATCCTCAGACGGATTATGGGCCCGAAAAGAATGGACAACGGAGAAATGAGAAGAACAATGAACCATGAACTAAGAGACATAATGAAGGGGGAAGACAGTAGATTAGATTTATTAAAGCGCAGAGACTGAGATGGCTGGGGCAAATAGAAAGAAGCAAAAACGACCTACTAATTAAGAAGATCACCAGATAGAAACCAGAAGCTGAAAGACCAAGGGGAAGACCCGGAGAGAGATGGGAGGACCAGGTCATGAGAGATATCAAAATTCTGGAAGTGAGAAACTGGAGGGAAGAATGCACATACCAAAATGAGTGGAAGAAAATTGTATGAAAGCCAAGTCATGCAACAAACTTCTTTGACAACATGCAAGTGGAATGCGAAGTGATTCACTGCAATAAGCGAATCAGAGAGCTCTAAGTAAGAGCGGCAAACATTCCATCTGGAATGAAAAGCCATGATGATGATGATGAGGTGAACGCATAGCTCAGCCTCATTGCTCTTTTCTTAAGGACAGCCATATCCTCGTCTCCGATTCCGAAAATGAACAGGTTAGGATCGGCTCTTTACTTCATGGGAAGGTGCACCGTCTCGCAACTGACAAGTGTGGATTTTGTGCCGTTAGCCTCTGTAGCACTCTTTCTGAGTCTTCGGAGGTGGTAGGGACATTTTCAGAGATCCATAGAGAGGTTTAGGTATGCTTCAGGAGCTTATCCTGACTGACAAAAGCCAGTGATGCTTCCTCACGGTTCCATGACATCTCGGAACGCGACAGTTCGTAACCGGACAATTCGTAACGTCCTTGAATTACTTCATTCACGAATTACTTCATTACTCCTTTGTCTAGGTATTCGCGGTGTACTTGGAAGTACTTGGAAGGGAAACGAGAAACGACCGTGCGCGAGTCGCGGAGAAATATTGCAACTATCTTAAATAATTCATATTGTCAATTGAAATTGTCAAATTGACATATATTTCATACCTTCTGTCATTGAAGCAGAAAAATTATATATTGCTCCACAATATTGATATGATATGCAATTATTATATAAAGGTAAATGTAATTAATTGTATTTTGAATGCAGTACTGCATTTTAATAACTAATTTTATTTACTACATACAATTGTTCACGTTTTCATAACATAACCTGAATCTTATTTTTTCTTCTTACTATTTTTTTGGACTATGGCCTTGACAATTATCCAGTAACCAGGACTAATATAATTGGCCAATATAATTAAAAGTGCGAATAAAAGTACAGAGCGAAGAAATAGGGGTCGCTTTGCCGAACTTGCACGGTCCCAATATGCAAATTTAAGGAACAATAAGAGGGATAAACTTTTAAAAATAGTGTTGAAAGTTTGTAAAAATAGTATTTAAGTATTTGTTTGTGTTTAAAGACTTTTAATATATTCTGAAACACACAATATAAAATGTGTTAAGTATGTTTATCCCGGTACTGATTCGTTAAATTGATAAACATAGTTTCAATTATAACCGTAATAACAGTTAGTCTTCACGGTAACAAAAATAAACAGAATAATACAATTTTGACGTTACGAATTGTCCGTTACGAATTTGTATAGTTACGAACTGTCGCCGTTACGAAGTGTCGCTGTTATGAACTGTCGCCGTTACCACTTATCCGATTACTAGGCCGATCAAAGAACGATCTGACCCCAAAAAAAATAAAGGAAGTACATATGAAAATTTGGGAATAGGTAGTGGAAATTGTCTACTATTATATAAGAAAAAGTTTACAATTCTACATTCCCTCCATTTTACAAAAATGGAGGGGAATACCTCTCGGGGGTGAAAAATATACATTCAAAATAAGTCGGAACTGGATAAAATTACTAATTCTAAACAACTTTTGTTCTATAGAGTTTTTTCACTAAGTCAATACTTTTCGAGTTATTTGCGAGTGAATATGTTCATTTTTAACAAAATAAAACATGTTTTTGGACGGTTTTTCGCAAATGACTCAAATAGTAAGTATTTTATCGAAAAAAATATTCTTAGCAAAAATATAGCTTATAACAAATTGAAAAAATTGGTGTATGAGTGAAGTCTGTAGACTCAGTAAAAGCAGAGTTGTAGCTAATGAAAAGTAGGTTCTTCTTCGTCAAATTCCAAATCGATTATTTCAATGTGAAATAACCAAAAAACGGAGCACATTTCGGGGAAAAATCATTACAACTTTTTAAAGTGTTTAAAAAAAAGGTTTATTTTTGTTTTTCAAAAAAAGTTCTAACATTAAAAGTAAGTGAGTTACGCTCAAAATATTGTTGGTCCCTTTTATTTTTTGGTAAAAAGAGTCGCGAAAACCACCCTCTAATTAGCATCACAAATAAATTTAATGATTACCACTTCACAAGTTACTTTGCGGATGTATTCTTTATATGATCTGTAAGTTTTATCGGTTCAAAGTGCTTATTTTTGAGGCTGTAGTTAAAATGGCTTGAACGAGTATCTAATCACGAGTTATAGGTCTGGATCCCGCGTATGAAAAAAAAGTTGATTAATAGCAAGCTGAAAATTTGTTAGTAGCTTAAGGGTGTCTAGTCGGATAAACTTTGATATATGGGAACACTGGAACAGGGGCAGTTTTAATTGTGGAACAGGTTAAAAATTTGGAACGGTCAGACCACGAAAACGGCACATTTATTTTGTCCGACAGAATAGACTTAAACTCTCCGAACAGAGATTAAACTCTCATGCAAAAATCAGACTGCTATTTATCAGCAAATGGGCGTTTTAATGAGTGGAACATGTAGAATATTTCAAATGACAGGAATTATGACAGGTGATAAATAGCAGTCTGATTTTTGCATGAGAGTTTAATCTCTGTTCGGAGAGTTTAAGTCTATTCTGTCGGACAAAATAAATGTGCCGTTTTCGTGGTCTGACCGTTCCAAATTTTCAACCTGTTCCACAATTAAAACTGCCCCTGTTTCAGTGTTCCCATATATCAAAGTTTATCCGACTAGACACCCTTAACCTATTAACAAATTTTCAGCTTGCTATTAATCAACTTTTTTTTCATACGCGGGATCCACACCTATTAAGGCAAATTTTGAATAGCCACAGCATTAACCAATTTTTGTTTAACAAGAAAACAAAAAATCAAAAAGTACGTTTTATTACTCCTTGAGATTTTTGGTATTACTAATAGTTTTTAAATTAATTTGAAAAAAAAATGGATTTTTTTTTTCAAAAATGAGCACTTTGAACCAATGAAACTTATAGATAATATAAACAATACGTAAAGTAACTTATGAAGCGGTAACGATTAATTTTATTTGGGAAGCTAATTAGGGGGTGATTTTCGCGATTTTTTTACCAAAAAAATAAAAGGGACTAACAATATTTTGAGCGTAACTCACTTAGTAGTTTTTTTCAAAAACAAAAATAACATTTTTTTAATCACTTTAAAAACGTAGTGAGTTTTCCTCGAAAAGTGCTCCGTTTTTTTGGTTTTTTCACGTTGAAATATTCGATTTCGAATTTGACGAATAAGAAACTACGTTCCATTAGCTAAAACTCTGCTTTTACTGAGTCTAGAGCAGCTGTTCCCAACCTTTTTTAGCTTGAAGCACACTAACTTAAAAACTTGTTCAGCCACGGCACACTTGGGTAAGTAATCTCTATACTGAGTATAATCATAATGTATTGTTATGTGAATTTCGCGGCACACCTACAGGGACTTCAGGGCACACTGGTTGGGAACCTCTGGTCTAGAGTCTTCATGCATACAGCATTTTTTGTCATTTTTGTATAAGCTATATTTTTGCTAAGAATATTTTTTTCGCTAAAATGCTTACTTTTTGAGTTATCTGCGAAAAACGGTTCAAAAACATGTTTTTTTTTTGTTAAAAATGAACTAATTCACTCGCAAATAACTCGAAACGTATTAACTTAGTGAAAAAACTCTATACAACAAAAGTTGCTTAGAATTAATCATTTTATCCAATTCCGGACTTATTTTGAACGTATATTTTTTCACCCCCGAGAAAATATTTTTCACCCTGTATTTCCCAATTTTTGTTAAATGGAGGTGATGTAGAATTGTAAACTTTTTCTTATATAATAACAGACAATTTCAACTACCTATTCCCAAATTTTGATCCTTCCTTTATTTTTTGGAGGTTTTCATAAAATTTTTGATGTCTGGTTATGCTTCCTCAAACAGTTTGAGGTCATCTATAACCTTTTCCAGCCAAGCTAGCGCCACATCGTCATCATAGACTACACTGACGATCTCACCATGGTAGCTCACACTCAAAGCGAGCACATACAATTCGTAATGTTGTCACTTGTAGAGTTTTGAAAAAAAAAACACGAAAACAAGTTGATTTGTATTTTCACTGTATTTTTTTGTTATATTTTTTTTTTCATTATTTGTCAATAAGTTATTATGCAATCCACTTTTTTTTAATTGCCCCTGCGTAATATTAAATTATGTTGTGCATTATGATTCTTGTTGATTGCTAATCAATTAATCGGGTTATTAATATGGGAAAATTGATTACAATTTGTTTAGGTGTATTAACTTCAAGAATTCATAAAAATACGGGTACAATATTCTCTTAAAATCTATTTGTTTTTGTAAATTTGTTATCATTAAATGTACTTGTTTTGTTTTTGAAAGCTTTTCATCTTTTGAAATCACAATATTTACTTCCTAAAAGGTAAAAATAAAATGGTATCTTACTGTAATGTTTAAAAAGGACCGAGTTCTGAAGTAAATAGGACATGCTTAAAAAATAGTAGATATTATATTTATACTATTTAGTATAGTTACAAGCATATGTGCCAAATTTCGGACCAATGTTATTTAAATGCATTCATTTTTCTCGAATCCTGTGAAAACTAATAAATATTTTTGAAAAATTTAACTGTAGAATGAACGATTACATTATTACCGAGGGCCGAAAGTCCCTTAGAATAAACAAAAAGTTTATTTTGAATGAGATATGTATTTGAAATTAAAAATCACACTAAATTTTCTATTTTTTTTATCCCTGCAACTTATTAAAATAGACATTATGGAAGTCTTCAGGGAGTTTCGGTCCTCAGTATTAATGTAATCTTTCATTCTGCCTTTAAATTTATGCAAATTCGAAAAAAACTAATGCATTTAAAAAGCCTTGGCCCGAAATTTTGCGCCTACGCTCTTAAGTATCGTGAACTGTTGCTAATTTTATATGAAAAGTATTCTAAATATAGTTACGTATTTTTTATTTCATCAAAAAGATAAAGACTACCCCTAACATAATATCTCAAATAATATTATATTAGTATAAAATATTCCATTAGAAATCAGCTATTACTTGATAGAGTAGAGATGAAACACTTTTTACTTTATGTAACAATGATCTGGATTATGAAATATGTATATTCAACTCAAAGACTCTAGTCTCATTTGTTAGTTAATTAAAGTTAATTACAAAATCATCAGTTTACTATTAAGATTTACCTTCAAGAAATATCTTAATTATGTACCATTATTAAAAGGGGATTCAGTAGTTTCTTCTACAAATTTTATATCGAAATAGAACCACCACTTCATTGAAATCTTTTCTGTTTTAGCCGCCCAAATGTAATTTGAAATGAAACGTTTGCGTGTGGATGAGACTGTGAAAGAAGGTAGTGAACCTCCATTATCAGGAAGTGGCATCAGCCAAGGTGGAGCCCTCTATCACCAATCGCTACCCAACGTGGTAACAGGACCATTGTCTTATTCAAATTCTCCCGGAAGTACAGTGAAAGTAGTAAGTGAAGGCATGCAATCAGGATTGTATCCACCGACTCCACCTGTCAGCTATGGTCACCCGTTGCCTGCTGCTACCACTCCCCATTCCCTAAAGCCACCAGCAATGTCCATCCCAGTTGGTGGACATTCACAACTACGAACAGCAGGGGGTTCCCCCTCAGGCGCTGGAATGCAGGAGTCAGCACAGCAGCAATCACCGGGTACTACTAATTTTCAAAGGTTAAAAGTCGAAGATGCCTTATCCTATCTGGATTTAGTAAAGTTCAAGTTTGGTGCTAAGCCTCAAGTTTATAATGACTTTTTAGACATTATGAAAGAATTTAAAAGTCAAACTATAGATACGCCTGGAGTTATTACAAGAGTATCGAATTTATTTAAAGGATTTCCAGAGTTGATTGTTGGTTTTAATACGTTTCTCCCGCCGGGATATAAAATTGAAGTGCAGCGTAATGATCAAGGGTATGCTTTTCAAGTCTCAGTGAGTATGCCTAGTCCAACTGGTAGCATAAATTCAGGACCTCAGGAGCATCGTTCTGCAATGATTCTTAAAGGTTCTGGAACTATCAATGTGTCTGGACAGCAACCCCCTTCTGGACAACCACTATCTATCACTCAGCATATGACTCCAGTTACGCCTCAAGCTCCCCAACAACCACAACAACAACCACCTATTGTTCATCACACCCCACCATATGGTGGTAATGCTGCTCCACCTCTGTCTTATGGGTCATTAACACTATCGGCTGCTCAAGCTGCAGTAACCCATGCTCTTCAAGGACGTACAGATACTCCACAAAACCAACCAGTGGAATTCAATCACGCTATCACCTATGTGAATAAAATTAAAGTAAGTATTTATATAGTTATAGTATTTCCAAATTATAATTATTATAGACATTAGAAAGATCTATTTATTCCATAAATAAAAATAATAGAAATGAAAAGGTTACCAAGAACCAAAGTTTATCAAAGAAAAAACCAAGAAATATTTCATTTATTAACTATTAGTTCATCATTTTTTTATAACAGCCAGAGATGGAAAATTACATTTCTGCACTAGAATTTTCCAATTCTCAGGGAAACCATTCCAAGATTATTAGTTCAAGGTTTTGTCCAATTTATCATACTAGTGACGTGATCCATCTCGGCGTGATGACGTAATAGATGATTTTTTTAATGAGAATAGGGGTCGTGTGCTAGCTCATTTGAAAGGTTATTCAATTCTCTATTCAGTAATATAAACATTAACATAATTATTTGTACAGGGTGTCCAAAAAATTTTTTTTAATTAAATCAATTGACACAAAAAAAGAATGAGTGTAATTTATTTAATTCGAAACACATTTTACTGCTGTCAGAAATCAGAAAAAAAAATTATTTGACAAATAAACATTGATTTTTGCATAAATTAAATGTTGAAACTGCCAAGAGGCAGTGAAGTCGACTGTTTACGAAATACTGAATTTATTAGAATAAAATAGAAATGCTTTAGTGTCATGGAAAATTGTAGGTACAATTTTATCGACAAATCTTATAAAAACTCATGAAAACAAAACAATAACAAAACAATTTACTAAAATTACATAAATCGTCAATATAATTTAAAAAAATAATGAAGTAAAACAGAAACAATCAATTGCAAAATTTAAATAAATCGCAAATTGCATAGTCTACCTTAGTAACTAATAAGTTTAAAAGTTAAGGGTAAGGGTACTGTAATTTCTTAGGGGTCTATCCGACAGCCAAAATCCCGACAGCCAAAATCCCGACAGCCAAAATCCCGACAGCCAAAATCCCGACAGCCAAAATCCCGACAGCCAAAATCCCGACAGCCACAATCCCGACGGCCAAAATCCCGACACGCCAGAATACCGACAGGCCAAAATCCCGACAGGTTTGATAAGTTTCTTTTTAACATATAATTACATTTAGTTCTTGTTTTTTGTTTATGGCCATCTGTTTTTTAATTTTTGCTACTAAACAAAATGTAGTGGTCAGAATTTTTACTTATGCGAGGATTGCTGCATGTCGGGATTCTGTCGTGTCGGTGTTTTGGCCGTCGGGATTTTGGCCGTCGGGATTTTGGCTGTCGGGATTTTGGGCGGCACCGATTTCTTAGTTATTGATTAAGAAATTCTTCTACTGAATAATATGGTCTTTCAGATAGGTAGGCTTTTGTCATTTTACGGAATTTGCGGAAAGATGCTGCAGATTTAAGTTGTAGAGGGAGATGGTTGTACAGTTTTTTTGTGGAATATAATATAGATTTCTTTACTAACTCAGAGAACGGGGTCGGTAAATAGACGTCAAAGGTAGAATTTCTGGTGGAATAGTCATGAATAGGTCTTGCTGGAACAGTTTCTAAAATATATAAAGAAGGATGTGTTAAAATCGTATGATCTTTGAAGTAGCTTCTGCAATGTCTGATTCAATTTGGCTTCGTCACATTGTATGTATTGTTTATAATACAATCTGTAAGTTTGACCGGTTGGAAGTGCCTATTTTTGAAAAACTTTGGTTTTATAGTATTTTTTTTAATATTGGAAAAAAATCCTTTTGCAAAATAACAATAATAACAAAATAATAAAAAGTATTAATGATAGAAAAATCTCAAACAGTAAAAAAATGTAGGATTTGCTTTTATAAATGTTTTAGCTTTATTTTGTTTTTCTGTACAACAAAAATTGGTTAAGGTATGTCTGTTAAAAGTTTAAATACTCTCGTGATTAGTGACTCGTTCAAGCCCTTTCAACTACAACCCTTAAAAAATAGGCAATTCGAACTGATGAAACTTGAAACACTTTAAAAAAGGTTTAATGAGTTTCCTCCAAAAAGTGCTTCATTTCTTGGTTATTTACCAAAAAACTTTACTTTTTTTTATATAAGAAGGTATTTGTCATGAGTTACAACTTTGCTTTTACTGGGTCTATTATAGACTTCATGAATACACCTTTTTTCGTTTTTTATAAGCTACATGTTTACTAAGAATATTTTTTTTGATAAAATACTTACTTTTTGAGTTATTTGTGAAAAGTGTATACAAAAAACTCCATTTGTACAACTCCAAAGTGTACGGAAATCCATTTCCGTACTTATTTTATTATATTTACATATGTTTTCTCACCCTCGAGAAGGGGTGATGGCACAAGTCTGACTTTGAAGCGAAGGTTAAATAAAACCTGAATCCAAATTTTCATGCAATTCGGTGGTTACACTGAAAATTACACGGTATCGCCGTAATTTACGTTCATTTACTGGGCTATATGAAAAAACGTATATTTTTGTTGTTAATGTTAAAATCAATAAATAATTTATTGAGATATTAGGATAAACATCACGGTTATTAGACTTTATTACGGTTGTCTTGTCCGACGGTGGTGGGGAGACTTATATTTTTGACTTTATGTCACAAGAGTTTACATTTCCATATTTTTAAATGATTTTCGATCATTGAACGTGTGTTATTGTGTATATATGTGTATTATTTGTGTTATTATGAAATAATTAGACAAATAGTACACATTTTATCTTATACCGGTTGGTGAATCGTAAAAAGGGCCATAGGAAACTCAATGTAAAATTCTGAATTGTTGAATTCCTGCTTCCCTAATTATTTTACATCAAAAGTCATGAGAGAATACTTGTAGAGAATTAAAATCTGTATTAAAATCAAAAGTTAAAATTGTTCTACTATTTAAATGCATTCCAAAATTTTGAAAAATATGATACATTTGCCACAATAGGTATGCGTGTAAAAGTAAGGCCACACGTTACTCTTTAATTGACAGTGCTCACACCATTGACTGAATAAAAAAATCTTTATTATTAATCCTTTCTCCGCAACTGAGGGTATCTTATCAACTGTATTGTTTTTAAACAATAGATGGTAAAATAAAAATATTGACAGTTCAAAAATGTGAACATTATTGCATTGTGTGTGGCCTAAGTTTGGCCTGAAAACTAAAATGTATTACATTTTTACAAAATTTTGGAATATGTTTAATTACGTAGACCAATTTTAACAGTTATTTCCAATACAGATTTCAATCCTCTACAAATAGTTTCTAATGTCTTTTGATGTACAATAATATTAGGGAAGCTGGAATTCAACAGTTCAGAATTTTACATTGAGTTAATGCAAAATTTTGACGCATGTCAAAATTCTGAATGTGTTTTAATTGTATTCATTTTTTTCGAATCCTGAGAAAGCTAATAAATATTTTTGAAAAATTTAAACTCAGAATGAAAGACTACATTATTACCGAGGGCTGAAAGTCCCTGAAAACTTCTATAATGTTTATTTTAATAAGTTACAGGGCTGAAGATAAAAGAGAAGTGTGATATTTAATGTCAAATATTTCATTCAATAGAATCTGCTTGTTTATTCTAAGGGGCTTTTCGCCCTCGGTAATAATGTAATCTTGCATCCTGCGTTTAAATTTTTCTAAAATACTTGGTTTTCTCAGGATTCGAAAAAAATCGTATTACGATTCAAATGACAGTAAACTCTCGTGACGTAATCTCACCCTTAATGTTCATTGGTTAGTCTATTTAGGCAACCGTAGTAATGTCTAAGAACCGTGGATAAACATGCAATAATGGATGTGACACATGTCATAGCAATACTGTCAAATCCGCTTATTGGAATAGATTTCGTGCCATGCAAGAATAATGCTATAACCGGGATATTCTAATAACCGATCGTTAGTGGCTATACCCTGTTTTAAACCATGCGGAGTAAACTCAACAGACAAATTCACACCAAATAACGTCAGAATACCCAATGTAATAGAAAAATCACCGAATATAAATATCTTCTTTTTTTGATTGATCATGTTGGCCTTTGACATACAGTCGGAAAAATTAAAGAATACCCATGAACGATCACATCAATCACTTATTTTGTATTTGCTGTCTTTTTCTATAACAAACGTTTGTTATTTTTTTTAAGTTCATTTATTAGTATTAAAAAATTTCATTTTTCCGACTGTAAATATTATATTATACTAATACGTCGCTAAAGAGTTCTAAAAACAACAACTGTTTTTTTATATAAAAGCAGAATAAAAATCTATTAAATTAAAGGGATAATGCAGAAAACACAAAAAATCGCCGATATAACTTAATTAACCTATGATTTCATGTCAAAATTTCATAAATGTCAATAGGGTCAAAATTTCATAGGGCATTCCAACATGCTGTCAAAATTAAATCAATATGGCCTTAATGTGTTTTAGATAATTTTAGTTACGTTTCTTTGTAATTTTGTTTTGTATAAAGATTAATTTAACATTTTCACTGGAAGAATTTAAAACGATAATATGCCCCATGTTACTTACGCTTGGAAAAGCGTAAGTAAGGTTTATTCAGACTCCTTGAGGAAAAATGAATCTGTATTATTTATTTTCCAAATCTTTTGCTTGTTACTAATCTTGTATTGTCGACCAACAAAACCAATGTTTATTATTTATTAACTGCTTAAAACTAAATAAAGTCGTTCAAGTACTTCTACAACTAAAAACTACACATAATCCACAACAAAATTTCGGAAAATACAACTAAAAATCTTAAGAAACACAATGTGGTACAAAAACAAATACAATGTTTTACCGTTTTACTCCCAGCAGTGTGATAAACGTCAAAGTCTTGGAATACCCTATATTGGAGTAAACTTGTGTTAGATTAGACCAATTACAAACAAGCATTATGGCGCGATAAATTTGAATTACTCCTAGTTTAACCTTTAACTACCCGCTGATCAAGTTAGAACATACAGTCCCTGGCCATATTACTATGACCACCTATGAATTTTTACAAAAATCAACTATTTCACTAGGTACGTTTTGTTTAAAAGATGTTTAAATTTGATTTTGATATTGTAATGTTAATGTCATACATTAACTATATTATATTTAATAATAAACACCAATAAAACATTTGAAACTATTACATGTTTATATACTTTTTAATAATTTGTTGAACTTCTGACCTTAATCAGATGGAAAATATTTGGGAGCTTTCAAAACGAGAAATTTCCGATGAAAAGGTCACTAACGAAATTGTTTTGATTAAAGGACTAACATATCATTGAAACCACAATGACAAATTGAAGCCAAAAAAAATTAATTGCATTCGAAGTATGCCAATACGGATACAAGCGGTAATCAAAGTTAAAGGTGGCTCAACAAAATATTGAAAAAATAAAAATATGTGATATTTTTAAATGTATTATTGGTGTTTATTATTAAATATAATACATTTAATAATAAACAGCAATAAACCATTTAAAAATATCACATATTTGTATTTTTTTAATATTTTGCTGAGCCCCCTCTAACTTTGCTTACCGCTAGTACCCGTCTTGGCATACTTTGAATCCAGTTAAATTTTTTTTGCTTAAATTTGTCATTGTGGTTTCAACGATATATTAGTTCTTTAATCAAAACAATTTCGTTAGTGACCTTTTCATCGAAAATATCTCGTTTTAAAAGCTCCCAAATATTTTTCATCTGATTAAGGTCAGAAGTTCAACAAAATATTAAAAAAATATAAATATGTAATACTTTCAAATATTTTATTGCTGTTTATTATTAAATATATTTTAGTTAATGCATAAAATTAACATTGCATAACAAAATTAAATTTAAAAATCATATTTTAAACAAAACGTACCTAGTGGAATAGTTGATTTTTGTAAAAATTCATAGGTGGTCATAATAATATGGCCCAGGGACTGTAACTACACGCGTGGCGTACTTTATACGCCACAAGAAGATACCCTTAAAAACAGCGGATTTGTTTATTTTTTTTTTTAAATACACTTAGTTGTTTGGTATAAACCTTATTCGGCATCAGTGAATACTTGGAGTTCCTTCTCAGTAAGCCAATTGGGATTTATAACTGGAATCATGGAATGACTGGATTCCATGATAAATAAAATTAATAATAAAATTTTTTTTGAAATGTGATTTTTTACAGGAGAAAAAGTATTGTTTATAAAGAAACATATATTTTTTGCCATAATGACTAAAAAGCAATTGAAATATGCACTTATATTACTACTTATATTAATATAATCGTGGCGTATATTGTCCACCACCCGAAACAACAAATAATAAACTATATACGAAACTAAACTAAACTAAACGATTATAACGAAACTAAAACCAAATTGTAAAGCACATTCCAGTGATAGGTTAGACGCGGCGTTTCCCAACCGGTCAGATTTCAGGTGGGTCGCGGCTTGGCTTTTACAGTAGCTGAATGACGTACAGAGTACAGAATAGCGTATCATCATGAGTAAGAGATGGGTCGCGAATATGAAAAAACATCAGAAGGTGGGTCGCCAGACATAAAAGCTTGGGAACCACTGGGTTAGAGAGATAAACAAGGTCAAAAATTAAATTTTTAAATATATTTGCAGTAGAATTCTTCTATCTGGCGTACAGAATACGCCAGCGCGTGATATAAGTGTATGTATAAGTATATACACTGTGGACAAAGAAAACAGCACACCTCGATATTTTGCAGTATTTATTAGATTTTAAGGAAATAAAGAAACAGGTCGAATTTTGATCTAAGGGGGCACATTTTTACGGTATATACATCTGTCTACCCCCTTCCTTCCACTTCCCCCACCCCTTATTTTTAAATAGGGAATAGGGATCGTGTGCTATCTCATTTGAAAGGTTCAAAGATTCAATTCTCTATTCAGCAATATTAACATTGACATAATTATTTATACAGGGTGTCCAAGAAAAATTATTTTGAATTAAAAACATTTTTTTTGTTTGGAACAGCTGTAGAATGTATTTTGAATTAAATAAATTACATACATTCTTCCTTTTGTGTAAATTAATTTAATTCAAAATAATTTTTCGTATAAATAATTGTCAATGTTAATATTTCTGAATAGAGAATTGAATAACCTTTCAAATGAGCTAGCACACGACCCCTATTCGATATTTAAAAATGGGGAGTGGGGGAAGTGGAAGGGAGGGGGTTGACAAATGACAGATGTATGTACCGTAAAAATGTGTCCGTCTTAGATCAAAAATCAACCTGTTTCTTCATTTCCTGAAAATTTAATAAATACTGCCAAATATTGAGGTGGACTGTTTTCTTTGGCCCACCCTGTACATCTGGTTGTATGTTTTTTCATGTCAATAATACGGTAGGGTAACTATTAATTATTTTATTAGGAAAACCAAAAAATACATTATATGAACAAGCATACACTAATAAATAAGTATGAAATCACACACTTATTTTTTCTTGAAAATTCTATTCTATTAATTTATTTAATCGTTGCGTCAGAATAACAAGGTTCTATCTGCCATTTTTGTCTTAATGAGTTTTTTATGTAACGTAGTTCTATTTCATGTTCTTCACCTTAACCCTTAAACGCCCAACCTTTTTTTAGGTCCCATGTATGCCCAAGGGTGGGTAAAAAATGTCCACCTCGAAAATAGCTAATATATTTATTGAGAGTTGTTGGAAATGGATTAAACTTAAGAATCTTATGCTTAATAAACACAGCATCTTCTAAAATATTAATATACACAATTCACAAACCTTACAACAAAATTACAATGTACATAAAAATTAATATACCAGTAAAAGCCAGTAATTCAGATTTGTCGATTTTCTCCACATTCTTCCTTTCAACCTCCTCATTGGCTGATAATTATGTCGACTATGTAATTATACGTCGATAATTATATGTATTATGTTCCTACCAACGAGAAATAATATAGAAACCTTTAGTAACAACTTTTACCAAGGGTGTACTTTTGGTGCCCACCCATATTTAACTCAAGATATTACTTTTATTTTCAAAAATATCGGTAGAACCAAATTAACATTCGATCAAGAGCTGTCTTTTTAACAATAAATAATTTTTGAAAAATTTTTAAACACGTAATAAATATGTTACAAGGGAATAAGCATTTGGTGGACATTTTTTACCCACCCGTGGGCGTTTAAGGGTTAATATGATACTAGCACCGACATCTATTAATAGGTGGCCGAAATACGGATTTTACAAGGTCCTATCTGCGAGAATTGCAAAAATGTGGATAAGTTAACAAAGTTCTAACTGACATAAAAATAGTCAACTTAAGTACACAATCTCCTATCTGCAAGAACTAAAAGTGGTTATAAGTTAACAATAAGACGTTATTAAGTAACTTTTATTAATTAAGTTGTTTTATTATATACTAATTGTTAAACGAGGGTATATTTGATAGACAGAACTTTATTAAATACGTTAAAATCATTACGTTAAAATCATTTCTCAAATCAAAACTCCTTTGTATTAAATTGAAATAATCTTTTACTTCATAATATATATTAATTTAAGGGGATGGGTACGTATTTTCGGCTGTGCTATTCAAATGGGGATTCATTTTTTTCGAATCCTGAGAAAACTAATAAATATTTTTGAAAATTTTAAACGCAGAATGAAAGATTACGTTATTAGCGAGGACCGAAAGTCCCTGAGAACTTCTATAATGTTTATTTTAATAAGTTACAGGGGTGAAAAACTAAGAGAAAATTTAGTGTGATTTTTAATTTCAAATATCTCATTCAAAATAAACTTTTTATTTATTCTAAGGGACTTTCGGCCCTCGGTAATAATTTGGTCTTTCATTAAACGGTCAACACACGGGAGTTCGTTCAGGGGGGCCCGAAAAAAAATCTATCCCTATCCTTAAAAAAATACTCGAAATTGCCAGATTGAGATATAGACAAGGCGAAAACGGCGGGTTCGTTGGAAAAAATATTCCCATGAGATTTTTTTGCATAATCACATTTGTAATACACCCCAGAATAAGTTTCAAGAAGTCGCCTACGAGAAAAGTGGTCCAAATTTTGTTTAACAATTTTTTTTAAATCAATTTGCAAAAATTATAATTTTTGGTCTGGACAAATTTTTTTTAGATTTTTTAGACCATTCTGGACAAAAAAGGTCTCTTGTAATTTTTCTCTAAAGTTGATGGTTTTCGAGTTATAAGCAATTTAAAATTTGAAAAACGCAAAAATGGCCATTTTTAATAACTCGGTTAAAAATTATTATTATGAATTCAGAAAGTGACTAAATCAAAGTTTAAAGCCCCCCTACATGATCCTGAAGAAATTTGTGTCATTAATTGATTACTAACCTGTTATTTTTAAGTAAAAATAATGAGCGCCATGCACGTATTTGGCGGTCGTCCATGATGAGTGCGAAAGAGATGCCATTCAGGCAGTCCAATGGCTCATCTCACTCGCACTCACATTTACAGCCGCGTCAATACGATCTTACCGCTCATTATTAATAAATAAAAATAACAGCTTAGTAATAAATTAATGACACAAATTTCTTCAGGATCATAAAGGGGGAGCTTTAAATTTGATTTAGTCACTTTCTGACTTTCATAACAATAATCTTTAAGCGAGTTATTAAGTCTTAAAAATGGCCATTTTCGCTATTTTCAAATTTTAAATTGCTTATAACTCGAAAACGATCAACTTTAGAGAAAAATTACAAGAGACCTTTTTTATCGAGAATGGTCCAAAAAATCTAACAACAATTTGTACGGGCAAAAAATATTGATTTTTGAAATTTGATTAAAAAAAAGTTGGACCACTTTTCACGTGGGCGACTTCTTGAACCTTATTCTGGGATGACTCACGAATGTGATTATGCAAAAAAATCTCATGGGAATATTTTTTCTAACGAACCCGCCGTTTTCGTCTTGTCTAATAAGGTAAGTTAAGGACATGCAAAACAGTGTATTATTTTTCTCATGATAATCTTTCAGTGCGTCACAGTTTTTCGATTTCTTTCTAACGCATTAAATTGTATGTGACAGAAAAAAGGCACGTCGGTGATTACATTTCGTCGGTGACATTTATTATAACATTTATTCTAGTTATTCTAGTTGTCGATAGATGGCGCCATAATAAAAAAATATTTTTTTTTTAATTAGATAATAATATTACAAATATAATCTGTATAGTTTATAAGACTATACAAATCAAAGAAAATACCATTTTACAAATGCAAGAAACACATTTGATTTGTTTTTATTCCAAATTGAAAATAAAATGTGACAACTGTCAGATTTAACTAAAATGATGTTAGAATAAATGTCATAAATGTGTATTATCACGGACTTACCCTTTTCCTATCATATGTTACGCACTAAAAAATGATCATGAAAAGGACAATATATTTCAAAAATCTGATGATTTGACCGGGGCGTAAGGAAATGGGCGAGTTAAAAATTTTCACAAAAAAAGCGAATAATTCGCGAAATGAACGTTAGATCGAAAAACTAAAAAATACGTGTTCAATATTTTTCAAAAATCTATCGAATGATACCAAACATGACCCATCACGGAGAGGGGTGGGGGTAAATTTAAAATTTTAAATACAAATCCCGCGATATTTCGCAAAATAAACATTAGATCGAAAAACTTCAAAATACACTTAATCAATATTTTTGAAAAATCTATCGAATGGTACCAAACACGACCCCCCACGGAGGTGTGGAGGGAGGGGGGGTGTAAAATTTTAACTTGGAATCCCAAATTTTAATTCCAAATTGGGATTTTTTACGTAAAAATAAGCAACTTTTATTCGAAACATTTTTTCAAATTATGGATAGATGGCGCTATAATCGGAAAAAACGATTGTTGGAAATGGAAAATTAAATTAAAAATGGAAAGTCCCCACTAAAATGGAAAACTTTACTTAACTTTTTTTGGTTTTAGGACCCACTCTTAACAACCCAATAGGCCCCAAAAGCGCTCGAGTGACTGCACATTTAGCATACTTCACTCCCCTACTTTGATAAATAATTGATTTAAGATGTGAACTTAATAAAAAGTTATTTATTGTGTATTATTTGTGGAAGATGCAGAGAATACATCAGGATAATATATTCTGTGATCTAAGTATTTTGCTGTTAAAGATGTTCAAAATTGTAAGCGTTCCATAGTAACAATATATTATTAAAAAATCACTTTAACACTTTTCCTCTTTCTTGATTGAGTATTAGTTTTTTTTGTACATATAAATTATTACAATCACTGAATACATAGATAGTGAAAAATTATCACATTTATTAACTGAATTAATAATTTGCAATTATACAAATAACAGTTATCCAAGAACATTCAAAAACCATCCCTTTTAAGTTAATGATGACATTTTCAAGTAGAATGACATTCTAGTAATGTTTACACATCCATACCAGTGTGAATTTTAATACACGTAATTTGCCGTGTAAAGACAGAAAGAGTAGGGATAGCCGTAAAATATTTGCGAATTATGTACCGATGGCCTTAATTATATATTTTTTTTAAATTCACATTGTTAAAACATACAAGTAGCGATAGTAGTAAAATAAATATGTAACATAGAATCTTTAAACAGTCATAACTAAAAATGGCACCTGAATCAATTAGTACTTTGTTATTCCAATGCAACGTAATTGTTCTATTAATCTTGGTCTGATTTTTTTGTTACTGTATCCAAAAATGTATTAACAGGCAATAAGAAGTGTTATGCTTCTTTTCATGAGCATTTTTCAGTGCGTCACAAATGATAGAAAAAAAGGTAAGTCCGTGATAATATACATTTTAGTGACATGACATTTTAGTTAAATCTGACAGTTGTCACATTTTATTTGCAATTTGGCATAAAAACAAATCAAATTGTGTTTATTGCATTTATAAAATGGTATTTTCTTTGATTTGTATAGTCTTACTAAATTGTACAGATTATAATCGTAAATATATTATATAATTTGTAAATATTTTTTTTTTTCGATTATAGCGCCATCTATTGACAACTAGAATAAATGTTATAAATGTCACCGATGAAATGTAATCACCGACGTGCGTTTTTTTCTGTCACATACAATTTAATGGGTTAGAAAGAAATCGAAAAACTGTGACGCACTGAAAGATGCTCATGAGAAAAAGCTTAAAGTGGTGCTGATAAAAAGTCAAGACCTCACAGACCCTAGCAAACCGTACATAATTTAAATTTTTAGGATTGTGGACATAAAAAGTTACCTGAAGAATATGCTATTAAGCAGTATTATTTTGACACCTTTGATAAATAATAATGTACTCCTAAATCGATAAATTTATTAAGAAGTAAATGGAAACGTGTTGGGACCACAAATTTCTATTCTTAAATCAGGATATTCATATAACTGGTATTCTAATATGCTAGTTTTACCGTACTTACTTACTTTCCATGTCCTCTTCAGTTCCAAATTGTGAACTTCTATTAGTGCTTTATGACATCCAGGTCTCTTTCGTTGGTTAGCTTTAGGCATTTTTTGGTATAGATTTGTTGTAGATGTTTTCACACCATCAAATGATCATTGATATGTAGTGCAATAGCCACTCAATTCATCATCATAAAAAAATAATGAATACGAGGTAAAAATTGAAAATACAATCCTAAGGTACTAGAATAGTGATAATAAATCAGATCAGTGGTATAAATTCACAGATAAATGACAAATGACTTGCTTTTTTTTAATTAAAGTACATGGATATTGCCTAAAATAGATATTTTTTCAACAACACAATCCACCAAGCAGGTAACAATTTCGGATTTGCACCTTTAGCTTCTAGTGATAGTACACAGATATGGAAATTTATTTTCGGAACATAGGGCTTTCAATGCAATAAGTAAGATTCTTGATTTGCAATTAACCAGTGTAAATTTCAAGACAACGTTGCGATTACACAGATATGGAAATTTATTTTCGGAACATAGGGCTTTCAATGCAATAAATAAGATTCTTGATTTGCAATTAACCAGTGTAAATTTCAAGACAACGTTGCGATGTTTCATATTTAATCCATTTGTTCTACTGGATACGCTGCACTGACATGAGATCTCTGATTTGCAATTAACCAGGGTAAATTTCAGTATAACGTCGCGATGTTTTAAAATTAATTGATTTGTTCGACTGTAATCTATTTACTGCTAGCTATCGCACCAGTGCAGCGTATCCAGTGGAACAAATGAATTAAACATGAAACATCGCGACGTTGCCTTTAAATTTACACTGGTTAATTGCAAATCAAGAATCTAACTTATTGTATTGAAAGCTCTGTGTTCCGAAAATAAATTGCCATACCTGTATAGTGGAATATTACCTTAACCCGCCGTTACACGCGTCTTCAATTGTGACGTGGTTGCACGCGTATGAGCGTCGCCCTCACCTACATAAATTCGACTTATATCGAGGAAGAATGAATGTCAACATGTAAAAATATAAAATGGGTTGTACTCACATATTATAGAAAGTCTCGTAAACCAATTTTTTTAAATAATTTAACAAAACAAAAGTAAAAATAAGTAATATAGATCAAAAGCAAGTTTTCTTAATTTTCAATTTCAGCAAGCCACTGAAGAAATTAACGTTCTTTACGCGAATTCATTTTACTAAAAATACAAATTAAAATTAAAAACTGTTCTGAAGTTATTTCTTTGTGGCATTTATGTAACTAACTATTAATATTTTGTATTTTGATAACGACGTCCGAGGTGGAATTCGAAACGTCAATAAAATCAATCTTTCAAGTTAAACTGTGGCTTATTTCCCAATTACAATAGGTAAATTTAAAAATGGGTTCTTAACCAGTGGCGCACCTAGAATTTTCCTCTGGGGGGGGGGGGGTTTGCTTGGGCACCGAAAATTTTTTGTATTATTTGTGAAAGACAAGTTACATTTTCCTACTTTCTTTTATATATATTTCTATATGCTCTGGGTGGGAGTTTAACTCCCAAACCCCCCTCGGTGTGCCACTGTTCCTAACCTAATCCAAACAATAATATTTTAATTAAACCTACCTAAATATTAAATAAAAACCTAAAAGTTTCTTTGATATAATAGTCCAGGGCGCATCTGTTTTGAGATGGACGTTGAGAGGTGACTCAAATTTTTTTGCAGAAATTGCTTGAAAATAAATCAAATAATAATATTTGAGTTATCCTCCCTCCCAAAAAGGTCCGGAACATTGTTTAAATAATCAAAATGTCAAAAAATGAAGGCAAAATTCGATTTTTTTATTCGTTTTTTGTTTATAACTTTAAAAGTATTCATTTCCCAGAAAAGTTGTACTGACATAAAAGTTGCGTAATTAAATTTCCTACAACACAGGATTGGTTAAAAATTAAAAAAAATGGTCACCCTAGTTGCAAAATAGCAATAATTGCGAAAAAAACCATACAAAAGCAAGTATTCGCATTTTACGTTTTTCAACCATTTACGCTACACTTAGGACCTTCATATTTCACCCAGAAAAACTTCATGATATAGTAAAATAATACTGTAAATTTCATTAAGGTCGGTTCAATAGATTTTGCAAAATAAATTTTGAAATCCCGCTTTCGCAAAAAAATTCATTTTTTCAAAATGTTACAGGACTGAAAATAAAGCAGATAGCAAGTTGAAATTTTTTTTGCTTATAGAAGTGTACTGTACCTTTCATTTGCCATTTTCAAAATTAAAATCGATTAATTACCACGGCGTCAGAAAATTTTTGAAATAAACAATAATTTTTGGTGCTTCGCGCAGGACAGCGGTGTTCGATTCACACAAGTTGATTTCCACCAAAATTTCTTCCAATCATTATCTAATATATTATTATCTTACTCTATATTTTGTTGTATTTTAATATTTTAATTCCACAAAAATCAAACTAATTTTATTATTGTTTGTGAAATATTATTTAAACAATTGCATATGTTTAAAAATAATAAACTTTTATTATTTAAGTTAAAATATATGAACACAGAAAGTTTTTGCTAATAAAAGTGTTGTTTCAAAAGATAGAGTATGTGTTTTTATTTTGTAATAAACAAATTTATTTGTTTACATCGAAATGTAATAAAAATTAAAATGTATCAGTCATTATCAAAGGTCATTGGAATGCCCAATCAGAGCAAACTATCCGCTGTCCTGCGCGTAGCACCAATAATTAATGTTTATTTAAAAAAATTCCTGACGCCGTGGTGTTAATCGATTTTAATTTTGCAAAATTGCAAATAAAAGGAACAGTACACTTCTATATGAAAAAAAAATGTTCAACTTGCTATCTGCTTTATTTTCAGTCCTGTAACATTTTAAGAAATGAATTTTTTTTACGAAAGCTGGATTGCAAAATTTATTTTGCAAAATCTATTGAACCGATCTTAATGAAATTTACAGTGTTGTTTTACTGTATCATACAGTTTCTCAGGGTGAAATATGAAGGTCCTAAGTGTAGCATAAGTGGTTGAGAAACGTAAAATGCAATTACTTGTTTTTGTATGTTTTTTTCACAATTATTGCTATTTTGCAACCAGGGTGACCATTTTTTAAATTTTTAACTAATTCTATATTGTAGGAAATTTAATTATGCAACTTTTATGTCAGTACAACTTTTCTCGGAAATTAACACTTTTAAAGTTATAATAAAAAAACCAAGAAAAAAATCGAATTTTTCCTTAATTTTTTGACATTTTGATTATTTAAACAATTGTCCGGACGTTTCTGAGAGGGAGGATAACTCAAATATTATTATTTGATTTATTTTCAAGCAATTTCTGCAAAAAAATTTGAGTCACCTCTCAACGTCCAAATGTACCAATATTTTTACAGATGCGCCCTGGTCTATAATAGAAACGTGATTTCACTGTGATTGCACGCGTAGTGAAGAATCCCCTCACTTGAAGAGGGATGTCTCTTCTTTCAACTATCACACAGCACACTGGCCGCCTGAAATATTCTATAACTTTTTCATACCCTCTCATAAACCATGCTAAAGGCATTCCTGGGTGCTTAAGGTTATCGTATTAGTTTACACAATTTCATTGGTTATAAACAAATATGGTGAGGGATTTCCTCATAGCGCGTGTAATGGCGGGTTAATATTGTATCTGAAAATGGTTCTCATTGTCACTAGTTGTTTTAACCTATGGTCCTATGTCTAAAATTAACTTGTTAAAATGCATTAATATTTTGTTTGCATTTTATGTATTGTGTATAATTACCACTGGGTATATTACTTAAAGCATTTTTGAATATATTTTTTGAAAAATAAAGAGTAAGTTTTATAGGTCTAAAGTACATAATTTTCGAAATATTTACACTTATATTGTGAAAAATAGTAAGATATGAAATATTCTATAAATTGTGTGGATAAGTTTTTCAAGATAATAAAAATGTAAGTACATGTCCCAAAGTTTTTCTAGGCTAGTGTCATTTTTAAATAATTAATATATTTAATATCTTTTCATACAATATACACTGTGACCACTATTTTCAAATACAAAACTTTCTCATTTTTTTAATGGAACATCATGTAGTGTATTTTGCAGAAAGTATTATTTTCTTATGGTATGAGGTTGCACATACCTAATAGCATGTTTCGTTTTGTAGATATTTAGAGAAGAACTATATATTTTATGTTTTTACAGATTTTATAAATCAATTTTGTGTACCTACTAATACATAACAAATTAAAATTATAACCTAATTTTATAAATAAAAATCAAAATATCAAAAACTAAATAAAAAACATTCCAGTAAAAAGTGACACTAAGCCTTTATTTATTTATTGTATTTATTTATTCCTACTAAAAATATTCAGTACATGCGTCTGTTTTTTTATACAGGGTGTCCAGAAATTTTAAGACAATTTAACCAAATTCACCCAGTCCGAAACTGCTCCCTAAGGGAGCTAGAGCTCTTTGAAAATGGCGTCTTGTAATTAGTTTTTCCTAAATACCTCCAGAACGCTTCTAGTTAGAAAAACAAAAATTGGTACGCATATTTATCTTCCAGAAATAAGTAGATTCCATCCAGGGCCGCCGAGAGGGATGAGCGGGCCCCGGCAAGAAGTGACGAACGGGCCCCGACAAAAAGTGAAGAGCGAAAAAAATTGTTCAACTTTTATAGAAATAAAATTATCAATAGTAAAAATATGTAATAAGAAACATTTCAAATATAAATTTTATTAAATTTTGATTATATTTATAATGCCTAGTGAAAATATTTATAATACAGGTGCTTTTCGAGTTTTCTGATTGGAAAAGATGTCTATAACTTTCGAAAAATCGCATGATTTTACCAAATCATTCTCAATGCACAAAGTTGATAGGCGAGTTGACCAATCCTGTTTCATTGTAGATATCACAACATTCTTTATGCGGGAAAGAAAACTAAAGGATCTTTTCACTTCTGCGACTGTCACCGGCAATGTGCAAAATATTCTTAACGCAATAACGACGTTAGGAAATAATGAATCTAATTTGAGATGTTTAATTGTGTTAAGTAAATCTATTGGAGAAATGACAGGGAAAGATTCAAGGAAGGCGCAGCATAGGTAGAAGAAAAATGTACTGGCAGAGAAATCTCAGAGAATGCAGCTCAACTGAACTCTTTCGGGCTGTACATAGTGTCAAAAGTTAGAATAGCAATGATGATTGCCAACCTTCGCCGCGGAGATGGCACATAAAGAAGAAGATTGGAGAAAGATGAGATTTGCCAATATTATCCTTGTATATCGCTCTCAAATGAAAAATTTCATCTATCAATTCTACACTGATGTCTTCTTTATAAAACTCGCGCAATATATCAATTTTTTTCTTAATATTCTCGTCATCGTCATCTCGGAATGTCCACAAAATGTTAAATAACGAATGAATTTCATTTGCCGCATTAAATATTCTGCTTAAATTGCTTATTATTTGACAATATTAAATAGTTCACAGCGAAATATTGCATCGGGCTTAAAATTATCAGTCACGTCACTACTAGGCCCAGGCAATCATCAAAAAATCTCACAGGGTTCTTGCACCGTTTTTCTTTATTTGATGTAAATTCTGGATTTATTCCATAATTGCTGATAACTAATTTAGATTCTTCAACAATGGAAGACCTGATCCCTTTAGATTCTGACCATTTATATTTTTCAATCAATTTCTGATTTTTTGTAAATCTTCTAGAAGCCCTGATATAATTTTAATCTGCATATCTCTAGTTATCTGACTGCACTGCAGCATTTGACTTCTGTGATTTATTGCTGTTAATATTTTACACCAAATCAATGTTTACACCAGGTCATGTTAAATAAAGCCGAGGATTAATTAAACGTATTATGGACATAAAGTGAAGAGCAAAAAAAACAGGAAAAATTACGTCTTTGGTCTGGTCGACGCCGCTCCGGGCCGGGCCCCTTACATCGCCGGGCCCCGGTAAAATGTACCGGCTGTACCGCCCTCTCGGCGGCCCTGATTCCATCCATTGCGAATTTATAGTACCGGTATAGGCGTCCGTTTTGGGTAGGGTAAGTTATTTTATCACATAACTTTTTTGTCTTTAAATTTTAAGCATTTTTCACTTTGAATTATTAAATTGTGAGGTATGCTAGTACTAAAAGGTACTCTTGATTTAAGTGGGTAGAACACACCCATTTTTCTAGAAAAATCGATTTGAAAATTTTTCGTCTCTTGAATTTGAAAACAATTTTCAAAAAAAACCGTATTTTACTAACTTAAAGCAAGAGTAACTTTTACTACTAGAATACCTCATAATTTAATAATCTAGTGTCAAAAATGCTTAAAGACAAAAAAGTTATGCAATAAAATAACCGTTGACCTACCCAAAACTGACACATTATATGATCGATACTAGAAATTCGCAATTAATGAAATCGATTCATCTCTGGAATATAATTGAACGCTTTTGTTTTTCTAAATAGTTTTATTTTGAAATCTTTTTTGAAATTTCAAAAAATTTTCAAATCAATTTTTCTAGAAAACAGTGTATCCTATCGACTTAAAACAAGAGTACCTTTTAGTACAAGAATACCTCAAAATTTAATAATCCAGAGTCAAAAATGCTTAAAATTTAAAGACAAAAACTTACGTGATAAAGTAACTGTTGCCCTACTCAAAACAGACGCCTATGACCGGTACTAGAAATTTGCAATGGATGATTTGCGAAATTTGCAGAAAATTTTTGTTTTTCTAAATAGAAGCGTTCCGGAGGTATTTAAGAAAAACTAATTACCAGACGCCATCTCCAAAGAGCTCTAGTTCCCTTAGGAAGCGTTTTCGGACCAAGTGAATTGGGTTAAATTGTCTTAAAATTATCTGAGGAATCTCCTGTATTCGTAAGAGTATTAAGTAAATGTGTTCCATGTTTTTGGGCATGAAGGAGAGACTTTCAATGATGTCTCTCCTTATTCTATTTATGTTTAAGTTTTAAAATAGGTCTTGAGGCCAGGTTCTATCTAGTCTGCTTGTGGCAGGGCAATTGTGGAATAATTCCCTGGTTTTCGTGGTGAATGGTACGCTCATTTTGTGACTATGGCTCGATGGATTTTTTTTCTGATGGAAGGTATATTTAAGTCTTCATGAAGTGTTTGATTACTTACATACCATGGTGCATCCACTATTGATCTTAGGACTTTAGACTGAAATCTTTGGATGATATTCAGTGATGTTGACTTTGCACAGCCCCATAGCCAAATAGGTTTGAGTATAGCTTTGTACAGAAGAATTTTGTTTTGGATATTGAGTTTTGATCTGCTTCCAAGGAGCCAAGACATTTGTGGGAATTTCAAGTCGAGTGGTCTTCTTTTGGTCTGGATATGTTTCTTCCAAGTGAGACGTTGGTTAAGATGGAGGCCAAGGTATTTAGCGTCTGTTACTGTTGGTATTCGTACATTTTCCGTTCTTACAGGTGGGCATGTGTTGTGGCGGTTGGTAAACGTTATTTGAGATGCTTTTGTTTTGTTTACTTTTGTTCGCCATTTTGTGTACCATTCACTGAGTAGGTATGTTCAGATGGTGTTGCAGGTCTTGTGAGGCTTGTATGGGATTTTTATTTACAGCTAGTATTGCTATGTTATCAGCAAAGGAAGCGATCATAGTATTGAGACTCTGGTATATCGGTTGTGTAGAGTGAGAAAAGCAGCGGCCCGAGAACACTACCCTGCGGAACTCCGGAGTTGATAGTACAAAGACTGGATTGTTGGTCTTTGAATTTTACAGAAAAATATCTATTTGATAAGTAGGATTTGACCAGGAGGAAATAGTTACTGGATAGTGCTAATTTTACTTTGTAAAGCAGACCTCTGTGCCAAACTTTGTCAAACGCTTGTGAGATATCTAGGAATATACCGTTGCAGTATTTCCTTTCTTCAAGAGTTTTTGATATTTCATTTATTATTCGATGGACTTGTGTAGTAGAGTGATTTTCCCGAAAACCAAACTGATGTTCTGGCAGTAATGTTAGGAATTCATGATCTGATATATTCTTTGTAACAGCAATCTTTCAAAAACTTTGGCTAACGATTGAAGAGAAGATAAAAGAACTCTTCTCTTAAATTTAAATAATTAATATGAAAAAATATTGTTATAAATATTACTTAAGTTATTAATAACTTAATAATACTACTTAAGATATTGATGCCTAATCTCTTATTAATGCAATTTGATTTTTTTATCCAATTCTTCTTAACGTCAACATCAAGTCCCCTTGACGTTGGCGATTAACATGGCGAAACTGTCTCTGTACTCGTTGTAACTTTTGTTTATCCAATCCATTTCCCTTTTACGCAAATTTATTTCCCTTTCCCAAATTTTTGCTTCTTGTAAAATGAAAGCATGATCATCATTAATCACATGCGCTGCCAAAGCTATAATTTTAGTTGTTATTAAAAAATTATTGATGAAGAGTTTAGGCGAAATAGAAAATTTCAAAATTTGGTAAAAAGTTTCATTGAATACTTTTGTGAACAGGAAAATTATTCAATGAATTAATTTCGAAAATGTTCTAAAAAGTTTAACCAAAAAAAGTCTTGACAAAGTTGAAATTTTTGGTCGAATGTATTTCGAATTTTTTTTAAAAAGTTTTGTGGATGATTTTTTTGGGCAGGAATAAATTATAATAAAGAGTTACGACGGTTTTTGTGTTGGAACAAAATCATTTTTAATTCAAAGTTATAAAATTTTATTTTTAAATTAGAAATGTAACAATTTAATATATTAAAAATAAAGATTTTATTGTGAAGAGTTGGCAAGTCTTTGGCATATGGCATCGAAATTTTATTTGATCTGGATGCAAAGTTACATTGCTCCGTTTGTATTCCTTTCCCACTTCCCCCAAGCCTAATAATAATTTACACTGCCGCGTCGTTGGCTTTTTCAGTTTATGCAGTCACACGAGTATCAATGAGTTTTTTGACGTGACAAATTAACGTGACCATCTGTTCCATATAAACTCTTGTTCTAGGAGAGTAATATATTCGTTGGTCCCATATTTCGGCTATGAAAATAAATACAGATTTGAAGTTTTGCTGTCATAGTTAAATCACATTTTTTAAGATACTCAACTGAAATTTAAATTTTAAACGCAACCTACTGTGACTCAACAAACAAGGTAAATATTCGATATTTTGCTTCGCGCTAGAGATATCGGAAAAAATTATTTGAAAAAGTTTCAAATATTATTTCTAACCCCACGTACCAAATTTCATGACAAACGTAATTTTAGTTTCTTCATTACTTGTAGTCAGGACCCTAAAACTTAAAATTGGAGATCCGAGATTCATCTCGGAACAGCTGAGCCGAAATTTTAGGGTCCTGACTACAAACAATGAAAAAACTAAAAGTGCAAATTTTATTATGAAATTAGGCCTGTGGGGTTAGAATAATGTTTGGAACTACTTTTTTTAAACAACTTCTTCCTATATATCTGACGCGAAGCAAAATATCGAAAATTTACCATGTTTGTGAAGTCAGAACAGTTTAAAATTTAAATTTCAGTTGATATCTTAAAAAACGGGAACATTCAACCTATATGAATGTGCAAAACTTCAAATCTTTATTTATTTTGATAGCTGAAATATAGGAACGTCTCCATCTTAAATGAAAAGTGAAAAACTAAGCTAATAAAATTTCACATGTCATTTTCATGTGTATTACCTTGAAAACCTAATTTACAACTTTCTGAAACTGTTTTCTTTTGGCACGTCTAATTTAAGTATGTATTATGTTTATGTGGGATTGAGCCACTATTATTGGTGTAATGAAAATTACATTTTTTAATTGACCGATGTTTGACTTTTTTCGATTTCCCCTCCAGAAATTGATTTCAAAAAGATTATTCTCAAAATTCTGGGAAAATGGTATCTAGATTTATTAGGTTATGCAGATTTCAAAAATTGACATACTATGTGTCACAAGCCACAGGAAGTGTGTGGCTGAAAATAATTGCTTGAAGGTAATGTTATTACTCTAGGGGTGTCGAAAAGTTTTGTAGGTAGAGTATGTTTGTGTATTGTGTGTTGCATATGTATTGTGTCTGAGATTGTCTTGGTGTTCTTTGACTTCCTTCATTCCGCTATTGTTGGTATGTTCGTGTTGTTTTGACTTCTTCTTTTACTATTGTCAACCAAAGCCTGCTACACTCTTCTGATGGGTTTGATACATTTGTTTGACACATTTGTATTTGTTACGTAGGAGGCTCTCAAAAAAGCAACCCTCGTCCTACGTAATATATATCTCACATTTAATAGTAATATAAACAAAAAATCATAGGTCTTTAAGCTGATTCTAAAATTTTTCTATTTACTTCTTGTTTAGATGAAATAGAAATACTAATCAAGTACTTCAGTTCAAGTGTTGTTCCTTTTTTTACTAGATTTGTTTGTATATACTTGTCACCATTACACAATACGAAGTGTAATTTTTATTTATTACCACTGTTTTTAAATTGTACAAGTTCTAGTTAATTTTTTTAATAAAACCACTATTCTTTCCTCTGTTTTTATATCGTTTATATAAAGTTCTTTCTCTCCTTTAATTTTTTTCTGGTAATATTCTTTATTGCAAAACATAATGCCCTTTATATTTATCGATTAACCTCTCAATGTCAATACACTGAATTATTTCAGTTATTTTAATGATCAATTCTACATTATCCTACTGGTTTCAACATTATTAAAGTTAGTATATACACTAATTTCTCTTCCTCAGTAAAATGAATAATTGTTATTTCTATGTTGTTTTAGAGTCGTTTCCAAGGTCAACCCGAAAAATATAAGAAGTTCTTGGAAATACTACATACGTATCAAAAAGAACAACGCACATTAAAGGAATCATCAAGCATAGGTAGCAGTCTAAAACATCTCACAGAACAAGAAGTCTATAGTCAGGTAGCTAAACTTTTTGAAAATCAAAGCGATCTCTTAACAGAATTTGGACAATTTCTTCCTGATGCCACCAGTCACATAAGTCAGGTAATTGTTATAATTAATAAATTTGTAAGTAGATAAATTAAGTAAAAAGTAATATCTGGACCTCAGAGGTAAACTACACTATGTCATTTCGAGCACTTTGAATGTTAATAAAAGAAAGAAAAAATAATAATAATCAACTATTTTCAATGGGAAATAAGCCACAATTTTACCAAAAAAATGATTTTATTAACGTTTTGAAGCCCAAATCGGGTTTCGTTGTCAAAATACAAAATACTACTAAAATAAACAAAAATGTTGTTGAGTATTTATTTTATTTATTTATTTTAGTAGTATTTTGTATTTTGACGACGAAACCCGATTTGAGCTTCGAAACGTTAATAAAATCATTTTTTTGGCAAAATTTTGGCTTATTTCCCATTGAAAATAGTTGATTATAAAAATGCCACAAGGAAATAGCTTCAGAACAACATTAAAAAAAATAATAAACACCTATGTATATCCCATAATTGTTTGAAAGAGAATGTGACTAATACAAAAAACAAATAAGAAAACCCATATTTTAATGATAAGAGATACATACATAATAAATATAGCCAATTTGTATAATCCAACTAATAAAATAAGTGGAATAAAGGAGCATAATATATTCAAAACTACACCATGTCGACATAGTGTAGTTTACCTGCGAGGTCCAGATATAGTTTGCTGGTGTTCATTAATGAGTTATAAGTTATAATTGAAACTTGGTACAATCCGACAAGCGAGACCTGGCGGCTGACCTCGTATTGTGTATTTATGGTTGTGTATTTTCGCTCAAGGTCACCCGCCAGCTATCGTTTGTCGGATTGTATTTATCTCAAGTAACTATTAACCATGGATGCTATTGCGTGAGAATTCTCCTCTAGAGGCTCTAGTGTTGCATGATGTCTACTTACGATTTTCTGAATTTGGTTCTTTAAGTAATTTATAATCGTGAGGGTTACAAACTTACATCAACATATTATGTTGATTTTTTCACAATTATCTTAAAACCAGAATGTGGAAAAATGACCTAAAAAAAATTGTCAATTAATATCAAACGTATTTTGTGATATTATAAAGCCAGTTGCCGTTTGTGAGTTTTGAAATGAGCGGAGATAAAGTTATCGATCAGAATATTTTTGTTCAATCATGAATATTTTACCGATTACGGAACAAAGTAATTTCAAACAAATCAAAATAACGAAAGTTTTTGTCTTCCGCCAGGACGGGGCAGGTTGCCATACATCAAAAAAGAGTTTACACTGGATCAGAAACTATATTATAGCACTTCTGGAATGATTTTCTAAGTCCCGACTTGTCCCCAATAGAAACTTTGTGGCGCGAAATAAAAAAAAGGATACAGGAAACATTCTGCCAGGTCCCTCAACGAATTGAAGCAAAACTTGCAAGAAATATGCCAGAACTTTTTTAAAAACTATGTCTTGAAGAATTTTGGATGTACATATTTGGGATTATGCTGGACGTTTGTTTTTGTTCTCTAAAATTGGATATTCTTTTCAATTTGAGCCAACTGATATGGGAAGGGGCTTGTAGTTTTCTCTACATATCGTCACAGCATAATAAACGAAACCAGCAAGGACACTCCCTGATGCCGCCTTTGAAGTTGAAAAGTACAGGGTCGCCATTTTTCGCGTAGTACATCTCGGTGGTGATGTGATGTGTTGGTTCATCAGTACATCTCAGTGGTGATGTGATGTGTTGGTTCATCAGTGTTGCCGATTTCCTTTAATGAAATTATATTAAGCCACTGCTAAAATGGTCAGATTTTGCCAAAAATTATGTTAAAATTTTTTATCTCGGTAGATTAAGGGCAATAAAAATGCATTAAGAAAAAAGTTATTTTATTCAACTTGTTAATTCAAAAATACTTGTAACAAAATTATCTGTAATATATTATACTATAATAAAACTACATCTAGAACGCTTTCAAATAATATTTCCTCATTTACATTAACATTTTTTGTCTGTTTGAAAGGAGTAACATTCTTTTACTCCTTCACTTTTGCTAACACTAATTTAATATTTGCTTGCTCACCGGTCGCATTTAAACGTCGACAGACAACGATATCTAAGAAAACGTGATTTTTTTTATTTCTGCATTGCTGCAGTATCAGTTATTGACTTTATTACCCGTAAGAGATTCTTTTTGAATAATTTCTGGAATTTATGCAAAAGATTAACAATACAATCGCCATTCATCGTCAATATTTTGTGTTATGTCCCAATGATTGACATAATTCCCACATGCATACGTATAAAATTATGTTAAAAAATATGAATGTCATAAAAGTTAAGTAAATCTGATAATTATGTACAAATCGGCAACACCGTCGATTCTCTACACTGTCTGGTACTACGCACAAAATGGCCGACGATCTGCGCAGTAATAGTGCGCGAACTTTTCCCGCCTACTAGTGTGTCACTGCTGTTGCGTTTTCTATGCTGTGATATCGTTATGACCACTACTTTGTCAGTTTTATCTTTCTGAAACTTGTGTCAGCCTTTTTTTTTGGAATACAATTGCACTGCGTTACAAAGATTTAATTGCAAAAAAACCCTTCTCTCTTTCCATATCCTCGTCATTTGGAGTTGAAAGGAAGCAGACACTGATGCATTGCATGGATATAGTTTATACTGCATTTAACACCAAATGACGCGGATAAAGAAAGATAGAAGTGTTTTTTACTATAACCCGGAAAGTAGAAAACGGCGCTTACCCCCTTTCAACAATAAACGATTCAATTATATTGATGGGATTCAGAGTGTTAGCTCTATACAGATGTCTTTGACAGTTATATATTGCACAGATAGACAGAATACCTAATCAGAATTTGATGTATCACAGAGCATAAAAATATCCACCCTCATATCTTTCCAGCCATAGCTGGCTGTTGCTTACAACATAGGCAAAGTACAATTTTTTGTTGACTGGGATGTGACATAAATCAATAATAACAATTTGGCGGTTGTACACACGGTTATTAGACATTTACTACGGTTGTCTGGATCGACTAACCAATGAACATTAAGGGCGTGATTACGTCACGAGTATACTATAATTTGAATCGTCATATGATTAATCGGTATTTTTATGTCTTTAATGTATGGAAAATAGTCAAGATAGTTAAGAAAGTTAAGAAATAAAGATGTTTAATGGATTATAATACCTAATTATGGAAAACTGTTGATATTTATCCAACAGTTAATGCAACGTTTATGGAAATCTAGGACTTCAATCTCCATTCTACACTGAAAATTTGTCGCTGAATTTCCATTAATACTGGATTAACTATTGAATACATATATTCTTTTTTTCATTTATATATTTCTTATTTTTACATCTTTCAGTGCGTCACAGTTTTTCGACTTCTTTCTAACGCATTAAATTGTATGTGACAGAAAAAAAGGCACGTCGGTGATTACATTTCGTCAGTGACATTTATAACATTTATTCTAGTTATTCTAGTTGTCGATAGATGGCGCCATAATAAAAAAAATAATTTTTTTTTAATTAGATAATAATATTACAAATATAATCTGTATAATTTATAAGACTATACAAATCAAAGAAAATACCATTTTATAAATGCAAGAAACACATTTGATTTGTTTTTATTCCAAATTGAAAATAAAATGTGACAACTGTCAGATTTAAATAAAATGTCATGTTAGAATAAATGTCATAAATGTGTATTATCACAGACTTACCCTTTTCCCTATCATTTGTTACGCACTGAAAAATGCTCATGAACAGGACAATACCATCCTTAGAGGTCAGCTAGGATTATGAGAATTAGAATTACTGGTATAATTTATTGTAAGAATTTAAATAATAGGTAATAAATTTGGCCACACTACAGCCTGTACCTGGCATTCTAAAATGTCATCAACATTATTATTACGTTAATACATAATGAAATGTTAACATTTTAACTTACCTTATAAATATATTCTTATTTAAGCTCCTACAATAGGTACGATGTACAACTACATATCTGGACCTCGGAGGTAAACTACACTATGTCGACATGGTGTTGTTTTGATCCACTTATTACAGTGTTACAAACTGGTTATACAGTGATGAGCGCACTAATAACCGGCAAAATAACTCAAAAGATGGAAAATGTATTAAGTTGTGAGATAAAAAGAAATGAAACCAGTTGAGTTGCGAAATTTAGCGATATTAACCTATAAATTTACATTATGTTGAGTGTTTCTCTCCTTTACACGTATCAGAGGCGTATGTCAACTAAAATTGTCAATGTGACAGTGGTAGTTGCCAAACTCGTGTGATGCGTCTAAAGGTGGGAAACAATCAATATAATGTAAATTTATAGATTAATGTCGCTAAATTTCGCAACTCGACTAGTTTCATTTCTTTTTATTTCACAACTTAATATGTTTTCCATCTTTTGTGCTATTTTGCCGGTTATTACCACGCTCATCACTGTATATAATATCATTAAAATATGGTCATATTGTCTTTCAACCAATTATGGGATATATAAGATTTTTACTCTAAACTTTGCTGCAAACACACACTAAACACAGTTGCTCGAACTGACATAGTGTAGTTTACCTCCGAGGTCCATATATAAGTAACTTCATAAATAATTCAAAATAAGTTTTTACGGGAAACAACAATAAAATTACAAACGCAAAAATATAAAGTAAACAATGATCGAAAATCATTTAAAAATATGGGTGTATTCTTGTGACGTAAAGTCAAAAATTTAAGTCTCCCCACCACAGTCAGACAAGACAACCGTAGTAAGTGTCTAATAACCGTGGGTTGTACACACCTTGTTAACAAATTATTGTTCTTGATTTCTTTCTTTTGACAACGATTTCCGAAGTGAAAATAGAAATGTATTTGTATATTATAACAATAAATAGAAAAGTATTTTTAGGTAAAATTAAATTAATATTTATTGACGGAAAACTCTATTTTACAATTAAAATTAAAAGTCAAAATTAAACATTGAACACAAGTTAACTTACATTACTTACAATTAAACTAACGACATCAAAAAATTAAAATCAAATTAAAATAATTCACGTGAAATAGTCCTTTTAAAAGCATTTAGTGTGACTCCCATAAAGTCTATATTTGGAAACTCATTTACACTAGAAACAATTCTATTTAAAGGCATATTTTCTGCATGACGTGTATTGCACGATCTAGCGGATAGCAAGGGACATCTTCTCAAATTCCTAGCTGGAACATAAAAATCTATTCGACCCAGAATGCTAGGTGCAACACTAATACCATTTAACACCTTAACCCATTTATGCCCACAACTATTTTTGTCAAATTTATTAATGATTTTCTCAAGAATGTTATAAAATACCCTAAAATGCATAGAAAAATTACTAAAAAAATTTTTCGACAACCGATTTTTGAAAAACAGGCTGGGTCGTTAACGACCCGTTGGGCACATAGGGGTACAAAATAAAAATAATACCTTTTATGCAATTACATTTTATTTTATTTTCTTCTAACAAATTAAACATTTACTCCCTAAAATAAAAACAGTGAAGCAGGCATAGTTTAATTATATTACTTATAAAATATTATTAAGGCCTAAAATAGTTTGTATGATAATCTTTGAAGCATTTATCGTGGAGTGGAATTTCACATCTATCGCATGCTTTTGTAGTTTTATTTGAACATACACGACATCTTCTTCTTTGAGCACCAGTAATAATTAGATGCTGTGTTGATGTGGATGGAGCAGGAATTATTGCAATATTTTGAGGTCCAGTAGAACGGGCTGGTTTTCCATAATTAGACAATAATGTACAAGCTATATGTCTTCTAAATTCTAAGTTGTCATCTTTATATCCAAATTGTCGTGCTAGTGTCCAGGCATTAGTTACACAAACATCCAGCATCCATATCCATATTGGAAAGTACCATTTTTTCCACGTATTTTTATTCTATAGTTCAAAATGTTGTTGTCCATCAAGTCGAGTCCGCCCATAAATGTGTTGTATTGCGAAATTACAAATGGTTGATCTATTTGAATTTTTTGTTTTTCTTTTGCTGAATATCGGCTTGATTTTTGGATTGGTTCAATTCCATGCTCATTAGATAACAAGGTGACAACATTATTATCTTTCGATTTTACAGCCGCAATTTCAGTGCTGTCGTCAAAAGAGCTACAATAATATCCTCTTGGTTGTTTTGTCATACTGCTTTTATCTTATAAAGGACACTTTTCTGTTCTGTTTTCGCGTACAGTTCCAGTGGCACTAAACCCCATTTCTGCAATTGATGATATCAAAGATATGCTCGTAAAGAAGTTATCAAAATAGAAGGAAAATTTTATATCTTTGTATGTGTTTCGCAAAATCTCTGCAAAGGTCAACACCACACTTTCTCCTAATCCACACTTCTTATCAGCACCAGTTGTTGATTTTCGGCCCTGATATACAGGGTGTCCCGAAAAGAATGGTCATAAATTATACCACAGATTCTGGGGTCAAAAATATGTTGATTGAACCTCACTTACCTATATACAATAGTGCACACAAAAAAAGTTACAGCCCTTTGAATTTACAAAATGAAAATAGATTTTTTTTCATATATCGAAAACCCCTCCAGATTTTTCATTGAAAATGGACATGTGGCATTCTTATGACAGCAACATCTTAAAAAAAAATTAAAGTGAAATTTGTGCACCCCATAAAAATTTTAAGGGGGTTTTGTTCCTTTAAACCCCCCCAAACTTTTGTGTATGTTCCAATTAAATTATTATTGTGACACCATTAGTTAAACAAAATGTTTTTAAAACTTTTTTGTCTCTTTCTACTTTTTTGATAAGCCAGTGTTTATCGACTTATTTTGAATATTTGTCGAATCCACCACATATTTGTATATGGTTTAGTACGATTATAGAGACCTGTTAATAATCTGAAAATGTATTTATAATTTACATTTTTAGGTATATTTTGAAAAAGAAGCCATATCTCGATAAAAGGTGATTTGTCAAAAAAAGACAAAGAGGCAAAAAAGTTTTAAAAATAATGTGTTTAACTAATGGTACCACAATAATAGTGTAATTGGAACGTACACAAACATTTGGGGGGTTTAAAGGAACAAAACCCCCATAAAATTTTTATGTAAATATATTAAAAAAGAAGAAGCATCTCGATAAAAACTGGCTTATTGAAAAAATACTGAGAGGCAAAAAAGTTTTAAAAACGTTGTGTTTAACTAATGGTACTACAATAACGAATTAATTGGAACATATACAAAAGTATGGGGGGGTTTAAGGGAACAAAACCCCCATAAAATTTTTATGGGGTGGACAAACTTCACTATAATTTTGTTTTAAGATGTTACTGCCATAAGAATGATACATGTCCATTTTCAATAAAAAATCTCTAACAGTTTTCGATATATTGAAAAAAATCGATTTTCATTTTGTAACTTCAAAGGGTTGTAACTTTTTTCATGAGCATATTTGTACTAAGGTAAGTTAGGTTCAATCGAACTATTTTTGACCCCAGAATGTGTGGTATAATTTATGACCAATCTTTTCGGGACACCCTGTATATGTCAAAATTTAGGCAATATCCATTTGATAAAGCCATTACCCATGCTTTATAGCCAAATCTTATTGGTTTGCCACGAATAGATTGTTTGCACCCATTACGACCAAAGTAGGGAATCATAGATTCGTCGATAGAAATTTGATTTTTAATGGGTGCAAACGTTAAAAACTTTGTATTTAATTTGTCAATGAAAGGTCTAATCTTGGCCAATTTATCATTCTCGGCAAGGTGGTTGTTGTCTGCAGCATGAAAAAATCTAAATATCTCTTCAAATCTATTGCGTCTCATAGATTTCGTTACTAAAATATTATGTGTATCATCGGAGTTTTCCCAATACATTCTTCGCCTTGGTAATGGAACGTAACCACTTAAAATTAAAATTCCCAAGAATACCTACAATTCGTCAATTTCAATTGAAATATTCGTATTTTTCGAGGCAGCGTAATTTGTTGTTTCTTTAATTAAATACTCTATTATTTCTCTGCTCATGAACAATTCAAAAAATTGAACTGGGTTACTTTCGAAGTAAGTGTTAAAACTGGTAATCTCGGTAGATTGAAAGCAGCATGTAATGTTGGCAAATTTATCACGTTCAACCATTTGCGTGGCATTTTCTTTATTTTCTTTGTTCGATGTTTTACATTAAAATCAGATGATTCTTGAAGAACTTCATTTTCTATGTTTTTCTCATGATTCTGAAATTATACTTCAGCATGGGCATTTAATTGACCTCCATTTAGTCTATCCGGATCATTACATTCCTCGTCTCCAGAATCCGAATCCGTTAACCAGCCATTATTATCTGGAGGCAAAATGTATATATCATCCGGTATATCCTCACCATTTTCAATTTTTTCTATTTCCTCCAGAATTTCTGCAGTACTTCTGCACTCTTCCTATCTTCAACCTGCTTTTCTTTCGTTGCTTTTATTCATAATAAATTTTTTATTTATTTTGCAGTTCTTAGGAAAATTCTACTGTTCTATTTTTTTCTCTTAGTACATAGGAAAATGGATTCTTTTAGAATATTTCTTATTCGGTTCATAATGTATGTTTTCCTGGAACATCAATTTAATATTTTGTTATCTCTATTATTATTGGGGCATGATATTTGTCTTTTGTTGCTTTTATTCATAGTAAAATTTTAGATTATTTGGGAGCTTTGAGAAAAACTATATTGATTGTTTGTCTTGAGTTATAGCAAAATTGTGATATTTTAGGATCTTTTTTATTTTCCTCATAATATATTAGTTATGTTTTCTTGGGACAGGAGCAAGACATGCTTCAGACATTTCAGATGTGAGAAGTCATAGAGGGGCAAACAGCAGCTCCGATCACCACCTTGTGCTAATTAAATATAAACAAAAAATTACCGCCAAAGAAACAGAAGAAGGTGAAAAAAAGATCAAATACGCCTCAGATATATTGGCCTCTAATGAGGAAAACAGAGCAAGATATGAAACGAAAATAGAGAACATAATTGAACAGTATGATCAAGTAAATGAAAATCAGGTCAGAAATATTGAAGATAAATGGAGGGTCTTAAAAGAAGCAGTGATAACAGCTGCAAAAGAAGTAGTGGGGGAAAGCAAAGAACCTAGCCAAAAAAGATGGTATGACAAAGACTGCCAGAGACTAATGGAACAAAAAAACCAAGCTAGGCTTAAATTGCTGAACAACAGTACGGAAGAAACCAAAGAGGAATATACTACAAGAAGACGACAATTAAAAAAACATCTAAGATTTAAAAAGAGGAAACACAATAAAGATAAGATTGAAAGGCTAGAAGAATATGAACAAAAACGTGAAATAAAACTATTTTATAAGGAAATAAATCTTGAAAAAAAAGGTTTCCAACCAAGAACAAAATTATGCAAAGATAAAAATGGGGACTTAATAGCAGACGAAAAAGGAGTGCTAAAACGGTGGAGAGAACATTTTAATGAACTGTTGAATAAACCAAATCAACGTTACGAAACAGAAGAGCTAAGATTAGTAGGAGAGATTGAAGTAGACCAATATGCACCAACAGAAGCAGAAATAAAAGAGGTAATAAAAAAAATGAAAAATAACAAAGCCCCAGGATGCGACACAATAACTGTAGAAATGTTAAAATATGGAGGACATAGAATACAGAGTGAAATATCAAAGTTAATACTAGAAATATGGACCACAGAAATAATGCCGGAACAATGGAAAATTGCAGTGATATGCCCTATACATAAGAAGGGAGTAAGAAGGGAGAGTTAGATTGCAATAATCACCGAGGAATATCACTACTAAATGTTGGATACAAAATATTTAGCAAAATATTGGAATTAAGACTAAATAATATAATGGAACAAACAACAGGGGATTATCAAGGAGGTTTCAGGAAAGGCAGGTCAACTATAGACCAAATATTTACAGTAAGGCAAACGCTGGAAAAATTCTACGAGCGGAATACCGAACTACATCATCTATTTGTAGATTTCAAACAAGCGTATGACTCAATAATTAGAAAGGAATTATATAGCGCAATGCAAGAGTTAAATGTACCAAAAAAACTAATCAGATTAGTAAAACTATGCCTAACCAACACCAAAGCAAAAGTAAGGATCCAAAATCAACTGTCCGATGAATTTAACATTAATGAAGGTCTAACACAAGGGGATGCACTGTCAACAACACTTTTTAATCTTGCGTTGGAACAAGTAATCAGGAAAACTCCTATAGATAGGGATGGTACAATATTTACAAAGCTCAATCAGATCGTTGCCTACGCAGATGATATAGACATAATCAGCTGGACATTAAAAGACCTAGAAAAAATTTATACATATTTTAAAGAAGCGGCACAGACTATGGGTCTAGAAGTTAATGTCTCAAAGACAAAGTACATGATAACAACTCGGGAAAAAGTACAAACGAAAGGCAACATATCTCTGAGTGGGCAAATATTTGAAAGAGTGGACCGTTTCAAATATTTAGGATCAACAATAACAGAAGGAAATAAAAACAGTGATGAGGTAACAGTAAGAATTTCGCTTGGAAACAAATGCTTCTACAGCCTACAAAATATCATAAAGTCAAAATCAGTATCTATTAATTCAAAAGTAAAAATATACACAACAGTAATGAGACCTGTAGTAATGTATGCATCAGAAACATGGACCTTGACTAGTGAACAAGAGGAACAACTTAGAACTTAGATGGGAAAGAAAAATCTTAAGGAAAATATATGGACCTATACAGGAGAATGGAGAATGGCGTATAAGAATGAACCACGAAATAAACAGAGTGTTTAACAGACCTACTATCACAAAAGAAATACGAAGTAAACGACTGAGTTGGTTAGGACACGTAGAAAGGATGGATGATAAGAGAAATACAAAAAAAGTACTTAGAAAAGAATTAAATGGGAAAAGACCGAGAGGTAGGCCTAGAAAGAGATGGATTGATGGTATTAACCAGGATTTGAAAGACCTAGGAATACGAGAATGGGAAAAACAAGCAAAGGAAAGAAAAACATGGGCAGCTATAGTCAAACAAGCAAAGCACACATAACGCCGACAAGACCTCCTCAAAAAAAGAAACAAGATAGTAATATTTTAGATAAATATCGTTTAGAACTTTTGAGGAGTTATGCGTGTGGCTGGCCTCCACACCATGTAAAACTTTAGAGCCTAGAAACCCCAACGGGCGACCATGGCCCTCCATGGGCTGTCAGCGGTCACCGATGATGATGATGATGTTTTCTTGGGACATCAATTTAATATTTTTTTATCTGTAACATTGGGGTCATGATCTAGAGCGGGGTTCAACTACTGTTGCAGTGTATGGATTTAGAACATTGTTCTGTTCTATGGTTCTATATATTCATAGGACTTTCCTTTTGGCCATTGGGACAAGCTGTATTGTGGATGCAAACATTCCAATTCAATCTGTAATACGTGAAGTACTAGCAAACTCGGTACTACTACTAATAACAAGTAGTGGCAGAAATAACAAGTGGCCTATTTCATAGCTTTTTCTCACCTTTGCACTGTTGTCAATAATTGATTGTTCGTTCCTCAATATGATTTCTCTGTGATCTTATGTATCTTTTTGTGTTAGAAATGTGTATTCATGATCATCATGATATTGTCTAAACAGAATTCAAGTAATAGTTTTCCATTATTGTTGATTTTGTCCTGTCCGTATGGTCCTATAACATCGTTCCATTTTTCTACTTCTTTTCCCATTCTAGCATTCATAACTCCTGTGATTACTATTTTCGCTGCACTATCATTTATTGCTTCTTGCAGTTTGTCTCAGAACTTATTATTTCCATTTTTTTTGCATCTTCATCAGGTCCATAGCATATAATTAGGTTTGTAATAATTGCTTCCTTTGTGCCCATCCATATATCTACTCTTAAGTATATGCCCATTGAAATATATCGTAACTTAAATATATTGTTACTTTATTGATGCTACCCAAGTAGCACAATAAAAACATTTTAGTTTTATTCTAGGTTTATAAAGGTTTTATTGTGGTAAATAAGAAGATAATGGTTTTAAAGTTACCTTGTAGATATACTGCCAGAACTTTAAAACTGTTAAGGCATTTGTCACTAGTTTTAAAGTATCTAATAAGAGTATCAAATAAGACTAATTAATCTTAATAGATAATTTGTCTTATTGTAGTTTTAAAATGGTTTATTCTCAGTTCACTTTAAAACTAATCAGTTTTATAAAGAACTTCCGGACTGTTTGGTTTTATTAGATGCTTGTTTGTTACTTTTTAGTTTTAAAGCAGTTTTAAAGATTCTACTAATATGACTAATAAAACCTATTATTAAAACTACTTGATCTCAAGACTATTATGTCAGTAAAACATATGCCTTAAAACTATTTTTGTAGTTATCTTTAAAGTTGCTTTCTTAAAAGCAATTAGTAGGCTATGTTAAAACCAAACGCTCTTAACTGAATCAATTTGGTTATCGTATAGACTAAACTATGCTTCTTATTAGAAACACAAAAACTAAACCCATCCCCTCTTCTTTCATGTCCAAAATGGTCGGCCATTTGTTTTACAGTTAGTATGGAAGAAATATGTCGCAAGTACTTAAAATATAAACAAACTGTCCATTTTAAAAGAAAAATACAACACACACAGCACTACGACGCGCGACGCCTCGATTTTAGGTTAGATTCACATTAAAACTGAGTGGCATTATTGACAGCAGCATTAAAACTAAACGGTTTTAATTCCAAGGCAACCTTGCTTTTATGTAGGATATAATAATTTGCTCTTGGCAAGGTATAAAATAAAACCATTTGATCTTATCAATTCTGTCGATAGACCAAATAGTTTTATTTGGATTTCGGCCATATTGCTTTCTGGAGATGCTAAAAGCCATGATAGATTACAATATAAGGCTTACATAAAAATTATAAATAAGCGACTTAAAGACATAAATTCGATTTATTTTAACATTTAAACATTAAAATTGTAGATAAAGTTAATTTTCTTTCAAATTAATATTTTTCGGATTTAAATTTTTTTATTATTTTTATTCTTTAATCGACAAAAGTCAGAAATTTTAGGGCGCGTGAGTTATTTAGACCTCTTTTTGTTAACATTATCGATAAAGTTGGGTGCGCAAGTGTTTTTCTACCTTGACAGTCCGAAATAACCAAGTACTTTTTATTATTTTATGATTACAAATGCGTATGTACCTATCATAACACATGTAAAAATTTGTTGGCCTATATGGAGTATATGGGTTTAAAGAATCATTTAATATGGTAAATCGTCTTTAAAAGTCTCCATTTACGAAACCTTTTTAAGTTTGCTATAAAACTGTCTACACTTAAAGTGTCTTTTAACATGGTTTTAAAAGCACTTCACAGCAGCTTTAAAACCAGTTGCTTAAGTTTTAAGAAGGTTGTTATTTTTGGTTTTATTGACCTCTTTCAGAGTGGGCCCTTTTATGCTGAAAGCGGTTTTATTGCAACCTTAAGGTTTACTTAAAAACCAAATGGTTGTAATTTTAGTTTTATTCTACAGTTTTAAAGCATCCTTAAAAGACTTAATAAATCCGTTCGGTGCTACTTGGGTACCCCTGTCTAAGCTTTCTTTTTCTGTTCTACTCCACTGTATATTAATTAAGTTTCTGTTTTCCAATATCGGGTTCCTCTTCCTTTTCTTTTTCCTTCTGTTCTAGCTACTACTTCAATCTTCTTATGTTCTATTTCTTTCCGTTTATGCTTCAAACATTTCATGTTGCCATTTTTAAAATGGCCATCTCCTTCGTTGTCATTATGTCTCTAAATGTATAATTAATAATTAACAATGATTATTGAAATAGTAAAATTATTTTAAGTGCTAGTGGATTGAAAATACAAACACAATTGAACCGCTTCCTATAAAGGAAATTTGTATCTCTCACCAAACGCGAAATATCGCACGATAAAATATTTGTTGAGCGTATAAAGGGAACTAGTCCGGGACTAATTACCTTTATACAATAATTCTTGTGGCGCCACCATCGTTTGTGGCATTTTGTTTACAGAGTCAGTTATTTTATTACTTCGATTAGCTTACGTTATGTATTTTAGGTCTTGTTTGTAATAATAAACCTTTTTTTATAAATAAATTAATAATTTAACTGTAGAAAAGCAGCACTATTTGGTCTTTTATTCATTGATTGTATAAAGGAATCAAGTCCCAGCTTTTAAAAACGACTTTTTGGCCTTAATCGTTTTCAAAGCCAAGTTTGTTGTATCACATGTCATTCTACTAGTCTTCTTCTACATTTCATCTGTAGAACAAAATTTGATAGGTCATCAAGTTTCTAAACTAAATAGTTTTTTTCGTTTTTCTCAAAACTAAATGTTGTGGACTTATACCCTTTATACAATAAGCGCTTCAATTATAATTTGTTTTGATTTACAGGTACCAGTTTCTGAACACTCCAACTCTGTGAAAAAACTTCCAGCCAAGCCATACCACAGAGATCATATGCCAGAACGACACGGAGTTCATCATAAACCAAGCCATATCTCAGGAAGCACTGTTAAGAGATCTCCTCCATATTCCTCGTATCAACACCGTGATGCACCACCCCCAAAGAAGCACAAAATTTCTCAAACATGTCGAGATGTGAGTTTAAGTGAGGCTGGAAAATATGGAACTCTAAACGATTACGCATTTTTTGATAAGGTATGTTTTCCAATTTGTGTATTTTAAAAAGAAACAATAAGTGAAAGTTAGCCTTTGTTTTGCACAAAAATAGAAAAGAAACTTTAGAGATGTGGTGTAAATCGTAAGTTATTGCGAATGTGACTTCAGTTGCTATAGTCCATTCACTCACAGTAAAATATTGTAAAACTTCCAAATTTTAAATAACTACTTGAATTGATACGAAATTTGGCATACACATAGCTACACTTCAAAGAAAAAAGTGATAGTGTGCTAATATGTGCTTTTGCCTTGGGGATGAGTATCGCCCCTTCTCGGGGGTGAAAAAATATGTGTTCAAAATAAGTAAGGAAATGGATGAACTAACTATGTAATAGGGAACTTGCATAAAATTTTAAATTCGAAAAAAATGCTAGAAATCACAACAGAACATAATTTAAAACACCAAAGAAAAAAAAAAGCTTTTTTTGTCTTTCGTCTGGCCTCTAAAGACGATTTAAAATTGAGGGCGCAAAATGCACCCTCATTGGTCATGACGACATATTGTATTGGATGTCCTCGCCATTAATTTATTAGGTTTGGCATTCGTTTTGACACTGACACTCAGTTTTTAATATATAAATATTTTGATAGTTGCTATTTCTGACTAATATTTGAAGGGTACAGGCAAAAAAGGTGTTATGTCAATTTTTGCAGAACATGAGTTTTTGGTCCCCTCTGTTAGCCAGCGATCTCGACTACCATTCTATAAATCAATCACAGCTATGAACGTGTTCAGTCAGGAATAACAACATATTTTAATTTCTCATCACTTACGCGATGTATAGCACTCTCTCCGCTCGTGATCTAAACATCGCGTGCATTCGCAAAAAACTTCACGAACTGTTTCATAAATAATTATTTTTGCCTCTTGGCATTTTTTTACTCAATTATAACTAATAATTTTTAATTTTTTTTTAAATTGTGTTATTTTAATTTTGTATTATTTTAATTTGTATTTATATGTTAATTATTTAATTTAATTTTCTACTTTACAGGTCCGAAAAGCTGTCCGTTCTCAAGAAGTTTACAACAACTTTTTACGTTGCCTCACACTCTTTAATCAAGAAATTGTTTCAAAGTCCGAACTTATTCAAATAGTTACACCCTTTCTTGGCAAATTTCCCGAACTTCTTCGTTGGTTCCGTGAATTTATGGGCCAAAATGAAAGTGAACCCGTACTATTTAACGTAGCTAGAAACGAGCGTCCTCAAGGCGATCATGCCCTGGAAATTGATTTGGCAACTGCAAAGAGGCTTGGAGCTAGTTATTGCATCATTCCAAAGGCACAAGAAGGATTGAAATGTTCCGGTAGGACGCAACTCTGCAAGGAAGTACTGAATGATCAGTGGGTGTCATTTCCTACATGGTCTGAAGATAGTACTTTTGTTAGGTATGTTTCAAATTGTACACATTTAACTACAAGTTGTTTTGTTTAAATTTTACTACTTATTTTTATAATGAATGACGAACATAAAGTGTTAAGATCACTATTTTATCTATCGTTTTTATTTCAGTTCACGCAAAACTCAGTATGAGGAATATATGTATCGTTGTGAAGATGAACGGTTTGAATTGGATGTTGTTATTGAAGTAAATGCTTCTACCATCAGGGTTTTGGAAGGGATCAACAAAAAGATGGGCAGAATGAACACTGACGATCTTAACAAGTTCAAATTAGATGATTGTTTGGGAGGTAACTCTCCCACACTGCATCAAAGAGCAATCAGAAGGTAAGCATTTATTGGCCTAATAATTTTATTTATTAAGTGCTAGTCTTGTATTAACGATCGTACAAATATATTATTATATTTGACTTCTTATAAAGCGCCTACCATATTTCTTTTTGTAAACCATAAAATCATACTCCAATTCTTTTGAGAAGCGTTCCCAGTGCTTTTTTTATATTACATATTTTAATTTACAATCTGCTTCACCTAACCAACGACCAATATAGAATCTTTAATGGTTGGATGGACGTAAAATCAGAAGTAACTCGTTTGATATATCCAAGAAGCCTCAAAGATTTGTTAATAATGGTTTTAAAGTGCTCATGAAAAGTTAGTGAAGTATCTAGCCATATTCCAAGATCTTTGATTACAGTTTGTGATGAAAGAACAGATGTATTAATACTGTAATCATATAGTAAAGGGTTATTAGTTCGATGAAAACGCATGACGTGACACTTACTTGTATTCAGTTCCATACCATTATTGATGCACCAACTTTAAAGTTTAGTCAAGTCGTCTTGTAATTTTTCAGCATCTTCACTTGACCTTATTACAGAAAATACCGTTAAATCATCAGCAAATAGGAGTACCACACCATGGTGAAAACTTTTAACTATATCATTAATATACACATTAAACAATAAAGGTCCCAAACTTTGGTATCCAGTGATACCAAAACTTTCAAGTTTAGTTAATAGGAGCTCATGATTAACTCTGTCAAATGCTTTTGATAAGTCTGTATAAATAGCATCAACTTAATGACCTGCCTCCATTGCTTGTGTTATATAACTAATAAAATATAGAAGGTTGACTTCTGTAGATCTGCCACTGCAAAATCCAAATTGTTGAGACGCTATTTTGTGCCTAAATACTAATGATAGATGTTCTGTTAATATGGCTTCAAACAGTTTTGGAATTCTGCTTAATATAGATCTCTAGTGTTAGGGCAAACGGACTTAAGTCCATTTTTGGCCAAAATGAGTTATCTACACATTTGGTTGTAAATTGTGAAGAAGTTTGTTTTGGTAAAAAAGAATTAAGTCTATCTTAAAATATAAGGTTTTTATTAAGACTGGTTCAACGCATAAGTTACATTAGACTATTTTTCTTTGAGCAAACGAATATATGTAACTTAAATCCTTTTTACCGATTGCTATTTTCTTAGTTTTGTCCGATATAAACGGCTTATGAAACTTAAGTCCTCTGTATCAATAGTCCACGCGTAGGTGCCGGTGTAAGTGTTTATGACATAAATCTTACTGATCGTGCTAAAACACTCACTTGTTGATTGAGAAACGCTAAAAGTTTTCTTCTTCTTCTGTTTCTTTTTATAAGAGAAAGTACTGGACTTACAATTTAACTGTACATAATTGTGCTTCAGGAGCAGCTTCCTGTTATATCTGGCATGAATCAGTTGCTCACCATGGTGCAAATGAGATCGCTTCTTGTCTTTTCAAGGAAATAATGAACCTGCCACCTGAAGTCACTAAAATAACCTTTTACTCAGATACATGTGCACGTAGCTGCCATGTTCATGTCAGTCATGCAAATGAAAAGCTCAATAAATGAGATCAACCATAAATCTATGATCTCTGGGCATTCACACATGTAATGCGATGTCGACCATTCCCTTGCTCCTCCTTATGATTAGGCAACTCTCATTAGATGGACAAACAAAAAACGCCCATTAAATGGACAACGTTTTTAAAGAAGCAAAAAAATGTTGATGAAGAGTTGTTCAAATTGCAGAAATGTCGTTGGCTGCAATACAGAAAAAAATATGCTACAATATTTTAAAAGAGTTCTCTGGAAGTGTCAGAAAATTTTAAGGAAATTAATTTTACTAGAAGAGGTCGACAAAGTGCAATAGAACTCAAGAAAAAGTATGATGGGTTAATACCTATAGCTCTTGAAAAATAGCAACATCTTCTAGATCTCTTACCGCTCGTACCAGAAGTATACAACAATTTTTATCAAGAACTGCCAACTACAAGTATGAACGATACGGACCCAGATTTACAGGAGTTTGTTTCTGATGACGAATAACTTCGTCATAGTTATATTATAATATAAAAACTAAATATTACTGTTATTAAAATGTAAACTTGTGTATTATGATTAAAATATCTGGTCAAAAAAACTTAAGTATTTTATTCTCTGATCCAAAGGACTTAAGTCAGATCAAACTTTATTATTTTACAATATTTCATATTAAACTATATTATGTATTGTAAATAAGCTGTTTTTGACCCATATGTGCTGACAAAATATTTAATTAGAATAAAAATAGATTTAGCATGTTTCATCAAATCTTTAAAAATTATTTCTGCAATATTCCATTTATTGACTTAAGTCCTTTTACCCTAACGCTAGAGAGATATAGGACGATAGTTCTTTATATCATGCTTATTATCGCTTTTATAAATTAGTGTTATATAACTCAATTTCCAGTAACTTGGGAATTGACCTGATAATGACTCACTGAATATACAGCGTGTAACAAAAATACAGGTCATACATTAAAGCACATATTCTGGGACCAAAAATAGTTCGAATGAACCTAACTTACCTCAGTACTAATATGCACATAAAAAAAGTTACAGCCCTTTGAAGTTACAAAATCAAAATCGATTTTTTCGAATATATCGAAAACTATTAGAGATTTTTTATTGAAAATGGACATGTGGAATTCTTATGGCAGGAACATCTTAAAGAAAAATTACAGTGAAATTTGTGTGCCCCATAAAAATTTTATGGGGGTTTTGTTCCTTTAAACCCTTCCAAACTTTGTGTACGTTCCAATTAAATTAATATTGTGGTACCATTAGTTATATTCAATATTTTTAAAACTTTTTTGTCTCTTAGTATTTTTTCGATAAGGCAGTTTTTATCGACTGGCGGCTTCTTTTTTAATATGTTTACATAAACATTATATGGGGGTTTTGTTCCTTTAAACCCCCCAAATGTTTGTGTACGTTTCAATTAGACTATTATTGCGGTACCATTAGTTAAACACAGTGTTTTTAAAACTTTTTTGTCTATTTGTATATACCATATTATATATATCATATTATTACCAAGTCGCCATAATCGTACCATTGATTAATAAGTACATAGATACCTCACCTTTAGGTAAAACCGAATTCAGTGTTAAACTCCGCCCAGTTACACCTCTTTGCCCCTCAAGTCTAAGTACTAACTGGCTGGACGGTGGCGACATTTATTGAAATTTTTGCCAAGATTGAAAAATAAATTTGAGTCGCTTGGCTGGCGTAATAGACAACGATATAAGGGTAGTATTCAGCATTTTAACAAATAATTTTAACGCGATTGTAATCTCTATTTTGGAATTCCGATTTTACTTCAGATAAAACGCTAAAAATTGATTAATAAAAATAGTGAAGAGGTTTCTTAAAAATTATTTAATTATTAATACACTACAAAAAAACAACAAAATAGAAAATACATAATAAAATTAGCAGTGATAATTCACATGTAAATTATTTTTTGCAATTTGTAAAAGAATGATATTTTCAGAACTAATGCGAAATAAACTATTTGAAGTTGATATACAGAATTTCTTTCCAGATCTTACCCATTCACCCCAGGTAAAATATTGCAAAACCTCCGAATTTTAAAGAATCCATTGGATTGGCATGAAATTTGGTATACATATATCTTGATAAAATGACAGGGAATTTCCAACATATAAATAGTTGAGGGCCATGTGCCTAGGAACAATAGGTATTAAAAGCTGATAAACGGACAGGATTATAGCCAGTTGCACCAACAAATAAACGATTGATTTTTTGATTTGGATTGCCCGTTTATTTTAAAATGCGTTGCACCGACCATTACTCAATTAAAACCGACAGTTTTTGATGTGTCAAAATTAACCACCCGATTTTCTGCGGTTATTTAAAAAATCGACTGTTTTTTACCTGACGTTTGACGTTTATTCCAATAACCTATAAAATTCCAGTTGTTGATAAAAATTAAAATAAGATAATTGAAAAGAGTAAAACCACGTAAAACGTTAAATTTAATTATTTTGTCATTTAAAGATGTTTAGAGAACATCATATATCCCATAATACTAATCGTTCAATAATATGGAAGTGCAATTGAAAATACTATTTTAGTTTTTAAATACTTTTACATTATGGGTATATAAAATGGGGAATTTCTGGAGAATATAATATTATTAGGGAATAGTGGATATCCCAGTCCTCAACTACAACTACCCAATGACACATGACACCATTGCAGAATATTCAGACAGAAGTTGTGTTTTACAATCAATCACAAATCCCTTCAAGAGTTGTTATTGAAAGAACATTTGGTATTTTGAAGAGATTTCCCATTTTAACATATGTAATGAGATGCAAGTTACCTTTTCTTCAAAGAATAATATCAGCTTGTTCAGTTTTACACAATATTGCAGTAGATAATAGATAGATAATAGAGAAAACCTTGAAATAGTGGCAAATGAGTGTGCTGTTGATATTGATATATTAGAAGCTGTGGCAGTACATTTTCAACCAGAAGCTAATCTAATGCAACTAAATTGTGTGTGTGTTTGCTTAAAAATATTGTTTGACATTTAAAGCTAGCTTAAATTAATTTTATTTTTGTTGGACTGCAGTTTGTTAATAAATTAATATTAATATTATATCGGTGACTGAGTTTAAGTACTTTATGTTCATTAGCAGGTTTTCAATAATAAATTTATAAATATTATACATGCTATTGGTGTTTAATCTTTTATCATTTAAAATATGTTCATTACTATCCATTATGACCCTCTCTTTTCACCTTTGGATAACTAGTTATCAGGAAGTTTATCTGACAGATTAGATACTAACAGATATCTGACAGAGAAATACTTCCCGTTAACTAGTTATCCGGAGCTGAAAAGATAGAAAGGATACTGCTATATAAACTTCCCAATAATTAGTTATCTGGAAATGAAAAGACCTCTAATATCTAATCTGTCAGATAAACTTCCTGATAGACAAAAATATAATAGAAGAATTAACCTTTATGATGGTTTTTTATTAATTTTTTTTGGCAGTGTTTAAATAAACAAATACTGAGGGCATGAAATGGATCACGAACAAGGATGTTCTAGGAGGAATGAAAAAAGAATTGGAGATTGTGTTTACCGTTAAACACATAAAACTGCAGTATCTGGGACACATATGAGAAATCAACACCGTTACTTCCTGATGCAGTACATATTGCAAGGTACAGTCAAAGCTAAGCGAAGACCCAGTAGAGGGAGAAGATCAATGGAACTGTTTCGAATCGCAGCTAGCAAGGTTATGATTGCTAATATGATTTCCAACATTCGAAACAGATAGGAATCAAAAGAAGATGGCATGAAAATGAAAGTGTATTACCTAATACTTTTGACTAAAAACTTTATAGATTCTAATCTATAAAAAGATTAAATTTTCAAATATAAATACTTGAGCCTTTGTTTTATTTTGTTAACCTGTTGTTATATATCTGTTGAATTGAACTCTATTTTGAATCTAGAATTTTAACGATATTAAAATTTATTGAAATTACCTCTTTATATCTATAATAAAAAATATTAATTTCTATACAAAAATGTAAAATATATTGAGTTTAATAAATGAGTTAATGATATTCTATGTCTGATCACTGTAAGTAGTAACACTTTAAAATTATTTACATAATATTCCTTTTTACTTTTTGTAATAACTCTAGCTTCAATAAAATGTTCTTTTTTATATTCGTTTGGGTCAAAAGTCAAAACATCAATAATCTATATCTGAGAATATTACTGTAGAGTTCTTTTTAATAAATAAAACCCAACATACAACTTTAATGATGAAAGTTTAATCAAATATCAATCCCACAATAATATATAAATTATTAATCCAAAGAAGCGACAACACGATAAATTCAAAAAACAAGTGAAGTTAGAGCTTTCTTCACATTTTTAACACGTTATGTCAAAATAAAGGAACTTTTATAATCATCTTACTGTGAATGCGGAAAAATTGAGTATCTAGATCATATTCTTCCAAAGTGTCCAATAAGAGTATCCAAGCAGTTTAATTTGAGAATCGAACTTACAAAATTAGGAGTACCAAAGAATTCCAATGTTCAAAATATATTGCAACATCTTACCCATGAACAACTAGAGGCAGTGATTATTCATTTAAACATTAACAAAATGGTAAATCAAGGCAACATTTTTAGGTTTTCATTTCAGTGTTGCAGCATTGATTAGAGCAAGACGAGCTGCAATACAATCAAATGTACTGACAGATGCACAAATATGCAAGCCAAGAAAGAGAGTAAGAAGAAGAAGGAACTTTTATTAAAGGATCGATGTTAAATAGGGTTTCGATATCTCTCTATTATCTAATAAAGTATCATAGTATCATCATAGATTATAATTTATAAAAATGGATTTATCATCAAGTTCATCTTGAGGATTTGGAAGATATAATGCATATGCTACCAAATATAAGATCTGTAAGAGATCGCAATGAATTGTATAGTATAATAAGTAAGTATAATGAAGATGAATTTAAAATAAGGTATATCTTCCCATATAACAAGCTAATATTTTCCCATGCAATGGCTTTTTGTTTATTTTTCACACCATCTGTTTGTTTATTTTCTACTATAAATTTATATTTAATTGCTAAATCTAAAATTATATCTTTCTCTAAACTAGAGAAGTGGCTTCCTTTATTTTCCATCGTAAGTATGAATAGTATGATAAGTATAATACAAACAAATCTGCAAGAAAACAATGTAGTGTTCAATTCATAACATAGACATAACCTTACAAACTACAAACAAAACTTTCTTTGACAAATCTTTTTTGACAGACGACACTCGGATTCGAATGAAATAATCGAATGAAGTACGATGTTGCCACTTATATATTGTCGGTTTGTAAACCAACAGTTTTTTTGAATGGTGCAACCCGTTTGAAAAATAACCATTGATCATCGATTTAAATCGTCGAATTGACGGTTAGCAAATCAGTTGATTTACAGTCTGTTGGTGCAACTGGGCATTAGAAAGTTTAAAACATCACTAATTAGATCATATTTCAAAACAAAGTAAATAAGTATATTTGAATGTTAATTCTTTTCAAACGAAGATAGTAAAATTAAAATTTTAGGGTTCTGTTATGGGTTTTAGGGTTTGTTCTGTTCTTCCTAAAGCACCTAAATCTTGAAACCCTTCTATAATGTCATCTAATTTATTGTACTCCAATTGTTTTTTCAAAGAAATTTCATTAAACATTAACACACAAATTTTTTCCCACTCATCCATTGTCTCTACTTTTTTCTTCAACTTGTCAATTAAGGAAATGTTTAAACCAGTTCTTAATTTTATGACACGCAACCAAGTTTGAATTGTTTTTAGTGAAGTTAAGATTAAGTTAAGAGATCTAATTACAAATTTTTAACAACTAGGAGACTTATAATAAATGGATTTTTAACAACTAGGAGACTTATAATAAATGGCCAGAGCTAAATCCTTTTCATTGTGACTCCATTGTGAACGAGTTTTGTGTGAAAACTGCATATTAACAAAAGTGTGCACGTATATGCTTTTATTTTCTAACAGTACCTCTATCATGAATTTGGTTGCCGATTTTCTGTTTTTTGTTCTTCTACAACGCTGACTGTTCTTCTGACGGCACTTCTTCTTTAAAGCATTTACTTGATACTCCAATTTTTTTACCTTCTCCGTCAATTCAGTTTCAAGTTTTGTGGGCAAATTAATATCAAAACTGGAAATATCACTGAGACTACTACTTGATCTCTTAGGCGATGGAGTTGACCTAACCATACAATCGCCACTTGTAGATTTTTTACGTTTCGTACCGCAATAAACGTATGTCGAGCATAATACTGGTGGGGTATCACCTAAAATAGGTAATGATTGAAATGTATGTGTAATAATTTTAATTAAAGCAAAACAAGCATCTTCGTTATTTCTGGAGTGATACTAACAACGCATTCATATTTAAAAAAAATCTCTTTTGATTTAATTGTATAAAAAATATATAAATCACTCAATATCAACTGATTTTATATAAAATATATTTTAATAGTATTCTCATTGACAAAGCGCATTAGGCAAACATAAAAATATTTCCAAAGTTGAGTACTCACCTAAATCAGTTGCTAACTGTGCAAATTTTAGAGGAACAGCATTTTTCCTTAATAACTTTGTTTGGCCACTTTGGTAAATATGTTCCACTGCATAATGGTACTGGCAAATTACCCTCTGTTTCAGGTCACTGATATCCATCAATATAATATCAATATTTCCGCAGTTTTTTTGCCAAATTTTTGTGCGCTCTACTAGTCCGTTCTTTAACGGTAAAATATTGCAAAACTTCTAGATTTTAAAGAACCGCTTGGATTGACATGAAATTTGGCATACACATAGCTAACAAGTCAAAGAAAAAAAGTGATATTGTGCCGATATGTGCTTTTGCCCTGGGGGTGGTTTTCACCACCTCTTATGGGTGAAAAAATATTCGTCCAAAGAAAGTCAGGAAATGGATAAATTGGCTAATTTTAAGTAACTTTTGTTCTATAGAGTTTTTTCACTAAGTCAATACTTTTCGAGTTATTTGTCAGTGACTATGTTCATTTTTTCAACAAAATAATCGCACGCTTTTAGACGGTTTTTCGCAAATAACTCAAATAGTAAGTATTTTGTCGAAAAAACATTCTTAGCAAAAATATAGCCTGTAAAAAATTTAAAAAAATGGTGTATATATCACGTCTTTACACCTAGTAGAAGCAGAGTTATAGCTAATGAAAAATAGGTTCATATTCGTCAAATTCCAAATGGAATATTTTAACATGAAATAACCAAAAATGAAGCATATTTCGGGGAAAACTCATTACAACTTATTTAAAGTGTTCAAAAATCTTCATTTTTGCTTTATAAAAAAAAATTCTAGCATCAAAATTAAATAAGTTAGGCTCAAAATAAAGTTAGTCCCTTTTGGTTTTGGTAAAAAAATCGAGAAAATCACCCCCTAATTAGCATCTTAAATGAACTTAATCGTTACGACTTCACAAGTTTCTTGACCTGTGTATATATTGTTTATATGATCTGTAAGTTTCATCGGTTCAAAGTCCTTATTATTGAAAAGGCTGTAGTTAAAAGGGGTTGAACGAGTCACTGATCACGAATGTATGCAAATTTAGAAACACCAAATCTTAATCAATTTTTGTCTAACAGTAAAACAAAAAAATACATGATATTCAGAAAAGCAAATCTGACTATTTTTGTTTTTCGAGATTTTTGGTATCTCTAACAATTTTTAAGTTATTTTGAAAAAAAGCATATTTTTCAAAATTTAAATTTTTAAAAATTTTACTTTACAGATCATATAAACACAACATAAGTAAAATAATTTTTGGAGCGGTGACGATTAATTTCATTTAAGTTGCTAATTAGGGGGTGGTCTTCCCGATTTTTTTTTGCAAAAACACAAGGGACCAACTTTATTTTGAGCGTAACTTGCTTAAATTTAATGTTAGAAACTTTTTGTAAAACCAAAAATAAAGCTTTTTTTAAACACTTTAAAAAAGTTATAGTGGGTTTTCCCCAAAAAGTGCTTAATTTTTTGGATATTTCTCGTCGAAATATTCTATTTGAAATTTGGTGAATATGAATCTATTTTTCATTGGCTATAACTCTGGTTCTACGAGATCCAGAGACCTAACGCGTACAACATTTTTTTTTACTTTTTTATAGGCTATATTTTTGCTAAGAACGTTTTTTTCGACAAAATACTTATAGGTCTGGATCCCGCGTATGAAAAAAAGTTGATTAATAGCAAGCTGAAAATTTGTTAATAGCTTAAGGGTGTCTAGTCGGACAAACTTTGATATATGGGAACACTGGAACAGGGACAGTTTTAATTGTGGAATAGCTCAAAAATTTGGAACGGTCAGACCACGAAAACGGCACATTTATTTTGTCCGACAGAACAGACTTAAACGCTCCGAACAGAGATTAAACTCTCATGCAAAAGTCAGACTGCTATTTATCACCTGTCATAATTCTCTAATAGAACTAATAGAATAATAAAGCTCTATAGAACAAAAGTTACTTAAAATTAGTCAGTTTACCCATTTCCGGACTTATTTTGGACATATATCCTTTCACCCAAAAGAGGGGGTGAAAGTCACCCCCGGGGAAAAAGCACACATCGGCACAATATCACTTTTTCTCTTTGACATGTAAGCTATACGTATGCCAAATTTCATGTCAATCCAAGCGGTTCTTTAAAATTTAGACCAAAAACCGTGAAAGAATGGACTATACGTCTTTCAGGGGAAATTTAAAGAAAGATATATTATTATTTGTTCCATCGTTTCTTTCAAAACATCCCGCGTAAACACACTTATACGTTACAGAGGCCATTTTATCTAAAATGTGAGTCCTTTTTTTTTAATTTTGCTATAACTTGTCACAACACTTGTCACAGATAATACACCTATAGGGTAAGTTCTGCCCTGACACTACTCCTACCTCCTCGCAAGTCAGAGAGGGAATGAGAAATCTCGATACGGTTTTCGAGTAGCGCCATCTAGTTGTTGATACGTCTTTCGGTTACCAAGAGGTGAGCTATCTAGATGAATATTTATAATCAATGATCGTACTTAACCATATACAAATATGTGGTGGATTTGACAAATATTCGAAATATCTCGATAAAAACTTGATTTTTCGAAAAAGTACTAAGAGGCAAAAAAGTTTTTAAAACATTGTGTTTAACTAATGGTACTACAATAATAATTAAATTGGAACGTACACAAAAGTTTGGGGGGGTTTAAAGGAACAAAACCCCCATAAAATTTTTATGGGGTGTCTAAATTTCACTATAATTTTTTTTAAGATACTACTGCCATAAGAACGCCACATGTCCATTTTTAACAAAATATCTCAAATAGTCTTTGATATATTGGAAAAAATCGATTTTTATTTTGTAAATTCAAAGGGCTGTAACTTTTTTTATGCGCACATTTGTACTAAGGTAAGTTAAGTTCAATCGAACTATTTTTGGTCCCAGAATATGCGATTAAATTTATGACCTGTATTTTTGTTACACCCTGTATAATATAGGGGACGAGCTAATACAAAACTACAGTATTTCAATAAGATAGGAGGTACTGCATCAGGACCTAGACCTTTCCGTGGTTTCAGATTAGTTAGATGTTAATAGACTTCGGAGATGCTAACAGAATAATTAGAAACATTCTTATCACTATCAGTTATGAGTATTTGATGTTGAGTTATATTATCCTTACGATACACGGATAGAAATGAGAAGCAAACAGATTGGCAGATTCAGACATAGAATTGGACCTAACATTATCAAGGAACATTTCAGAAGGTAGAGAATTCTGGTCCTTATTGGCATTTGCAAATTTCCAAAACAACCTACTGTCAGCCTGTATGGAACACTGGGCATCACTCACGTACTGATTATAGCATTGTTTAGAGAGTACTTTACACTGAGATCTAAGACATGAAAATTTGTCGTAACTGTCTAAATTCAACAATGTCTTGTGTTCTTGGTGTGCCATTTTTTTCCGTATAACTAGTTCCCGTAATTCAGGTGTAAACTACGGAGGAAATTTCTTGTCAGAATTTTTTTTGATGGGGACATGAATCTCGATTATTGAATATAAGACATCGTAAAATATATTAATCATTTCATCTAAAGACTTACCCAACAGCAAATCAGTTTTAATTAATTTGGAATCTTAGTTATTCTCAAAAACCAATCCCGCTAGAGAGAGAGCTCAAAATTTATGAACGATAACTTTGGGAAAACAATTTATTTGTCCTTTGATCTCGAAGCCCTAAAACGTTGACAATAAATCGTTTACAGGTGTGTTTTGCCAAAGTGGCCACAACTTTTACAAGACGTCTTATGGGTTAAAGAGGATTCAAAATTTATGTATCATCTGTATGCATTCATTAAAATTTGATGATAACTACTGATCTGTTTTTACCAATTTTTCATTAACTAGAGACTATCAATAATTCAAATACTTGCATCTGCGATAATCGTAATTTAATGTAAGGAACTCTAACAATGGTTTTATACTAAGCCATACTAAGAAAAAGAAAAATTAAACTAAAGTCGCCATTACCTTTTATCCCGCTCGATATACCCAGTCCACCAAAGAAATCATGCGCCCGTTAATCGCACAGTGTTTAAAAAATAATTAATATATCTTACAATTTACTTTACACCAACAGATAACAATTTTTAATTAAATAAAAACTGCAAACTAAGTAAATTTATTTTATAATTGTGTTTTGGAAATTATGAGGTGGTCGGAATATTTTGCATAGCAATTTACATTCTGTGCAGAGAATATATATGTACTACGTTTTAATTATTTATTTAATTTTGGAGTCACTTAACATTAAAAACCAATATGTTTAATACAAACGTTAAATTAACAAAATATGTAAGTTGGTATTGGTTAGTTTATGTCATTACGTGGAGTATAATAGGATGAACATTGAGGAAAACCGCAATGTTTTTTAAAGTCGAAGTCATTCTTGTTGTTTAAAGTATCAACACAGTGGATATCTTACTGGGAAATTAGAAAATAAGTAAAACGCCATGTGCTCTTTTGTAGAGTTCAGTATTAACCATGCTTTATTATACATAACCTCACATAATTCTTATACATGGCATATGACATAAGTCATCTTCATAGAACATTACTTTTTGAACTAAATATTACCAACACCCCCACTAGTTCAAAATACAATATAACCCTAAGAAACCAAACAAACAATATTCAAACAATTCATAAATTTATAATGTTTAGCACTATGCAAAGCTTTAGTTAATAAGTCTGCTGGCATATCAGCTGTTTCTAAATATCTCAGTTCAATTTCTTTTCTGGATATTGTATCCCTAACAAAATGATAACGCACATCTATGTGCTTCGACCTTTTATGAAATACACTATTCAGAGAAAGCTTTTGAGCCCCTTGATTATCATTGTACAATACAACAGTAAAAGATTTACCCAAGAGTTCTATCAAAATATTTCTCAAATAAATAGCCTCTTTTGAAGCTTCACTAATTGCCATATATTCCGATTCGGTACTAGAAAGTGCCACAGATCTCTGCTTCGTACTCTCCCAGGATATCACAGATCCAGCAAGTTTAAAACAAAAACCAGTGTAAGACTTTCTATCACTCACATTTTGTGCCCAGTCAGCATCAACAAAACCTTCCAAATTTTTGTCATTTTTAGTAAATTTCAGACAAAACGACTTGGTAGCCTTTAAATATTTTAAAACCCTTTTTGCTGCATGCCAATGAGATTCATTAAAACAATTGTTGAACTGACTTAGGTAACTTACGCAATAAGAAATATCAGGTCTAGTCATAACACAAAGATACATTAAACTTCCAATCAAATGTTGATAAGGCACATCTAAATTACAATTGCCTTTTTCAAAAATTGGATTAACTTCCATTGGTGTGGTCACAGTTTTAGAACCTGTCATCTTAAACTTTGCCAATAAGTTGTCAATATATTTTTCTTGATCAAGTGTTATAATATTTTTATCTTTGTTAATATTAATTCTAACACCTAAACAGTTTTTAGCCTGTCCCAAATCTTTGATTTTAAATTTTAAACTCAATTCCTTCTTAATAAACTCAGTTTCATAAGCATTATTCGAAAAAAGGAAAAAATCGTCTACATACAAAGCAATTATTGTCATAAGACCATTTTCTCGTTTAATAAAAACACAAGATTCATAATTTGACTTTTTATAACCTAATTCTGTCAAAACTACTTCAACCCTCTTATACCAAACCCGAGACGATTGCTTTAAACCATAAATGGCACGTTTGAGCTTTAAAACTTTATTTTCCTGACCCTGAATGATAAAACCTTCTGGTTGCCGCATAAATACATTTTCTTCCAGCTGACCATTCAAAAAAGCTGTGGCCACATCCAAATGAGTTATATCTAAGCCTAAATTAACCGATAGTGCTATCAATAACCTAAAAGTGGAATGCCTGACTACTGGAGAAAAAGTTTCCTGAAAATCAATACCATATTGTTGTGTAAAACCCTTGGCCACTAGTCTAGCTCTATATCTAGTCTTACCTTCACTGTCAGTCTTTCTTTTAAAAACCCATTTACAGTCTACCACACTGCCTGTTTCTGGAATGTCAGTCATTTCCCAAGCATCATTTTCATTGAAGGATTGCATCTCTTGTAACATTGCTTGCTTCCAATTATTCCCATCTGGTCTTTCCAGAGCTTGTTGGACAGTAATCGGATCATTTTCTAGATTATTTTCTGTGCATAGATATGTCACATAATCAGAAAAATCTTTAGGTTTTCGGATACGCTGAGGTCTGTCTCTATCCTCCACTGGTATATTCTGCCCCTGCACATCTTCTTCAGGTTCATATTCGCTAACATCACTCGATTCATTTACAGAAGAACTATCAGGTGTAGCAAAGGTTTCTGTGTCAGTTTCTTGCTCTACTAACTCTGGGTTTTCTGGAAAGTTTTCATTTTCCCCCACTGAAACTGATACTTCCACATCTTCCGCAGAATTTTCACTTATAGGATTAATAATTTTATCCTCAAATATAATTACATCTCTGCTAGTATTGATTACGTTTGTTTCTGGGTCAAACAGCCTAAAACCCTTAACGTTTTCTGAATACCCAATAAAAATCTGTTTCTTAGACTTCATGTCCCATTTCAGTCGCTTTTCTTTAGCAACATGGACCATTGCATGACTACCAAAAACTCTAAAATGGCTAATATCAGGTTTTTTATTATACCACATTTCATAAGGAGTTTTGCTGCCTAATCCTGAAACAGTAGAACGATTTCTAATGTATACAGCTGTATTAACAGCTTCTGCCCAAAATTTCTTTTCCAGTTGAGCATCAAATATCATACACTTTGCCTTTTCTACAATGGAACGGTTTAATCGTTCAGACATACCGTTTTGTTCTGGGGTATAAGGGTTTGTTTTCTGATGTACAATACCATGACTTTCTAAAAAACTGTCAAATTGTTTGTTCACAAACTCACCCCCGTTATCTGATCTAAATGATTTAATCTTTAGGTCAAGTTGTGTTTCAACTAACACTTTGAATTTTTTAAACACTTCGAAAACTTGATCTTTTGTTTTTAAAAAATAAACAAATGACATTCGTGTATAGTCATCAATTAAAATAAAAAAATACTTAGAGCCTCCAATTGACCTAGTTTCCATGGGCCCACATAAGTCTCCATGAATAACTTCAAGTGGCTTTTCTGCTCTTGTACCTGTGTTTTTAAAAGACATACGAGTCTGTTTACCTTCACAACAAGTAATGCAATTAGATTTACTTAACTTTGTAACATCTGAGCAACTGAGTCCTAAAACAGAACCATTTTTCATTTTATCCATGTCCAAACTATTAATATGGCAAGTCTACGGTGCCATAATTCAGAAGAGACATTAAAATTACATTGTTCAGAATACTGTACATTAGCTACATTAAGTTTATACACACCATTACAAAGTTCAGCAACAGCAATTAGACTATTATCAGCATTAAAAATTTTACACAACATAGGTTCAAATACTACCTTATTTCCATTTTTAAGCAACTGACTAACTGACAAAAGATTTGTCGACAATTGTGGTACACAGAGAACATTTTTTACAGTAACATCAAAAACATCTTTATTTACAATAGTTTTTAAAAGTATGTTACCTGTAGCTACTACTGGAACCATCGTTTTATTAGCTACCATAATTTCTTGACAAAAAGAGTCTGTACATACCTTGTTTAACAAATTTCTATCAGCTACTAAATGCGAACTAGCTCCTGAATCTATATACCAATCTGTTTTCTGAAAGTTCGTACTCAAAAATACAACACTAAAGGCATTTTCCTTTTTGTTTTGAGATTTTTCTTTTGCTAACAAAGGACACTTGTTTTTATAATGGCCCCACTGTTTACATCCGAAGCACCTAACTTCACGAGTTCGTTCTTCTTTTTCAACTCTATCACTTTCACCAAAATTGTTGCGCACTGTCGAATTTGACTGATTTCGATTTGGCTTATTTCTGTGACGGGTAAAAAATGCACCACTTTTATTATCACTATCACTTTCCATATCAAGGAGTTTTGTTTTAATACTATCAGTGGTAATTTTAAGAGAGGAATTTTCAATTGCTAGTACCATGGGTGTGAATTTCTCAGATAAGCCCGCAAGCATTAAGGAACCCACCAGTTCATCATCAATCCCAAATCCGGTACCTCGTAACCTCTGGCTTGTTTCTACAATCTGATTAACATAAGAAACCATTGTATCACAATTTTCTAAACGAATAGAAATCAAATTGCGTAACAAACTTATGCGTCGTGTAATGCCAGAATCGTCAAACATTGACTTCAATTTATCCCATAACGATTTTGCAGTCTTCGCCTCCTTTATATGTATATAAAGAGATGGATCTATGGTTAAGATAAGTTTTGCTTTAGTTTTCTGATCTTCACTCTTCGTGGCTTCGTCAGTTCCTGGTTCACTTTCGACACGTTCAGCAAGTCCTTCTAAGATGAGAAAATTCTGAGCAGCGAATGCCCAATCGTCATAATTAATACGACCTTTTAACTTCGGCACGTTCATCAAATAATTGGACGCCATTATCTCTACAACAAAATCTGCACTTACTTGTATTACTATCAATTTTCTAATAATCAACCCTGGATATAACACGAATCAAACTGGACCATAACCTGTTGTTTAAAGTATCAACACAGTGGATATCTTACTGGGAAATTAGAAAATAAGTAAAACGCCATGTGCTCTTTTGTAGAGTTCAGTATTAACCATGCTTTATTATACATAACCTCACATAATTCTTATACATGGCATATGACATAAGTCATCTTCATAGAACATTACTTTTTGAACTAAATATTACCAACAATTCTTAATTACAATAGGTTTGTTCCAACATGAACTTTGGGACGGCCCAAAAACCGTCACGAAACTACTTGTACCGTTTGTTGTGCGCATGTTCGTAATTGTATCGCCCAGTTATCGTCCCATGACGGTAATCATATATTTGTCATTTTTGTTGGTGACAGCTTGTGTGCTTTTAGTCGATCAAAGGCTCAAAAACTTTAAAGAATTAAATCCTAGTGCGCAAGTCAGTCCAACCAGCACATTATGCATTTGCCCGATTACTGAAATGATCATCACGAAACCGTCACCGAAAGATCACAATTCTTGTTGGAACAGTGGGAAGGACGATCCGATGACGATCATATTTTTGTTGGAACGGATTTTCTTTACTGCGCAGGATCGTTACCGTTTCCTGACGGTTCTCGGTCGTGTTGGAACAAACCAAATATAAACCGGCCGTAAATGTGTATTCAAATTAATGACAATTTCAATGTTTTGAAATTTACCACCAGGCGTCACCAATTTTGCGGTTCCTCGCGAATATTCTTTACACCTGCAAGAAAATTGTTATGAACTAATAGATTAAATCAAATTAATTTTAATTTATTCAAATTAAATGTAAATTATTGTAGAGCGAATGTAATGCAAAATTTAAAATTAAAATAAAATTTCATAATAGTATTATATTGGTAAAATATTTTTTTAATAAATGTGTACTGAAATAAATATTGTAAGTGAATCAATTAGCGAAATGTTAAAATGCAAGCATATAATGTGTTTACTTTTTTGACAGTAGATCGTAATAATACGAACATACAGTTGAGTCCGCGAGTCTTTACCCGTGCGTCATCATTTAAAGCATACGAAATAAGTCGGAAAACTATTTCATGCAACAACAACTGACAGAAAGTGGCTACTGTTCCGATTACGGGTTTTATTATAAAATTTGACGTTATCAAATATATAGAATGTCAAATGTAAGTTTTGCTTCAAAATTTTTGTGCAGAATTACAGCTACATTTGAAGTAGCTTAATAAATTATTTTATTATTATTGATTAATAAATAAATTAACAATTTATAAAAAAAATCAATAACATTTTATTTTTGTTATTTTATTCACTTTGATGGAAATCTAAACACAGTCATTTCTTTACTGTGTGAATGACCTTAGCTTTGTATGTTTTAAATATTAATTGCCAAAATATAATTATTTACCTTAAAATTTCAAAGCCCAATATAAAATTAGTTGTGAAAACAACTGTTTGTGTAATATAAAGAAACTTCAAAACGCAAAAATTCGACAAAAACCGCAAAAAATTCAACTGATGACAGCCACAAAATTAAACAAAGCAGAAACGTCAAACAAATTGTGCTTAAAATATGAAAACATACCGAATCGTCTTTTTTTGTACCTATCTCTTTTCAATGCACTGAGTCTAGATCGTTCATAAAAATAACATGTGTTTTTACTTAATAACAAACGTCGGCTCGTTTGTCATGAGTTTCATGCGTTGAAGAGAATGATGCTAGATAATAGTATGTGTTTTATCTCGCCAGATATTAATGACGCACGGGTAAAGACTCGCGGACTCAACTGTAAACATCAACCTCCTAAATTTTTAAAAATAAATAAGATTTTTTGTAACTTTATTTCGCTAGTTTTATGTTTAACTTTGTAAGTTTTTTCAAAATTATTTATAATAATTATTGTTACAGAATATATGGGGATAAAGCACAGGACATAATTGATGGCTTGAAGCGAAATCCTGCCGTAGCTGTGCCTGTGGTGCTGCGAAGACTTAAAGCTAAAGAAGAAGAATGGCGAGAAGCACAAAAAGGCTTTAATAAAGTTTGGAGGGAACAAAACGAAAAATACTATTTAAAGAGTCTTGACCACCAAGGCATTAATTTTAAACAGACTGACGTTAAGGCGTTGCGGTCAAAAAGTCTTTTTAATGAGATTGAAACCATTTTTGACGAGGCAAGTAAAATATATATTTAGAAATTTTATTTTGGTAATTTATATATTATAAAAAAGTAATTAATATTAACAATGAATAGCAAGCAAATTAATTATTTATGTTTAAATTTCAGAGGCATGAACCTGATGATAATACAAATACAGAACCAATTGTTGGTCCACATTTAGTTTTGCATTATAAAGATCGTACAATACTAGATGATGCAACAAATTTGCTTATTCATCACGTTAAACGTCAAACAGGCATTCAGAAAGGAGAAAAAAGGAGAATTAAGCGCTTATTAAGTCAGTTTATACCTGATTTATTCTTCCATCCTAGACTTCAACTTAGCGATGACGAAAGAGAAGAAGAAGGTAACTAATTATTTATGGGTACCGACTCATTTTTCTTTAAAAATATATATTATGTATTACTCTTTAATATTCATGAAAAGAAGATATACTAAAATTACAATAAAGATACACTAGAAATAAACAAACCAAGACACTTCGAATGTTACAAGAGCACTCCTGAATCATGATTTACAGTGTATAAACTTTGTAAATCACCATTTGGCGTTTACAATGTATATACATTGTAAATTATGATTTGGTGAGTGCTTAGCCAAAACGCCGTATCTACAGAGACATCACATTCAAGTAAAATCGATTTTTGTTTAAGTATTCGTATACATTTACACAGGATATGGCATAAGATGCGGTGTGTTTAATGTGTTTTGGCTTAACTTACATCATTTTTAATAAGCAAATAAGATAGATATGCACATTTGGGTTAGAAAGAAGTAAAAAATTTAATTTTTTCAGATTTTTGTAGACACAGCGTTTTTGCTAAGCATGGTAGAGTGCTCCTCATAACATTTAATGTGTCTTGGTTTGTTTATTTCTAGTGCATCTTTATTGTGATTGTAGTAACAGGGGAGTGCATATAGATTTTCACTTCGGAAAAATCAAACAAGATAGAACTTTTTGTAATTTCATTAAGAAATGTTTAATAAACAACATATCAAAAAGTTCTACTCGAGAAGTGGGTGCTTCATTTTTTATTAAATAAATGAATTGCGAAATTCGATGTTTTTTTAAATAACTCCGAAAATATAAATTTTAGAAAAAAACTGACTTGACCATTGAAAAATTCAGAAAATTGTACAAAAAAAAACCTTATATACAAGAATTTTCTAAAATTAAATCTGTATCTTCTATAATTTTTTATTTATAACGCTAAAGTCACTCTTCTCACAAACATTGGCGCACTGTAAACTAGAGTACGGCAAAGTGCACGGTTGAGTTATTTTAATGTAATTCTTTAACTAATGGATCAAATGAAATTTTACAAATTGAACATGAAAGAAGAATAATTAAGCTATCTTATGGTTATAATAGAAAGAAATAAAAATGTATGGGCATAAGTATGGTGTGAGCGGAAAGTGAGCCTTACATGAATTTTGTTTAAAAATTATTTAAAAATGTGTAACTAATACAATTTTTCTTATAAAACTCTTAATTTTGCACAACTTACCTTTTAAGCGTCTTACTAAATGATGTTTCATTCAAAAAAAATCTCAAAAATTTAATTCAAATGATATGACGTCTCAAAAAATGTAATTTTTGAAATCTTCGTAGTTTTATAGAATTACCACCACTTTAAGACGGTATTACTCAAGTTTGAACAGATCTATTACAGTTTTGTAAGCGATTTTTTAAAGCTTAGAATGTAGTCTTTAAAATGCACTGAATTATTTTACTTTAGAAATGAAATAAACTATTTCTTTTTAAGAAAATTAAGACAGATGACAAAAATGTAATACAAAAACCGAAAATTACCAGCTAAAAAATGTTTAAACAAATTGATCAAAACTTTTTTCTGTAAAACTTTCCTAAAATACATTTAATAATAAGCTTCAACAAGAATAAATGTTCAGCAAAAAAAATTTTTATCTCATACAGTATGTCTGCGTAACTTGGAACCTATTGATAACTTTTTTATTATCAGTTTTACGAAAAAAGGTTATTCTTTATAAAATACTCTGCATCGTATACCGGGTGGTGAATTGGAACACGGGCCATAGGAAACTCAATGTAAAATTCTAAACTGTTGAATTCCTGCTTCCCTAATTATTTGACATCAAAAGTCATACGAAACTATTTGTAGAGAATTGAAATCTGTATTGAAAACAACTGTTAATATTGTTCTATGAACAATAATTATTCAAAATTTTGTAAAAATATAATACAATTTTCAGAGAAATACGCCAAAGTTACGCCACACACAGTGCAATAATGTGTATAAGATTGCATTCGGTGACAATGAATTTATTATATTAACAATTTGAACTGTCAATTTCTTTATTTATTTTATCATTTATTGTTTAAAACACAATAAAGTTGATCAGATATCCTCAGTTAAGGAGAAAGTATGAATAATAAAGATATTTTCTTCAGTCAATAGTGTGCTCACTGTCAGTTAAATAGTAACGTGTGGCTTAACATGCCCACACATACCTACTGCGGTAAATACATTATATTTTTCAAAATTTTGGAATGTGTTTAAATCGTAGAACAATTGTAACTTCTGTTTTTAATACACATTTCAATCCTCTACAAATAACTTCTCACGACTTTTGATGTAGCATAATTAGGGAAGCAGGAATTCAACAGTTTAAAATTTTACATTGAGTTTCCTATGGCCCGTTTTCCGATTCACCACCCGGTATAATCTTAAAGGCAATCATCAAATATCAAGTTTAATTATTTTTATACGAGGTATGTCAAAAAATATGAATTTCACTCAAGAGTAAAGTACCTTTAAATTTCACAATATCGAAAATTGTTATTAAGAAAAGTTGTTTGGAATTAAAAAAATTGTTTTAGTGTTCAATTACATCCTTTTAATTAAAATATTGTGAATAATAAAGGCATAAGCTCTTAAGAAAAATTATATTTTTTGCATACCTCGTATAAAATTAAAAAAGTTTGATATCTGATAGTTGTATCTTAGATTTTAGACCAGGGAGAGCATTTTATGAAGAATAACGTTTTTTCGTAAAAGTGATAATAAAATAGTTACCATAATTGTAATAAAATGATGAGTATCCGTAATTTGAGAAAAAATTGAATTTTTTTTTTTTCGATTAGAATGATGTAATTGTATATTTAAACATAGTTTTTAATTTCAAACAACTTTTCATAATATCATTTTTTGATATTCTGGAATATAAACGTACTTTACTCTCTAACGAAATTCATATTTTTGACATAACTCGTATAAAATCGATAAAATTTGATATCTGATGGTTGAGTTTTAGATTTTTGACTATCCAGAGCATTTTATGAACAATAACATTTTTTCGTAAAATTGATAATAAAAAAGTATTCCATGTGGTTCCTAGCTACGCAGACATACTGTATAAGAGCTTCTGTATAAGAATTTTCAAATTGCAATGCCATATTAGGATTCAGCACAATCAAAAACAAAATAGAAACATATTTGATCAAAGTAAAATGATGAATTTAACGATATTTTTAAAATTATACAAAAAAATACAAAAGACTCAATGGGCCCCTAGTTCCAAAAAATCATGGTTTTAAGATATAAGCCTCTGAAGTTATAGGTACAGTGAAGACGTTTGAGTTGGAATAAAGTAATTTTCTCGAGAATGGGCGACTCTGGAGATAAATTAGGAATCAGGTCGATTTTTATTTTTAAATTTTAATTTTGTGGCATATATATCATACTAGTGACGTCATCCATCTGAACGTGATGACGCAATCGATAATTTTTTTAAATGAGAATAGGGTTCGTTTGATAACTCATTTGAAAGGTTATTCAATTCTGTATTCAATAATATAATCATTAACATAATTATTTATTCAGGGCGCCCAAAAAAATTTTTTGAATTAAATTAATTGAGACAAAAAGAAGAGTGTATAATTAATTTAATTCGAAATAAATTTTATTGTTGTCCGAAAACAGGAAAAAATGTTTATTTGATAAACAAATATTATTTTTCGCTTAAATTCAATACTAAAGCTGCCACCCACCTGCCTTTTAGCAGTTAGAACATTTAATTTTGAGCGAAAAGCAATGTTTATTTTTCAAATTAACATTTTTTCTGTTTTCTGACAGCAGTAAAATGTATTTTAAATTAAATAAATTATATACATTCTTCTTTTTGTCTCAATTAATTTAATCCTAAAACATTTTTGGACACCCTGTATAAATAATTATGTAAATGTTTACATTAGTGAATAGAGAATTGACTAACGTTTCAAATAAGCTATCACACGAACCCTATTCTTATTTAAAAAAAAATAATCGATTGGGTCATCACTCCCAGATGGATGACGTCACTAGTATGATATATATGCCAAAAAATTTTAATTTAAAAATAAAAATCAAACTGATTCGTAATTCATCTCCGTCGCCCATTCTCGATAAAATGAATTTATTCCAACTAAATGTCCTCACTTTACATAACTTCAAGAGGCTTATATCTTCAAACCATGATTTTTTTGAGCTACGCGCCCATTGAGTCTTTTGTTCTACACATCAAGGACTACAAGAACCCAAAGTTTCAGAGCATTTGACAGAGAGCCATTTTCCATAAGGTTTCTGCGGGGTCCTTTTACAGGAATATTCATTTTACAGGAAAACTTTTAATAGAAAGTTGTAGTAAATTAAAAAACCTACAATTTGAGCTATGGCAAGTTTCATTTCTTTAGTTGGTTATTGCAAAACGGTCTGCGAAAGGTCCTAAATGGCAGTCTTATTGCAATTGCATTATTTATTGTAAAAATAACTTTTGTATTTTTTAAGGCTTTAAAATGAAGAAACGCTAAGAATGAAGAGCTAAGTTAATACTTTTCGAGTTATTTGCGAATAAATACGTTCATTTTTCAACAAAGAAAAAACACGTTTTTAGTCAGTTTTTTGCAAGTAACTCAAAAAGTAAGTATTTCATTACAAAAACATTATTGTCAAAAATATAGCCCATAAAAAAGTAAAAAAAAATGTTTTATGTATGAGATCCCTAGATCTAGTATACTAATGAGTTCTAAGTAATAAAAAAAGGTTCATACTCGCCAAATTCAAAATCGAATATTTCAACGTGAAATAACCAAAAAAGAAGCACTTTTTGAGGAAGACTCATTAAAACTTTTTTAAAGTTATTAGAAAAAGCTTTATTTTTGTTTTTAAAAAAGTTCCTAGCATTAAAAGTAAGGAAGTTATGCTGAAAATAAAGTTGGTCCTTTCTTTTTGGTGAATAATTGTGAAAATCACCCCGTAATTATCATCCCAAATAAAATTAATCGTTACCACTTCACAAGTTACTTTACTTGTGTATGTATTGTATATATTATATGAAGAGTACAGGGGGAAAACAAGGAATGTCACGTTTTGTACATATTGAGATAAACATCAATAAAGGTTTAATTCTTATGATACCTAAAACTAAAAATGACTTTGAAGGTTCTTAGCAGAATGCTAGCAAGTATGTATTATGCTATAATGTTTCTATCATATTAATCTATATTAACTTATTAATTTAATAATGCACCAAAAAACTGCTAACATTCCTTATTTTTGTTCAGTGGCGTGCGCACAATCCTGGTTCTTCGCCTGAATACAAATTCTTAGAAAATTTATATAGACTGATCTTTCTAGTTATTGTCATAAATTGATAGGCTAGTCCATAGTACTCATTTTTGCTACCACATGACGAGAAAAACCAAAATTCATGAAAAAGTTACATTCCTTCTTTTTCCCCTGTACTCTTCATATGTATGTAAGTTTCATCGATTCAAATTGCTTAATTTTGAAGGGAACTGTAGTTGAAAAAACTTGAACTAGTCAATAATCACGAGTGTATGTAAAATTTGAACGGCCTTATCTTAACCAATTTTTGCCTTAAATAAAAAAAAATACAGAATATATGCAGAAAAGCAAAATCTACATTTTTTACTGTTTGTGATTTTCGGTATGATTAATAAATTTTTAGTTATTTTGAAAAAAGCATTTTTTTATTGAATATTAAAAAAATTTACTTTAAAACCATTTTTTTTTATAAACCCTTTGAACCGATGATACTTACAAATCATGTAAATAATACATAAGTAACCTTTGAAGCGGCAACGATTAATTTAATTTAAAATGGTAATTATTAGGGATGACTTTTTGATGAGTTTTTTTGACAAAAAAAAAGAGACCAACTTTATTTTGAGCGTAACTTGCTTACTTTTGATGCTAGAAATTTTTTTAAAAAACAAAAATAAAGCTTTTTTTAATAACTTTTAAAAAGTTTTAATGAATTTTCTCCAAAAATGTATCATTTTTTGGTTATTTCACGTTTAAATAGTCACTCTGAAATTTGACGGATATCAACATATTTTCCATTAGCGACAACTTTACTTCTTTTGGATCTAGAGAGTTCGTACATACACAAGTTTTTTAAAATTTTTAATGAACTACATTTTTCATAAGAATGTTTTTTTTTTCAATGAAATACATAATTTTTAAGTTATTTGCAAAAAACCGCCTAAAATGGTGTTTTTTCTTTGTTGAAAAAATGCTATAGAACAAAAGTTGCTTAGAATTAGTCAGTTTATCCATTTACGGACTTATTTTGAACATATATTTTTTCATCCCCATAAGGGGTGCAACTCACCCCCAGAGCAAAAGCACACATCAACCCAATATCACTTTTCTTCTTTGACATGTTACTATTTGTATGCCAAATTTCATGTCATTCCAAACGGTCCTTTAAAATTTAGACCAAAAACCGTGATTTGGTGTACAGCTAGGTTGCTACGGTTGCTAAGGGCAACTGATACAATAAATTACAATCGTAAAGAAAAATAAATCTCCACTCCACTTTAAAAATCATTTTTAATAATTAAATGTAATTTTCGTTTAAAATAATTTTTATTTTAAGATAATATAAGTCTTTCTTTAGTCAATGACAGTGAAATAATTTCTTAATTGTTATAAATAAAGTCACTACGATTTAAGAAAACAAAAACAATTATCTCGGCTTCAATTGGTTGTAGAAAATTTTTATTTTATTTTAAATCTTTATTTTATCTTCAGCAACAATAATCTGCAAGTTAAAAACTCATAGGATATATAGGGGCCGCTTCACTTTTGTGAAATGTTTTAACGAAATTTGTCCCCTTATTTTCAAACCCGAAATAAGAGATTGAAAAATTTTTTATGCATTTATTTACATTAGAATATGAAAATATAAGTCTTTAGAAGGAGAGTGGATCTAGTATTATTCTAAATCTAAATCGTGTTACTTCTTTCTCAAAACTTATGTCCCATACATTAGTCAGTCGATAATATATATGATTAATTAATTACAGATGATAAAGAAGGCTGTGATGATAGTCCAAATAGTTCTCCTAAGTCCGAAAAAGATGTTAAAAAAGAAGGTTGCAGTCCTGGTAAATCACCTGCTAGGGGAGATGCTAGTCCAGATTTACTTGAAATTGACAGCAAAGAAGAAGATCAGAAAGTACCTTTGCATGCACAGCACTGTGATCCGGTGAGTTTTTGTCGATTGAGTTACAGGAGTCTAATATCTAGTGTATTTGGCATATTTGCATGATTGTATGCAAAAGGTTTTTAAAATAATAAAATTGGGAAAACAGTTTAAGAACCTCTATAAATTTTTAGAATTCAGTCATCCCCGGTATTGGAGTAGCTCTCAAACTTTCATTAAACTGAACATCGCTAACAGTATAAACGAGTTCGCTAAATTATCTGGACATTTTTCATTCTCCTCGTCTTATTTTTATTTCAATTATTTTTACATATCGGGAGTTTAAGATATTTTATGAAAATATCAGGCACCATCTTGTGCCCTTTAAAGAAAAGAGAACAGAGAATGCTATTGTACTAGTTTTTCTTCCCTTTAATTCATATATCATAATCAGAATCCTCTTTGCCTTTTTTCCTATGCAAAGTCGGCTTCCCTAATGACATTTCTCTATAAGTTTCTTGGGTCATATCAATATCCATCCCCTTTACCAACACGTCCCACCTAAGCATCTCCCTCAGATCTTCTTCGGTCTTACTCTCCTGCTCATCCAGGATTCAGCATATCAGCAATTCTTCATATTGGGTGATTAATATCTCAACACTGAACCAAAATGACCAAACCATCTTAATATATGTTCCCTCATATTGGCATCAGTTGGTGCCACCTCTAGACTGACTTTATGACACCCTTAATATATTCATTCTTAATTTTACTCCGTTATCCAATTATTCCCCGATCAATTGCTGCGAATGAACTAAATGCATGTCCAAAATGATTTAATTTGCTAAATGCATGATGCTTTTTCACAACCAATGTGAATGTTTTTACAACAACAAAGTACATTTGTGTTTTCAATGCAGTTGTTAGACATTACATAGTCAACTATGTGTGTTTGGAGAGTTGGCTTGGAAGCTAGACCTTTAGCCACAGAATTGTAATATAAGATATTGGGTTTAAATAATATAACCAACTTTAAAAAAAGTTACATATTAGTTCATATATTATTATCTCTCTACTACTGCATAGTCAACTACTATCCTACAGCGATTTTGAATTCATTGGACTCTGGACTCCCACCTCACAATTTACAATTAAGTAGGTTCGATAGGATATGCAATGGAACGAAAATGACTGTGAAACTGCTAATGGATACTGTCATTGATGTAACAATCATTAACGAAAAATACAAAGATGAGGATGTCTTAATCCCGCGTATGCCGATGATTCCAACAGACTTAATATTTGGTTTTAACGGTTTATAATCTTCCGTAGGTTTGGCGTTTGCAGAAAGCTTCGTCTTTTTAGTTACCCTTTTTATTATCCCCTTATATTATCTTAGACTACTTCATCTACTCTGTAACCAAATATGGCATTCAAAACAATGGCCTGAAGACTGGACAAAATATACAATAACCACAATTCATAAAAAAGGCAGCTTCCATAAATGCGACAATTATAGAACTATTTCTCTTATATCACATGCCAGTAAAATAATGCTACATATAATCAACGAGAGACTAAAAACATTCCATCAAAGAGAAATTCCACAAGAGCAAACTGGATTTACCAAATGTAGGGGTACTAGAGAACACTTGTTAAAGATAAGACCGATAATCGAAAAATCTAGGGAATTCAATAATCCACTGTACATATCGTACCATCAATGCAAGACTATCACAACCCAAAAATTACCATTTTTTGTTTTTTATGAATCTGTAATGGTAATGGGTAGTCTAACATAATGCAAGAGTATTATAACTTAATATTAATATTGTTTAATAATGTCTTATATTAAATTTTGAGTTATAATACTCTTTCATTATGTTAGACTACCCATTACCATTACAGATTCATAAAAAACAAAAAATGGTAATTTTTGAGTTGTGATAGTCTTGCATTGATGGTGCGATATGCTTTATAGATTATCGTAAGGCGTTCGACAGGCGTACCCCAACACCTTATTTCGCTTATAACTGAACTATACGAACACACTACTGGATCAGTTAAAGTGCTTGACACACTTTCAAACGAATTTCATCCAGAACGGGGTGTCAGACAGGGATGTATACTATCGCCACAATTATTCAATATATATGGAGAGCATATTATGAGAAGAGCACTTGAAGGATGGGAAAAAGGCATCTCAATAAATGGTCATAAAATAAACAACCTACGTTTCGCAGATGACACAGCCCTTCTTGCAAATAGTCAAGCAGAGCTGATTGATCTTATACGACTGGTTGAAAACGAAAGTCAAATATTTGGTCTGCAATTAAACATATCAAAGACAAAGATCATGATAGGGGATAGACTACATAACAATCATCCACATATAACCACAATTGATCGGTTTGAGGTTGTGAACTCATACTTATATCTGGGATCATTAATCACAAACACAGGGTCACTACAGGAGGAAATAAAATGTAGATGTGATCTAGCAAAAATCACCACAACAAAAATGACCACATTATGGAAGGACTGTCAAATTTCAAGAGCGTTAAAGATGAGGTTGATCAACTGCTTAATACTCCCAATACTGACTTACGGATGTGAATCTTGGACCCTGAGAAATTCGGAAAGAAGAAAAATAGACGCCACTGAAATGTTCTTTTGGAGACGAATGCTATGAATTCCTTGGACCGACCATAGAACAAATAATTCGATTTTAAGAGAGCTAAAAGTTAGCCAACGGCTTTCCAGTAAAGTCCATCTCCAACAATTAAAATACTTTGGACATGTTATGAGAGCCAACACAGAAAACATGGAAAGACTCATTATACAAGGAAAGGTGGAAGGCCGAAGATCACGAGGAAGATCCCCAACAAGATGGATCGATCAGATTACAGGAATATGCAAAAGACCTATGCATGAGTTAAAAGAAATGACCAGAGACAGAGATCTTTGGAGACGGGCAATACACGACATCACGTCGACCACTACACTCCCTACGGGGGGTCAGGATTGAAGAGAGAGAGAGATTATCTTAGAATTGAATTGTCTCGATATGGAAGTAACTTTTTACTTTAAACTTATTTTAAAAATGCAAGCTAACAATGATATGAATTAATGAATAAAATTCCTGTTGTTCAGTTCAATATCAGCTGTTTTATATATGTCTATCTAAATGCACAAGAAAGACTACCCAACCAGTGCATTAGTCGCTTGCGACTGCTGCTTTCGTCAAACGCAAGCGACAGTCTCATAGAGGAGACTGCACCTTAACACGCAGTTTCTCTTTTTTTCCATCATCCGTACAAGAATAAATTTTTTAAAAACATTATCAGCTCATATGGCAATTGGGGTTTTGTACTTTGTACATGTACTCTGCTTTCTTATTTTTATTTTGCTCTCCATTTGCAGTTATCTTTTTGTGTGTTTGTCTCGACCCTGGTCTGTTTAAATACCAGTCAAGGAAATTGTCTATGCATATGTTAATCATTCATACAACTACCTTAAAATAATATATTTAATATATTTTGTGAAACCTGAGCCCATCTTTTTTTTTTGTTTAGTTTTTTTTTAGTGTTTTTTTAGTTTATTATCCTAAATCCTTGTCCAACTATACCTGACCGGTTTTTCTATCAACCCAGTTGTTTATCCAGGGGTCAGGCTAAGGCCTGTGGATGTATTATCGTCACTGTCCAAGAATGCATTATCATCCACTTCAGTGCTTATAGGACATTGTGTTCGTCAAGATTTTCAAATAAAAACCGCAATTTCTCAATGTCAGAATAATTGTTATGAAATAAAAAATCATATAAAATGAGCTATGGAGGATGGACACAGGACATTTTCTTTTTCAGTGTCTGGTTTCTCGCAGCTTGTCCAAATATTATTACCTAATTCAGCAATTAATTGTTCTATATTCTACATTATTTTTTGTAGGCCTGGATCTCACGTACTAGTTGATTAATAGCTTAAAACAGTTGATTAATAGCAAGCTGAAAATTTGTTAATAGCTAACGGTGTCTAGTTGGACAAACTTTAATGTACGGAAACACTGGAACAGGGGAAGTTTTAATTGTGGAACAGGTTAAAAATTTGGATCGTCAGACTACGAAAACCTAACATGTATTTTGTCGGACAGAACTTCCAAATGATTTGTTACCCTTTCATTAAACTCTCATACAAAAATCAGACTCCTATTATTAACCAACATGATTCCTGTCATTTGACATGTTCTTGTTCCACTCATTAAAATGCCCAGTCAGTGATAAATAACAGTGTGATTTTTGCATGAGAGTTTAATGAAAAGGTAACAAACCAATTGGAAGTTCTGTCCGACAAAATACATGGGAGGTTTCTGTAGTCTGACGTTCCAAATTTTTAACCTGTTCCACAATTAAACCTTCCTCTGTTTCAGTGTTCCCATGCATCAAAGTTTGTCCGATGAGACACCGTTAAGCTATTAACAAATTTTTAGCTTGCTACTAATCAACTTTTTTTTGGTACGCGGGATCCAGGCCTTCTTCTTCACGTGCCATATCAGAATTATCCGACGTTGGCGATCACCATTGCGAAGGCTTCTCGATCTTCTGTAATATGGAATAATTGTCCTGCATTTGATATCATGAGTCCATTCACGAATGTTTTTCAACCAAGAAACTTGTTTTCTTCCTACACCTCTACGGCCCTCTAATTTGCCTTTAAGGATCAGCTGTAATATTTTATATCGACTTCCCCTGACTATATGTCCCAGATAAGGCTACACATTTAAGAGGCTATCCTAGTGTAAAAGTACGAAATTCATATACTTTTTTTGGGAATTTTTAAAATAAAAAGTACTGTACGAATTGTTTTGAAAATTTGCATGAGCATTTATTATAAAACGAAGTATATGTAGAACAATTTTCATAAAAAAATATTGAAAATTAAACGATTTATGCGCCATCTATTGGCACCGTGAAAATAAAAACATAGCTCCACTGCTGCAGTGATTGGGACTAGTAGAGATCCTGAAACATAAATTTTCAATGTAATTATTGAAATATAAGTTATTTCCTATACCATCAACTAGAATTTTTGAAAAATATTAAAATTTGGAAAAATGACGAAGTGTTGACAATTTTTTTTGAAATTAGCTAAAACATTTTCATTTTCAAAAACCGCCAAATTGACATTTTTTATCCGATCAAAAAACCCCTAGTTGATGGTATAGAAAATAACTTATATGTATTTCAATAATAACTTTGAAATTTTATGTTTCAGGATCAATATTAGTCCCACACTGCAGCAGTGAAGTTGTTTTTATTTTCACGGTGACAGTAGATGGCCCATAAATACTTTATTTTCAATATTTTTGTATGACAATTGTTTTACATGTACTTCGTTTTATAATAAATGCTCGTGCAAATTTTCAAAACAATTATTGGTACAGTACTTTTTATTTTAGAAATTCCCAAAAAAGTATATGAATTTCGTACTTTTACACTAGGATAGCCCCTTAAATCCAGGCGTATACATTTAAATCAGGCGATCATATTATACATTTGCTATCTTATATGTAATAAAAAAAGCAACAAGCTTCGAACAACTGTTTAGTCAGACTAATAGATAAACATCCTTAAATAGCATCATTAAAAATTGGAATTTCTAATTTTTATTAACCAAAGTCTTGCAATGATGTATAATTATCTTTTTTTTTTTTAGGATGAAGCATACACATTATTTATGGCCAACAACAACTTATACATTTTTCTCCGATTACACGCCATTCTTTGTGAGCGTTTGGCGAAAATCTATGAACGGGCTGTAATCATGGCAACTGAAGAAGCAAAGTCCCGTTCAAATCGCAAAGAAAGTACAGCAATAGCTTTAAGACTTAAACCTAAACCTCAAATTGAAATTGAAGAATACTATCCAGCTTTCCTCGACATGGTGAAGAATCTCCTTGATGGCAACATGGAATCTAATGCCTATGAAGATACGTTACGAGAAATGTTCGGAATTCACGCGTATGTAGCCTTTACGTTAGACAAAGTTATATCCAACGCAGTGCGACAGTTACAACATTGTGTTACCGAAAGGACAGCTCTTGCGTGTCAAGAATTGTTTTTGAAGGAGTCTAAAAAGGGTGGAACAGGTGGACCATGTGCCACGGCATATAAGAGGGTGAGTTTCATGTACTCATAAATAATTTTTTTTACTCTAAACATTAAGTCTGTGTTACTAATTAGATTCCTAAATGATCTATAACGACAAAGTAGTTTAAAGTATGTAGGGTCATGTGTTCAACAATGAACCACTCAAAATTTAAAATTGTCTATATCAGCCCCTTTTTAACCTAGAAGCACGAAATTGTACGAATATAACAAACACATATTAGTAATATATTACACATAATTTGGTTATCAATAAAGATTAACGTTTTTGAGTTAATATTGTTTTTTCCTTAAAGTGTCGTTGGTTCATTGTGTCCCACGGGTGGTAGACAATGAACTAGTGCTGCGTACACAGTGAACCAAACTACTTTATTTTAAACATACCTAATAAAAATTAGGTTTACAGAAACTACTGTAAGATTTCAAAGTTTTATTGTTTAAAAGCAATATAATAGGTGAAAAGAACAATAAAATTGAAGATAGGTATAATTATTCCTATCTGATATTTAATAAAGAAAAAGACACTGTAAACGCAAAATAAGATTGTTGTCGTTTTGTGCTGCCACATAGTTTTGGTCTCGGCAAAATATATTTCACATCTTTCTTGTTGACGGAAGCTACATCAGGAATATTGGGCATAATAAACTGCTCACTATATTTATCCTTAAGTCTTAAAAATGATATGCGATATTCCCCATCTTGTTCTATCTGTAATATTTTCCCCACATAATATACTATTGACCTTGGTGGCGTTAGGGTTAAAACCTTGGGTACTAAACAAATTTGGATTTAAAACTGGAAGATCTTGTTCATACTCTCCACTATCACTGTCACTCCCAAGGGAAATATCTATTTCATCCTCATCTGAATCTGTATTATCGTCATTCACAAATTGCACTCTCTTCTTAGCTTGCCTATTTTCATTTATTTGCTTCTTTCTTTTAGCTTCCATCCTTTCTTCTTCAATAATGTTTTTTCCGGTGTATCTGTGGCAATAATACTTTTTTTACTTTTTCTGTTCTTTCTATTATTTTGACGAGGTTGGGCTTTCAATGCAGGCATAAATAACACAGGCCAACGAAAAGAAAAAGATTTAAAAAACTTTTCTTATAAATGAATGTGAATCGTATGTATTTTTTGGCGCTAAAAAAGAATCTGAAATTAGATTTTACGTAGGTATCACCCACAGTTTTCCCACAATATGGCACTGGCTTATTCTACAATATAATAATTTGAAAAACACAAAATACCCGAATGCATTAAAATGATACATTATTAGAATTTTGTCTAATTTTTTATCTTCTCATAATATATGCTTTTGTATTTTCTTTTTTTTTTTCTGTAAAACTTCTCAAGTAGCTTTTTCTCCTATGCGAGGCACTCTGTTGTTCCTGATGAAGTGACCAACAGTAATCACCCATCATGTTGGTGTTCCAACATCCCTGGTATGGTTACTCCATCACCTTGATATCCTGGTGGAAGCGTTCGCCTCGTTCTTCACTGACTGCACTCAGATTTTCAGGGAAATGATCAAGATGGTTATGCAAAAGGTGGATTTTGAGGCTAATTTGACATCCCAAATCTTAAATCTTATCTAAAATCTTAAAAAACTTATCTAATAAAGTAGCTACTATAAGCTCGTAGTTAGGGTCTTTCACATTACCTAAAAACTTGTTTACAACTTTTTTGAATCCAATCCAAGCTTCTTTTTCCTTAGTAGTAATCTTGGTTTCAAAGATAATTATGCAATTTTAAATGTTAAATTGTGAAAGAATGGTGGGCGATACAGCATTTTTAATATGATTTTCGGACTCAGCACACCAAAATACATAAGATAGGGGTAATTTTATCAAAAAAGTTTTTTCATCGTTGGCCTCTGTAATTGTTGTGGTGGAATAAAAAATGATGGTCCCGCTCGACTTTCTGTATGTTCGGGGTTTTCTGATTGAATGTTATTAGTTGCAGATTTGTCATTTTCATTTGGCACAGTGATTTCATCGTTATGTTCACCTCCTTGAAGGTCTCTTGTACTATTAGAACTTTCATCATTTGGGCATGGTCTGTTTGTTACCTCACTTGGCAAAAAATCGTCATCTGTACAGATATCCCGATCAAAGGGATATACCGCATTTTTAAAGGCATTGGCTATATTTGTAGGAGTCATGGAACGACTGTGTGCTATTTCAACACATTCAGCTAAGTCATAAATAGATATCGGCCTACCAGGATTTCTTAGAAGCCACGACTAGGTCTGGATCCCGCGTATGAAAAAAAAAGTTGATTAATAGCAAGCTGAAAATTTGTTAATAGCTTAAGGGTGTCCAGTCGGACAAACTTTGATATATGGGAACACTGGAACAGGGGAATTTTTAATTGTGGAACAGGTTAAAAATTTTGAACGGTCAGACCACGAAAACGGCACATGTATTTTGTCCGGCAGAACAGACTTAAACTCTCATGCAAAAATCAGATTGCTATTTATCACCAAATGGGCGTTTTAATGAGTGGAACATGTAGAATATGTCAAATGACAGGTGATAAATAGCCGTCTGATTTTTGCATGAGAGTTTAATCTCTGTTCGGAGAGTTTAAGTCTATTCTGTCGGACAAAATAAATGTGCCGTTTTCGTAGCCTGACCGTTCCAAATTTTTAACCTGTTCCACAATTAAAACTGCCCCTGTTCCAGTGTTCCCATATATCAAAGTTTATCCGACTAAACACCCTTACGCTATTAACAAATTTTCCGGTTGCTATTAATCAACTTTTTTTTCATACGCAGGATCCAGACCTAGACTCTATGGCATTATAATACGTCTTGAATGGCGCATATTAATCAACGTCAAGTGACTGTAATTTAGCCGATGTGTGGGGATGCAAAGTTACAATATTAACCCCTGCAGCTTTTGCCAAATCTAAGGCTTCGATGGATATTCATGAGATTCATGATTATCGAATAATAGAATTGATGGATTGTCAGGAGAGCTTTTGCTATGTTTAATGAAATGTTTCATTACCTCTACAAATAACTCCGAATTCATCCATCCTGTCGGCGTAGCAAGACCTAAAGGGCCAGTGGGGTTGCCTTTTAACATGAAATCCTTATAATTTTTCCGCGCAAAAATTATTGCTGGAGGTAAAGTATAACCACCGGCACATATAAAACAGCACGTTGTTACTAGTGTCCCTTTCTCACCGCTGGTGACTTTACCCAAACACTTTTTCCCTTTTGGTGCCAATATTTTTTGAGTTTTTTGCACCGTTGTGGTTGCAGTTTCATGCAAGTTGTAAATTCTTGTACCGTCAGAAAATGCGGCATTCCGATTTATTACAGCATATAAGTTGTCAAAAAAGCGATTAACATTATCTCTGTTAAATGATGTCGCACGTGCCAGGCTACACGGTTCTGGTTTTCTCAGAGACAGATCTGTATGCCTATTCCTAAAACTTCGGAGCCATTCCCTGCCAGCCATTTCTGCATTCTTCCATGAATCGGGAATTTTGATATTATTCCTTTGAGCCATTTGATATGCAACATTTCTACATTCAACAGATGTCAATCCATAAAATATAAGTGCACAAGTTTTCAAGTAGGTCTTCAGAGCATCTTCTTGTTCACTTGTGAAAATTATGTTCGTCTCGTAGTTAGGAACAAATCTTATGTTTTCGTTTGGAGCACACTTTCTTTTTTCAACGTATCGCCTTAATGTAGGATATGCTAAATTACTTTCTATTGTCCTTTTCATGAACATTTTTCAGTGCGTAACAAATGATAGGAAAAAGGGTAAGTCCGTGATAATACACATTTATGACATTTATTCTAATATGACATTTTAGTTAAATCTGACAGTTGTCACATTTTATTTTCAATTTGGAATAAAAACAAATCAAATGTGTTTCTTGAATTTATAAAATAGACAAGGCGGGAACGGCGGGTTCGTTGGGAAAAATATTCCCATGAGATATTTTTGCATAAACACATTCGTGAAACATCCCAGAATAAGATTCAAGAAGTCGCCCACGTGAAAAGTGAGCCAATTTTTTTTTAACAATTTTTCTTTAATCAAATTGCAAGAAATCAATATTTTTGGCCCGGACTAATTTTTTTAGTTTTTTTTGACCATTCTGGACAAAAAAGGTCTCTTATAATTTTTCTCTAAAGTTGATTTTTTTCGAGTTATAAGCAATTTAAAATTTGAAAAACGCGAAAATGACCATTTTTATGACTTAATAACTCGGTTAAAAATGATTATTATGAAAGTCAGAAAGTGACTAAATCAAAGTTTAAAGTCGCCGCTACATGATCCTGAAGAAATCTGTGTCATTAATTTACTACTAAGCTGTTATTTTTAATTAATAACAATGTGCGGTTAGATCGTATTGACTCGGCTCTAAATGTGAGTGCGAGTAAGATGCACAATTGGACTGCTGGAATGGCTTCTCTCTCGCACTCAGCATTTACAGCCGCCGCACACGTGCATGGCGCTTATTATTTCTTAAAAATAACAGCTTAGTAATAAAATAATGACAAAAATTTCTTCAGGATCTTGTAGGGGGGGGGGGGGCTTTAAACTTTGATTTAGTCATATATTGACTTTCATAATAATAAATTTTAACCGAGTTATTAAGCCTCGAAAATCGCCATTTTCCGTTTTTTTCAATTTTAAATTGCTTACAAGTCGAAAACGATCAACTTTAGAGAAAAATTATAAGAGACCTTTTTTGTCCAGAATGGTCCAAAAAATTAAAGAAAAAATTGTTCGGGCCAAAAATATTGATTCTTGCAATTTGATTAAAAAAAAATTGTTAAAAAAAATTGGCCCACTTTTCACGTAGGCGACTTCTTGAACCTTATTCTGGGATGTCTCACGAATGTGATTATGCAAAAAAATCTCATGGGAATATTTTTCCCTTCGAACCCGCCCGCCGTTTTCGTCTTGTCTAAAATGGTATTTTCTTTGATTTGTATAGTCTTATAAATTATACAGATTATTATTTGTAATATTATTATCTAATTAAAAAAATATTATTTTTATTATGGCGCCATCTATCGACAACTAGAATAAATGTTGTAAATGTCTGTAATCACGGACGTGCCTTTTTTTCTGTCACATACAATTTAATGCGTTAGAAAGAAATCGAAAAACTGACGCACTGAAAGATGATTATGAGAAAAAGAATACTGCTGCTTTTCGAATACTCATACCCCTGGTTACTAAGTCCAGTGCTGCCCTCATTTGATCAACAGTACGTGCGCCTTTCTTTTTTTCTACTTTCTTAACGCGACCCATCCTGAAAATAAAAATAAATCTAAAAAATTGGAAGGGTACACAGTGAACCATGGTTCATTGTGTCCCAACATAGTTTGGTTCATTGTGTACAGTTGAGTCCGCGAGTCTTTACCCGTGCGTCATCATTTAAAGCATACGAAATAAGTCGGAAATCTATTTCACGCAACAACAACTGACAGAAAGTGGCTACTGTTCCGATTACGCGTTTTATTATAAAATTTGACGTTATCAATATATAGAATGCCAAATGTAAGTTTTGCTTCAAAATTTTTGTGCAGAATTACAACTACATTTGAAGTAGCTTAATAAATTCTTTTATTATTATTGATTAATAAATAAATAAACAATTTATAAAAAAATTCAATAACATATTTTATTTTTGTTATTTTACTTTGACGGAAATCTAAACACAATCATTTCTTTACTGTGTGAATGACGTTAGCTTTGTATGTTTTAAATATTAATTGCCAAAATATAATTATTTACCCTAAAATTTCAAAGCCCAATATAAAATTAGTTGTGAAAACAATTGTTTGTGTAATATAAAGAAACTTCAAAACACAAAAATTCGACAAAAACCGCAAAAAATTCAACACACTGACAGCCACAAAAGTAAACAAAGCAGAAACGTCAAACAAATTGTGCTTAAAATATGAAAACATACCGAATCGTCTTTTTCTGTACCTATCTCTTTTCACTGCACTGAGTCTAGACGGTTCATAAAAATAACATGTTTTTACTTAATAACAAACGGCAGCTGGTTTGTCATGAGTTTTATGCGTGGAAGAGAATGATGCTAGATAAAAAGTATGTGTTTTATCCAATGAACTGTCAATACGGATGGAATGGCCATGTCCCATTCAAATAGTGAAGCAAGATTGACACCAACATACAAGAGAGAGGTCCTAGAGAGAGACAGACAAGGTGTTGGAGAATTTGACAGGCCGTGTAATTTGAGTTGCCTATATAAATGGACCCGATTTAATCAGTATTTACAGTTCGTTGAATATTTTAACTTATATTTTAACTTGGCTAAGGCCTAATGCTGATTGGCAGTACATATTTCAAAATTTAACCACTTTTTTGTATTTAGGGGATAAATAGAGTACACAGTGCCATACTTGGTGTTTAGATACTTTTCAGAATTGTTATTTGTATTTATCAAAACAAATACCTACTTTCCTAAAGTATTTGGGAGTTAAATAATTTTAAAACTATTTAAATACTAAATTAGTGACTGTTTTATACAAAGCGAAGAAGTCCTTGATTATGTTTTTATGTTACTTTTATATTTAGACTTTTATATTTCCCCGATTTCAGTTGATATAGGCAACTCAAATTACACGGCCTGTCAAAGTTTCCACCACCTTGTCTGTCTCTCTCTAGGACCTCTCTCTTGTATCGTGGCTGCATTAGTTGTCTTTGTGCCTATTCCATCCGTATTGACAGTTCATTGGTTTTATCTCGCCAGGTATTAATGACGCACGGGTAAAGACTCACGGACTACTGTACGTACCGCACTTTGTAACAATCAACAACCAATAATTCATTATCTGCAACAGTGTATTTTAGAGTTACATACCCAAACACTAACTAATGTATCAATGTACCGTACCACAGAAAATAAATTAAAATAATTCACGCATGTAAGAAATAAAAGCGAAAATGTTTGCCTTCAAAATTTTACTCGATGTGTTCAAATTCATATAATCCGTTATAACACGTGCAGGTTTGGTGGTGGCAAAACAACAACTGGGATTTAGTTCTAGGTTATCTAGTACATTCGTACAGTGGTGCCGGCGTTTTTCTAAAATGCGTATTACTAACGAAAGATTGATTGGTTCATTGTGTACCTGTGGTTCATTGTTGAACACATGACCCTATTGTAAAATGATCAACAAATATACATTGTTTGTATGCTGGCGAAAATAAAACCTGATATTAGTATATTTCACATTTTGGTCAAATGGTGGAAGTATGTTATCCATTACATTACAAGTGGAAGTCGTATACTCTCAATGACCTGTATCCAAGGTGTAAAAAAATACAGGTCATAAATTAAAGTACATATTCTGGGACCAAAAATAGTTGGAATTAACCTAACTTACCTTAGTACAAATATGCACATAAAAAAAGTTATAGCCCTTTGAAGTTACAAAATGAAAATCGATTTTATCGAATATATCGAAAACTATTAGAGATTTTTTATTTAAAATAGACATGTGGCATTCTTATGCCAGGAACATTTTAAAGAAAAATTATAGTGAAATTTGTGCACCCCTAAAAATTTTATGGGGGTTTGTTCCCTTAAACCCCCCCCCCCCCCAAACTTTTGTGTACGTGCCAATTAAATTATTATTGTGGTACCATTAGTTAAATTCAGTATTTTCAAAACTTTTTTGCCTCTTAATATTTTTTCGATAAGGCAGTTTTTATTGAGATGCGGCTTCTTTTTTAATATGTTTACATAAAAAAATTATGGGGTTTTGTGCCTTTAAACCCCCCAAATGTTTGTGTACTAAATTTTCATATTTTTACCAAGTCTCTATAATCGTATATTCATATACTACAAATATGTGGTGGATTTGACAAATATTCAAAATATCTCGATAAAAACTAACTTTTCGAAAAAGTACTAAGAGGCAAAAAAGTTTTTAAAACATTGTGTTTAACTAATGGTACTACAATAATAATTAAATTGGAACGTACACAAAAGTTTGGGGGGGGGGTTAAAGGTACAAAACCCCCATAAAATTGAAGATACTAGTGCCATAAGAATGCCACATGTTCATTTTCAATAAAAAATCTCTAATAGTTTTCGATATATTGGAAAAAATCGATTTTCATTTTGTAACTTCAAAGGGCTGTAACTTTTTTATGTGCACATTTGTACTAAGGTAAGTTAGGTTCAATCGAACTATTTTTGGTCCCAGAATATGTGATTAAATTTATGACCTGCATTTTTGTTACACCCTGTATATTGCTTTTACGGGAAAAGGTGCGCATTTACCTCTTCGCCATTCACCTAGTAATTGTTTGAATGTCATTTTAAGATATATAAAACATAAGATTGCTATAAATAATGGCATTAAATGTCTATATAAACGTAAATATGAGAAAAACTTAAAAAAAACCTAATTTAAAAGATGATACAAGAAATTACAAGAAAATAAGATTCCCTTTTATATGTACTTAAAAACATCTCAGTCGTTAAGGTGATACAGGTTTTTTTTCTAGCATAGACTTTCGTCATTAATCCAGTTTCGATAGATATAGATTTTCTTAATTAAAGGGATAATTAATAGAATAAAGAGAAAAAATATTAGAATTAAGGGATTATTAAAATTATTAGTAACCTTAGAAAGTCGTTTTATGTTTGGTAACACTGAAAAAAAATTTAGGTGTAAATTTCTTAGGTATTAATCTTATTGGAATAAGTGTTTGGATGGATCAAACAAAATGGACAAATGGATCAAACGCATACGTTGGTATAATATTCAAATATATTTACCAACCAGTCGGTGCGTTTTGATTCGATTCTGTCTTCTTACAAAGCCTCTTTAATGACGGGTAAACCTAGAAACATGTGTCAGAGGATAGTAAGATACTCGAATTGAATTAAAATGAAACCGTTTATTTTTATTTTAACAATTTATGAATGGATATTAAAATGGTAGTGACTAATTCTTAGAGGCTTGGGAGGCTGAGAGCACTTGTGACACCGAACCCTTGGAAACTGTGACAGTAGTGGGAGGAGGGTGGGATAAAGAGTAAATTAATAAGTTAAATAAATAAATAAATAGTTTATTTACGGTTATACCAATTACAATAATTACAATCATTAAATAATTCATATCATATTAACAGTTTTAGAACTCAATAATAATTACATACAATTTACACAAGACAAATAAATAGAATAAATGCCTAATAGACGGAGAGGCAGTGCTGAAAAATCTATTTGAATTTACTAAAGCTAGATTTTTCAGCACTGCCTTGGAAACTGTGACAGTAGTGGGAGGAGGGTGGGATAAAGAGTAAATTAATAAGTTAAATAAATAAATAGTTTATTTACGGTTATACCAATTACAATAATTACAATCATTAAATAATTCATATCATATTAACAGTTTTAGAACTCAATGATAATTACATACAATTTACACAAGACAAATAAATAGAATAAATGCCTAATAGACGGAGAGGCAGTGCTGAAAAATCTATTTGAATTTACTAAAGCTAGATTTTTCACAGTTCATTACTGTGAGTGTGTAGAGGAACATACTGCGGTTGGTCAAGCGAAACGTAGAACAGGGGTTACTGAGGGGGTATCAAAGTTGCTTTCCTACGAAGGTAATTATTTCCATTTACTAAGGCTGAAAATCAGTACACACATTCTAAATTAAATATAAATAAAAGTTATTATAGTCGGTCAGCTGTATGACGGGACAGAGCCGGTCGGTCGGCCCCAATAGTCGATTGAGGAAATGAAGCATTTTGGCTCGCAATTTTTTCGTCCAGCACGGATTTACTTGAAATTTTCACAGAAGGTAGGGAATAGTCCAAGGATCATTTTCTATATCATGCCGCTATCATACGCTAAAACCTTGGGGTGGTTGCCACCCCATCTCGGGGTGGGAATTTTTTATTACATTTTAACCATGTAATTCGATGGAAAATGTGATTGTAAGAAAAAAATGTTTTTTACATTTTCTTCGTAAAACTAATATTTTTCAAGTTATTCGCGCTTGAAAATAACAGTTTTTCGACAAAGAGGGTTTTTTGAGAATACCTCAAAAAATATTCTATACATTTTTGGCGACAAAAAGTTTCTTCAAAAATGATTTTGTAGGATTTTTAAAGAGCTATAAGACTGTAAATTAAATTCCGTAAGATCCCTTAGTTTTTAATTGGGGCGGGTTTAAAGGGCTCGAATAAGGGGGTGTTTGGTAAATAGAGGTTTAAACAGCTAACTGGCTAACTGTTTACTGTAATGAAAATCTATGCAAAGGGTAATTTTAGTCATTAAAAATGCTACAATTTAGTAATTTTTAATTTTTTTCGTATCTTCAGTATTTTCGGAGATATTTTGAAGTAAAAGGTAAAAAATACCAAATTGTAAAAAATCAATTTTTGTTTAAACTCCAATTTTTCCAAAATTAGGCATTTTAAATAGGTCAAACTCCTTGAGTGTATTTATGATATAAATATAAAAGGAACTACAGAAAGGTGAAGACCAATTTTGAATTAGGAAGGTTTTATTATTTTTCTTTGAAAGGTCTATTTGTATACTTGAAAAAAAATTATTTAAGTTTTCCTCGAAAAATGCACATTTTTCCCATTATTTGGCTTTGAATATTTCAAATTATGCATTTGAAGAAAAAAGCTAACCTTGAACATGCATGCCGTATCTCGGTTTGTATTGGTCTTAAAGATATCATAGGAAAAGAATTTGATTTGCGTTACTAAAGGATACAATTTCGATATCTACAGTTTTTTTGATTAAATGCATATTTTTCGAGGTATTCTCAAAGAACCGTCTAAAAAAGTCGATTTTTTCGTCGAAAAACTTATTTTCAAGCGCGAATAACTCGAAAAATATTAGTTTTACGAAGAAAATGTAAAAAATATTTTTTTCTTAGAATCACGTTTTATCGAATTACATGGTTAAAATGTAATAAAAAATTCCCACCCCCGAGATGGGGTGGCAACCACCCCAAGGTTTTAGCCTATGATAGCGGTATGATATATAAAATGATCCTTGGACTATTCCCTACCTTCTGTGAAAATTTCAAGTAAATCCATGCTGGACGAAAAAATTGCGAGCCAAAATGCTTCATTTCCTCAATCGACTATTGCGGCCGACCGACCGGCTCTGTCCCGTCATACAGCTGACCGACTATAATAACTTTTATTTATATTTAATTTAGAACGTGTGTACTGATTTTCAGCCTTAGTAAATGGAAATAATTACCTTCGTAGGAAAGCAACTTTGATGCCCTCTCAGTAACCCATGTTCTACGTTTCGCTTGACCGACCGCAGTATGTTTCTCTACACACTCACAGTAATCAACTGTGAAAAATCTAGCTTTAGTAAATTCAAATAGATTTTTCAGCGCTGCCTTTTGGTCTATAAATGACAGTTTACAGTGACAGCCTACATTGTATTTTGGCACATTCGTCTTATAGGTATATTTAGACAATAGTTTGTTTGTTGGAATTCTAAGTGAAAAACGTCCTTAGATCTTGTGCACCTTTGAGTAACCCTAAGACCTATTCTCTGCAAAATTTGCGGCGAATCTATCATTCCGTTTACAATCTTGAAAAGAAAAACCAAATCTAGCATTAAACGACGATTTTCTAATGTTGGTATATTAAGTGATTTTAAAGTTAGAGATAATTAAGGCCCTTAATGTTATAAACATCTGGTACCTGATGAATAATAATTTGTACATTTTTTAAAGTGGCGTTATAAAGACTCTAACCTCGAAAAATTTTAAATTTGTATGTTACCAAGTTAATAATTTAGAAGGATGGTGGTCATTATGGTAGAGGAGCAAAGTATGCTAAATGTGCAGTCACTCGAGCGCTGTGGGGACCTATTGAGTTGTGATTATTAGGTCCTAAAACCAAGAAAAGTTTTCCATTTTAGTGGGGACTTGCCATTTTTTAATTTAATTTTCCATTTCCAACAATCGTTTTTTCCGATTATAGCGCCATCTATCAATAATTCGACAAAATGTTTTGAATAAAAGTTACTTATTTTTACGCAAAGAATCCAAATCTGCAATAAAAATTTGGGGCTCCTATTTAAGATTTTAGAGTAACCCCCCACCCCACCTACTTGGGGGGTCGTGTTTGGTATCATTCGATAGATTTTTCAAAAATACTGAATAAGTGTATTTTGCAGTTTTTTGATCTGATGTTTATTCGATAGATTTTTGAAAAATATTGAAAACTTAAGTTTTTCGATCTGACGTTCATTTTGTGAAATATTCGCTTTTGTTTTGTGAAATTTTTTGACTCACCCATTTCCTTACGCCCCATTCAAATCGTCAGATTTTTTAAATATACACTCGTTTGCGTGTACTTAACTTACCTTATCTTAATCTGACAATTTCGAGTTTTTTTAAGGATATATTTTTTTTTCCGGCCCTCCTTAACGAACTCCCCTGTGTTAAGAGCCAATATATGGTAGAGGTACATCTGCAGGGTACCAGGTTTCTCCCCATATGATAATCTAACGCGCTCGAGTAACTGCAAAAATCCCTGCTTGGGCTCCCCTACCATTCTACTGAAAGGGGGGGAGAAATAGAGTGTGAATAGGGGTTGTGATGTAATTGTGTTATTGATGTGACTGATTGAATAGATGGAATGAGAGTTAAACATATTGAGAAATAGGGGGCTGATGGGCTAGAGATTAAAATTGTTAATAATAGAAATGCAGGTGGATGAATGGGTATCGATAATTTAAATGAGTATAGATGATTGAATGAGAATAATTAGATGAGAATGAGAAGTAGATAATTGTGATTTATACCAAACAATACAGCACCCAACTGGGTGCTGTATTCTTTGTTTATACCAAATCGATTAGGAGTAGAGTAGATGTAGTCAAGTAGATGAAGCGTGAAGGAAAAGCAAAAGAAGGTGGGGGTAAAATTATAATACGGGTTATGAAAAAGTTGGCGATGTAAAGGTTGAAAGTCACGATGGAAAGACATGAAGGTTAACACAGTTAGGGCTTCCTTGCTTTTCTTTGATTATTTCTAGGTCTTTGTACGTGTCCAATCTTAACAAATTTTTCTGCGGAATGTTGTGCAGTAGAGAGACATCTTCTGGATTATTAAGAGTATTGTTGATTTGTTTTAGATGTTGGGAGAAGGAAGAAGTGTTCTATCTTCTAGTGTATTCGAAAAAGTGAGAAGCAAGTGATCTACAGGTTCTTCCTATATGTGTAGCATCACAATCAAAGAGACTGTCCTAAATTATTGGGTACTTTTAAAGAAATGTGGATGTTATTAACTGATCTTTTTATAATACTTGCAATATCACCAGAAAGACTCTCTTGGTGGAAAGGTAAAAACGCATAAATGGGCTAGGTGGTCAAATTTCCAGGGAACGCAGCCTGTCTCAAGACCCTAAGCTGTCTTTTGGGAATGAGTTTGTTTATAATGTTGGGATCATAACAATTATTGAAAGCTATTTGACGAAGGATATTTAACTCTTTCTTGTAAAACCACTGGAGAATTTCAGGATTTTTTATGATATGCATGTATTCCAAATGATCCATGAAAATATCAGCTAGGAGAGGAGGTAGGCAGCTGCCCATGGCTAAACCATCAGATTGTCTGTAATGTTTATTGTTGAATACAAAAAGTCTTGAGCTAGACATAATTGCAATAATTTAATTAGTAGTAGACATGGTAATAGAAGGGAGTGTACCAGATTAATAGTTTCTTGTTTAGGGACAGAAGTAAAAGATTGCTAACATCAAATGAAAGGATGGTAATGTTTGGATAAAGCTTGATTTGCTGGAGTTTATTGACTAGACGACTGGTGTTTTTGACTGAAAAGCTAGGGGGGAATTTCGTCTTGTTGTTTGAGCATAAATTTCGAAAGAATGAAAAAAGTGTTTATGAAGCAAACAACTGAACGAATAGGGATGTCCTCTTTATGTATATAACAAGGGCAAATTGTTCTGAGAAAAATTCTGTAAACGGTTTGTGGTTATTTATGGACTTTTGGAACGATATTCAGGGATTAAAGTGAAGTTATAGAGAGAAATGTAGTGACTATCAATGTAAAGGGTGTGGTCTAGAATTATTAGACAAATTCCTTTGTCTGCTTTGCTAACGATAAAATTGTTGCATTTATCTTTGGTTTTGATTGATTTAAGAGTTTTGAAATGGTCTAAACCAAGGGTGGCCAACCAGCGGCCCGCGGGCCGCATGCGGCCCGTCAACTGTCAGCTTGTGGCCCGCGAAGCTATGCCAATAGCATAGCAAATAACAAACTAAAACCAATATGTTTAATGAATCAGTTTCTTTTATTAAAGAGTACAACACTAAACGTCGTTATGACATTATTTAAACATGTAAATAAGTTCGACAAGTACAAAGAACAGTTTCGACAGGACCAGGTCAATAGCTTAAAAAGAAAACTTTCTGCAGAACAACAAGTATTTACAAGAGCGAGTTCAAAGTCAACATGTTATGTAAAAGCGAGTTATGCAGTAGCTGCAATCCTAGCAAAAAAATCAAAGCCTTTTTCAGACGGTGAAATTGTTAAGGAGTGTTTGGACAGTGTCGCTGAAATTTTTATGTCCAGAAAAGAAAAAGGAATTCTCAAAAATAAGCCTACCTTGTCAAACTATTACAAGGCGTGTGGATGATATTGGAAAACATGTCGAAGATAAGTTAAAAAATGGCGCATCTGAGTTCATATATTATTTTCTGGCATTGGATGAAAGCACCGATATGACGGATACCGCACAAGTGCAATGGTGCTTTATCAGAGGTGTTGATGCCTATTTTAATAAAACTGAAGAACTAGCAGCATTATTTCCACTAAGGATATCAATAAGTCACGAGATTTATTAGAGGCCGTTCACACCACACTCAATCCCTTTTCATTGCAACTAAACCAGTTGTGGGCTTCACAACTGATGGTGCTCCAGCAATGGAAAACGAGGCCTGTAAAGTAGGCAATACCTCGATGCTGAATTTTCATTGCATTATGTATTTATTCATCAAGAGAATTTGTGTGCCAAATCTCCCAAAATGGACCATGTTATGAAGGTAGTTATCAAAATAGTGAACTTTATTAACTCACAAGCTTTGAATCACCGTCAATTTCAAGAATTTCTCAAGTCCTTCGAATCAGAATATGGAGATGTTATATTTTATGCAGAAGTAAGATGGCTGACCCGTGTAAAAATGTTAAAAGGAGTTTTTAATTTGAGGCAAGAAATATAATCATTTTTTGAAAGCAAATCAAAGAGTATTTCAGAGTTTCAAGACGACGAGTGGGTTTCCGACTTTGCATTTCTGGTAGATATAACTAGCCACTTAAATGAACTCAATACTCGTCTACAAGGCAAAGATCGATTTATTAATGGCATGTATGATCTTATATCTGCGTTTCAAATAAAACTAGGGCTTTTGGAACAGTAGCTCCAAACTAAAAACTTCACTCATTTTACTACACTTTGAACGACCAGATATCACATCGGAGACAGCAACTAAACACGCATCTTTGATATCTGATTTAAAAGTCGAATTCTAAAACAGATTCCAAGATTTCAAAAAGCATTATCTGCTTTTTTCTGCATTTGCAACACCATTTTCAACAGACATAAATTCCTTGCCGGGACATTTACAAATGGAATGTTGCGAAATGCAATGTGATGCACAGCTGAAAGAAAAATTTGATCAGGTTGGCTTGGAAGAATTCAATTTTACTACATTTTTTGGCTATTTTTGACATTTGGCTACATTTTACAAACATGCTCTGTTCATGATGTCATTATTTGGAAACATTTTAGTAGGATGAAGCGTATTAAATCCCATATCAGAACACGGATTACCGATGTTCATCTAGAAAACTGTCTGCGTGTAGCAACGACTTCAGTCGGGGTTAATAATGATGAGCTTAGTTCTACTAAACAAAGTCAGGTATCTCATTAATTTACAAATTTGTTCAGTTAGGAAAATGATACATAAAACAAAAAATGTGTGCTTTTATTTTTTCATTAAATTGTTTTACTAAGAAATTTGTTTTGTTTTTAAAAATATCTTCAAAAATGATGTTTTTTTTGTTCGTTACTTAGCTACATAAGATTATTTAGTAGTGCGGCCCGGTGCGAAATTGTGTTTCCTAATTTTGGCCCGGCTGCCAAAAAGGTTGGCCACCCCTGGTCTAAACGTTTCTTGTCTGAAAGTTGAGGAAATGGAGAGGTAGAATATGCGTTGTAAGAAGAAGAGGGTAAATTAAAGGAGGAAGCATTTTGGAGATATTTGAAACATTGGGATTAGAATTATTAGAAGGCATAAAATATATACAGTATGGTGCAAATGAAAAGAGTAATTTCGTTATTTCGTAAACTGGTGACTTTAAGGAAAAATCCCGAAATAGGTCGATTTTTGTTTTTAAATTATGATATTTTGGTATATATGTCATACTAGTGACGCCATCCGTCTGGGCGTGATGACGTAATCGATGATTTTTTTAAATAGGAATAGGGGTCGTGTGCTAGGTCATTCAATTCTATATTTAGTAATATAAACATTTACATAACTATTTGTACAGGGTGTCGAAAAAATTGTTTAATTAAATTATTTCATAAAAAAAGAATGTATATAATTTACTTAACTCGAAATGCATTTTACTGCTTCCCGAAAACAAAAAAAAATGTTTATTTCAGATATAAACATTGCTTTTCGATTAAATTCAATGTTCAAGACAGCTCCCGCCAGCCACTTGCCTCTTGGAAGTTTGAACATTTAATTTAAGCGAAAAGCAATGTTTATTTGTGATATACACACACCCAAACTTATATGGAATTACCATGCATTTCTAAGTAATATTTATTTCTTTTGAAAAAACTTGTTATTGTTGCGAAGAATGAAGGTTTTTATTGAAAATAAACAAATCTATAAGGCAATCAAGTAGTACAGCTCGGTACGGTATAGGTTATTTGCTTGAGATGCAAATTGAACGAAAATAAATAAACTAACTTTTGCGTCCAAATATGAAAATATGCGTCATGTGGGGTTATAGAACTTTCAACGGGGAAAGATTATTGGTCTTGTGGACCAAGTAATGTTCTCAGAGGGACATAGCAGTAGAGCTAGGCGTAACACAGGGCGTTCTGTCCAAAACCTATGCTAGGTAACAGGACTAAGAAAGCTCAAAAATAAAGTAAGAAAAAGTCACCAAAAAGTGATAACGGCTCGCCACGATCGTTTAATTGTCCAATCAGCTGGAAGACACTCATCTGTAGCTCCAAAGGCAGCTTTTGGAAGCTACAGGTGTAACCTTTTCAGTTGAAACGATAAGAAGAGTTCGTGCCGAGAAGTATACAGCAGGAGACAGTTATAAAAATTGGTGTCTTCCCCACCAAAACTGGAACATTGGAAATTGACAAAATGTGCTATTTTCAGAAAAAGTCGGGATTTGTGTAAAATCAGATGACCCACGAAATCGTGTACTTAGAGGTCGAGGAAGACAAGCAAGAACGAAAATTGTCAGTTCTGTTCACAAATATACAAGGGGAAGTGTAATGTTCTGGAGAGGAATTGTGATCCGTAAAAAACTCCTTTAGTTTTCATCCAATCAACTTTAAGAGCTCACAGGTATGTTGATAACCTGTAGTTAGGCTCTAGAAAGGTGCAACGGGAGAAAATTTAATTTTCTTGCATGATAATGGACCTCCACATACCATTAGATTGACTAGAGACATCATTGAAGCAGAAGGTATCCCTTGTTTGGAATGGCCTGCTTGCTCACCCGAGCTTAACCCTATAGAGTATTTGTGGGATATGCCTAAAAGAAAATTTAGAGCTCGCCGAGATAATCCACAAAACACCGCACGGCTAGTACAAGCTGCTCTTGAAGGATGGAGCAACCTACCACAATAAAATGTTGATAATTTGATTAGGAGCGTGCCCACGCAAACTGAAGCTTGCATAAGGACTAGAGGTGATAACACTGACTACCAAGAAAAACAAAAGAAATAAATAAAAACAATTTAAACATTATTCGTTTTACATTGAAATTTTTTATGCTATTGACTGTAAAACAACTAGATTCAATTTGTTTGTTAAATACTTTATTGTTTTATTTAATTGTTATTTATTTGTTATTAAATTGCTTTAAAATAAATATTGTTTGACTCCGCGTGTTCGTTTTTTAACGCCCGAAATAATAAGAAATATCAGATGATTCCATATAGGTTTGGGTATGTGTAAACATTATTGTCTGATTTCTGATAGCAGTAAAATGTATTTTGAATTAAATAAATTACATACATTCTTTTTTTTCTTTGTCAAATAATTTAATTTAAAAAAAATTGAACTCCCTGTATAAATAATTATGTAAATGTTTATATGTATTACTGCATAGAGAATTGAATAGTCTTTCAAATAAGCTAGCACACGACCCCTATTCTCATTAAAAAAATTATCGATTACGTCATCACGCCTACATGGATGATGTCACTAGTATGACATATATGCCAAAATATCATAATTTAAAAATAAAAATCGACCTGTTTCGGGATTTTCCCTTAAAGTGTCTGGTTTACGAAATAACGAATTTATTCCTTTCATTTGCACCATACTGTATATATTTATTTTTGAATTTATTTATACTTATGAAACATGAATTTCTGATCGAAGTTTTTTTATTTAATAGGACAGAGATTTTGGATACTGATTTTAGCTCAATTCAGAGACGCTGAAGGTCTTTTTCAGAAACCTTTCTCAGAATGGAGTATTGGAGACGTAGATTTAATAATTCAGTTCATGTTTGTTAAAGACAACTGTTTACAGGTTTTTTAGCCTTGGTTGAAAAAAAATTGGTGTTAGTGTTATGATTTTGTGAATTAGATTTATGGTCCCCCATTTGGGCATCAATTGATGCAACCCCTAGACTTCCCCTAATATACTCATTTTTAATTTTATCTTTTTTGTCAATACACTCATCCAACGAAACATTCTCATTTCTTCCACATGCATTTGTTGTTCCTCTTTCTTTTAACTTACCAACATTCAGTTCTATACATCATAGCCGGTCTTATGGCTGATTTATAGAATTTTACCTTCAGCTTTATTGAAATTTTTCTGTCACACAACACACCACCCGGTTCCTTCCATTTCATCCATTCAACCCTAATTCTACTGCATGCATCTTCATATATTTCCCCATTACTCTGTAATATTGATCCGGACGTTTGAATCTTCATTAATTAAATGCAAAACTACAATTTTAGCATTTATTTAATTTATTCATCAAAATCAACTTCAACCCAAACAAAATGCATGATTGAATAAGTACATATTTTCAATATCTTTAAAATGAGAATATATCACTTGCCATAAGGTCCCACTTAAAATTATATCAGCTAAAGTGGCTCTGTTAAGATACGTATAAATATGCGCGCCGAACACTTCGCGCCGTTCGTGGCGGGTTCGTTAGATTAGTACGCGTTAGTACGTGTTTTCAAGTGACACACAAACGGTGCGTACACGATCCAACTTCTGTCGGTGCCAAGAACGCACGGCGCATATCTATACATACCTTAACGTTATCGTGTCACTATTACGTCACTTGTTATGACTATTTGAGAAGCCTACCTCCGTTTATTTCCTCCAAATTTCACTACTTAAGTATAACCGTTCAAAAGATACGAGGGGGGACGTTTGGCTAGCACTGTATGTTTTTAAATAGTTTTTTTATATCCATTGTTATTAAGCATCAATAATTATTTGACAGGTATACCAGGAAATGGCTTACCAACGAACAGCTGAAAAGGCAGTCCAAGAAGAAAATTGTTTTAAAATTTTTATCTATAAGGAAGACTGTAGAATGACGATTGAACTCCTAGATACTGATTCAGATGACATGAAGAAAGTTGAAGATGGAAAAAAGTGGAGCGATTACAAGGAACATTATGCCAATATTGTTGATGAAGCAAAGCCTAGATCACCTGTGTACTTGCATCGAAATCTCAGGCTGTATCAGAGAAAAGTGGTGAATTGTTCCAGTAAGAACAGGCGCCAAATTAAAAATCACCAATCAAATAGAGATGACGAATCACTTGGAGAGAATAAAAAGACAGATGGAAAAAGTTTCAATATTCTAGATGCCATCGAAAGAAAGCTTAATGAAAGGACAGTACCTCTAAGAGATCATACACATCATCCTGGTTATGAGGTTAATGACGAAACAGAATGTAAATTTAATGTTCAAGACTCGAAAATTATGTTCACCATACAAAAAGATAGTTATCTATACAACATAAGTGCCTTCCACCGAGCAAGAAAGGTAATTGTAATTATATATAAATATGTTTATTATCTTTAGTTTTTTAGATTTGACAATATATATATATATATATATATATATATATATATATATATATATATATATATACAGTATTAGCCAATGATTTTGCTTATTTATTTTTATATATATATATATATATATATATATATATACAGGGTGAGGCAGATAAAGGGCCTATTAGAAATATCTCGAGAACTCAAAGAAAGAAAACAAAATTAACACATTCATTTTTCTATTAAGATTTATTGAAATATGACGGATAATAAAAACCCGAAGTCAGAAATTGGAAAGTATGTGTCACACTTATTAACGGTGGAAAAAAAATTACAATTTTTGCCAATTTCTAGATCCAGTAATACTAATAAATTCTACTTATTTAGAATTTAATGAATAGTCAAAAATTTAGTATTACTCTCAAAGATTTAAAAGTTAATAGTTACTTTTTTTTAAGTTACTTACGAAATAATAAAAATAAACTATCCACAATACGAAGTTCTTAATTTCTTTACTAAGCCCCAATAGTTATTCTCCTTCTCATAGGCATCTTTCAGTGCGTCACAGTTTTTCGATTTCTTTCTAACGCATTAAGTTGGAAGTGGCAGAAAAAAGTACGTCCGTGATTAACGCGATTAGTGATTAAAATCATTTATAACATTTATTGTAGTTGTTGATAAATCGCGCTATAATCGAACAAAAAATTATTTATGTATTATCTATACGACTATAATCTGTACAATTTATAAAACTATACAAATCAAAGAACATACCTTTTTATAAATGAAATAAACACAATTGATTTGTTTTTATACCAAATTACGATTACGATTCTGATAACTGTCAGTTTTAATTGAAATGTCATGCTATGATATGATTCTCTACATTATTAAAATCATATATTATCATTAATGACACACTGAAAGACTGAGAAGAACTTTAAATTATTGTCGTACAGATATGTAATAGGTAAATAATCAGTAAATCGGTAAACCTAAATATTTTTTTTTTCGATTATAGCGCCATCTATCAACAACTGGAATAACTGTTATACATGTGTATGTATCACGACATGCCTTTTTTCTGTCACTTGCGTCACACTGAAAAAAAGCCTATGAGAAGAACCATACTATTAGTAGTGTCTAAAACAACCATTTTATGATGCTTTATACTATATAGTACCTAATGTTTATTTTTTTTACAGTCTCATCCCCAGGTAACGAGAAAAAAAGCGGGTCGCTTCCGCTCGTGGCTGAAAGAATGGACTAGCGAGCATGTTAGTGACATTCAAGTGAAGCAGTGTACAGATTGGCTGATGGGTAGATGTGACGGCGTGGTACCCAACAGAACGCGCGTACTAACTGATAACGATCTAACTAGGACTCCATATGTATCTTACAACAGGTATCGTGTTGAACATTTGAGCTCGGTCGATACTTCAAGCGTTTGAAAATCAAAAATATTTAAAAACGGGCGATTTCCTAGAATTTAATAGTTTTCCATAATACTTGTCAACGAATCAATAATTGAATTACATTTCAATGTCTACTAGATTAAAAAATGTTTATATTTTAAAATTTTGTAATATATTTTTAATATTCAGGTTTTCTCCTTCTAACTTTTGTGTTAGATTTTATATGTTGACTAGTTCCATTATTACAATAAGAACTGGGCTGGCAAGGTTAAAATCTATTTTTAAATGGAGTTACGAGATCAAATAATCAATATTAGGTGGTTTAAACTTCATAAGCCACATCTATTTCGTCACAATATTTTATTCAACAATTCTTCATATTTTAATAATCTATAATTCTAGCCGGGATTATTATAACTGTTTCGTAAATTATTCGAAATTTAATTTTATGTGATCATTGCTATAAAACTAATAATTGATACTGTCAAATGGGGTCAACTATTTTCTTTCTTTATAAAATTGCCAATGGGTTTTATCCACATAACCTTTGTTTCTTGCATCTAGTAGACATACTGTTTAATTACTATTTTTAGTTTCATTTAAAACAACGCACGTTTTAAATGTTTTGTTACGAGATATTTTGAGAGAGGGCCAATATAAATTAAAATATGTGGTGTCCTACATATTTATTAGTTTTGTTTTCTTTAATTCTAGGAACTGGCTCAGATTTGCAATATTGTGTTATTTTTTTATAATTGTTGTTTGTTACAAGACCTTAATCCGGTTCCTTATAAAGGCATATTTTGTATGGTGTTGTGGCGGGGCTTTCAATTCGTAAGTTTTATATTTTTGTCTCGTCACTTACAGGATTTTTTATGTAGGTGTTCAAAGCAAAATAGTATCTGAATATAATGATTTAAATCCAAAGTACTTAACCATTTAATTCATTAGACAATAAATATTCTTTGTATTTTTTTTATCATAATAAATATTTTTCCAAAACCAATTTTAGTTAAAAGTTCATTTATGTGAATTGACAATGGAAAATGCTTCACTAAATGTTCAATATGATTTTTATATCAAAATCTTGGTCTTCCAGTAAGTACTAAACTGTTAATACTTTAACTGTTATGTGAAAATTAACATAACTATGACCGCTTTGATCACTTACCACTTTTGTAAAAAATCGTCCGAGCACCATTGTTTATTTTTTTTCGAAATTTCTAAACAAAGTTCGAAAGTATTTTATTTATTTATTTTTTTTTTAAGAAGAAGCCCTCGCAGTGATACTATTTTTATGTGTATGTAACCTATTATTTAAGTCCAAAACTCATTGTACTTGTTTGTTCAGATTTTTTAATTTTAATTTAATGCTGAGATTTTTTTGATCTTAGCATGCATGTATGCATCGGTCGATCAGATATTAAATTAATAAATGTACATTAGTTGTTACTTTTGTTTTATTGTATGTCATCTGAAAACGAACGATCCAGCCCATGCACAGTAATATTCTAGCATACTGACGGTGTTGCGGAGGCTATTTTTAGCGAATCTATCTCATTTAAAATAATTTGCAGTAACAAGATTAAAAACAATAGGTTATGGCATAAATCGCTAATTTTTAGGTTTTTATGATCTCTGAAGGTTGTATTTTGCAACATTTGTTTTACTATAGTTTAGTAGTAGAATCTTTTCGCCACAATAATTACATTTATAAAATAAAATTGGACAAATTCGTTATAAAGTTTTACAAAATTAAAAGTAATTTCGTTATTCTGCCTTCTAAGTTTGCAAATCCTAGCAAAATATTTATGATGATCTACTCGCAAAAGAATAATGAGGTGATTAATCCAGGTCAAACTTGCCTACCTTTTTCATTTATTTTCTAATAGTTTAATATGTTTAGTTTTGTATGTAAGTTTTTGATACATTTGTCTTTTGATATTCAATAAATGGGACCCGAAGTGTATTCTTCTTATTACACGTTCTCTTAGATTGCTTTCTATTTTAACTCTTTCAGTCATGAGTTTCTGTTTGCAGAGATAAAAATTTTAAACTTTAACAAAAAAATTTAGAGATTTAACAAAAAAAATTTCTTATAAAAACAATTTTTTTTCGAAAAATTGATGTTTGTTAAAACAACCAAGGTGACTTAAGAGTCGCGCATGTAAAAGAAATACCCAAAAAATCGTAAAAAAATATTATAAAAAAATAAAATTATTTTTTCAATTTAGTTGTGGCTTATTTCCCAGCTAAATAGTTAATTATAAAAATGCCATAAGGAAATAGCTTCAGAACAACAGTAAAAAAATATATTTTGAATTAAAATCAATGAAACAATTGCGTTCACTGACAATACATAAAAGAACTTTGCATCTACTAAAACTAATGTGTGTCTTTACACCTGTGAGCAGCTTGCTTGCTCTTGTCAAATATGGGCAAATGATCCACGCCGTCAAAACGATTTCTCAAAACCATTTCTCTTAACCCGGCATCTGCCACGTGGGGTGCTACTAGCACCCCATAACACATTTTTATCAAATATTTGGTATTTCAAGTTTGGTAACCATGCTGTACGTCATACTAGCTTTCCATAATATTATATAGCATAGATGTGTTAGCGTTTAAAGTGGTTATTTAGTGTCATTCTGAACTTGTAGCTCTAAAGTCGAATTGGGGTGTCATCATCTGGCACTTTAAGTTTTAATTTTTTTTATATTTTTGATAAACAGGTCAAATTTACATTATTTATTGAAATAACTGATTTAAATTATTAACATAGACTCTATACTCACTAAATCTCAATTTTTTAGATATTTTACTTCACTTCATTTATTACGGCTTGGTACTTGCTAATTTGCTTTTTTTTAACACCTTTTTCATTTTATTTTTTAACTTTTATAACATATTAGTGGCTAATAAGTAAATAAAACATGTTTTTTTTATATTCTTGTGTTACTCAACACATTATTTTGTTTTTTAAACAAGTAGATCACAAAAAATTTTTAAGGGGTGCTGTGAGCACCCCACGTGGCAGTTGACGCCTTGCAAAGCCACGTGGCAAGTGCCGGGTTAATGTCCTTTATTCCATCTTCAATTTTTTAGTGGATGGTGGTGTACAAGATCGATTGGTGCTTAATGGACGTCCTAAATTTTTTTTATTGGTATCCCTTGATGGTATTACTTGATAATTTACCTTCTAAATTAGAATTATCAACATCTGAGGTATCCTGTGACTTCTGTAATTCATCATCTTCCTCATCATCGCTTATAACTTCGATATCTGACAAATTATTGATAATATCAAGGAGTTCAGCTTAAGTTAGTGGCTTTCTAGAAATGTTTTCGAAATAAGAAATCTGAAAATTAAGTAACCTTTGAGCCACCATGTTCGTTTAAAATAACATGATTTTTTTGTATGAAACTATATGAAGTATCTAATATTCTTTATGATTTTGTACATGCATACATGTAAAAACTAACTACCTAAAAAAGTAAGTACCTATAAAATAATTTTATAATCAGATTTTAACTTTACCTATAAGTTTAAACACAAATGAAATTTCACGAATTGGAGCTAACCTCAAAGCATGTGTTACCATGCGGTACTCATCAACGAAACTGAGCTCTTCAAAACAAGCGGGACAATATTCCTAGTACAACGTACAGAGACGATTGTCTTTGAGACTATCATGGTGATTCAATGTAAAAAAATGAGAATTAGCTATGGTTGGCGCTTATGAAAAGTTGATGTTCGTTTAAACGAACATGGTGACTGAAAGGATTAAGTCTTCATTTATATTTATATGTTACATTTATTTTGTCTTTTTCATGTTTGGAGAAAATTTTTTTCCTCATGCACCTCCATTAGTCATCATCGCTCTCTTTGTCTTTATTCCTTTGTGGGGTCGGCTTTTCTAATATTTACGTCTCCTCCATTTATCAATCTTTGTTAAACATATATAATTGTATAACTCTAAGCAACTGGCGGAGCACAACAAAGTAACTTTATTATGGACGCCATAAAGTTATTGATAATGAGACTGCTGATAGTCTGGCTAAAGCAGGAGCCAATACTACTTTTATCGGACAAACTATACTACAGTGAACAGCCGTAGCTCAGCGCCATGACAACTGACCTCATAAGCCAGAGCGCCCGGATTCGAGCCCCGGCACAGACAATCCATTTTTCATTTCTAAAAATGATACTGTTCACCATGCCTCGGAAAGTACGTTAAGCTTTCGGTCCCCCTGGGCTAGTGTAACATCGACACTTGTTACTTGAAACAGGGTTAAAGATGTAAATGGCGCCGGAACCTGTCCAAAGAATCTGTCAAGCAAGAAGGCAAGCAAAATGTTATTACCAGCTTCTACTCTCTATTCAAAAATGCTCTTAGACAACTCTTACGAGATGGAAATAGCAACATGGTTCTGTGGAAATGCAGAAAAGAGGCCAAACATATTGTCTTCAATTGTACGGTTTGCACTATCGATTTTAAATATCTCACGACACTAAAACTTAATGCCTGTTCAGGTGACCTTGGGGCGTCAATACAAGTAGACATCTTATCTCAACAGTCAGAGAAAACGTTATTTTAAAAACTCCCGTGTTACTACTGCAACATGTGGAACAGCACCGTCATGCATGAACCACATAAGTCCTTTAATTCCGATAGGTACCTCTTACAAAAGTGATAAATCATTTTATAGAGAATGAAGGTAGGTATGGAAAGTGCCTTTATTTTGAAAAATATTGAAACTTATTAAAAAAGTTGACTGGAACTAGAAATCATGTTTAACCTTTTGCGGAATGCAGTCCTGATTCTAATCGTCCAATAGATCGTTGTAATATCTAGAACGCCCACCACTTCGCGCATTTAACCGATAAAATATTGAGGTGCGTTAGACGTGACAGTGATTTTTCAACTATTTTATATTATGCGTCATAATGAATTAATTTATAGCTGCTTTATTAATAAATGTTTAAAGTAGAATTACTTGCCAAGTTAAGGAAGTTACTGAATTAGTGATATGTCAAGAAATGTATAGATACATTATAAAAAAGAACAATTTGGCTACATGTGAATAACGACAACCACCGATAAAAAACGAGAAGCAAATTGTTTTAATTCTTTTGCTGCCCAATTTTGGATGAACGAATAAATCATGTCTACCCAAGACTTATCGCAATTTCTACATAATTTGAAATATGCATCTTCTACAAATACTATTTAATGAAAATTCATATTCACACATTAATCTGTTTCATCTAGATAAATCAGTCATGCCCGACTTTTTAGAAAGCATTTATATGGTTCATTCCACCAACATACGACTGTTTTGGATTATCGCGACAACGAATATTTCAGTGTGCAACATAAGAAGTACGAAAGTAAATGGCCCTAATAATTATTCCAATAACCAACAATGTAATTTGCAATTTATTTTCGTTCTTCATATTTTGCACAATAAAATATTCGTTGTCAAAATAATCCAACACAGTGGTATATTCGTGGAATAGGGATTAAATGGTTAATATTGTGCTTAAAAAAAAAGTCACAAATTCGTCGACTTAATAAAAATTTCCAAAGAAAATATCGATACGATAAGATTATTACTCAAGAATACGAGTATAACTGTGAGTACGGTTTTATTTTATGTTTTAACAAATATGTAATAGTAGGGAATGCTAAGAGGCTTGGGTGCTAAATTTGCTGTTACTTAAGCGTCATGGGGATCTATTGGGTTGTGAAGATTAGGTCCTAAAACCAAAAAAAGTTATGTTTTCCGTTTTATTGGGGATTTTCCGTTTCCAAAAATCGTTTTTTTCCGATTATGGCGCCATCTATCCGTAATTCGAAAAAATGTCTCGAAAGTAGTTTATTTTTACGTAAGGACTCTAAATCTCAAAAAAAATGATGACGTCACAGGATAATGAGGGTTTCCATTTAATCCCACCTCCGTGCGATCGTGTTTGGTGTCATTCGATAGATTTTTGAAATATATTCGCAATTGAAAACAAAGTATCTGACCTCTGGTGGAATAAATTTAAACTACTAAAAGTGCTATAAACAAACCAGAAAGCTGTTGATTTGAATGGAATTTGATCACTATTAAAAAAATTTAGTAAACTTCAGCATTAGGAGAACATTAAAATATTTTAAATCAAATCGGTATTGTTCTGTTCCTCAATTAAATGTTTGTTTATACCATTTATTTCTTCCATGTAACTGCGTTCAACCTGTCCTATATATTCATTTTCAATCGCAAATTTAACATGTATTTTTCAGTTTTTCGATCTGATGTTCATTTCGCGAAGTATTCACTTTTTTTGTGAAACTTTGTGACTCACCCATTTCCTTACACGCACGCCCCTGTATTAAGAGACCATATAATATGCTAGGGGTACATTTAAAGGGTACAAGGTTTCTGACGCACTCGAGTAATGCGCAAACTCCCCGCTTGGGCTCCCCTACCATAACCAATATCATGTTGAAGTATTTAAACGAAATTAGTTACTATCTCGGATGGCGATACACATACTTACCTACTATTGGGCTGTATATCTAAATATGATTTCATTAATTAGAAATCTCCACATCCAAAAGACGAAAATTATATTGAAAGGGCCTGACTTGTTCTTTAATACTTGAAGACTTTAAGTAGTTTCAAATAAAAAGTTCAGGTAAGAATTTAGCTATCGATTCCAATAAGTAATATTCTTTAAAAAGGTTATGACAAAGTAATATTCTTTGACAATTTTATTATGCCCTAGGTTAAAACAATATTCCGTCTGTCTAGAGTCATTCATTCTATTTATTCTGTTGCTTCTATTTTCTTGTTGCATGCTAATACAATTTACTATTTTTATTGGGAACAAGCCGCAATTTTACTTCAAAATAATTTTATTTTTATATTCTGATTTCCACTTCGGAAATCGTTCTCAAAATACAAATTGAACAAATTTTGATTTTGTTACTTAGTAATAAAAAAATTATTCAAATAATTCACACATTTGTTTATTTTGTATTTTGAGAATGATTTCCAAAGTGAACGTCAAAATAAACTTATTTTAAAGCAAAATTATGGCTCATCTCTAGTAAAATTAGTAAATTCTATTTATTTGTCTCTCCGTTATCATTGTCTTCCGTTCTTGAGTCTTTATTTCCATAGTGGAAATACCGTCTCCCAATCTTATTTGCTGTCAGCCTTTTGATATTTTTGATACAGTATATCGCCGCCGTCTACGAAAAGTATAACTCCGAAAAATGCCGTTAAGAGTAGAACTTTCAATGAACGCCGCGAAAAATATTATTTTCGAGTATATGATTGTGAAAATTATAACCCCTAATAAAGTGTTAGCGAAAAAATTTATTTTTTGAGGAGTATCGTCAAAAAACATCGTTTCTGTTTGTGGGTCCACGAAAATTATAATTAGTAAAAAGTTCTCAGAAATAATTGTTTTCGTGGGCAGAAACGGAAACAGAAAGGGAAATAATTGTTTTCGTCGGCATCTATTATGAACTAAATCTTTTCATTATAAATATTTTGGGAGTTATAATCTTCGCGGACACGCATATAAAAAAACTGTAATCGCCAATACTTATGAAAGAGTTATTATTTTCACTGGAAATGTATTAGGAATCACATTAATCATAGGTACCAGCGATATGACCTCCAGCGTGCAATCCTTTTGTCCTATTTTCATACATACAGAGTCCGTAATTTGAAATAAATTCAATAGTTCAAATACTATTTGTTTTTTTTTTTAATGCTCAGACCTGTCGATTAGTATTTTAAATCGAAATTTTTTACATGTAATAATGTATACAGGGTGTCTCAATTTAGAGATATGACGTCATCGTTGATTTTCTTAAATGGCAACACTGTAATTTTTATAGCTATTTTGATAGGGTGTGTAAAGTTATACATAACTGCAAAATATCAAAGTTTTATTCCCTACCATTTACAAGATAATAAAAAATAAGAAAGTTATGTGTGTAATTTGGAATAAATTCACTAGTTCAAATGCTAATTGTTTTTTGAAAAATGCTCATACCTGTCGATTAGTATCTTGAATCGAAATATTTTACATACAACAATATTGTATACAGGGTGTCCCAATTTAGAGATGACGTCATCGTTGATTTTCTTAAATGGCAACACTGAATAAAAATTGATATTTTGCAGTTATGTATAACTTTATACACCCTATCAAAATGACAGTGTTGCCATTTAAGAAAATCAACGATGACATATCTCTAAATTGGGTATACATTATTATTGCATGTAAAAAATTTCGATTTGAAATACTAATCGACAAGTCTAAGCTTTTTCAAAAAAACAATTATTAGTATTTGAACTATTGAATTTATTCCAAATTATAGACATAACTTTGTTATTTTTTATTATCTTGTAAATAGTGGAAAATAAAAATTTGATATTTTGCAGTTATATATAACTTTACACACCCTATCAAAATTACAGTGTTGTCATTTAAGAAAATCAACGATGACGTCATATCTCTGGGACACCCTGTATACATTATTATTGTATGGAAAAAAATTCGATTTGAAATATTAATCGAGAAGTCTGAGCATTTTTCAAAAAAAGCAGTAATTATTAGTACATATTTGAACTATTTAATTTATTCCAAATTACAGACTCACTCTGTATATTTTGGGTTTTATATATAATTATTTAATATTTTTATTTCAAGTATAGTAATATAAAATAATAATAATTAATAAAAGTTCATAAAAAGCATTTTCCATCAGTTTTTGATCCTGGGATCTATTTGTCTAACAAAGAATATCTAGTTTGATGTCACAATCGCTTCAAAAAAATTATTATTCAAAGTTGCATTTTTTTATTTTGAATATTAACATAAAATTAAGCAAACTATCGAATATATTTTATAACACTAAGGTCCGGTTTCACCAACAACAAATAAATCAATGAATACATACTTACTTAGTCCTAAGCCTTTCTACCTTTAGGTGTAAGACTGGTGGAGTTTAGTTTGGCATTGTAGTCTCCATGCTTTCCGATCTTGCTATAAGTTTCTTGCACTTTCCAATGTCAATCCCTCCTTCTCGACTTCTTTCCTGATTTCATCTACCCACATAACTCTTGGTCTCCCTCTTTTGTTTTCCCCCTGCACTCTAGTTTATAAAATTTAGCAAACTATCGAATATATTTTATAACACTAAGGTCCGGTTTCACCAACAACAAATAAATCAATGAATACTTATTCGTCGAATAAAATTTATTAGACGTTTATATTTTTATCTTGTTTCAATACAATTTTGATAGATGAAGTAGTTCAGAGGACTGGACTGCGCTCCGTATTCTAATTGAAAAGTAAGATTGTTTTGACTTCGCATTGCAACTGAATAAAAATGGTATACATTTTTATTTTATTTTACAATTTTGATAGTTTAAAGTTAAACTGGCGAATTTACTTTCTTATAGATATTTACAGCGAGATTAACTTGCCAATTTATTCGAAGAATAAATATTTATTTGATAAATATATAAAATAAGTCTTATTTGACGTTATTAAAATGGAGAACTGTCAGTTTATTGGTCGAATAACTTTATTCATAGATTAATCTACTATTTGTCGTTGGTGAAACCGGCCATAAATTGATTGGAAGCTAATCTTATCCAGATTTACTCATATATCTCTCACTCCCTCAAATGGGAAATTTACTCATCCCAGATACCTACGGTACCTATAAAAAGGATTGAACTCTGGTGGGGCTCTTTCCATGTTATCAAACCCTAGGTGACTTGGTATGCTTGAGTATCTCCCAAAAATTTCCGTACACCTCTGGATGTCAAAAGTAATATTTCTGCGTGGTCTTTTAGAGATGTTCATTCAGACCCAGCCTTTTTATGTTTTCGAGGAGGTTCTTCGGAATGACTCCAGTAGTAGAAAGGATAATCGGTATTGCCTTCATTCTCCATTGTCCCTATTTGAATTTCCAGATCTCTGTACTTGGCTATCATGAAAAGATTTCAATTATATTTAACATGCAAGATATAGTTGTTAGGTATCACCACATCAGTTAGTGTTGTTTGTCTCGTTAATTTATTAACTAATCTGATCTATTATGCGCCACTGCGTGGTCTGTGAGCACAGTGCGGTCCCAGTATAGCTTGTAGTTTTCATTCACAAGCATACTCTCAGAAACGAATTGATAATATGAGATATGTTTTCTTTGGAGAAGTCCCAGTTTGATAGCTATCTCTTGGTGAAGGATCTTTCGTACTGAGTCATGCCCTTCGTTCTATTCAGTTGCAGCAAATGCCTGACAGCCCCCGGTAAGATGTTTGATGATTTCTTGGACTTGGCATTCATATCGGCATTTTTCAATTTGGAGCCGAGGGTTTTCGAAGATATATTTCAGGTAATTTTTGGTTGGTATACCCTGATTATGAATGGCGAGTAATGAACCTTCTGTTTCACGGAACATCTTTCCTGATGGCAACCAGTAGTACGACGCTATATTGTCGATATAGTCTTGACTGACTTCATTGGGATGTCGCCCGTGCAGAGGTTTACCCATTCAAGTGCGCATTTCTCCGACCTTAGTAATGTAGTTTATGCGCATTTCTGGTCCCCTCAGTTTGATCGGTACTGCGTCATCTAATGCGCAAATCGAGCGATGCGGAGTAGATGGCTCTGCCTGCATCTGAAAATAAGTTCTTAAATTAGCGATCTGTTTGTCTAATTGCTCACTTATATCCATCAGTTATCGTCCTCTTAAATGCCGCCGCAGTTCTTTCTACTGCACTTAGAGAATGGTATTTTTGTGAGTTAGTTAGTTTTGTGTGTTGGTATTTTTCGCTGAAGATTTTCTATATCCGTTTATGTCCACTTAACCATACCAAATGAATAGCTATGCAGAGAACACGTGTAAGATCCGAGTATTTCGAGATATTTATACATATCCTTTTCACCCATGGTCTCGATGTTCTGGCCATTTTGCATATCGAATCCTCCGGACTATATCTTTCCTCTAACTATATTCAAAACACGGCACTTGCCTAGACCGAACTGCAAACTAATATCTAAACTACTATGATACTAATATAATAAAGGATTGAGTTCTGGTGGGACTTTCCGTGTTATCGATCCCTAGGTACGCGTATGGACGTTGAGAGTAGTACAGCTTCCTGTGTGGTCTTATAGAGATGTTTTTATGTTTTCTAGGAGGTTCTTTGGAATGACACCGGTAGTAGAGAGAATATTAGGTATTGTAAGGATACTTTTCATTCTCCATTGTCTTCGCATTTGAATTTCCAGATCTCTGTACTTTTTTTGGCGATCTTTTCATTGTATTTGACACGCAGATTATTGTTGTTAGGTCTCGCCATATCAATAATTGGTGTCGCTTGTCTCGTTGATTTATTAACTAATATTAGATCTTGTCTATTATGTGTTACTGTTTGGTCTGTCAACATAGTGCGGTCGCAATTTAGCTTGTAGTTGTCATTTTCAAGCATACTCTCAGGAACGTATTGATAATATGGGAGATGGTTTGTTTGGAGAAGTCCCAGCTTAATAGCTATTTCTTGATGAAGGATCTTTCCTACTGGGTCATGCCGTTCCTTGTATTCAGTTGTAGCAAATGCCTGGCAGGAATTATTATTATTTGTTAAAACGGCAGGCAATGATGTATCAAATTTCGTCGCCTGTCCGCTTATTTATAACAAATGTTAACATTAACATGTTTTCAATAGCTTATGTTTCTGTTTAAGGTACTAGTACACTTTAGAAGGCTAAAATTAAGCATTTTTTCAAGAATTTTTTTTCTCAGCCCCTTTATTAAATATGAACATAAAGCTTTTAATATAATACTATAAGTCTTAGACAGTACAAAAAAATAATTTTGTTTCATTTATATATTTACACTCATATTTTAGAGGGCGCCAAAGTCGAGGCATCCAAAAAAGGTGTTCCAATGGCGGACAGTTAATCTCAGGTTTGGGATCTTTGAAACAAAAAAATCGTACGTCATTTGAAAAAGGAAGGTTTCTCACGTGACAATTTACCACCGTTAGTAAAAAATTACCCAAACAGAAAAAATGGCGGGAAATTGTAAAAAAAATTGTAAAAAGATCGTCATTTTTTCTGCTGTTTTTTCATGATAAATAATTTTTTATATTTTTATCAATTTTCGGTAAATTGTCATACAGGATATAATAACAAATAAAAACGCACCACGATTTATTCAAATCGGTCCAGCAAATCCGGAAATTAACTGTTCGCCATTGGAACAACTTTTTTTGGATGCCTCGACTTTGACGCCCTCTAAAATGTGAGTGTAAATGTATAAATGAAAAAAAAAATTTTTGTACTGTCTAAGACAAATATTATTATGTAAAAAGCTTTATGTTTATTTTTAATAAAGGGACTAAGAAAAAAATTCTTGAAAAAATGGTTAATTTTATTGGACTTTTCTCCCGTCCTTTGGGCAATAGTCTTCAATATGTCATGAACTGCATTTTACTTATGCATTTAAGTCATCATGTTTGAGTTGAAATCATATTGATTGATTGTTTAAAATACATAGATTGATTAGAATATATTAAAATAGTGTCCTTTTATTTTTTATGAATGGTTAACAGGCATTAGCTATCACTCGATAGATTTGCATACCTTCTATATTCTATATGTACAAATATATTAACATTGTATTAAATTAAATTTGTTAAAGATTTCCCCTATTTAAATAAACAATTATTTTGACACATTGACCTTTTTTTGGATTAGCTTTGGATTACTGAATAAATCTAGTTAAGTTGATTGCATTAAAACTTATTTTTGAACATTTCTCTATTTTACTGCTGTGTTAATTGGGACGGCGTGTGCTGGTTTTTCATTGCGTGTTTTTAAATTTCCTCTAAACTATTTTATATACAGTGATGAGTGCGCGTATAACCGACAAAATGTCACAAAAGATGAAAAGCGTATTAAGTTGTGAGATAAAAAGAAATGAAACTAGTCTAGCTGGGAAATTTAGCGATATTAACCTATAAATTTACATTATATTGATTGTTTCCCACCTTTAGACGTATCGCACGAGTTTGGCAACTACCACTGTTAAAGTGACAGTTTTAGTTGACATACTCCTCTAATACGAGTAAAGGTGAGAAACAAACAATATAATGTAAATTTGTAGGTTAATATCGCTAAGTTTCCCAGCTCGATAGTTTCATTTCTTTTTATCTCACAACTTAATACGTTTTTCATCTTTCCTGGTATTTTGCCGGTTATTAGCGCGCTCATCACTGTATTTACATATGTATTCCTGAACAAAAAGATTACAAAATCCATAAAGGCCTTCCGTATTAAAACATTATTTATATAAAAGAGTAGTAGAGATAAAATTGATCGACCGATATGTCTTGCATAAAGATCTACTTACAATTGTTTAAAAGATTTAACAAAATCGGCCAGCATTCCTGTAAAGGGAACTTTTTTATTAAAAGTTTGCAAAAACATTTGGTTTTAAAATCCTTCTACGATCCATAACAAAAACCAAGTACAGTGGATCCCAAACCCTTTTTTCAGTGCGTCATTAATTTTGATATATAGGATTTTAAGAATGTCGCAAATCATTTCATGACATTTTAGTTCAAACTGACACTGACAGTTGTCAGAATATTTATATAAACATGATTATTTATACAAATATTTGCCAGAATAATAATTTTTAAAATATTTTAATGTAAAAATAAATAAAAATATAAAATCAAATTTCACTATACAATGTTCGAATATACCAATGACATAAAAATTTATATTTACATCGCTCAAAAATACTAACCTAGAAATTACAATTGTCATTTTACCATATGATCTTGTGAAAATACTGTCACCGTCGATTCCCTTTGTGTCAAATTATCTTTATTCTCATCATTGATTGGTTATCTATTTAGAGTATTGTAATCGTCAACCAATTATACATCTACAAGTATAAGTCGTTTTAATATGCAAATACCCGTCCAGGAATACATAATTTTCAAGTTCAATGTATAATAATCACAGAGGTACGTTTTTTCTGTCGCTTCCAACTGTAGTGCGTTAGAGAGAATTCGATAATCTGTGACGCACTGAAAAAAGGGTTTGGGATGATCTGTAATATGGTAATAACTTTTTTTTATTAAAACTTTGTAAAAACATTTGGTTTTAAAATCCTTATACGATCCATAACATAAACCAAATAATATGGTAATAACGTTTAACACTTAAATTTTGAAAGTAAATTGATTTGCTCGTCCATGTAAGTTAATGTTCCTTTAATAATAATCAGTTACTGCCCATTAAGATGGCATACACGATAATAGGATAATTTACCACTTTTTCTACACGACTTGAGAAACAGTCAATAACTAATTAAGACCTAGTCTAACACCAAAAATGCATAGCTAGGGAATTTCTTAATTAGTTATGTACTGATTCTTAAGTAGTGTACTACAAGATAAAAGAGGAAGATAGAGGAATATATAGGGTGAGGCAGATAACTGGCCTATTAGAAATATCTCGAGAACTAAAGACAACAGAATCATGAAAATTGGAATGAAGGGGTTTTGAGGGATGATCTATTAAATGAAAATATTTTCATCTCTTTGCAACTTCCGGTTATACCGGAAGTTGCTTATAACTTGGTTTTTTTAAATGGGACACCCTGTATATTTTTACATTTTTGGATTCTCAATATCTTCTTTCTTAAAATATGAGATTTTGTAATATTATACAGGGTATTTTAAAAGATATTTACGTTTTTTTTATTAATTTCGTAACAACATTCACACCCTGTAGAACTGTAATAGTTTAACTTTAAAAACTCTGCTTACGTTCAAGTGATTTTTAATATAGTCTGTTATCGTTAAGAATCATTAGTATAGCTAATTTTGAAATATTAGTATACAGGGTTGGTCGAAACTCTGAATGAATATTTTCTGAGTTTTCTTAAATAGAACACCCTGTATTTTAGTATTGTAATGAAATGATATTTCATAGTACTTTTTTATTTTATAAGTATTCCCTATACCTAACTGCTTTAATTTGTGAGTTATTGGTGATTCAAGCTAAACATTAATTGCAACAAAAAATACGTAAAATTTTATTAGGTTGGCCATGGAAATATTCAATCACAAACAATTTTTCAGAAATAAATACATATTAATCCAGACCGATCCTTAAAATTACCAATAATGGTTTAGCTATCAAAATAGCTACGTAGTTAAGATTGTTGGTGCGACTAACAATTAAGCACAAATTAAAGCAGTTAGGTATAGGGAATGCTTAAGAAATAAAAAAGTACCATAAAATATCATTTCATTACAATACTAAAATACAGGGTGTTCCATTTAAGAAAACTCAGAAAATACTCATTCCGAGTTTCGGCCAACCCTGTATACTAAAATTAAAAATTTAGCTATACTAATGATTCTTAACAATAGTAGACTATATTAAAAATCATTTGAACGTAAGTAGAGTTTTAGTTGTCAAACTACTACAATTCTACAGGGTGTGAATATTGCTACGAAATTAATAAACAAACGTAATTATCTTTTAAAATACCCTGTATAACATTACAAATCCTCATATTTTAAGAAAGAAGACATCGAAGAGAATCCAAAAATGTAAAAATATACAGGGTGTCCCATTTAAAAAAAAACGAAGTTATAAGCAACTTCCGGTATAGCCGGAAGTTGCAAAGAGATGAAAATATTTTCATTTAATAGATCATCCTTCAAAACCCCTGTATTCCAAATTTCATGATTCTGTTGCTTTTAGTTCTCGAGATATTTCTAATAGGCCAGTTATCTGCCTCACCCTGTATACAGGAACCCATAAATCATACTGGAGAAATAAGAGATCAAGTCATTAACACAAACGTAGTTTTAAAATATTTATTATAACCGAAATAAAGAGTGTTAAAGGTTAAGAAAATTTGCAATAATTTGTAAACAATTGTTTTTCTGTAATCTGACTTTTGGTTAATTTGATTGGACCCATTTTCACAGATATCTAGTGTTCGGTCATCTGAAAGTTGATGCACAATTTTTAATTTGTATGGATGAAAGTTGTTTTTATCCATCACTCGGTGTACTGTCCTTTGACTGATTTCCAGATTGGGACCGTGGAAGTTCGGCAAAGCGACACCTGGTTTCTACGCTTAGCAACATTATTCGCACTTTTAATTATATTGGCCAATTATATTAGTCCTGGTTACTGGATAATTGTCAAGGCCATAGTCCAAAAAATAATAAGAAGAAAAAATAAGATTCAGGTTATGTTATTAAAACGTAAACAATTGTATGTAGTAAATAAAATTAGTTATTAAAATGCAGTACTGCAAGCAAAATACAATTAATTAAATTTACCTTTATATAATAATTGCATACCATATCAATATTGTGGAGGAATATATAATTTTTCTTCTTCAATGGCAGTAGGTATGAAATATACGTCAATTTGACAATTTCAATTGACAATATGAATTATTTGAGAAAGTTGAAATATTTCTCCGCTATTCTCGCACGATCGTTTCTCGTATCCCCTCCAAGTACTTGCACACCGCGAATAGACACAACTTAGGCTGTAGAAAAAGTAGGGTTCACGACATTTTCTGCAATTATGTCAATTTTTTTGTCAACACTAATACAATAAACACTACCTGTTTCTTCAGAAGAATCTTCCTCAAATAAGTCCTCGATATAGGGCGATCGGGGCATCTCTCATTAAAAAGACGTTAGGCTGCATGGAAATTGTTTCTACATTCATCAATAATTATAAAATAAATAGTCAAGGTATAACACTTCTGCAAAAACTTAGCAAAATAAAAAAAACTACTAGACAATTTGAAAAACGTCGACTTTTTTGACAAATAACCAGAGGCGGATGTTAGAATCTGTATTAATTAAATGCGAAACTATAATTTTAGTATCTGATTTATTGGTCAAAATAAGCTTAAACCCAAACATAATTATACCCTGTTTTTAAACCAGGAGGAGTAAACTCAAAAGACAGATTCACACCCAATAATGTCACTAGAAAAATAACCAGATTCATCTTCTTTTTTGATTGATCATGTTATACATAAATATTATATTATCCTAATACGTCGCTAAATTACTCCAAAAAGAATTGTTTTTATGTAAAAGCAGTTTGAAGAGTCTAAAAAAATTAAAGGAATAACGCAGAAAACAAAAAAATCGTCGATATAACTTAATTAACCTATGAATTTTAAATGCCATTAGTGTCAAAATTTCATAAATGTCGGTAGTGTCAAAATTTCATAAATGTCAGTAGTGTCAAAATTTCATAATTTAGAGGAGTAAACTTGCCTGCAGTTAGACTGAAATCGCCTGCAGTTAAACTGAACTGATATCGGTTCGGATCATAATCTAGTAGTATCTGTGTTAGAAGCTAGACCAAAGAAAATGAGAAAAACCATCATCCCAGCGTTAGACTTAAGCCAGCTTAAAAGTGAACACCGACGACATACAGTGCGAGAAGAAATCAACACCAGCTTCAGTGTAGCAGAAAACCAAATCCGCAGAACAGACAACATAGATGAAAAACTGAAGTATATAAACACTATAATAAGAACTACGGGAAAGAAACACCTAACCAAATCTACAAAAAAACATAAGGTGTGGATGACACCAGACATACTAGAACTAATGGATGAAAGACGCAAATTGAAGAATAATTCAGAAAAATACAGAGAGGTTGATAAGAACATAAAGCAAATAATAAAGAAGGCCAAAGAATCATGGATTAAAGAACAATGTGTAGAAATGTAAGACTATGAAAGAAAGTATGACACATTCAATATACATAAAAAACTAAAAGAACTTACAGGAACCCAAAGAAGACATCAAATAAGTTTGCTTAAGGACAAAGACGGAAATATTATTATAGACTTAACAGAAAAAATTAATAGATGGAGTGAATACATAAGAGAATTGTTTGAGGACAACAGAAATAACATTGTCCAGGTAAATGGTGAAACGGGACCTGAAATCCTAAAATGTGAAGTAGAAATGGCACTTAGAAATTCCAAAACTGGAAAGGCAAATGGACCCGATGAGGTTCCTACTGAATTACTAAAGCTCTTGAATGATGAATCAATAGGTATAATATTGCACTTATTTAACACAGTATACAATACTGGTATTATACCTCAAGAGTGGCTGCTGTCTACATTCGTTACACTGCCAAAGAAATCCAATGCAAAATAATGTTCAGAACATCGAACAATCTCTTTAACGAGCCATGTACTAAAGATATTTCTAAAAATCATCCACAACCGAGTTTATCAAAAGTTGGAGTCAGATATTAGTAATACACAGATGGGGTTCAGAAAAGGACTAGGTACTCGAGAAGCTCTCTTTGGTTTGAATGTTCTTACACAAAGATGCCTAGACGTTAATCAAGAAGTACATGCATGTTTTATCGATTTTGAAAAAGCGTTTGACAGAGTCCGCCACGATAGGCTAAGAGACATTCTTGAAAGAAAAGACATAGATAATAAAGATCTGCGAATAATTCTCAACTTATATTGGAATCAGAAAGCTAACATCAAAATAGAAAATGAGATATCAAAAGCAATAGAAATACGTAGAGGAGTAAAACAGGGATGCATTTTGTCACCACTGCTATTTAATGTATATAGTGAAAGCATCTGTCAGGAAGCCCTTTTGCAAGCAAATGAAGGAATCGTAATCAATGGAGAGGTTGTAAATAATATTCGATACGCGAACGACACTGTACTAGTTGCAAGAACAGTAGAAGAATTACAACGATTACTTACAAACATAAATATTGCGTGCAACAATTATGGCATAAACATTAATATCAAAAAAACCAAGTATATGGTCTTCAGTAAAATCATGACACAACCAGCACATATTAGTATAAACGGCATTCAAATTGAAAAAGTATCAAGTTACAAATACTGGGGAACTTTAAGAAACGAAACTGGAGATCAGAACAATGAAATAAAAAGACGTATCGAAATTGCCAAGGCCACGTTCATAAAGATGAGAAAATTCTTCTGCAACAGAGATATAAGCATCCCTCTACGATTAAGAGGCTACGTATTTAACACGCTATTATACGGTGTAGAGGCCTGGACTCTCAAACAGAACAACATAAAAAATATTGAAAGTTTCGAGATGTGGTGCTACCGTCGAATGCTGAAGATAAGTTGGGTTGAAAGAATCACAAACCTTGAAGTAATACGAAGGATAGGAAGAGACCCAGAAATTTTGTTAACGATAAAACGAAGAAAACTCGAGTATTTGGGTCACCTGATGAAAGGTCATAAATACGCATTACTTCAAAATATAATGCAAGGAAAAATAGAAGGAAAACGGAATCCAGGCCGTAGAAGAATGTCATGGTTGCGGAATTTGAGAGAGTGGTTTGGCTGCACCACTAATGAACTTTTTAGGTCAGCTGTAAACAAAGTCAGGGTAGCCTTGATGATTTCCAATCTCCGATAAGAGTGGCACAAGAAGAAGAAGATCAATTACAAACAAGCAATACGGCGCGGTAAATTTGAATTACTCCTTCGGACTTAAAAACGAGGTAGTGTGATTATTTTTCTTTAAAAAATTAACAAAATATTTTAAAATCAGTCTTCTTTAACTGACTTTAATAAAAAGTCATCTTTTTAGTCTACGAATATTTAACATTCCGCATATGAATTTCGCACCAAATAACATTCCTAATACTATATAATTGTTTTATTTTTATTTAATAATACATTAAAAAGTATTTTAATCAATCTCCTTTTAACCGACTCTAATAAAAAGTTGTCTTTTTCGGTCTACGAATATTTAGCATTCCGTATATGAATTTCGCACCGAATAACATTCCGTATACGTATTTGGACCTCGCTGCCTATTGGTTGAAATATGGCCGCGTGCTGCAAAGAACCAATAGAAAAGTCCTAAGTGCCAAATACATATACGGAATGTTTAGATGCCCCCGGCAGCCTCTGCGAACGCACTTAATGATACAAACAGATTACTCGGGGGTTTTTGAGATCGCTGATCACGGATACGTCCTCATTACCGACACCCGGAGCATCTAGTAGGTATCCACGGTGACTGATATGCACGTCCTGGGCAGTTTTATGACAGTTCGTAACCCCACAAATGGTAACGGTCATATTATCCGTAAGCACGCCAACTACCTCTTAAAACCTACCAAATTTCATTTGCATATCTCGACCGGTTTTAGAGCAATAAATAAATCGTCAGTTTGTAAGAAAAAATTCAATATTCCTGATCTCGGAAACGAATCATTTGCGGACTATGTTTATAAAGCAAACGGTCGTTATTTTTCATGCAGAATTACCCCTTAAAGTTTGTCGCACTTATTTAGAAACACCCTGTATTTTATGAAACGACATGGCTAGTTGTTAAACTACCTAACTTTTTATTATCCAACATAAGCGAATGAATCAAAAAACATAATGTTAAGAAAACCTGAGGCTATAGTTGGGTTTTAATTTCAGTAATGCTAGTAATAAATGCTAGAATATTCCACAGGGTGTTGCGAACTTTGAGAAAAAAAACACAGTTCGATTGGTCCACCCGGTATGCAATGAAAATTTACCTGTTTAGCAACAATATTATTACAGCGATATTGTTAAAGAATAAGGCTATGCTATAACATATTAACAAATTACTTAAATCGGAGAACAGGTTTAGGAAATTCGAGACACCAAAAATGACCAATTTTGTAAGCCGCCCTTACTTGTGTAAGTGAAGAAATTAAAAGTTTTCTAAGAATATTATTACTAAAAGGGATTTTTTTCAATCAAATGTTTTTACAATACTTGGTAAGGAAAATTTAAATTCATTATTTTATAATGTATGATCGAGGATTGTTTTTATGACTTTAGTAACACATTTGATTATTTATAAAAGGTTCTCATACGAATTTTATAGTACAAAAATTATAAGTTTTTTGAACGCTATTTATTGTTTAAAACACAAGAAATTAAACTATTTATCCGCAAGGTTATCTCTTCAATTTTTATTATATGTTGACATTATACCATAAAACATTTTCAAAGAGGTTAATAAGTATAAGGTTTGGCATTTATAATTCCAAACAATCATATTTATACTTTGTTTAGATAATCATTTTAACTATTTATGTCTTGAAATTGTCTCGAAGATGTATAAAAAGTACAAATTCTATTTTTTATAGATAGAGTATAGCGCTTTAAGATATATCAGCATTCTGAACCATCCATATATGTATATACATTTCAAAATGGGAAAATAACCAAACAAAATATTTTATATGGTAAAAAACATTCCATTTTATACGCGAGTAAAAAATCATTTAAAGAGGAATTTTAGAAAATATTTGGTTATTTTCACATACATTTATCCACTTTTAATCTCTGTAAAAATAGATGTAGTAAATTAAAAGTGGAAGGCAATATGTACACATCTAAGATTTTAAAATCTTGTACATACAATTTATAAAAAAACTGATTTAAATGTTTGAAGTTTTATTTATTTTTCCACAGCAGATATACTTTTCACATATATTGAAATGACAGGGGTATGGCGTCACGCTCACAATATGTGTGTGTGTGTGTGGAAAGATCACGTGCACGGAATCAAGGTACATAACAGATAATTGATTTAACTAGAGAATGTTAATGTAAATCATACTAAGACTTGGTAAATAAGCATATCCAAGTAAAGTTAATCGAAAAAAAAAACGCATTTTAACTGAGATATGCGTTCAGCAAACTAGTTAAGATTATAGATCAGATTTATTACAGTTTAGTAGATGATTTAGGATGAATTGGCAGATATATCGTGCAAGGCAGTAAGTATTCAATACATTGTGTTTCATCACAGTTTGTTTGAGTGTAGACTGAGACTGAAGGAATTACGCTCTTCCTCTGCGAGAGTAGAATACTAAAAAAATGGAACATTGTTGAGAAGACAAAGTTGAATCATAAACTTATATATTAACATAGACCGAGCATACAGGCCGCGCGTACTGACAACAAGGTCTCTTGCGCATAGGCGTAATCAGGGGGTGGTTTTGGGGGTTATAACCCCATCCCCCATTGGGATCTACTTTGAGCTCTATACTCTTAACAACAATATGTGTGGTTGACAAATCAAGCCATTTTGAAGTTGTAACCCCCCCCCCTAGGATCATCCTGGTTACGCCGTTGCTCTTGCGGTTGTTGGATCTATCTCTCTGTAGCACATTGAAACTCCTCACTCACTCTCTTTCTCTGTCACCCACGAAAAATAGTCTCTGCTATACTTACTTGATGTAAGACAGACATAACGAACCACAAAAAAAGGCGATGTCGTCACTCGGCTCTACAAACTGAGGTTTATACAGTGATGAGCGCACTAATAACCGGCAAAATAACGCAAAAGATGGAAAACATAATTAAGTTGTGAGATAAAAAGAGATAAACCTAGTGGAGTTGTTAAATTTAGCGATAGTAACTTGTGTGTGTGTGTGTGTGAGAGGGAGATCCTGGCATCAGACAAAATCTATTTGCCACAAAACATGTAAATTCTTAATTACATTAAATGATTTCATATTGTCTATTTATATATAGTAACTTATAGATTGACATTATATTGATTGTTTCCCACCTTAAGACGTATCGGACGATTTTGAGAAATGCCGCTGTCACAGTGACAGTTTTAGTTGACATACTCCTCTGATACGTCTAAAGGTGGGAAACAATCAATATAATGTCAATTAACATGTTACTATCGCTAAATGTAACAACTCTACTAGTTTTATTTATTTTTATCTCGCAATTTAATATGTTTTCCATCTTTTGCGCTATTTTGCCGGTTATTAGCACGCTCATCACTATACTGCTGTGTGTTAAAACGGAACAATGGAATAGTACCTACTTTAGAAATTAAATAAGAATTAATGTTAAGCAGTAGATTCTAAATATACAAGGGCTGGTTTCACCAACAACAGATAGATCAGTGAAAGTTATTCGTCGAATAAAATTGATAGTTGATTATACTTTTATTCTGTTTCAATACAATGTTGATAATTTAAAGTTAAAATTAATAGTTGGTGAAACCATCCATAAGACATCTTTTAAAGCTTGATTTGATGTATTGAAGATTACATGACAAGTCGAAAATGCTCAGATAAAAAAGACACGCATTCAGACTGTTATAAAACATTCTACAATTATTCGTAACCAATACCTTTTCACAATCGTTCAATTGACATGCTCACGGGTAAATGCAAGTCTGCGTCTTTTGTGAACAGAAGTAAGTAATGGCTCCGTTGCTGTACTGAAAGCTATCAAGCCTTATTCTGTTTTCCTTAGTCGAACAGTAGAAACGTTGGTTACTGGCCCATGAGATTGCTGAATATGAGTTCAGAGCATTTTAGCAGTTTGCGTCTGGTTTCGCAATTCAGCAATAGTGAGAACGCGGTCTTCTCTGACTGTTATGTTCCTTTTTACACCAGTGCCGGATTGCTGTTGATGAAATTCGGTGTCAAGAAGTCGTTGGCAAGTTCCCTGCACAGTTGGATGACTAACATACAATTGTCTTGCAGCGTCGTTTTGGCTTGCTCCATTTTCCAGCAATGTCTGAATCTGAACAGAAGTTCGATATTTTCCATTGTTATTAAGCAATATATGTAGTTCACTGAGGAGGCCAGTGTAATAGTTACGCTCGGTTTCATAATCAGTTAAAGTGGACTTTAAATTTTAAGTTGGTACCTTGGTCAATGCAATTCATATGGGCAAATGTCATCTTTAAAGTGAACTTTAGTTAATGTTCACTTTAAGTTGATTATGAAACCGGGCGTAAGCTGTCTCATAAACTCTTTAGAACACTACATAGAATAGTTCACACAGTACTTCAATACAAGATTCGTTGATTCGTACCTAAATAATAAGTTCTGAGATTTTTTTTGTTTGAGTCTACGTGATAATCCCTTTAATTTAATTAACATAAAATAAAATAATAAAAAGGAGGAAATATAAAAAATATACCATTTTCTAAATTTTGTGGGTGGCCCGTTCTCTCTAACGCGCAGTCTATAAACAAATTCAAAATAAGTGTAAATAAAGTAAAATAAGACCTAAATAAACAAGTGTTAAAATCATTACAATGATATAGAGCCTCGGGAGCTGTTTTAAATTAGTAATGACTGTAATAGTACTTAAAAGAATCCATGCCATAACTTGCTTGGTAACCTGTCCTAAAAATTGGTTTTGTATAATAATTTTTGAACTTGGGTACAAAATAACTACCATAAAAGATTAACTATACAAAAAGCTTTATTCTAAGCAAAAGTTCATTACCCATACTGCCATAATTTTTAAATTAACTGTAAAGATAAAAATTATAATAGTAAAAAGCTGCAAACTAGGGATTTTGTTGATATTACTGTAACAAGTTGGCATTTTGCTAGTGATTTAGTTCGGCTATCACTTAATAAATGAGAAAATGAGTTCACGTGTCATTTAGTAGATGGCGGCAGTGATGTATTAAATGTCAAAAGATGCGCTTTTGCCGGATTTTTAAAAAATCTGCAAAACATTGAAAACGAGTTTTGTAACCATGGAAATACGAATCACGTGGTTTGTTTAGAAAAGTGGCCCCTCCCCCTCCTAGTAAATATTTTGGACCTTGTTTGTCACAGTGTCTCAACAATACAAATATACTGTAATATTCAAACGAGCGTTCGTATTTATATACGACTTTATTAATTTATTTATATACAAGTTTTCTTTACAAATCTCTAGCTTAAAGTAACTAAAATAAAAGCGCGCTCCGCTTAAATAGCAAATAACGTTATTCTCGATCATTCCAGACTTCGCCACCTCTAGCTATTGTGTGACCTTCCACATACCGCACGTCTTTCTCTACCGATTCCACGTATATCGTGCTTCCGCCAGAATGTTCTGGAGATGGAACCGTTTGGAGCGGCTACTTGCGGCCGGTGATTCATTCTTTTGGTACATTGCTCGCCTCTTAAGATCTGAGCGTTCCGATCAGCAACTCTAGATGAAGACCCAGGGATGGCGGAATCTACACGACTCTCCAGCTCTGCATACACCCTTTAAGAAGAAATAACAGTCTACTGTCTTTGAAGGGTACGACATCTTCGGGTTCATGCAACACACAGTAATTCGTACGCCAGTTTCTCTGAAAATCACTTCAAGCATGCTTTCACAATCTTCCAATCCAGATTTTCTACTGCATGGCCTACTTTTGGTAAAGCCAAATCTTTGATGTCATAATTACACACGATTTTCTTCAAATTAGTTAGAGCACGCCATATGTTCTCGTAGCTTGGCGTGTCCGTATAAGACTCCCTGGTCACGATATACAGCAAAGATGGAGGACCATCTTCCAATTTTAGGCTGCTGATTTCTTAACTCGTCCAGGCGGCCGAACTTTCTATTGAATAGAGAGACGTTTTCTGAAACACTAAACAGATCTTGCTGAACTTCTGTGGTCACGCCGAATCTAGCACTCTTTCTCTCTGCGTAATTGGACATAAATTCCTTAAAACTTGGCTGTGCGGCATTTTTCATCTCCTGTTGGAGGACTCGGGCTTCTTCTGTTTCGTTTGAGCCAGCATATGGTGCAAGACGATTTATGTGAATAACTTTTGGTTTACCGTTTGACAACTTCTTAATTCTGTATATTACGTCATTTATTTTCTTCTTAACTTCATACGGACCTTCCCATTGTCTTTGCAGTTTAGGACACAAGCCTCGATGACGTTGTGGACTATACAGCCAGACAAGATCACCTACTTCGAAGCTTTCATTCTTGCATCGAGAATCATATTGATCTTTCATTCTGTCACTGGCTATCTGGATATGTTGTCGGGCAAGTTCATGAATGTTGATTTTTGATTCATTGGGACTGCATAGCTACACTGATGAAGCATAAGATGCAGAAATAGCTATCTGTAGATGGTGGTCTAACTCTGAATCAAATTAAAACAAAACTGCCTTTCCCCCTTGTTCTTTTTTACTCAGATTTTTGAGTATTCGAAACTGTCTTTCGGCACTTTTTCCTGGACGAAAAGGGAGTAGATATGTGACCACTGTCCTTTCTACTTTCTTCTATATTCGTCGTCTCCGTGCTTATAAAGCCGGAGATTCAGGATGTAACCAGAAAGCAGTTTCTTTCGACGAAAAGTCTTGGATTTAAAATACAGTAAAACCTCGATATCACGGACTAATTGGAGGGACGAAGTGTCCGTTAATGCCGAAAGTCCGTTATATAAAAATAGGTGTAACATAAATCAAAACACTGTTTTTTGAAAATATGTAGTTAGGTACATTGTATTTAGATATAAATAAAAAATACAAAAAATCAACCACGTTTTGCTCTTTTGAAGTTTGCTGTTTTTTTTATAATCAACTTTCTAAAATTACGAAAATGCGTATAATACAGTTGAAATTTGTTATCTGGCGAATAACCGAATAAAGAAATTGGCGGTCTTGTTTTGTCTTATTCGCTATCTTCATTTCCATTCTCATTTTTTAGGTTCATAACTTCACCTGCTATTTAATTTTCAGTCATTATGTTATACCCAGGGTCACCTTCACCTACTTCTAGCCATTATAAAACATTTTTCTTAGCTACTTCTTCTCCGGCATTATTCTGTATTATCCTACAGAAATCAGAAACTTCCAACCCTTCTAAGTCTGTGTCTACATCTTGTCCATCAAACAAATTCTTCCAATCATATTTTAATGTTTGTTCTTTCATCTCTTTCCATGCCGCAGCAAAAAATTGTTGATTTTAAATTCTAACAATTTACGTTTTACAAGGTACACTGCCCTCTTGTAACACTGTCCTCTTGTATCTTCTGCATTATCTTCATCATGCAATACAATCTAAAAACTTTCTGCGATGTATTCGGTTGGTTGCCAAAATTATTTTCTGATCCATTGGATAAATAAGCGGTGTTGTATTAGTATAGCAAAAACATACTACAACTAAAGTTGCCATCTTCTGATCGTAAAATATTTTCAGACAGATGAACAGGACAAAATCGATAAAGGTTTCACCTCTTCCAGCTATATTCCCAGTTTCTTAGCTTGAAGATTTCTCAAAGCAGGTAAAAATTCTTAAAAATTTTTTTTTTGAAAATATATGCTGTAATATGAAATGAGCAGATGATATTTTATAAGTATTAAAACTCGGGCCGCTTGTTCGAACGCTAATCAAGAAGTTGATTATACTCAATCATTTATTGTAATAAATTTTCTTGATGTGAATCAAATCGCGACATGAAAAATACATGTAAAACACTAATCAGTTATTGATTGTAGGTAAAACAGTAATTAAAATATAGCCGCAGCTCTTAAATTATTAAAAATTGCTTATTATTATTATTGATTTGTAAGTAAAAACAAGAAATTAACATCAGAAACAGTGTAATTATGTTTTATTTTAAATTAAAACCAAAATAATAAAATAAATCAGTCAACATAACCTCAAAATGCGACATCTGTCAGAAGTACGCTTAATCAAATATAATTGTAATTAAATATTTGATAATGATCAGTTTTGATTAGCGTTCGAACAACCGGCCCTAAGTTTACAAGATTTGCCAGCAATTACAGGAGTTAATTTATGCGATCTATCGGCGTTAGCACAAAGCAGTCCCGAGATCCTGTCCTTGCTGATCTTTCTTACAGATTTCGATTCTTTCAAATTATTTGTAAAATACAGCGTGTGGTGTCCACACAATGTTTTAATATTAATTTAATTAATATTAAAATTAATTTTAATATTAAAAAATTAATTTACATTTGACCAGATTTTTTGTCCGTTATATCAGAAGTCCGTTAAATAGAGGTCCGGTATATCGAGGTTTTACTGTATTGTTTATTGTTTTATTTCAATTATTTTAATTGTTTTATTACAGTAAACTTTGCATCTAGGTCTTTTCGTCGTCTTCCTAGTTTTATTAGAGATGTCGATGTTTTGCGTCTCAAAGGTGGAATTAATGCAAAGACAGGCTTGTTTGATTTTTGATTCAGAGTTGGGACTGCAGAGCTACACTGATGAAGCATAAGATGCAGAAATAGCTATCTGTAGATGGTGGTCCAATTCTGAATCAAATTAAAACAAAACTGCCTTTCACGCCCCCCCCCCCTTATTTATTAATTTTTTTTTATCAAAGTTTCGCCTTTGGTCGGAGTGGATCTCAAAGGGATTGAATTTTTCGATATAAAACTAACACATTCGATAGCGAATAAATCGAAAACTATTAATTTTATCAAAAAAATGTATGGAACATTTTTTGCTTAGAATGAATGTTTTTATCAACTTTTGCGGTCAATATAATAAAAATTTTCCACCCCCGAGATGGGGTGGCAACCACCCCCATGGTAAAAGCGCCTTTCGGCATCAGATAGATTTTGATCCTTGGACTATCCACTACTTATTCTCAAATTTTCAAGCAAATCGATCCATTCTGTAAAAATTGCGAGGTGAAAAGCTTCGGTTCTTGGACTATATTATGCAACATCGCCAGCTGGGTATCTCATTGAGAACTATGTTTTCTCCACCTTGCTCTATGGTGTTGCAGCCTGGACAATGACAGAAGCAACACAAAAAGAATCCAAGCATTCAAACTCTGGTGTTACTGTAAAATGCTCAGTAATATTCTACATGAGCCATACAACAAATGCGGAAGTGAGGATGAATAAGAAAAGAGAGCTTATGCTTTCTTTTCTTATTCATCCAAAGACAAAAGAACGGAAAACATAATATTTTGGTCACATCGTATGAAATCAAAAGTATGAACTGCTCCAACTTATAATCGAAGGCAAAATTAATAGCAAAAGAGGACCAGGAAGAAGACGCAACTCTTGGCTTGAAAACCTACGACAATGGACGAATATGACCTCTATAGGACTATTCAGGGAGGCTGCAAATAAGATTAAATGGGCAAATGTAATGGCCAACGTCCTTAAGGATAAGGCACCGTAAGAAGATATTTTTGCTAAGAATATTTTTTCGATAAAATACTTACTTTTTTAGTTATTTGTGAAAAAACGTAATATACTTTTTTTCTTTGACTGTTAGCTATGTGTATGCAAAATTTCATGTCAATCCAAGCAGTTGTTTAAAATTCGGAGGTTTTGCAATATTTTACTGTGAGTTAATTTACTAACGAAAAAAATTGTTATTGTAGTTGACGCTGTTTTTCTACTGATTTAAGTATTTTAGATTTCTTAGAAATACTGTTCTTATAAATAAATACCTAGTATTAACTCGGTCTTCATTCTCTCGAGAATTAGCATAATCCCTTTTTAATTCATTAGGTATTTCCTAACCAACATTAGACCTGTATTTCAAACAATTGAAAATTTGTTGAATGGGTTGCATGTGAGAGTTCATTTTAAATGAATTAAGTAAAAGACAGACGTACTCTCAATCATTTATTGTAACTTCTGACGACCGGTTTCGCTCTCTAAAGTATGCAGAGCATCTTAAGGTCAACGGTTACAAGTCACTAAATGCTACAAAATAAAAAACCAGAGTTAGAACAATCTCTGGTTGTAAAAGATGCTAAAGATCCATAAGATCAAGCCAATGTTGAACAACATACATAAAAGTAGTGAAAATAGCAGACAAATACATATATGCATGTAAAATCGGGGGCGGTAACAAACGTCCCCAAGCTTATAAACACATGCAGATGTATGCCGTCTATAATCATGCAATTATAACGTGTCGTACTTACATTCGGATACAAGGAGCTACTACCTCAGTATTCATTAACATGATGAAATCTGTGCCTGTTATTATGTTTGTGAAGTAAACTACAGTGAATGTCATATATACAATTTTTTTAAAATGTGATGGTTTTAAAGATATTTATTTCTATTTATTAAAAGATTTTGTTTTTATCTATATTTATTAAAAGACTTCTATTTATTTATTTAAATAGAAGTCTTTTAATAAATATTGATAAAAACAAAATCTTTTAATAAATAGAAATAAAAATCTTTAACACCATCACATTTAAAAAAAAAAGAATTTGTGTGTACTTTGTACGCACGTAAGAAGTTATACTTCTATTATATCATTTCAACGAAATAAATATACTTTTACAGTTACAATACAAAAAATTAACAATAATTACCAAAAATTAACCAAAACTTAACAATGCCAAATATTAAAAAAAAAGAAAAAAGTATGAATTGTCCGGGATTTGAACCCGCAATCTCGCGATTTCTCGATCTCTGGTCCAATGCTCTACCAACCAGGCCATCGAGGCGCATGTTACTGACGTTTCAGATATACATAATTACACATCACGGTGACAAGTGAAATATAAAAATAGATAACAAATTGAAGAGTCTCAGATGCAGAATCCACCAATTTAATAAAAATTAAAATGGTAAATAGTAGTTTAAACCTGAGACTTTTCTTTAATTTATTATAAAAATAGATGTTTTATTATTTTACGCCCAAGGAAGACAAATCCAAAGACACAAAATTATAATAAATAATACATTTACTAAAAAACACTAATCTATTATTTTAATGGCTTATGTATTTGCGCTGATACATAATTTGAAAGATTAGCAACTAAACGTCATACTGTCTGTGTGCGCATGCGCGCAGATTTATGAAAAATTTTACTCTTAATCGCGCCTAAAGTATAACTTCAAAAATTGTATATATGGCATTCACTGTAGTTTACTTCACAAACATAATAACAGGCACAGATTTGTTGGTTGCCTTTCAACAACTATCTCTTCACCCTCAAGAATTCTCAAATCCCATAAACTTGTTTACCTTTGCAACATTCTCCGTCTATTCCACCATATCCCGTTAGCATAACTTAAGCAAAAACATCATGTTAATGAATACTGAGGTAGTAGCTCCTTGTATCCGAATGTAAGTACGACACGTTATAATTTTATGATTATAGACGGCATACATCTGCATGTGTTTGTAAGCTTGGGGACGTTTATTACCGCCCCCGATTTTACATGCATATGTATTTTTCTGCTATTTTCACTACTTTTATGTATGTTCAACATTGGCTTGATCTTATGGATCTTTAGCATCTTTTACAACCAGACATTGTTCTAACTCTGGTTTTTTATTTGTAGCATTTAGTGACTTGTAACCGTTGACCTGAAGATGCTCTGCATACTTTAGAGAGCGAAACCGGTCGTCGGAAGTTACAATAAATTATTGAGAGTACGTCTGTCTTTTACTTCATTCGATTGAAAATTTCTTTATCGATTTGAAATCTGACCCACCTATGAGAACGTCCCTGAATGTTTTCATCAAATTGCTTGATAGAGCTTGTTTCAAAGATTCATTTCACAGGTTTTGATTGATGTACACTCTAGGTACTGTAAACTGTAAGAGCAAGGGTCCTTAATGGTTGAAAAAAAATGTTAATAAAAATTGAATGACCGCACTCTTCGAGTATATGTATGTGGACGGATTGTTGACAACAAACGTCATTTTCAAGTCACAGTACTTAAAATTGCCGTCAAATACAAATGGTAGGATTAAAGCAGTGTGACGTTTATAAACAATATCTAACATTGCAAAAGGTCAGTTTTTGAACACACCTATGATGTTGAAAGGAGACTATTAGCTTACCTTAGCTTAGTACCATATCTTTATTTCAGTACATAAATTACCTCTCAACAGCTATTGAACTAATTTTTCTTCGTTATTGATATTTTATGGACTTACGGTCTTTAAATATTTAATCTTCTTGATATAGTAGTCATGTTGTGACTGGCTGATTGACATAAAGTCCATGCCATAACAAAAAAAAGTCAGTTGAGTGATTACAATAATAGTTTTTCCAAGGCTAACATGACCAAAGATGAGATTCAATTGAACAAGCGTATACAATCTGGTATAATTTAAGTGGACGGACCTGTAGATTGTTAATTCCAGAGCAGGCCTAAGGCATACCAATGCATACCAGATTGGAAAAAACAGTATTGTGGGAAGTATAATAAATGTTGTTCGTTCTGAATTCTATTTTCTTGTGGCATTTTTGTAATTAACTATTTTTAATGGGAAATAAGCCACAATTTTACTAAAAAAAAATGATTTTATTAACGTTTCGCCGTCCAAATCGCATGCCGTTGTCAAAATACAAAAAATATTAATAAATTAAACAAAAACGTTGTTGCTTAGTAAAAAATTATTCTAATAATTTATTTAATCTGACTCATTTATATCGACAATTCAGACATATATTATACATTATTAACGCAACTCATAAATATTGGAAATATCATTTTAAAGTCTTCTACTTTAAAATGTATAATATGTCTGAATTGCCGATATAAATGAGTCAGATTAAATAAATTATTAGAAGAATTTTTTACTAAGCAAGTACCTTTTTGTTTAATTTATTAACATTTTTATATTTTGACAATGGCATCCGATTTGGAAGTCGAAACGTTAATAAAATCATTTTTTAGTAAAATTGTGGCTTATTTCCCATTAAAAATAGTTAATTATAATAAATGTGTTATTGTTATAGTAAGAAATCTTTTGATCACAACGAACCAGTTTTAATAAAATTGTAATCGTATTGATGTTTGTCATATTGGTATTAAAGTAAAAATATTAAATGACACACTCATATTTATTAGCAAATAGGTATAACAATTTATATTTTATTAATTCACAAGGATTACCGTGATTATCGTTAGATATGGTAAATCTAAAAGTTTAAAATGATTATAATAAACCAATTACAAAATTTTTTCCTTAAATGGAAGATGTTATTCGCACATCTTTAAGCACTGTTAAACTCTTAACACTGTTAAACTCTTTTTCATTTTATTACTTAGTCAATATTTCCACACCGGTATCAGTAATTGCCACTGTATGTTCAAATTGCGCCGTACGTGCATTGTCTTCTGTAATTGCTGTCCAGTTATCATCTAATATTACAATGTATTGATCACCTTGTGTTAATATGGGCTCAATTGTAAATGTCATGCCTGATTCCATTCGTCCTGGATAATTATTTTCTATAACAAATAAATAAATAAAAATTCACGTGTTTAAAAAATAGGTAATATACAGTATGTCCCTGTAAGTTGGAACCATATGGAAAACTTTTTTATTATTAATTTTACGAGAAAAAGTTATTCTTCATAACAAGCTCTGCATGGTCCAAAACATAAGATTCAACCATCAGATATCAAATTTTATGAATATTATACGAGGTATGTCAAAAAATATGAATTTCGCTCAACAGTAAAGTAGGTTTATTTTTCACAATAGTGAAAATTGTTATTATGAAAAGTTGTTTGGAATTAAGAACTGTATTATAATATGCAATTACATTCTTCTAATTAAAAAACAAATGTAAATCTTTCTTAAATTATGGATAACCAACATCAGTTATTTCAATTAAAATAATTATTTTATTACTAATTTTACGAAAAAAGTTATTCTTTATAAACTGTTCTGCATTATCTAAAACCTAAAATATAACCAACCATCTTATATTAAAAAAATATGAATTTCGCCCAAGAGTAAAATTTATTTTTCACAATATCGAAAATTGTGATTATGAAAAGTTGTTTATAATTAAAAACTATGTTCCAATATGTAATTACATCCTTCTAATTGAAATATTCAAAACTATAAAAATACTTTACTCTTGATCGACATTCTTCTTTTTTGATATAGTACATTAATTCAAGCAATTCACCTCGCAATTCTAAAGGCCTTCATGGATTTGTTTGAAATTTTGAAAGTAGCTCAAAAATGATGCAAATAACAAACCTGACTTGGTGCCAATGTATGATTCAACCCCGGGGGTGAATGCCACCCTCTCTCGAGAGTGGAAATTTAAAATTTCAAAATGACACCGGGAATCGATAGAAAATTGAATTTTATGAAGAAAATCTAGAACACAATTTTTACCTAACTTACACAACACGTTTTTCAATAGTTTTTCGCGAAGAACTCGAAAATTACGCATTTTCGGGAAAAATCATCCTTATTAAAATTGAAGCTTATAAAAAAGCAAAGAAACTAATCAGTCTTAATTAAATTTTTTAGATAATATTACGCAACTTATGAGTCATTGAAAACGAATTTTTTGTTTTTCGTAAATTTGTGCAAAGATTTGAGTACAAATAACGGAAAAATGCTTAATTTTTCATAGAAAATGTTAATACACATTTTTAAAGTACCTACATTTTTAGACCTTCAAAATATGCTTTGACAGAAGCCTCTAGCATGAAAATTAGGCAAGTTATAATGAAATTTAGTCAAATACCTCAAATTTATAAAAGAAAAAATGACGGTAAAATGTATGCCATGTGCGTCAAAATTAATATTAATGTAGGCCACGTAAAATTAACTTTATGTTCCGACAACACGTTCCAAAAGTCTGAAATATTTAGAATAATTACATTTTGAAAAAATTTGTTTTAAGTAAATTTTTTTTTAATTAAGTATTTTCTATGGGAAATAAGCCACAATTTTACTAAAAAATGAATTTATTAACGTTTCGAAGCCCAAATCGGGTTTCGTTGTCAAAATACAAAATACTATTAAAATAAACAAAAATGTTGTTGCTAAGTAAAAAAATTCTTCTAATAATTTATTTAATCTGACTCATTTATATTGGCAATTCAGACGTATATTATACATTTTAAAGTAGAAGACTTTAAAATGATATCGCCAATATTTATGAGTTGCGTTCCTGGGACGACTTTACTAAAAGATAGTTCATTCGATTACATGAAATCAATCCCAACTCAAGAATATCCGTCGCAAAAAAATCATAGCATGTGATCTGTCTTTAAAAAGACAACCAAATGCAACGATGACAGTAAAATTCTCGAGTTAGAGATTCCATAGTAAATCACGAGGGAAAACCAGGAAAAAACCTCGTGATACTATCCCGACATCGTAAGTATTTGGTCTTACATTTAATTTACCTTAAAAAAACTAATACCAAATTCTGACTTTAATATGTTTGAATTATAAATATTATTAATAATACATAGATATACAATAAGCAATACTAAAATATAATTATATTTTAGTACTACTTATTGTATATCAATGTATTATAATATAATTATATTTTAGTATTACTTATTGTATATCTATGTATTATTAATAATATTTATAATTCAAAGACATTAAAGTCAGAATTTGGTATTAGTTTTTTGAAGGTAAATTAAATGTAAGACCAAATACTTACGATGTCGGGATAGTATCACGAGGTTTTTTTTTCCTGGTTTTCCCTCGTGATTTACTATGGAATCTCTAACGCGAGAATTTTACTGTCATCGTTGCATTTGGTTGTCTTTTTAAAGACAGATCACATGCTATGATTTTTTTGCGACGGATATTCTTGAGTTGGGATTGATTTCATGTAATCGAATGAACTATCTTTTAGTAAAGTCGTCCCAGGAACGCAACTCATAAATATTGGCGATATCATTTTAAACTCTTCTACTTTAACCCATTAACCGCCAAGCAAAGAAATACTGCATTAATATGTAATAAATTTGATTAACTAGAGTAAAATAAACTTAAACATTCTTAAAAAAATTTTTTTACACTTTGATAATGGCAGGTGTCACAACAACAAAATGGTTCGTTTTCGAACCTTTGGCGGAAATGAGATATAAAAATTGAAATACACAATTTTATATTTTTGTGAAAAGTCTCAAAACATTTAGGGCCGGTTGTTCGAACGCTAATCAACAATGATCATTATCAAATATTTAATTACTGTCACCAAAACTGTCAATGTCAACTTTGTTTGGGTTGCTGAAAACATAATTAATTACAATTATGAGATCTATTATTAATTATGTTAATAATTATTGTTATATTAATTGATTATAGACTCCACAGACTTTTTAACGACCCAAACAAAGTTGACATTGACAGTAATTAATTATTTGATAATGATCATTCTTGATTAGCGTTCGAACAACCGGCCCTAAGAGTGTAAATGGACCTGGAAGTTTTCATAAACAAAAATAATATGGTTAGAACATTGCCTACACCTTCTTCAGCTTCTTTGTCAAAAATGAAGTCGAACGGCCCTCTATCCTTTTTAGAAATTATTTTAGATATTTGAAGTTTACACTTTCCAATCCTGTATCTTGCACTGTGCCAGTTGCATAAATTTGACGAATCGACATATTGTCTACTGTCTACAACACTACACATCCTCCCTTATGGAGCCCCCCCCCTCCCCCACCCTAGATTATAACAAAACTGAATACCAGAATACCCGTCTTTCTAAAGGTACGTATCCACTATGTTCGTAATATTGGACCACCGAGGCACTGCCGCACGGTCTTTGGCGCACTGTTGCACGGTCCGGGAGCGCCAACCATCCACTATGTTCACGAACCTCTTGCACTCCGCGCTCCCTGCAACTGCTCCAATCGATACGGTATGCGTTCCTCTACATATAAACCGACACCAATTGGAACGCCGAGACGGTGCGCGCACTGTTGCACGGTCCGGGAGTGCCTACCATTCACTATGTTTACAAACCTCTTGCGCTTCGCGCTCCCTGCAACTGCTCCCATCTACATGCATGCGCTCCTCTACATATAAACCGCCACCTATTGGACCGTTGAGGCGGAGCGCACACTGTTGCATCGTCCGAGAGCGCCAACCATCCACTATGTTCACGAACTTCTTGCGCTCCGCGCTCCCTGCAACTGCTCCAATCGATATGGTATGCGCTCCCTTACATATAAACCGCCCCAGATTGGAGCGCCGAGGCAGAGTGCGCAAAATTGCACAGCCCGGGAGCGCCAAACGTGTCCACTATGTGGAGCAGTTGCAGGAGCTCGGAGTGAAAGCATAGTGGATACGTGTTTTTACACATAATAAAGAAATATCCCAACAAATTACTGCCTGTGCATCACCTTGAACTTATTCCTGATCAGACAGGATTATATGTCGACTTCCGCCAATGGTTCGTTATCGAACCATTATTTTCAAACACGAGATTTGATGACTCAGAAATTATTTTTTTTGTATTTTTATAACAATTGGTGTACAAATATGTTAAAAAAATAATGTTTTAATTTATTTGACCACAAAAGTGTTATGCCGATAAAATTACTACAGTAAAAATAAAGTTGCGTCGAAGGATTGAAAATGTCGGACATTTAGAAAATATTTTTGTGATGAAAGCATGAGTTTGGAAATTAAACAAAATTAAATTTAATTGATGGATTCGACCGTTACTTGATGGAAGTTCATTTTATCTAACAATAAAACACGAAAACGTTTGTTTTCTATACTTCCACAAAATTTATTATAACTAAGTGACTACAGCTGTTTCGGCACTCCGAGAAAGGCACTCCGCCGAAACAGCTGTAGTCACTTAGTTATAATAAATTTTGTGGAAGTATAGAAAACAAACGTTTTCGTGTTTTATTGTTAGATAAAATTAAATTTAGTTACAGTTATATCTTCTGGTTGCTTAAAAAATACAAAGATTTAAAAAAAATTAACGAATTGCCAAAAAAAAATTCTACAGAAAAATGGTGCGTTTTCGCACCTTTGGCGCTAAATGGGTTAAAATGTATAATATACGTCTGAATTGCCAATATAAATGAGTCAGATTAAATAAATTATTAGAAGAATTTTTTTACTTAGCAACAACATTTTTGTTTATTTTAATAGTATTTTGTATTTTGACAACGAAACCCGATTTGGGCTTCGAAACGTTAATAAATTCATTTTTTAGTAAAATTGTGGCTTATTTCCCATAGAAAATACTTAATTATAAAAATGCCACAAGGAAATAGCTTCAGAACAACATAAATTTCTTTTTTTTTTCGATTTCTCAAAAGATATACTATTTTTTCAAAATAACTTAAAAACTATTGGATTTGTGAAAAAAACGTACTCTGACCAAAAATTTAGCTTATTTTTTACTTAAAATTTTGCTTTTTTTATAACTCACGTAGCTTATAAATTAAGCGAGATATAAGTGTTTAAAGTATTGATTTCAATGCAAAGTGAGCGTCTTTTTAGCCCTCTAACATTAAAATTCTTTGAATAAAAGAGACTAGAAAGATTGAAACTCTCATGATCTCATAGCTTATGAAATTCCCTACAAAATGATGTGTGAGTGAATGCAGAAAGCTTAAAGGGAAGCCGAGTTATTGTTAAAAAACCAAATAAATTTTTCTAGAGATAATGTTTGAAAATTACGGAGCGTCTAAATTTGGACGTTTTTGGAGTATTTATTCTTTTATACATGCAATGTTTGCTTTGTATGTATTTACATATCGGGCAACAAAACTCTCAATTTTGCTGATTGGGGATGGACAAAAGTGAATGGCACCTTGGTACCAAACAAAATGACGGATATTCCTGCACCAGAAGAACTACTTAAAATGATATTTTTCAATTGCAAAAAAGGATGTGGCTCAACTGGTGGGTGTCGCAAACTTGGATTATATTGCAATCAATCTTGCGTTCCTGCTCTGGTGATCTGCGATGCAGAAGAAATTGGAAGTTGAAGTTAAAGTATTGATATATATTTTAAAAATCATATTAATTTTATACTTAATTTAATGTTGTAAAATAAATATTTTTCATTACCATCAAAATGTGAAGTTTAAAATATTTAATTTCCCTCATCCATATATTTTTATATGGGATACAAATTTTATAAACACATAATTATATCATAAGCAACAATTAATTTTCATTTTCTTAACGAATTCCATTACTTCAAGCTTTCAAAAAGATTGTTTCCCTAATTTTTATGATAAGGGGTAGTTTTTAGGAGTTGAATCAAATTAAAATCTTGTATGTATCAGGTTTTTTATAGTTAAATAACATATATTTTTTCTATTTAAGATCGAAAATAAAATGATTTCATAATCTCAGCCATTTTTTAAATAATTGTATGAGGGGTAGTTTTTAAGGGTAGCTACATATAAAAATATCAAACTAATAGTTATATTGTAAAAAAAAACAAAAAAAATTGAACGTGTTTAAACAGATTGATGTCTGTAATTGCTTCCATTTATTAATTTTCAACTTTTTCCTAAGTTTCATTCCTGGGGTGGTTTTTGGTGGCTGCATTATTAAAAAAATTAAGTGTCAGATTTATTGTAGGTAGGTACTTGAAGGAAAGAAATTCTCCTATTACGATCCAAAATAAAAAAAATTTCATGTTTCGTGACCATACTTTTTAAATAATCTTTGTATGAGGGGTTGTTTTTAAGGGTTGTGAGCTGTAAAATATCAAAATATTAAAGTCATGATTCAAAACAATCAACATTTAACATATTTGAACATAATTATAGCCCATTTCCGCTTTAATTAATTAGTTTTCAATTTATTGGAGTAAGGGGTAATTTTCACCCCCTAAAAATAAAATACATACTTTGCGATTAAGTCAGGTTTGAAGAAGAGGGTAAAATGAAATGAATTCCAAAATTTAAAGAAAATCGATGAAGGCAACTAGAATTGCGAGGTTTGGATCCATTTTAAGCTTGAATGATTGTACTAATATACCTCGTATAAAATTAATAAAATTTGATCTAAGAATGGTTGTATTTTAGGTTTTATACCATGCAGAAATTTTTTACGTAAAATTATTAATAAAAGAGTTATCAGAATTAAAATAACTGAACATAATGTTGGTTATCCACAATTTTTCAAAAAACATTTTTCAATTAGAAGGATGTAATTGCATATTAGAATATAGTTCTTAATTCCAAACAACTTTTCCTAATAGCAATTTTCAATATTGTGAAAAATAAAGCGACTTTACTCTTGAGCGAAATTAATATTTTTTGACATACTTCGTATAATATTCATAAAAGTTCATATCTGATGGTTGAATTTTAGGTTTTAGACCATCCATGCAGATGCAGAGCATTTTAAGAAGAATAACTTTTTTTCGTAAACTTAATAATAAAAAAGTTTTCCATATGGTTCAAACTTACAGGGACATACTGTACATATAATATTTCTAATGCCTACTCTGCGGTAATATTTGCGAACGCTTTATCACACTCTTCAGAAGGAATCAGGACAGTCAAAGAGTAAATAACATCGGCTAAGCAGATGGCACTGTTTTAATAACTGATTCGGACCATAGTTTAAATATACTGTTAAATAGGGTTACTTGAGAGTTGTGAACACATGGGGATGAATATCAATACTGCGAAAACCAAAGTTATGAAAATATCAAGGAACAAAAGTTTACCCCTTCCAATATATGTGAATCATCAGCAGCTTGAATACGTAAACCAATACAAATATCTTGGCTGCTGGTTCAACAATCAACTTGATTATAAACAAGAAGTAAGAGCGAGAATAGAGATAGCCCGAAAAGGCTTTATCAAAATGAAAAGCTTATTTAGTAACAGTGGCATTAATATCAGCCTTAGATGTCGTTTTCCGCATTGCAATAGATGGTCAATACTTATGTATGGAACGGAGGCCTGGACACTCAACAAATACCTTGGACAACCCACACACAGAATAGGTACAGATAAGGAGCTGTTAAAAATCATCAAAGTTAGAAGTTATGCCTGGTTGCACCCAAAAATCTTAAGCTCCAGCTTAGCCCAGCTCAGCTTAAAGCTACCTATCTGCTACCTGCTAAAGATTGAAGGAAAACGGGGTCCCGGTAGACGCCAGATTTCATGGCTTAGAAATATCAGAGACTGGACCGGCCTTGATTTAACATCTTTGTTTAGAACCGCATTGGACAGAGACAGATTTGCCAGTGTAGTCCACTAAAGGAGACAGCATCACAACAAGAAGAATATATTATACTATACTTACACCGGTCTAGTTAGACTCAAAAATAGGAGTGAGGTTACAATAATTACCATCAAGCTGGAAATTGGAAGGATTGTTCAAAATACCATCATAAATGAAATCTAACAAAAAGTCTTTATAAATCCGACCCGAGCTAAAAAAATTACGCGGGGTCAAAGGTCACCAAATATGGTATTTAGCGATTTTCAGCGAAACGGTAAGTTTTAACATAAAATTAGTTCTAACAAAAAATGTAGATTAGATAATTATCTATAAAAAATATCGTTAATACTTTTTTTCCCTAAGAACCACCGTTTTTGAGATACTAACGATTCAAAGAGTTGAAAGAGTTCTAATCGTCATAATATGTATTAGTACACCACGTATATACCTACATCACTGAAGCTGTAATATAAGTAAACATAATATTCTATCGGTCAACTTAACTTATATTACACATAATAATATAAGATATTATAAATATGATAATGTTTCTACTATACAGCTTGCGGTCCACCGAGGGATAATATTCTTTTCTCAGAAGGGTTTGAACATAAGAATGAAAGCCAACTTTTTAGGCAAAATGTTTATTGCTAAGTACTAGTAAACATTTCAATATACAATAAACTTTATGCAAATTTAGTTTGTTTACTATTATGCAAATTACACCGTAATCTTCCTGGGTGGCGAAATCCTTCTAGGTCTGGATCCCGCGTATGAAAAAAAGTTGATTAATAGCAAGCTGAAAATTTGTTAAAAGCTTAAGGGTGTCTAGTCGGACAAACTTTGATATATGGGAACACTGGAACAGGGGAAGTTTTAATTGTGGAACAGTTAAAAATTTGGAACGGTCAGATCACGAAAACGGCACATGAATTTTGTCCGACAGAACCGACTTAAACTCTCCGAACAGAGATTAAACTCTCAAAACTCAGACTCAAAACTCAGACTCAACTCGCAAAAATCAGACTACTATTTATCACCAAATGGGCGTTTTAATGAGTGGAACATGTAGAATATGTCAAATGACAGGAATTATGACAGGTGATAAATAGCAGTCTGATTTTTGCATGAGAGTTTAATCTCTGTTCGGAGAGTTTAAGTCTGTTCTGTCGAACAAAATAAATGTGCCGTTTTCGTAATCTGACCGTTCCAAATTTTTAACCTGTTCCACAATTAAAACTTCCCCTGTTCCAGTGTTCCCATATATCAAAGTTTATCCGACTAGACACCCTTAAGCTATTAACAAATTTTCAGCTTGCTATTAATCAACTTTTTTTTCGTACGCAGGATCCAGACCTATTCAGGTAGATGACGTAATGATAATTGAAACAGCCATAGAGCAATTCAATTTAACAAATACAACTATTGTTGTAGGTGAATATGTAGACTTGCTCGTATTACTCACTGCTCGAACTCCAATCGAAAAAACTATCTTTTTTTAAAACCTGGAGAAGCTGGCTCAACACCAATCGGAAATATATTCATCGAAAAGTTTATCTACTTTTGCAAAGTGTCCAAATCATATACTATTTTTACACGCAATAACTGGCTGTGATACGACATCGGTATTTTTCAGGAGCGGTAAAACGACTGTTTTTAAAATGTTTGAAAAACAAGATTTACTTGAATGAGCTGAAGTTTTTAAAAAAACTAATTTAACTCCACAAGAAGTTATTTCCAACGGAATTAGCTTTCTTCTCTCTATGTATGGAGCGCCTAAAAAACTACGCCCAAGTGCAGTTATCTTGTCTTCCTCCAATCTCAGCGGCTGCTCATTAACATCTTTTTCGGGTATATTACCAAGTTAAAGTGTGGCTTGGCTATCAGCTAAATCCAAAAGACTGGGGATGGAAATTAGTCGACAGTTCATTAGAACCAATTCAAACTTTACTCCCACCTGCGCCGGAAAAAACTCCTGAACACAATTTTTTGCAACTGTAAAAAGGGATGTAGCGCTAAATGTGGTTGCAAAAAAGTTGGACTGTTTTGTTCGGTAGCATGCACTAATTGTGCTTTTTAGATTCCCTCCAAAAATATTAATTATTCCTAAAAACTAGATAACATATTTTCTATATTTAGTGCTGAAGCTATTGCAATCTACGAAGCTTTGACGGATGTAAGTCAGTCTACAATAATTGATTCTGCAATAATTATATCGGACTCCTTGTCTGTTTTAAATTCCTTGGTTTTGACTAAGTACCCAAGTTACTCCTCCAATTATATCATATATGCAATCAAAAAACGCTTTTTGGAACATAAAGTTAATAAAAAGATTCATTTTGTTTGGGTTAAAGCACATATCGGTCTTGAATATAATGAGCATGTTGATATGCTGGCGAAAAAAAGTGTAAAAAATGGCTTGCCTAATAAACATCCTGTAAGTTTTTGTGATGCAGTCTCTTATATTAAAATGAAATACCTCAAAATTTGGAATGAATGTTGGTCTCATCATACTTATACCAACCCTTCTAGGTACTGTAGTATACAAAAGAAAATACCGAATAGAACGTGGTTCCAGCCATATAATTATTCAAGAAAATACATCACAACTATAACACGTCTTCGTTTTGGTCACGTCTGTTATCCCACACACCTGCATAAAATTCGTGTTCTCGAAAATGATCGATGTCCAAATTGTGATAAAAAAATGTGATTTAGATCATATTTTTTTGAATGCCAAAAATATAAGAATGAAACAGATCGATTTATTCAGCAGCTACATAGACTTAAGATACCAGCTCCGTTTAATATCCTTAGTATATTAGCCAATGGACAAGAGAGTATGTATAATGCGTTGGTGATGTTTCTGTCAAGTACCAAAATAGTTTTGTAGTGTAATATGGTGAGCAACTTGGACAGTCCACAGCAAGGCGGCTTTCGAATTGAGTAGGGAGCCGCGGAAGATAAAAACAAAGAAAAAACTTGCTATGGAACTTTGAGGACCTCGCCGTCTTGTTTATTATTATTCTTATTTTATTATTCTTATCTTATTTTTATTGTTATTAAATTTTTGCAGATCGTTTTTGAACACACCTATGAAGTTGAAAGGAGGCTATAATTAGCTTACCTTAGCTTAGTACCATCTCTTTATTTCAGTACATAAATTACCTCTCAACAGCTATTGAACTAATTTTTCTTCGTTATTGATATTTTATGGACTTACGGTCTTTAAATATGTAATCTTCTTAATATAGTAGTCATGTTGTGACTGGCTGATTGACATAAAGTCCATTCCATTAAAACAAAAAAAGCAAGCACTAATTGTCAAAACCGGTCGTGCTCCAATGTTGAATCACCAACAATTGAGGATTCATTTGATTCTATCGAGGAGCCATGCGATGTGTCGTTATTGGGGCAATTTACTTGCACCCTGGATGAACAAGGAGAAGAAGAAGAAGAACAAGAAGAAGAACTAGAAGGTGAAGAAGAAGAACAAGGAGAAGAGGAAGTAGAAGTATTAGAAAATTATGAACCAGTTGGATAAATTTCCCTTTTTTTTTAATTTATACAGCTTTTTATACCTTTTATCATTTTTAACCCTTGCCAATCTCAATTATTCAATAGCTTCAAATTAAAGCCCAGCTACACACTACGTCTTACCTGTGCAGTTCAAAACTGTGCAGGTATGACGGAACAAAAAGACGGTATACCGTACGTTGTTTACACGTGAAGACTACTGGAAACTGGACTGCGCAAACTTCAGTCTTTCGAGAACTCGACACGATGAGCAGCACGGAAGAGGTTTTTTTAATGGAAGCGTATTGTATTGTTTATTAATACAAAAGCAACAAACAAACAACGACGCTGTAGAAGTAAGTGGAGTAAAATTAAGTGGCTCCTGCGGAGAAACATATATTCACATGTTAACTTAATTTAAGACTTGAGAGAAGATCCTGAAGACTGGCTTGGTTATCTTAGAATGGATGAAACAGCCTATACTGATTTACTGCGTCTGGTGACACCCATAATTAAAAAAGAAGATAATGTTATGCGCCATCCTAAATCTCCTCATGAAATATTATCCTGTACGTTAAAGTTTCTAGCAACTGGTAGAGCTTAAAAATTGAAGCGAATGCTTCATTTTTATTATTCCTGTCGGAATATTCTCTACTCTTCACCTTCCATGATGCCGACAAAGATTTGTATAAGTCTATAAATTCAGTTAAGAATTGTTTGGAAACACTTCTTATGCCGCTAATTTCGCCTGGTCTTGGTCTATCCACCTTCAAAACTTTTGCGGAACTGAAGAACGGACTGAACTTCCGGCCACACGTTCAAGTAAAACTGTAGCACCTAAAACTGCACAGGTAAAATCTTCAACATGTCGACGAGAGTACCTACAAGCCGCGCTTAGAGGCCTGCGCGCGATACCGTCTTGCCGTCTATACACACGCTCTTACCTGCACAAACGAATCTCTGCAGGCATGCTCTCAGGCAAGACGTACTGTGTAGCCGGGCCATTAAACAGAATCATAACAGATCCGTGGAATAGGCCTACTGGGGAAACCACGTTAAAAAAACGCGCTAAGGACACTACCTCAAAGGTGGTGTGGAAACGTGTGCGGATATTATGACGATTACAACTTTTTGAATCGTTGTATCTCAAAAACGGTGGCTCTTAGGAAAAAAAGTAAGACATTTTTTATAGATAATTACCCAATCTACATTTTTTGTTAGACCTAATTTTATGATAAAACTTACCGTTTCGCTGAAAATCGCTAAAAACTATATTTGGTGACTTTTGACCCCGCGTAAATTTTTTAGCTCGGGTCGGATTTATGAGGACTTTTTAGATTTCATTTATGATGGTATTTTGAACAATCCTGCCAATTTTCAGCTTGATGGTAATTTTTGTAACCTCGGATGTGTAAGTTGACCGGAGTAACTACGGTCTGGAAATTATACGAAGCGACAAATTCTTAAAGTATGGACAATTACGGTGTAGAAAGGAAGGACGCGCGTAAGGCCATAGCCGTCAAGGTGTTTGGATAAATATTTATAGCAATTTTATTAATTTTAATATTTAATTTTGTAAGCACCTCAAAAATAGTTTGAAAATAGACACCAAAAATTTAAACTTTGTACATTATTACAAGTAAATAAGTTAAATCATTTACGGTTTCAAATACACCAGAATCGAAATAAAATTCACCAAACAGCATCATCAAATAATGCATAAAAATATTATACCTATGTGTGTTCCCAAAAATATTAGTAACACAATCAAATTTCGACTTAATTTCTTGGTGAAAACTCACGAAAATATTGTTGTTACCAGAAAACCCGTCGATCCCAGTAGCCACGCTAGCAGACAAGCGGGCACCCGAAACCCATCTTTGTTGGTCGAATTCTCTACAGGTCTGGAGAAGGTTCGCGACCAAATTGTATTTGTTTACTTTCGCATGTCTGTACCTTTGTTCTATTTCTTCAGGAACGTTCTGGATTTATTACCTTAGGTAAACATATGAGTTAGTTCTGATTGTACAGTTCAGTTGACTGTTCAGTTACGCAGGCCTCTGGCGGCTACAGTAAAATTACGACTGTGAAGAGGAAGATGATGAAGACAAACTTGACCAGCTTGTTAATATGATGAAAGGTATTACATCCAAGAAAACGAAAACAATAAGGTGCTGGAATTGTGGTAAAATGGGACACGTAAGAATTTCATGTAAGTACCCTAGGTACAACACAAATGAAGAGACTCACCAGCAGGAAAACTAGAACGGGTCGGTCTTAAGGAGACAGCTTCGACCCGAAACTTTTCGAAAGACCCTCTCATACTAATAGCTTTTTTGAAATGCCGTGAAGATACTCTATATGTATACGGAGAATAAATGGTAAAAAGTATACATTGTTGGTGGATACCGGGGCGACCAGGACCATTATACGACCGTCATTTAAAAACAGCCGTAAGAAACTTTTACCAACCAGGTTGCTACTGCAGACTGCTACAGATGAAAATGCAAACATTCTTGGAGAAATCAAAATACAATTAGGAATTGGGATAGAAAAGTTCGTCGATACTGTCATAGTTGCTGACATCGAAGAGGATGTTATAAAGGAATGGACGTAATAAATTTGTATGGATTTCAATTGGATTTTAAGAATAGGATAATCAAAGTTGGCAACGAGAATGCTCTATGCACATTAGCACAGAGTGCTAATAACATTAGAATGCCACATGACCGCACTGTGCAAGCAGCCATTAAAGAATATACAATTGTGCCTGCAAGGAGTGAAACGATCATAGTAGCGCGGCTGCAGGGAATAGGGAACTTGCACTAAAAATTTTTTTTGCATAAAATTGTTAATTTATGTTTTAAAATGTTATATTCAAAATATTACGTCTTAACAATGAATAGTGTACGTACAACATCTAATCAAAGTTCCGCGCCTAAAATTTTCGTTTTAAACAACTTCAAAAGCGAGACCTGGGGTCTGACGTCACAGGCCACTCGTATCGTTTGTCCGTTCGGGGTGGGCCATTGCATTTAATGCAGTTTGCCCATAGATAAATAATATAGTTGAAATATCTTGTTTTACTCTGTGGCAAAAATGATTTTTTCTGTGACAGGCAAAATATTAACATTTTCAATGGGAAAATACCCAGTAGCTGGCTGTATACCATAATTAAAAAATCATACAGAAGTAAAAAACTTCATTTGTACAATGGTATAAAAAGTTTATTAAAAACTATTAAAAATCATCCAAAAGGATCTGCAAAACGTTTTCGATCTAGATCAGATCATCTTCAGTGCGTTCTGCCTAGTACATGTAACTAGCAACCTTATGAAAATGGTGACATCGAGAAATATGGTTTACATTTTAAATCTATAATATTTATATTAATATTATTAATATTAATTTTGCCGGTAGCAGGTAGGAACTCCTTTTGGATAGTCCTATCAGGGAAATTGAATCAATCCCTGCCTTCTGCAGATTCCAGGTGTTTCCTGACCCGGGAAACTAGTACCTGCTAAGGGTCCCCTGTCCAGGGTCACGGATGAAGCCCACAACGGCATCCAGGGCGGAAAAGAAGGTCTTCACAACGGTCTGGAGGACGGAGGTGGCAGCCCCCTGGTTTTAGGGCTTGTATAAAATCGAACCTGGAAATCGGCAGCTGGTTTTTCAGTATCTGTATTGAGCGGAAGTCATTTAGGCCAGAACGGTCAATACAGAATAGTACTCGGTGCGGTGGCAACCACTTAAACAGCGTGTACACAGCGGTGTAGAAAGCCAAGGGAATGACTACTACACTATTTTTCCCAGGTTAATCAATATGGCTGAGGAAATAAACGATGGCCCCGAGTACGGGCGCTTCTTAAATGGGGCAGGGGTGCGAAGAATCTCCCGCTTGGCCAAATTTGATATACAGAGAAGTTGTAGAATAGGCACATGGAATGTGCGGAGTTTATATGAACCAGGAAAAACACACAATGCCATAAATGAGATGAAAAGGCTGCAAATATCAATTCTGGGTATCAGTGAAATGCGATGGCCCGGATCTGGCCAATGCCATGTGGATGATCATGAAGTATATTATGCAGGAGAAGAGAGTAATTACCATCGTCATGGTGTAGGATTCATAGTCTCAAACGAGGTTAGCAAATGTGTTAGAGCGGTATGCCAGGTATCTGAACGAGTCATAATGATTCAGTTGAACGCGAAACCCAGAAACATAAATTTAATACAAGTGTATGCACCGACAGCGGAAAGTGAACTGGAAGAACTTGACAAGTTCTACGCCGATGTAAAAACTGTTACCGACCAACTCAAGACTAGAGATCTCACCATTCTGATGGGTGACCTTAATGCTAAGATAGGAAAAGGCAGACAAAGTAATATTATTGGCTGTTATGGACTGGGCGATAGAAATGAAAGGGGAGACTATTTCGCAGATTTTTGCAAAGAACATAATCTATGTATAATGAATACCTTTTTCAAATTACCTAAAAGGAGATTATATACGTGGAAATCTCCAGCAGATACCCCCAATAATATCGTAAGAAACCAAATTGACTACATAACCATCAGTGAGCGTTACAGAAATGCAGTAAAGTCTGTAAAAACCTATCCTGGCGCCGATGTGCCATCTGATCACAATCTATTGTTAGCCGAAATAAAATTAAAACTTAAACGGATAAAACAACCACGATCCTCTAACAAACTGGATACCGATTTTATTAGAAACAACAGTCAGGGGATTTCAAACAATTTAGAGAGCAATTTTGAGAATAGCGAACAACAAGAATCCATCGAGGATCATTGGAACCAAATCAAAACGATTATAAACAACTCAACTCCAAACTTCAAAGAGAAAAATCAAAAGAAGCAACAGTGGATGAACGATGAGATTTTGAATTTGATGGAAAAAAGACGCAAATTTAAGAATCAAAACATCGAAATGTATAAACGCATTAATAAAGAGATAAGGACTAAAATACGAGCGGCAAAAGAAACATACTTTGAAAAAAAATGTTTAGAAATTAAAGAGTTGCAGAGAAAACATGATTCATTTAATATGTATAAAAAAATAAAAGAACTCACCGGTCAGAACAAAAAACATGCAAATAACATCGTTGATAGAGACGGAAAACTGATTATCACTGATTTGGATAAAATAGACAGATGGAAAGAATACATTGAGGAACTGTTTAATGATGAAAGGCCCGAGCTTGAAATTAACGAAGTAGTTACAGGACCTGACATAACTATGGACGAAATTGAACAAGCAATAAGATTAGCAAAGACCAGAAAAGCGACGGGACCAGACGAAATACCGAATGAAATAATAAAGCTCTTCGAAAATTCAGGTAAAAGATCTCTCCTTCATCTTTTTAATAAAGTTTATCAAACTGGCTATATACCAACGGATTGGCTGCTGTCGACTTTTGTGACGATACCTAAAAAGGCAAACGCGAAAAGATGTAGTGACTACCGCACCATTAGCTTGATGAGTCATGTTTTAAAGATATTTCTACGAATTTTGCACTCTAGGATGTACCAAAAAATAGAAGAACAGCTTGGTGATACACAGTTTGGATTCCGCAATAACCTTGGGACCAGAGAAGCACTGTTTAGTATTCAGGTTATGGTACAGAGATGCAGAGATGTCGGACATCCGGTTTATATGTGTTTCATTGACTTTGAGAAGGCCTTTGATCGGGTAAAACATACGGAAATGATTGCTATTCTTCAGAAAGTGGGTATTGATGATAAAGACCTACGCATTATCAAAAATCTTTACTGGCATCAACGTGCAAACATCAGGATTGGCTGGGACACGTCTGAAGAACTTCAAATACGAAGAGGAGTAAGGCAGGGCTGCATTTTGTCCCCACTAATATTTAACATCTATTCTGAGTTTGTTTTTAATAAAGCAGTGGATAATGCTCAATGTGGTATCAAAATGAATGGAGTCAATATTAATAATTTGAGATATGCGGATGACACGGTGTTAATTGCGAGCAATTATGAAGAACTTCAACATCTGATTAATAGGATTACCACAACGTGTGATGAATATGGACTCAAGCTAAACACCGCAAAGACCAAGGTGATGGTTGTCAGTAAGACGCCAATACAACCGGAAGTAGTAACAGCTTATGGTGAACAATTAGAAAGAACTAACAGTATCACCTACCTTGGTTGTAATCTAAATGAGAACTGGGACATGAGCAAAGAAATTAGAATACGTATAGAGAAGGCCAGAGCTGCATTCTTTAAGATAAAGAAACTTTTATGTGGAAACAACATTACTTTGAATCTTAAAATTAGATTAGTGAGATGTTATGTGTTCTCTACTCTTTTGTACGGTGTCGAAGGTTGGACTTTAACAGATACTCTTCTCAAGAAATTGGAAGCCTTTGAAATTTGGGTATACCGAAGAATCCTACGAATAAGTTGGGTGGATAGAGTTCGTAACGAAGTTGTTTTGCACCGGATGGGAAAAGTCACAGAAGTCGTCAGAACAGTTAAAAATCGAAAACTTGAATATTTTGGCCATGTTATGCGACACCCAGAGAGATATAATATACTCCATTTAATAATACAAGGCAAGGTAGACGGAAGAAGAGGGCCAGGTCGAAGAAGAACGTCATGGCTTAAAAACCTGAGAGAATGGTATAACAGATCCTCTGCATCCCTTTTCCGAGCTGCCGTTAACAAAATTACTATAGCCAATTTGATAGCCAACGTTCGATAATCGAGCACGGCACATGAAGAAGAAGAATATTTATAGCGACTCCAAGTCGATGTTAAAGGATTAATTTATATGTTAGGAGTGCTCAAAGGGCAACATGGTTCCCTACTCGATAAAAAATCGTGGTTCTTGCCAGTTCAATGGACACAGACCAACCGGTTGGTCAGACACAGGTTGGTCAGACACAGGTTGGTCAGACACAGGTTGGTCTGTGTCCATTGAACTGGCAAGAACCACGATTTTTTATCGAGCAGATAAAAAACGTTTTGCAGATCCTTCTGGATGACTTTTAATAGTTTTTAATAAACTTTTTATACCATTGTACAAATGAAGTTTTTTACTTCTGTATGATTTTTTAACATTTTATCTCTGTTGACATGTATCAAAAAGTTCTTTTTTATGAAATTACTCTGCTCGTTTCTTGTGTTGAAGAACAAAGAAGAAACAAGTAACTTAAAAATAAACAAAACTTTTAGTAATAAAAGTAAGAGTAACTAAAAAGTATTGGTGCTACTATAGTATGCGGTCTACAGTCGGGTTTCTACTATAGCTTGCGGTCTACCGAGGGATGCGGTGTAAGTATAAGCTGAGATGATAAAGATATTAACTTGTAAAATTACAATAATGATTCTTCTTATTTATGCGTATTATTAACTTTGTAAAGAAGGATTTTGTGGCTGCTAATCACCATAATCTTTTCTCAGAAGGCTTTGAACACAATAATGAAAGGCTCCAGTAGGTACTAATAAACATTACAATAAAATATAATCTTTATTATAATGCAAATTACACCGTAATCTTTTCCAGGATATACGAAATCCTTCGATTAGAGGTAGGTAGATCAAACCCACGGGGTAAACCGTATACGTACGATAATATAATGGTACCAAACTATTGTTATAAACGGTTTAAACATGCTTATTAATAACTCTTACTTATTTGCCTTGACACCTCGCATTTCTCTAATAGAATAGCTTTTACTACTTTTTATAAAAGTTGCCACGATGAAGACATCAACGGTAGGTAAGTTAGTCAGATTGACCTTTTGAAAAACCCTCGTCCGTCATATTATGCGTTTTAAACTCTTTACAAGGTAGCACTCAACTTTATCAATTTCAGTTTAAAACTAAGCTGATTGGGGAACTACTTATTATAATATATAAGATGAACATAAATAATACCTAGAAATTTTTCATTAAAGACGATTAAAATGTAATATACCCGTGATACCTACCTTAATCGCGTTGTTTCCGCCGGTTCACCGTGGCCGGTGACGTCGAACCAATAGAAGGACGTTCAAGAGCCTCCTAAGATATTTGAATTTTATAGCATTTTCAAAACGTCGTAATTAGCGTACGGGTTAAAAATATTTGTTTTTTTCGCATGCAAGCGTTTTAAGATCATGTTACCTTATGTTTTTTAATATCATTTTAATATTTAAAATTTTTTGCAAGTTCCCTATTGTGGAAGAAGGAACACCTGTTAAGACGCCTTGGAACCACGACGAGGAGGTTGGCCGAGGAATCATAATTGGAAAGGAATTGGTTACATCTGTTAAATAAATTCCTAGAAGACTGGTTAATGTCAATGACTACCCAGTGACTTTTAAGATAGAGACAAAAGTAAGAACTTGTGTACCCTGACGTTTATAATCCGTCAGACGACAACATCCGAACATTCCAACGACAAGTTCGATCAAATGGTTGCAGGCCAGTCGCGAAATCAGGTGGACAAAAGAAAAATATCGGCATTTCTTTGGCGGTATCGTGACATCTTTGTACCGAAAGGAGGAAAAACGGGAAGAACTACCGTTGTCAAACAGCTTGACAATTACCGCAGGCGAAGAGAGAGGAGGCTGAAAGGATTGTTCAGGAAATGAAGAAAGACGGGGTATAGAACCTTCTACGAGCTTATGGGTCTCCCTGGTAGTCCTGGTCAAGAATAAAGACGGAACTACGAGGTTCTGAGTGGACTACCGTTTGTTGAACAATGTTACCAAGAAAGATAATTATCCTCTGTCTCGGATCGACGACACATTGGCTGAATGGTTGACGAATTGTACACATATTTATTTCTGGCTGACATTTTTGGCCAATATATGCTGCGATAATTTTCGTCTGCAGATAAATTTTTGAATTCGTATAAAAGGTGAATAATATAAATTTATCATTTTTGTTTATTATCCCAGATTTAACCATATGGCTCTCACTTTCTCTAAGGGGAATTCATTCATCCCAGATACGGTATCGAAAGGATTGAGCTCTGGAGGAGCTCTCTCCGTGTTATCGAGTCCTAGGTGACTTGGTATATTAGAGAATCACCCAAAAGTTTTCGTACACATCTAGACGTTGAGGGTAGTACAGCTTTCTGCATGGTCTCATAGAGATGCTCATTCACTCATTCAGACTTGTCTATTTATGTTTTCTAGGAGGTTCTTTGGAATGGCTTCAGTAGTTGAGGGAATAATAGGTATTAGCTGAGTTATTTCCATTTTCCATTGTCTGCGTATTTGAATTTCCAGGTCATTGTTGTAACGATAGAGTCGCTAGTGGACACCGAACGAGCATCGAACAAACTTCGTCCCACCAGAGTTCCCACCACTACCGATGAATACTAGGAGATGGTCCGTCGGAATTATATTTATTAGAGGTCGAAGTAACAGAAAGTTAGTTCCAGCTGGAGAATTGATCTGGCAGAAACTCACTGACCACAAGAAATTGCGTGGTGGCCAACCGGCTTCCAACGGATCGAGTTGGAGCCAACCGGAGTCTTACGAAGAATTTATCTAATAGACTCACTGGTTTAAACTAGATTACTGAGCTAGTGGAAACCAATCGGGCCGAGATGAATTGAGTCGAAGCCAGCCTCGGAGCGATTCAAAATTGATGAATCGCTCGCGATGATTTCGCATCTTGGAGATTTGTCGATATGTGTGTGAAGATAGTGTGTGTCGATACTAACATGATTCAGAATTGATGAATCGCTCGCGTCTAATGAAATCGTGTAGGTATTCAACAAATGCTTCCAACTTATTGTCGATATGTACTAACACTGTCACTGTATTTTAATATCAGTAGGTAAATACAATTTTGTTTTTCTTTTTGATAACTGTCAAGGGGACTTCCTTCGAACAGGGGTGAAGGATAGAATATAATTTCATTATTTTGTTACATTGATTTTATTTTGTATTGTGATAAAAATAATATATTTTTATTTTAATTAAACCTGCATCTTACTAAGTCTGTTGTCCGAAAGATCTATCTATTAGGCAGGCCGCACATCAAAGAAACATGAAACGTAAATGGACGAAAAGTATTATTTATTATTGGATAGACAGTTCCGCCCTTGCTCAATGACGGGAAAAAACAAGCATCAAAAATACACAACATATATTTGTCAGATTGTCATTAAAATTATTAGATTGATTGTCATATTATAAAATCACATTTTTTAACAATTTGTAATTAATTTTTTAGCTGAATACAAGAAGTTTTTAATATAATATATTACAGTCCATTCTATCAGAAGTTTGTCCATAACATTTGGTACCTTCGAGCCCGAGAAGCATAAAATTGTGTCCGATCGAACCCGATGATTGAGACAATGGTCTAATAGATCCAGATGGGTATGAAGATTATTGGTTTTTGAAGAATTTATGATTCAGCCAGATTGGATCCGCTCTGCCGATTGAATTAAATGTGAGGTTTTTCCATTTATTATCTTGATTGTTCTTTGTTTATCCTTCATATTTATTTCCTTTCAACAAAGTGCCAATAAATTATTAGATTTTTGAGGATTTTGGGGTTCAATTAAAAATTTTGATTTTGCGCATTGAATAGTTGATTTATAACCTATAATTTTATTTAGCTAAAAAATAATTACTTATTAGATTGATTTGTACACCTTTGTGTGTATGCAAATATGTATTTGAGTTGATTTGGAGTATTAGTTTGTGGAATGCTATACGATTTCTGATTATTATTAGTAGATATTGCTATTATTATTGGATTTATTTAAATATAAATGATTATAGGACCATAGCCAATATTCGGCTAAGTTTGATTATTAGATAAAAGACAGATTTAGATTTGACTTTTATTAGTTGATTGATTAGCGTTGATTTTTGAGTTCGTACAATTAAATAATATTATTTGCTACGTATTTTGATTAATATAAAGCTAAAAATGCCTATGAAAGCTTCTGATTTTCGTCAATTATATCGCAAAAGAGATATAATTGAACAAAGATTAAACAATTTTATTAAATTTATAGAGTCGATGACAAATATCGCGATTAATGATTTAAGCGAAGACCATTTTTCGCAAATAGAATGGAATACTGAAAGAACTGAAAGTTTAGTTACGGAATTTGATGAAATCCAAATGTCAATTGAATTAAATTGTCAGGATCAAGATATTCAGCAAGAGTATGCGAAAAGACAACGATTAGATACTATATTTTCAAAAACTTTGTCTAAAGCAAGAACGATTTTAAAAAGAAAATGTTCCGATTCATCCAGTTCAGAGTCGAAAAGGTTAGATATAAATCATGAATATAGTGGATTAGAAGGTGTCAAATTACCTCCTATTCAGTTACCTGTCTTTCATGGGGACTATTTGAAGTGGATTGAGTTTAAAGATACTTTTGAAGGGTTAATTCATAATAATAAAGTATTGGCAGATATTCAAAAATATCATTATTTACGTGCGAGTTTAAAAGGTGATGCATTGAAAATTATACAAAGTTTAGATTTTTCTGCACAAAATTACAATTCTGCATGGCAGACTCTATGCAACAGATTTGACAACTCTCGGATGTTAGTAAACAATCATTTAAAAGCTCTTTTTGAGATTGAAAATTTAAATAAAGAATCTGCATTAGGTCTTAGAAGCATGATAGATTCAGTTAAAAAGCATTTATTCGCTTTAAAATCACTTCAACTACCGACTGAACATTGGGATGCTATTATGGTGTATTTGGTAAGTGGTAAATTGGATAAATTTAGTTCTAGGGAATGGGAAAAAAGAAAAATAGATAATTCTTTGCCAAGTTTAAACGAATTTCTTGAATTCTTGAAGAATCGTGCTGATTTTTTGGAAACTATAGAGTTAAGCAATGTGACAGAACCGGATTATAAATCTAATTACCAAGATAAACGCTCTAGATCTCTGCTAACTAGTAAAAGCAGAAGTTGTAATTTTTGTAAACAAAATCATTTGATTTACCTATGTGAAGAATTTCTTAAACTTTCAGTAGCCCAAAGATGGGATAAAATAAAACAATTAAATTTATGCCGAAATTGTTTATGTACCGGACATTCCTACAAACAATGTAAATCGTTCGGTTGTAAGATATGTAAAGCCAAACACAGTTCTCTTTTACATGAAAATAAATCATCTGATATTCATGTTAAAGAAAACAGTTCAATTAATTTCAACCCGAACAATGATTCCGAGAATGAACCAAATAAAGTTAAGTTGTCAACTAATACTTCAGAAAATAATGTTAATAGAAATGAGATTGTTTTAAAAAATAATTGTTCAAATAATGATTATGTACTGTTGAGTACTGCTAAAGTTAGAGTATATGATAGATACGGAAATACTCATATCGCACGAGTAATCCTAGATTCAGGGAGCCAATCATGTTTTATTACAGAGGATTTTCTAAGTAAACTCGATTTAGACACAAATAGAGCAAATATTTGTGTTTCAGGAATTAATAATTCCGTTTCATCTTTAAATAAAAAATGTCAATTAAAAATTGGTTCTATATTAAACAATTTTAAGTCAAATTTACATTGCATAGTGGTGCAACAGATTACTGAGAATTTGCCAACTTATACTTTTAATGTCTCAAATTTCTCAATACCCCCTAATATAACTTTGGCAGATGATTCATTTAATGTAAGCAGTAAGGTAGATATGTTACTTGATGCTAGTTTGTTTTGGGATATAATGTTATATGGTCGCATAGATCTTGGAAAGAATTTACCCTCCCTCCAAAATACTGTTTTTGGTTATATTGTGGTTGGTAAAGTTCCATATCCAACAAAAAATCATATTAGATGTCATTTTTCACAAATATTTAGTAGTGATGATTTACAATTAGAGAAATTTTGGTCTGTTGAAGAGCCAAAGTCTCATATTTCTTATTCAAAGGATGATGTTTATGTTGAAAATCATTTTAAAAATTCATTTTCTCGATCAGAAACTGGTCAATTTATTGTTAAAATTCCCTGGAAGGAACATCCTTCTGTCCTAGGCGATTCTAAACAATTAGCTGTTAAAAGATTATTGTATTTAGAGGATAGATTTAAGAAATGTCCCGAACTTAAAAATGGTTATTTAAATTTCATGAAAGAATATTTAGATTTAGATCACATGTCAATTGATTATAATTTAGATGCGGAAGGCACCACAGAACCTAATTATTTTTTACCACATCATGGTGTTATCAAAAATGAAAGCCTGACAACCAAACTCCGTGTTGTTTTTAATGGTTCTGCCCCATCGACTAATGGGAAGTCATTGAATGATATCCAATATTCAGGACCAGCAATTCAAAATAATATTTTGAGTATTTTGATTAGATTTAGACAACATGCAGTTGTTGTTGTTTCCGACATCAGCAAAATGTATAGGATGATACTTGTTCATCCCGATGACAGAAGAATGCAAAAAATTGTCTGGAGGAATAGTCCTTCTCAGCCAATTTCAATTTATAATTTAAAAACCGTAACATATGGCACTACCAGTGCGCCATATCTAGCCATTAGGTGTATCCAGCAATTGTCATTTGATAATAAAATCAAGTTTCCTGAAGCAAGTGAAATTATTCTGAGAGATTTTTATGTTGACGATCTCATTACTGGATTTTCAAGTGAGGCTGAAGCTATTAAAAGATGTGATGAAGTGGTCAAAATATTGAAGTCAGCTTGTTTTAATTTAAGGAAATGGTCTTCAAACAGCCAATTGGTATTAGATCACTTTAAAGATTATTCCGATCCTTTAAAAGTACTTAATTTAGGAGATCACGAGTGTATTAAAACTCTTGGTATTCAATGGTCTAGTAAGTTAGATATTTTCAGTTTTTATGAAAACTTATGATCCCTTAGGTTTAGCCAGTTGTTGTATAATCCTAGTAAAAATTATGATTCAATCTCTTTGGTCGTTAAAACTTGATTGGGATTCCGAAGTCCCCTTTGATTTGTGTGATAAATGGAAAAAGTTCCAGTCTAAGTTATGTCACTTAAATGATTTAAGAATTCCACGGTGCGTTCTGAGTAATAAACCTAAAATAATAGAATTACATGGATTTAGTGATGCTTCACAATACGCATATTGTGCAACAATTTATACTCGATGCATTGATTCACAAGGTTCTATAAATGTTCATTTGTTATGTGCTAAGACTAAGGTCGCCCCAGTCAAAATATTGACTATTCCTCGATTAGAATTGTGTGGTAGCTTATTATTGGTCCAACTTATGAAATCTGTTTCAGATTCTGTTACTTTTCAGTACACTCCATATTATTGGTGTGATTCACAAATTGTTTTGCATTGGCTCAATAATGACCCAGCAAACCTTCAAGTTTTTGTTGGAAACCGTGTTGCAGAAATTCAAAGATGTACTACAATTGAAAATTGGAATTATGTTAGCTCGTCTGAGAATCCTGCAGATATTGGTAGTAGAGGAATTTTGCCAGACCAATTAGCTCACTGTAAGCTCTGGTTTAATGGCCCTCAATTTTTATCAACAGATTTTGATAAAACTAAGTTCTATGATTTACTTGATATATCAAACCTTCCTGAAATGAGAAAGAAATCTAAGGCATTAGTTTCTATAAAAAATGATTTTAATTCACTTTTTTATAAATACTCGAATCTGAACAAATTAATTAGAATTATGGCTTATTGTAGAAGATTTGTTAATAATTCAAAGTCAAAGTCTAATAGTAGAAGGTATGGCCCGATTTCAGCAATCGAATTTACTGATTCAGAGGTTTTTCTTGTTAGATTAGCTCAGACAGAAAGTTTTGTTGAAGAAATTTCATTATTAAATAACGGTAAAGACCTTTCGTCAAAGAGTAGATTATTACCTTTAACGCCTTTTCTAGATGAAACTGGATTATTGAGAGTAGGAGGACGTCTTAGAAAATCTTCTAGGAATTATGATGGGAAACATCCCTTACTATTAGATAAGATTCATGTTTTAAGCAAACTAATATTGAGACATGAGCATGTGCAACTTCAACATGCAGGTCCACAACTCTTGTTAGCGACAGTTCGTCAAAAATTTTGGATAATTGCGGGAATGTCCCTAGCTAAAACAGTTGTAAGGAATTGCATTAGATGCTATCGGTTTAAACCCAAACCTGGTTCTACGATTATGGCTGATTTGCCAGAACATCGTGTTAATATATCACAACCTTTTTTCATAACTGGATTAGATTACGCAGGGCCAGTTACATTAAAGGATAGAAAAGGTCGCGGATGTAAAACGTATAAAGCGTACATATGTTTATTTATTTGCTTCGCCACGAAAGCAGTACATTTAGAATTAATTAGTTCTTTGACATCTGAAGCTTTCATGGCAGGCCTTAGAAGATTTGTTTTTAGACGCGGTAAACCCGGGCATCTGTATTCAGATAACGGTACAAGTTTTGTAGGTGCCAAAAATGAACTAAAAATTTTGTATGATTTCATTAGAAAATCAGAGGATGAAATTGTCACCTCTTGCGCAGCTCAGAATATTATATGGCATTTCATTCCTCCTAGTACTCCAAATTTCGGGGGATTATGGGAAAGTAATATAAAAGGGGTAAAATATCATTTATCTCGTATTATTGGTCAAACCCTTCTAACTTATGAAGAATTCTGTACATTTTTAATTCAGATTGAAGGCACTTTGAATTCACGTCCTTTATATGCTCTATCATCTGATCCTAACGATTACACTCCTTTAACTCCCTCACATTTTTTAATCGGAAGACCGATGACCGCTGTCCCTGATCATACGTTTCAAGGAGAGATAAAAATAAACCAATTGTCCAGATTCCAACTGATTCAGAAATTGTTGCAAGACTTTTGGAAGCAATGGTCAAAGATTTACCTGAATGATCTCCAACAACGTCATAAATGGAGAAGTAGTACTTCCACCATTCAAGTCGGATCTTTAGTGCTCTTAAAATCTGACAATTTGCCCACTTGTCAGTGGCAGTTAGGAAGAATAGTGTCTGTTCACCCTGGTGATGATGGTGAAATTCGAGTGGTAACTGTTAAAACCGCTCATGGACTTTATAAACGAGGAATAACTAAAATTTGTCCATTACCATTAGCTGAGACTTGTTTCTAGTGTTCCTCATTAACTTAGGTGATTTGTGTTTGAACGGTCTTGGAGCTGTTCAAGGCGGGGAGTATGGACGAAAAGTATTATTTATTATTGGATAGACAGTTCCGCCCTTGCTCAATGACGGGAAAAAACAAGCATCAAAAATACACAACATATATTTGTCAGATTGTCATTAAAATTATTAGATTGATTGTCATATTATAAAATCACATTTTTTAACAATTTGTAATTAATTTTTTAGCTGAATACAAGAAGTTTTTAATATAATATATTACAGTCCATTCTATCAGAAGTTTGTCCATAACAGTAAATCACGTTTCATGGAAATAAAACACTACTAAATAAATAAACGTCTGACCATTTATGAAACTCTCCGAAAATAAAAATGTTTTATGAGCATGGATCACACTCGTTTCATTGGTAGGCGGACTTCAAGATTTGTTTAACCGTGTTTTATTTTCATGAAACGTGTTTTACGTTTCATGTTTCATGTTTTACGTTTCATATTTCGTTGGTGTGCGGCTTGCCTTACACTGTACTTGGCAATCTTTTTCTTATTGTTGTTAGGTATAGCCACATTAATTAGTGTTGTTTGTCTATTGAGATCTAGTCTATTATATGCTACTGTTTGTGAGTACAGTGCGATTCCGATAGAGCTTGTAGTTGTCATTCGTAGGTATACTCTCAAGAACGTATTGATAATAAGGAAAATGGTCGATTAGAATTAGTTCCAGTTTTATATAAATGTATATCTCTTGGTGAAAAATCTTTCCCACTGAATCTGTTCCTTACATTCAGTTGCAGTAAATACCTGGCAGTCCTCGGTAAGATGTTCGATACTTTATTATTTATAATTTATATTTATATTCTACATTATATATTAAACACACCGAAAAAGAGATAGAGCAAAGGATCGTGAAAGGAAAAAGGGTAATTGGATGTCTAAAACCGATGCTATGGTCAAAAGAACTATAAAATCAAAGAAAACATCTTAACTGTAACCCCATCTTTAAAAGTATAGTGTTGTATGGATGCAAAACGTGACAACTGATCTGGTATGGTCAGGTAGAAAGAATGGGCGACGCCAGGCTGCCAAAACAAATTTTAAAATGGATACCAAGTGAAAGAAGGAAGACAAGAAGGCCTAAGCAAGGTAGACAGCATTCAGAAGGCAATGTCGGAAAGGAACCTTCACCTTGGCGAATGGAACAACCAACGAAGCTGGAAACTAGGAACCGGAAGGAGGATAACGCTATAAAAAGCTGGAATAATAAAAAAAATATAATAAAAATATATACATTTCGTTATCCACTTGATTAACTTTTATTTTAATAAACTGCTGGTTGTCGAAATACAACTTCGGTAGTTAGGGGAGTCAAGATAGAACAAAAATATGCATTATTTTGGAAAAATTCAAACAAGCTTATATTTTTCTAAAACTTTTTTTTGTTAGTTTATATACACGTTAAAATAAAATGTTCTACTCACAGATTTTGCCGCTAATTGTTTGTTAATTTTGTTTAAACAATCACACTTGTTTTGTATAAATAATTTTAAAAATATCGTTTAATTCATCATTTTACTTTGATCAAATATGTTTCTATTTTGTTTTTGATTATGCTGAATCTGAATATGGCATTACAATTTGAAAATTCTTATACAGAAGCTCTTATCTCTTATACAGTATGTCTGCGTAGCTAGGAACCATATGGGAAACTTTTTTATTATCAATTTTACGAAAAAAAGTTATTCTTTATAAAATGCTCTGCATAGTCTAAAATCTAAAACTCAACCATCAGATATCAAATTTTATCAATTTTATACGAGGTATATCAAAAATATGAATTTCGTTAAAGAGTAAAGTACCTTTATATTTCAGAATATCAAAAATTGTTAATAAGAAAAGTTGTTTGAAATTAAAAACTATGTTTACTATGTTTAAAAACTGTGTTTAATAAAATTACATCCTTCTAATTGATTTTTTTTAACTTTTTCTCAAATTACGGATACCCATCATCATTTTATTACAATTATGATAACTATTCGATTATCAATTTTACGAAAAAAAGTTATACTTCATAAAATGCTCTACCTGGTCTAAAATCTAAGATACAACCATCAGATATCAAACTTTTTCAATTTTATACGAGGTATGTAAAAAAATATGAATTTCGCTTAACAGTTAAGTGCCTTTATAGTTCACAATATTTCAATTAGAAAGGTGTAATTGAACATTGGAACATAGTTTTTAATTCCAAACAACTTTTCTTAATAACAATTTTCGATATTGTGAAATATAAAGGTACTTTACTCTTGAGTGAAATTCATATTTTTTGACATACCTCGTATAAAATTACTAAAATTTGATATCTGATGGTTGCATCTTCTATACAATTCAAAATATTTTATAAAGAATAACTTTCTTTCGTAAAACTGATAATAAAAAAAGTTATCAATAGGTTCCAAGTTACGCAGACATAGGTAGGTACTGTATAAAAGCTCAATTTTTTTTTTGTTGAACATGTATTATTATTGAAGCTTATTATTAAATGTATTTTAGGTAAGTTTTACAGAAAAAAGTTTTGATCACTTTGTATAAACATTTTTTAGCTGGTAATTTTCGGTTTCTGCATTACATTTTTGTTATGTTTCTTAATTTTATCAAAAATAAATTATTTATTTCATTTCTAAAGTAAAATTAATTTAGTGCATTTTTTTTTATTTAGAAATAACCGCATCAACCACGAAGGTCATCAGCGGGGTAACGAGAATACAATTAATAAGTTTACAAAAGTATGAAATTGTGTACAATTAAATCTTACTTGCTAGGTTACATTTATTAAGGAATTGGAAAAGAGGTTTACAGTCGGTTTGCAGGTTAAGAATGTTTTTCATATTGTTTGAATAACCAGATATAGATTGTCTGTAAGCGGCAAATTCATCACATTCTGTTAGCACATGTTTTATTGATAATGGTATATTACACCTTTTGCATTTTGGTGCTTCGGTATGGGTAATGAGATGCTCATGAGTAAGTTTACAGTGTCCTAACCGAAGACGAGATAAGATGACTTGGTTCGATCTGTTGATTGTATGTGGATTCCATGGACCAGTATCTTCTTTAACGTCTCTTAACTTGCTCGTAGATGTTTTCCATTTTTCATTCCATAAATTGAGGGTCATCGATTTTAGTAGCTGTTTTGTATCTGCCGCTGGAATTGATTGTTCTGCCAATGAAGGTAATTGCGCAGCTGTGTAAGCCCAACGATCAGCGTTTTCATTTCCCTCGATTCCAGAATGAGAGGGAACCCATAGAAAAACTATTTTTGAGTCTGTTTGATGCAGACTGTGCAATATTTCTTTGATTAATATGACTATAGGATTTTTCGTGAAGGTTTGTTGTATGAGTCTCAGTGAATTGAGTGAGTCAGATATTATTAAAGAGTGTTTGGTTTGTGCATTGGAAATGTGCTTTAACGCTTGTAATATGGCATAAAGTTCTCTAATTAAGATACTGTAGGAACTGGGAAGCTTAAATAAATATTTGGTTTCATTGTTTATGTATACTGCTGCTCCTACGCCTTGGGAAGACTTGACTTAGACGAATCAGTGAATAAGTGGGTGTAATTTTTATATTTTGAGACTATTTGTTTATAATTTTGATATATAAGACGTGGATTGGTATCGTATTTATTATATTTCGTCAATTGGGTGTTTACATGTGGGGTTTTGATAATCCATGGAGGAATGCTGGGTTCATTCATTAACCACGTTCTGGGGAAATTTTGGAGATTTAACGTTGATATATACCGGTGAATTCTAACATAAAAGTGTGGTGGAGAGGTGCTATGTTGAAAAGTTGATTTGAAACGATTACAGAAAGTGTTTTTGTGAGCAGGAATTGATGGTATTGATGCTATTCTTGAGGCATAGGATAAACTAAGAATTTGTCGTCTGAAAAATAGAGCTGGTTCGCCCAGTTCGCAGTATAGGCTTTTTACAGGCGTTGTTCTGTAAGCCCCTAGAATTATTCTTAATGCGGTGTTGTGTATAGTATCTAAGCATTTTAATATTGAAGGGCGAGCAGATGTGTATGCAATACATCCATAATTAATTTTCGATCAAATAAGGCTTCTGTATATTTTTAGCAGCATTAGACCATCAGATCCCCAAGACTTGTTTGCTAAGCATCTTAATAAATTTAAGCCCTTTTGGCAAGAAAGAGTTAGTGTTTTAATGTGATTTTTCCACGACAGACGTTCGTCGAATATCATGCCCAGAAAATTTATGTGTGGAGTATAGCTGAGTTTCTGGTTGTATAGGAATATTGATGGTCGTTGCTGCTCTGTTATGTTTCTTTTTGAGAATAATAGGCAATTTGTTTTGTTTGGGGAAAAATTGTACCCAGACATTATAGACCAACGTTCGAAGGATGTTATGTATTGCTGAAGGCTTTGAGCCATGGTGCTAAGACATCTTCCCTTGATAAACACGATCATGTCATCTGCGTAAAGTCTGGCTACAACTGGTTTCTTTAAGTCTTTTAAGACATCATTCAGAGCAATTAAAAATAAAGTTGGGCTGAGAATTGATCCTTGTGGTGTGCCGTTTAATTGTTTCTTGGTTGATGATATTGTTCCAGAAATTCGGACTTGGAATTCTCTTCGAGATAAAAAATTGCGTATGAAATTTATTATATTGCCTTTCAATCTCCAGTGATGTAGTTTATTTAGGATGATTTTATGACATGTAGAATCAAAGGCTTTATTAATGTCAAAATAAATTGCTAGACATTTATCTTTAGTAGCAAATGCTTCGTGAATATGACTTTCTAGGTCAATGTTGTTATCAAGTGTGCTTCTAGATGGTCGAAATCCGGATTGTTCGGGAATCAATAATTTGTGAGTTTCCAAAAACCATATTAGTCTCTTATTGATTATTTTTTCTAGCAATTTACTCATGGAGCAGGTTAGGGAGATTGGCCTGTAAGATTCAGGCAAGAGTGAAGATTTGTTAGATTTAAGTATGGGGATGATTGTTGCTTCCTTCCAAATTAAGGGGAAGCCACTATTATTCCACATGTGATTAAAGATGTTCAACAGGATTTGTTTCGCCGTTTCTGGGAGATTTTTTAGAAAAATAGTAGGGATGTCATCGGGACCAGAAGAAATGTCTTTTAGTGATGAGAGAGATTCCTCCATTTCTTCTTTTGTCAGTGGCTTGTTTAGAGAATCAAGATTTTCCAGCTCTTTGAATTCCGTAGGGAGAGCAATGTTATCATTGGTTATATTTCTGTTTATGGAAAGCTTATGATAATAGTCTGCGAATGCTTCACCTATTTCTTTTGTTTGGTTTATTCGTTTGCCGTCATAATCTAATGCTTTAATGACATGGTAAGTTTTGTTTCCATAAATACCTTGTATCTTCCTCCATGCCGATGATATTGTAGTGTTTCTGTTTATGCTTCAGACGAACTTCTTCCATGACTCTTTTTTACTTTTGTTAGTAATATATCTTGCTTTTGCCCTATGTTTTTTGTATTCAATTATACTTGTTGCAGTTTTCTCCTTCCTACATCTATTTAGAGCAGATTTGCTGTTTTGTATTGCTTCGGCACATTCATCATTCCACCAAGGCACCGGTTTAAATTTCTTGATATGCTTGATTTATCCTATTGAAAATTAAGCAGCTTTTATAATTATTTCGTTAAGTTGAGTTAATGCTGTATTTGCGTCCTTCAACTCATTAATTTTGTATATGTTATTCTCAATGATTTTTGAGAAAGAGCTCCAGTCGGCTTTCTTTATTTTCCATTTCTGATGGATACTATCTCCGTTTGATATTTTGTCTTTTATACTTGAATTCGTTAATTTTATGGGAAAGTGGTCACTGCCTAGTAAGTCATCCATAACTCTCCATTCTAGGTAAGGACTAATAGTTGGGCTACATAATGAAAGATCGATGCTAGAAGAATTGCCAGTAGCTATATTGAATCTAGTATTACTGCCATCATTCAGTAGACTTATGTTCATGGTGTTGAATATGTTTGATAGAATTCGTCCCCTTCTATCTGTTTTCTGAGAACCCCAGGAGTAATTGTGGGCATTAAAATCTCCTAGAAGAATGAAAGGAGTTGGAAGTTGATTAACTATCGATTCCAATTCATCCTCAATTAAATAATGATCAGGAGGAATGTATATGTTGCAGATGGTGTAATTTAGTTGTGCTTTAATTTTTACGGCTACCGCTTCTAGTTTTGTATTTATTCTAAGTTGTGTTGCTTGTAGATTCTTTGAGACGTAAATGGCTACACTGCCACTCGCAACTTGTACATTTCGGTTTTTTACGAACTCATTGTATCCCCTCATTTTGTGGACATTTTCGTCTCGGAAGTGAGTTTCTTGTAAACACAATATGCCCAGAGAATGGAGGGCTATGATATGCTGTAGCATATTTAAACGGGTATAGTACCCATTTAAGTTCCACTGGAGTAATGATTCGAATGTATTTATTGGGTATCTTGAGATGGATTTGAGATATCAGATTGGGTATCACTTAAATCTTGGGACTGCTTTAGTAATTTGTTTTTTAGCCTTGTGACACGAGTTTTTAGCTTCTTAGTGTTTTCGTGGGGATGAAGTTCTTCTAACATATCTATTAGTTTTGAAATATCTTCTGTGAAGTCTTCAGCAATGCTAAGAACATCCTTCGATCCGTATGTATTTTCTAGGAGCTGTTTAAGCTGATGGCTGTTGATTATGAAGGGAGGAGAATGGGAGTCGATATAGTTTATAATGGATTCAGTAAGTTCTATTTCTTGATCTGATGTATTAGATTTGGGTTTTTTGTTTTTCTGAACGACTGTTTGGGGAAGAGAGAAGGTAGAAGTATTGGGTGGCATTTGTCCTTCTGGAGTAGCTGGAGACATATCTTCAGCTGTTCGTTTTGTTGCGGATGAAGTTGTTGAATTAGTAGTTTTGTCCGAGGTTGAAATATTTCCAGATTGAGCAGTGTGATCTGGATTTGTTACCAGATTGGATGTGATTAAAGCAGTATTGGGGACTTTTGCACAATTTTCTACTCCTGAGGAACTTTCGGGTAGAATATTATTTATTGTGTGGGAATTTAAGTCATTAGGAGATGTTTCTTCAGGTTGAGATATTGACGAGATTTGAACATTATGTGTAGGTTGTGATGATTGTTGGGTATGTGGATAAATATTGCCCGAAGGGCAGTGGGATGCAACATGACCAGATAGTTTGCAGGTGAATCAGCGTTGACTGTCTAGGGCTAAAAAGATATGATATGATAGATTCTCATGTGTTATTTCTAAGAATTCGGGTATGGTAATATCTGGGGAAGGAGCGATATACACCTGTCTTCTGAAGCTGAATATGTGTTGGTATTCTGGATTTGATGCACCTATTCTAAGAAAGTTTATTGGAGAAACTAATTTTAATCCAATATTTTCCAGTAAGGTTACAAGAGATTCATGTGGGATCGTTGGGCTTACATTCGATAATGCTAGTCTGTCCGCTGGTGAAATTAGACGTCTTGCTTTGATGACTTCATTATTTACAACAATTTGACCATGATTAGTTAAAAACTCATCTCAACCAGTGATTTATTGGTTAGATAAACACATATTCTGTTGTGTGAAATTCTGCTACAGAAAATAATGTTTATTGGTTTTACCAGAGGTCCCAATTGAAGAAGATAATCTTGAAGTTTTGCTCCCTGAATGGAGCCGAAGATAAGTGCCTGGTCCTTGTTAGGATACTTGTAGATATTTTTTGAGACAGTGCTTGCTAAGATGCGTTGGAGGTATTCATATTATTTAAATTGGAGCTATCATTATTATCTGGGTGAGTGTTGGTGGATGAAGATTGATTTGTAAATGTTGGTTGTGACATTATATTTAAAATATTCAAATTTGCTATTCAATTTGCTTTGCTATTCAAAGTTATTTTGTTAAATATAATTATTGTCCAAAACATTTTTCTCAGGCCGACCCTGCCTTTTGTTGTTAAAAATTCGTTATTTCGCTAGGCGAAATGTCGTGTGGATTCAGTCGGGTGGATATGAATTTTTAACCTCAATCAGCCTAACAAAATCGTCTGGATGCAGTTAATATTGAAAATTTACTCACAGTTGCTGTTCTTGGTATTTTATGTCACTGCACTAGTAAAACTTAGCTGTTAAAAGGCTTTTATTTGGCGGTAATTTGTTTAAATCGACAGTAATTTATAAACGTGTGTTTACAAACAGGTCTCACAAACAAGTTCTTTAGTGCATTTTAAAGATTACATCCTAAGTTTTAAAAAAACACCTCTAAAATTGTAATAAATTTGTTCAAACTTGAGTAATACCGTCTTAAATTGGTGGTAATTATGTAAAACTACGAAGTTTTCAAAAATTACATTTTTTGAGACGTCGTCCTATAATTTGAATTAAATTTTTGCGATTTTTTTGAATGAAACGTCGTTTAGTAAGATATTTGAAAGGTAAGTTGCGCAAATTTGAGAGTTTATAAATAAAATTGTATTAGTTACACATTGTTAAATCATTTTTAAACAAAATTCATGTAACACTTTCCGCCCACACCGTACTTATGCCCATACATTTTATTTCCTTTTGTTATAACCATAAGATAGCTTAATTATTCTTCTTTCATGCAACGGCGGATCCAGCAACCTTGCAAGGAGGGGGCAATGAAATAAAAAATTTCTCGTCACTTGCGTACGCAGGATTCTCTTTCGGTATGGGCTGTTACTTTATTTTTCTTCATGTACCATGTCCTTTCAGAACGTTAGTTACTATCATAGCTATCTTAATTTTATTCACTGCCACCCTAAATCAATCACGAAGTGCTTTTTCGTCCTGGACTGCGTTTGCCTTCTATTTTCACTTGCATAATATTTTGCAGAAACCTATATTTGAAACTTCTCATTACATGTCCAAAATACTCCACTTTTCTCTTCTTGATGATTTCTATACTCTCAGATAGTCTTGCTGAGACGTTCTAGTATTGTGGAGTTTCGAATCTTTTTCACCCAAGATACTTTTTCTTTTATAGAACCACATTTCGAAAGCCTCAAGGCGATTTAGGTAAGTAGATCGACTTTATTCACAGTCCAAGACTCGACACCATACAGTGTCCAAGTGTAAGACCAAGAACACGTACTTTGGAGAAAGAATTCTGTTTTATGTTTCATTCCGTTATTCAGTCAACAGGACACAAAACTCACTATTTATTTTCAATCGTAATTATCTCTTTCTTAAAAAAGGCGACACCAGGCGAAGTCTCAAGGAGGGGACAATTGACCCCATTGACCCCCCCTTGGATCCGCGCCTGCTTTCATGTCCAATTTGTAAAATGTCATTTGAATCATTAGTTAAAGAATTACATTAAAATAACTCAACCGTGCACTTCGCCGAACACTAGTTTACAGTGCGCCAATGTTTGTGAGAACGGTGACTTTAGCGTTATAAATAAAAAATTATAGAAGCTATAGATTTAATTTTAAAAAAAATTTTATATAAGGTTTTTTTTTTACAATTTGCTGAATTTTTCAATGGTCAAGTCAGTTTTTTTCTAAAATTCATATTTTCGGAGCTATGTATTTAAAAAAACATCTAATTTCGAAGTTCATTTGTTTAATAAAAAATGAAGCACCCACTTCTCGAGTACAACTTTTTGATATGTTGTTTAGTAAACATTTCTTAATGAAATTACAAAAAGTTCTATCTTGTTTGATTTTTTCCGAAATGAAAATCAGACACATACAATTTGAAGTAGAGGAAAAACATGTACCCTAGAAACCTATCGTAACCCTAGGAAAACTAACTGGGAGGCGTATAAAGCAGATCTGGAACATAGTTTAAAACAGACTAAAGATACGATAAGAAATACAACAGACCTCGAAATGGTTGTGGAGCAGCTGCAAAACACTATCATCTCGGCGTATAATGACAACTGTCCTTCAATCAATAAGGAATCCAACAGGAAAGTGCCCTGGTGGAATGAGGAACTTAAAGAATTAAGAAGGAAAGTTCCTAAAAAATTCAACAACGCAATGAACAAGAATATCAGCTGGGATGAATACAGAAAGGCCCTAACTGAGTACAATAAAACTCTGAGAAAGCAGAAAAGAGAATCATGGAGAAGGTACTGTGAGGATATAGAAAGAACTCCAGAATACGCCAGACTCCATAAGATTCTCTCAAAAGGACCTCAGAGTTCGATATATACTCTCCAAACAGAAAACGGAGAGTACACAGAAACAGTGGAATGAACTATCAGAGAACTGCTGAAAGTCCACTTCCCCGTTTCCCAAGTTACAGACTTAATTTTGGAGAACTGCCAGAAATCAGAACTAGATACCCCTCTGTGGGCATCCAAGGAGAAATGGCAGGCAGCAAAGAAAGTAGTAACTGGGGAAAAAGTAAAATGGGCATTACACTCATTCGAACCTTATAAATCGCCAGGATTAGATGGGATTTATCCAGTACTATTGCAGAAGGGATCCGACCTTCTGGCAAATAGAATATGTAAAGTGCTTCAGAGCAGTTTGGCTCTAGGATATATTCCAAAGGCATGGAGAATGATCAGAGTAACTTTTATACCAAAACCTGGAAAAACTGGACAGGATGGGGCAAAGTCTTTGAGACCAATAAGTCTTATGTCTGTTCTGCTTAAGACGCCAGAAAAACTGCTAGATAGGCATATACGGGATGGCGTATTGGAAAACAGACCGACACATAAGAACCAATATGCATATAGAGCAGGAATGTCAACAGAGACAGCATTACATCAGCTTGTAGAAAAAGCTGAATATGCTCTCAAGCACAAAGAGGTACTATTAGCGACCTTTTTGGACATAGAAGGAGCGTTCAATAACATATCCTTAGAAACAATCTCAAGAGCATCGAAGAGAAAAGGGATCGATGAAATTTGTTGCAAGTGGATATAGACCACATGCTACAACAGAGACCCGTATATACGTCCATTCTAGGGGAGAGTATTATCGCCCAGGTCCGACGAGGGTGTCCGCAGGGAGGTGTTCTGTCCTCGCTAATATGGAACCTTGTCATGGACGATTTGCTTGAGTCCCTGGAATTGAACGGCCATGAAACCCTGGGCTATGCAGACGACTTGGTAGTCCTTGTTCAGGGAAAATTCCAAAACATAGTAAGGGAACGCATGCAGCAGGCCCTTAATATTGTCACCAAATGGACTGAGGAAGAAGGGCTGAGAGTCAGTCCTTCCAAAACATCCACAATTGCGTTCACCAGAAAAAGGAAGCTGGAGGACTTAGGGCCTCTGATCCTTAATGGTGAACAATTGGAGCTGTCTAAAGAGGTAAAGTATCTAGGGGTTATACTGGACCCAGAACTTACCTGGAACCGACAGCTTGAAAGAGTAATTAAAAGAGCGGAGGCGAAGGTAATAAACAAGATAAGCAGGATACAAAGACTTGCATGCTTGGGAATAACGGGAGCAATAAAAACAACACCGACGGCGGCACTGGAAACCCTGTTAGACCTACCCCCTCTTGATATATTTATCAAAGGGGAAGCGATGATGGGAGCATACAGGCTGCAAGGAAAACCAAGGGATAAATACGAGAACCTTGGGCATAATCAGATTTGGAACCAAGGTGGGGTAAGTATATCTGATACATACACTGACCACATGGTACCAAAATACACATTTAATAGGAACTTCGAAATAGAAATCAATGACCGAAGGGAGTGGAACAGCATCAGTAGCAAAATCAGGGGAACGATCTGGTATACGGACGGATCAAAAACCGATGAAGGCACTGGAGCCGGTATTTTTAGTGAAACAGAGAAACTAGGAACATACACAACTGTGTTTCAACAAAATAGAAAATAGACGGATCAATATACTCACAGACAGCCAAGCATCACTGAAGGCACTAATGAGCCCGAAAGTGACGTCAAGGCTGGTATGGAAATGCCGGCAAGAACTGGAAGAACTGGCCGAAAGAAATAGTGTAACTCTATTTTGGGTGCCAGGACACACCGGGATAGACGGTAATGAGAAAGCAGATGAGCTGGCAAGGAACGGTCCATCAACTTCATATTTTGGCCCAGAATCTGCTCTAGGAGTACCTAAAACAATAATTAGGGGACAAGTCAGGGAATGGATCAAAAACAAACACAAAGAATACTGGGGGAACGACCTGGTCAGCGACACGGGAGGCCCTTAATAAGGGAACCCTCAAAACGGAGAGCTGAGGAACTAATAAAATTACATAGGAGTCAGCTCCGCATAATTACAGGTCTTCTCACGGGTCACTGTGCCCTGAAAGGACACCTGAATAGAATTGGGCTGTACGAAGGGAACCTTAACTGCAGACTGTCAATAGGGGAACTGAAACAGATATCATGTACTGTACGAATGTGAGGCTTTGGATCACAAGAGGCAGGCTATTTATGGACAACCAAAATTAAGTCCAGCAGAATGTGCCACCCAACCCATGCTAGGGATGTACAATTTGGTACGTGGAACCGAGCTTGTGGATTGGGTGACATAAAAGGTAGAATGGTTGGCACAATAAGCCCATGAGGCTGCAGTGCCATCGGAGACATATGTCAGACGACCTCCAAAAAAAAAATACAAGGAACTAAGGATTTTAATTCAAGAATTGACTAAAGGCGATTTTTTTGTTGTTTCTGTTAATATTTTAAATAATATACATACTCATGTGATATATATCCGGGGGTCCATGAAAATAACTTCCTATGCCATGTCCAATAAATGATGGTATAATCTGGAATCCAAGTTTTTCGGCTTTTTCTTGAATACAGAATCCTATATCACGGAAATAAGTACCTGGTTTGCATATGCTAATGGCTTCATTTAAACAGACTTTTGTTGCTTCCACTAACTGTTTTCCTTCGTCATCAACATTACCAACTAAAAATGTCTTTGAACAGTCACCATGGTATCCATTGTAATACACCTTAAAAATATTAATATAGCCAAAATAATATATAGGGTGTTTCATTAAGAATGTCCAATCTCTGAGTTGGAGGTTCTCGACCTCAAAATATTAAGATTTACCCCAAATCACTTAAATAAAATGTTGTAACGGGTAGTTTTTAGATTTTCCAAAACTTTTTATGTAAATAATATCTAATAACTTCAATCGTAATGATAAAATCATTAGTTTTCGGGATTTTGAAATTAAAAATGATGCGGCACAATACATTCATCAAAATAACTGTGCCGTTTCATTTTTAACTTCAAATATCTCGAAAACTAATTACTTTATTGTTACCAATGGAGAGTATATTATTTACATAGAAAGTATTGAAGAATCGAAAAATTGTGCTAGAATATTAATCCCCCCAGTGGCATAGAATCTTGGAAGGGTCAACCATTCACTATCCCCTGTCGTACGCCTCTGATAGTAGCTAGAAAGGTTTCTCATAATTTAGTAGGGTGTGTAGTAGCCACACTTTCTGCCAAATATGTATGATAAGGATATGTCAAATAGATTTTAAGTACTGGGTAAAAAGAGTTTTTAAATAAAACCTGTAACTCAGTAAGGAGCCGCATTTTATTTAAGTGATTTGGCTTAAATCTTAATATTTTGAGGTCTAACTCAGAGATCGGACATTCTTAATGAAACACCCTGTATATGAGCAATATTTTTCATTTTCGACCACTTATGTGGGTAGAGTCCGCGAATTTTTACCAAATAGTAAATTATTGTACCTACTTTAAATAAGTACCATATAGCAATTTTTTTAGCCCTCTAGGTAACCTTGTACCTGAGATATGGCCCTCGAAAGGGTCAAAAATAGCCATTTTACGCTATATTTGAGGAGCTTTGAGCCCAGTGGACCGATTTTATCGCACAAGATCTCATTTTTCTTGTTATAATGTCAACTTTTTGATTAAATAATTTGAAAAATCGTAAAATATATGTTGTATTTTATAGGTTAACAAGAACGAATCTAATTGTCAAAATTTAACTAAACTAGGAAAAAATGTAGAAACCGGAAAATCAAAGGGTTTTTAAATAGGTACCTTTCAAACGAGCATTTGTAAATTAAAATTCTTCTAGTATATTCAAAAGTACAACTGTTTAAAAATAGCCAGTTATCGAAAATCGCACTTTTTGTTATTTGCAAACTGATAGTACTTTTGCCTGACACTATAAATTGCCTAAACATTTAGGTGAATGTACTTGAATGCCTTGAACTATTTTTTACCGCCTAAAAATTTAGCTTTTTGCTTCATAAGTAAGCCAATACACGTTGTCGTTAATAATTTCTCTCATATGTATTATTATTCTGAAATATTTAAATTCAACAAATTATTAAAATAGATAAGAAAACCTAAATTTCAACACCTAAACTCTAGAGCCAAAGTTATGGCAGTTTTAATTTTAACTAATATTGAAAATCGGTTATACCATTCAAAAGTTACCGAGCTCAGAAATTTGGCTCAGTTTCTATTTAAAAAGGGGAAATTGTTTGTGGGTGTGTGTTAGTTTGTTGACATTTGACCAACCATAAGCCAGGTACAGGATTGGGTAAAAGGGTTCAAGACTGGGTTCAAAGAGCAAAGTGCAGCTTTCAAACGGTTCCTAAGTGGTCAGCATCTGACATATACACGGCCCAGTATAGCACACAAACTAATCTTTGCAGATGTTGGTTTTTGACAATTACTCAAAATTTGCACCAACGATTGCGCCAATAACTGAGCGTTTGTAGTAGGACTCCATACGCGTCTAACGGTGTATACCTCAACTGAGAAAATCGAACATAATCGGAGTAGTTGTGAATGTTGAACAGAAAGCTGACTGTTGAAGTAACTTAAGTTCTCTTTTGTGTTGAAGTTTGTGGATGATGCCTGGAATAACCATTGTTTACTGCAATCTGTTTGATGATGTTTAATTCATTATTGAATTCTGTTGTAGATAAAGGAATAAAAAATAGAATTTAATCTGTGAATAAAACTGCGGAAGGCAGAGATCTTATGAAAAAGAGAATGGTTAGAAGATGAAGGATCACATGATCTGTCTGTGTGGGTTTACGGTAGATACCAAAGTTGAAGTGGTCATTTCGTCTGGTGATAGATAAGTCCAGGAAGTTAATGAAGTTAGAAGTTTCTAGTTCCATAGTAAAAGTGATTTTAGGATGGATATCATTAATTTTGTGAAGTAAACTGTGAGCTGAATCGGAGTTACCTGATATGAAGACTTAGTAGTCATCGATATAACGGAACCAGTGTAAAATCTCAGGATTTATGTAGATGACTGCTTCCATCCTAAAATAACACTTCCTGGACTTATCTATTACCAAACTAAATTACCACTTCAACTTTGGTATCTACCTAACGTGAACCCACGCGGACAGATCATGTAATCAATTAATCTTCGAACCATCCTCTTACTCATAAGCTAGGTACCCGCCTTCCGCAGTTTTATTCACAGATTAAATTGTATTCCTTTACCTACAACAGAATTCAATAATGAATTAAATATCATTAAACAGGTTTATGATCCAGACATCATTCGCAAACTACAACACAAAAGAGAACTTAGGTTACTTCAACAGTCAGCTTTCTCTTCAACATCCACAACTACTCCGATTTATGCTTCTATACCATTTCACAATTATAAATTAGAGAAAGAGTCAAACATACCATTACTACGAGTAATTCCTGTAATAACATCAAAATCTCGTTTAAAGTCAATAACACCCTCAATAGGAGTTTAACTAACACCAAAGATCCAATTAATTACGTGAATCGTAGTGGGGTATACAAACTCTTTTGTTCAGACTGCGATGCTACCTACATCGGTAGAACTTACAGATTCCTTTCCACCAGATCTTTAGAACCCAGTAAGAGAGATACCACTTCAGCTTTTTCACATCACTTAAAAGTTAATAGACATGAACTCAAGATTCCTGAATGTGTCCAATTGGTACGCAATATCCAACAAAAAACACACTCTCTTAGATTTATATGAGGATTTGGAAATTATCAAAGACTTGAAGAACAGTCCCAATTGTATCAATAGACAAACATCCCTGAACCGTAACTTTGTCCCCATTCACCGTGAGCTATTCTCTTAATTCTTATTACTTCATCAATTACCTTATTCTTTTATTCCAACTATCATACTTCATCCGTTGACTGATAAATATACTGGAAGATACGAAACTAAATGAGCATTTATGTAGGACACCAGTGGTTTTAGAAATAGATGGCGTTAGCAGCTTTCTACTTTCTAGGTACGAGATTGAATTTACATGAGACAACGATGAGACGTATTCAGGTAGCTTGGGTTATCGGAATTTGGGGTCAGTCGGGTCGAACGGATTATAATAAAAATTATTTATTTCTTTTGATGCATTTAAATTTGAGTTCTCATTCAACGATAACAATGGCAATCTTTAATATAATTATTCGAGTGTACCTATGTATTACTTTCTAAAAACTCGTTTTTAAATTAGCAAGAATAATTGTGGTTGTAATTTGTCTTTTAATTTGAATTCTTGAAACAAATCATTGAATATTCTAAAGTTTATTTAATAATTTTATATAATATATATAATAATATTATTTATTTAATAAAAAATTTATTTAACGAGAAAAATACTCACTGGGTGATTTTAGATATTGTAAATTTCTTATTTGCCTCATAATCTCGATACAAAATTAGGTAGTTATTTTCGTTAATTACAGTCTCTTCTGATGATTGTATATTTTGTTTGGAGATATTGCAACCGTATTTACTTAAATGAAATTGACTTACTAACCCGCTCGGCCACTTTAAACTCTTCGAGAGAAAAATGGTAAGGACTCCTAAATTGTTGCAATCGCGATTTCCTACAATTTCTTCCAAGTTTTTTCGTGCGGTCGATATTTTCCGAGTTAGGGGGAAAATAGTGACTAATATAAGTATAATTATTGAATTATTTATTATTAACTTTACTTCTTAAAGGCGCCGTGTATTTCTGCGTAGGCGTCCACCGTGCATTGTATTGTCAGGTGAGATATTAGATAGTCACGATTACATTATTCTATTAAGAGTAATTTCATTAATATCATTTGGCGAATATTACCCAGCCATGACATCTTTTTCTAGACCTCTCTTACCCTCTATGTTTCCTTCGAGTTCCAGTTGCCGACAAGTATATCGTTCTCCTCGCAATATGTCCCTAAGTATGTCCATGATATTTTAAGCATGCATTCGGTGCAGGCACCTCATTTCAAAGGCTTTAAGCTTGTTAGGAGCTGGCCTTTATTATCCATGCTTTCATTCCATACAAGAGAACAAGCAAAACGTAACACTTTAGCGTATTGTTTGTATCTCAGGTTGAAACCCAACTTTCAGTAAACAGTCATAAGAGTTTGGAAGTCGGCATCCCATTGTTTATGAGACATATTTTTCATTAAGTTGAGCCCGTTTGAACTGACAGTCGGAGTGAGTGGATATTGTCTTACCAAGATAGACGATTATCCAGTTTTATTCCCAAGAAGTTAATCAATTCTGAATAATTTATTGTAAACTCTTTAGGAACTACTTATTAACTTTTGCTCTCAGAACGAATTTCGAATAAACAATACGTTCTTCAGACACAAAGATCAACAAAAATATACATTCAAAAATACAAGAGCACACAGATCCGATATTGATTATATATTGAAAAACAGAAACATCCATCATTCTCAAGTACTAGGCATAAGATGTTTAAGTGCAGCTAATATCGGAAGTGATCACAACCTAGTACTTGGAAAAATCAGAATACATCTACAAAAAAAAAACAGCAAAAAAGACCCTATTAAATGTGAGACAAGAATAAAGGTAGAACAGCTACAAGACTTGTCAACACGAGATCTATACCAGAAAGTTGGAGGAAGATTGGAGATAATATCAAAATGGCAGCAACGGACGCACTTGGAGAACGTACGATAAGTAAACATATACGAAAGAAAAGGAGAACACCATGGATCTGTGAAGAAATAAAAATAAAATGCCAAGAAAAAAAGAAAATCTAGCTAGAATACAAATTCAAAAGAACGAGACAAACATATGAAGAATATAAAAGAGTTTGAAATGAGTTAAACTCAATAGTAAGAAGGAAGAAAACAGAACATTGGTAAGCATTTTCAAAAGAGATGGAGCACGACTTATACGGGATGCAAAACGAAATGTGGAAAATGATAAGAGGTCAAACAGCAGAGATGAAGGAATTGATAGAAGTAAAACATATTGATACAAATACATGGACAACTTACCTAGAAAACCTGTATCAAACAGCTAATCATGAAGAACTGGAAAACCAAGATTAGAATCGGATGAACAAACAGAAATTAAAGAGGAAGATATAACAAACGCCTCAAAACAGATGAAAAATCGAAAAGCACCAGGGAAAGATTGAATAGCTAATGAACTTTTAAAATACGGAGGAGAGAGACTTCACAAAGAACTGAATATCCTGATAAGTAAAATAATAAATACAGGAAGAATTCCAGAAGAATGGAGTACCACTCAGATGATAGCGTTATTTAAGAAAAGTGATAGGGCAGACCCCAGTAGAGCACTATACTGAAACTCACAACAAAAATACTGATGAAGAAAATAATGGCGTGCATAAATATATCGGTTTAACAACAAGGATTTAGAAGTGGAAGATCATAACGATGCAGTTTTTGTGATAAGACAAATAGCGGAAAAATCATTAGAATATAACAAGCGAGGGTTTTTCTGTTTTATATACCTAGAGAAAGCGTTTAATAGAATACAATTAAAAGATGTGATACACCTACTATATGAAAAAAATTTACCACTGGATATTATAAAACTGATAGAAAACATTTAAGTACGAAATAAAATGGGTATGATAGTCAATGGAATAATAACAGAACCCATATAGAAGCAAACACAGGAATCAAGTAAGGAGATTCACTAAGCCCTCTACTGTTTAACATAACGCTGGATGCAATAATAGAACAAGTGAAGAAAAAAAGAGGGTAAAAAATAGGCGATAAAGAGATAAAAATACTCTGTTAAGCTGATGACACCGTGTTAGTAGCAGAGTGCGAAGACGACCTACAAAGATTACTGCACGAATTCAACATTAACGCAAAAGAAATGAATATGAAAATATCAGCCCAAAAAACAAAAAGCATAGTAATATCCAAAGAACCAATAAGATGCAAATTGGACTTAGACAATAAAAGTAAATACCTGGGAATTAATCTATCAGCCGACAATAATATCGAAGAAGAGGTTAAAGACTAATAATTAAAGCCAGTAGAACGGCCGGATGCCTAAACGACACAATTTGGAAAAACAAACATCTTACACCTACTGTATGACAAAAATTTACCACTGGATATTATAAAACTGATAAAAAACATTTATGTACGAAATAAAATAGAAATGAAAGTCAATGGAATAATAACAGAACCCATATAGAAGCAAACACAGGAATCAAGCAAGGAGATTCACTAAGCCCTCTACTGTTTAACATAATGCTGGATGCAATGATAAAACAAGTGAAGAAAAAAAGAGGGTAAAAAATGGGCGATAAAGAGATAAAAATACTCTGTTACGCTGATGACACCGTGTTAGTAGCAGAGTGCGAAGACGACCTACAAAGATTACTGCACGAATTCAACATTAACGCAAAAGAAATGAATATGAAAATATCAGCCCAAAAAACAAAAAGCTTAGTAATATCCAAAGAACCAATAAGATGCCAATTGGACTTAGACAATAAAAGTAAATACCTGGGAATTAATCTATCAGCCGACAATAATATCGAAGAAGAGGTTAAAGACTAATAATAATTAAAGCCAGTAGAACGGCCGGATGCCTAAACGACACAATTTGGAAAAACAAATACCTTAGAGTGGAAACAAAGGACCGAATATATAAGTCATTTGACTGAAGTTATTAGACCAGTTATGACTTACACTGCCGAAACAAGACCAGATGCAAGCAAAATACAAAGACGTCTGGAGACCAACGAAATTGAAGATCTTAAGAAGGATTGCTGGAAAAGGACTACGGGATAGGGTAAGAAGTCAGGAAATCAGATGCATATGTGGGGTAGACAATATAAATACCTGGGTAAAGAATAGAAAAGAAGAGTGGAATGAACACATGAGCAGGATGTCTGAATCAAAGATAGTAAGAATAGCCAGGGACAAGTCACCGTTAGGCAGAAGAAGTATAGGACGCCCAAGGAAAAGATGGAATGACAACTTAGGGGCAGAATGAAAGGCACCATTGAAGAAAAACAGGCAGTACTACCTATATAAAAAAAGAAGAAGAAGAAATTCTTTAGGTAGATTTTTGGTAGTATAATGTGCTTCTTTCGAGTTTTACTGAAGATTATTGTTTTCGTTTTAGTGGGAGAAAATTCTAGGCCAGTAGTGTTCGACCAGTTCTCTAATTTCTAAATGACTAGTGGGTTAAGTGATTTAGCGATGTCATTGATGGCAATAAGGAAAAGTGCAACGAGTAGACCATTGAGGAATGTCGTTTAATTGGATATTTGAGTCTAAAAGAACGTTATCTATTCGAATAAGTTTCATTATATAGGAAATTACTAATAAATTTTATATTTCCTGGAATTGACCAACTTAATAGAATTCTTACATCTAATCCCCAAATGGCACGCATTATAAAATATAATAAAAGATAGCCATAAGCCAAACATACTTGATCACATCCAAATGACCCATGAATTACAGATTCAATATCCACTAGGTTGTCTAATGTAGATGTGGACTTTCTAAATCCACTTTGTATAAGGCTAGGTAGCTATAATAACAATAAGTCTAATACTATCTAGTATCTATCAAGTGGATAAACTGATTAAATTGTAGCAAGTTTTGTTCTATTGAGTTTTTTCACTAAGCTAATACTTTTCGAGTTATTTGCGAGTGAATATGTTCGTTTTTTAACAAAAAAAAAACACGTTTTTAGACGGTTTTACGCAAATAACACAATAAGTAAGTATTTTATCGAAAAAAGTATTCAATAAAAATATAGTTTATAAAAAATTTAAAAAAATGTCTGTATCAAGTCTTTATACTCAGTAGAAGCAGAGTTGTAGCTAATGAAAAGTAAGTTCTTATTCGTCAAATTCCAAATCGAATATTTCAACGTGAAATAACCAAAAAATGAAGCACATTTCTGGGAAAACTCATCGCAACTTTTTTAAAGTGTTTAAAAAAGCTTTGTTTTTGTTTTTAAAAAAGTTTCTAGCATTAAAGTAAGCACGTTACGCTGAAAATAAAGTTGGTCCTTTTTTGTAAAAGATAGTTTTAAAAAAGCGTGAAAAAGCATTTTTTTACAAAAAAAAAAGGGATCAACTTTATTTTATGCGCAACTTGTTTACTTCTGATACTAGAAACTCAAAAAAAATAAAGCTGTTTTTAAACTTTTTAAAAAATTTATGATGAGTTTTCCCCGAAAAGTTCTTAATTTTTTGGTTATTTCATGTAGAATTATTCAATTTTAAATTTGACAAATAATAAGAACCTACTTTTCATTAGCTACAACTCTGCTTTTACTGGGTCTACGACTTCATATGTCATATTTATATAAAACATATTTTTCCCTTTTTGATAAGCTGTATTTTTGCTATGAATGTATTTTTTTTTGGTGAAGTACTTCCTTTTTAAGTTATTTGCGAAAATCCGTCTAAAAACGTACTATTTTTCCAACTAGTTTCCGTACTAGTTCCAACAAATTTAAGCTAGGCGCGCCACTATACGGGCAGGTTTTAAAGACAACAAAATAATGCATAGGCTTTCGTATCTTTCCGTATTTATCAATCAACGCTTCATCTGTCCTCGTCTTTAAGCTTTTAACTTATTCTTCAATTATTTCTTTCTTCACTTTCCCACTTTTTCCTGCATACATTAATCAATATTAACTACACAAATCCCTATTAATCTCAACCTATCTAACTCACCCAATCATTTTTTCGCATTATCTTTCATTCCTTATTTCGCTCACATCTTTCACATCCCCTACTTCATTCCTTTCTTCCTTACTCCTCAATACAGTTTGTCTACTTGACTTTTCATTACGGGCCTTTTACACTCTCATCTTGTCTTTGATCTTTTCCAAAAATAATTTTTTTATATTTCATCCCATCATGTAATCCTTCAATTTAAATTTGCACAGTTAAACTCAGACAATTTAAAAAAAAAGACTAAGTTTTCAATCTAATAGCACATAAAACAACACCAAAAAATGTTACTCTACATCCTACCAGACTGAAAACAATGGGAACCTTCTCTGGTAACACTTCCGAGGCTTCTACAATTTGCAAGCCATAACGGATGCTGAGACTAAGGAAGATGAGGGAATTTTACAATTTATAATTCACGTCCCATCTGCTCAGCGCGGTAAAGTTCCAACGAGAATGGTCCCCTTCGTACTCCAATCAGAGTAAACATGTAAATCAAAAATGAATAACCATTGTTAATATCGTTGCAACACGAAACTACAGCCGCATCATTATTCCAATTCAATCATAGAGTGCAGCAAGCACCACTACAGGTTTCGAAACTTATTAGCCTCTCATCAGTAGGCACATATCTCTGACCCAGCTAGGACAAACTCCGGCGTGCAGTCACGGATTGCAACGAACGAAATGGCAGGGATGCCCTAGCGGCAACGAAGGGAACCAGTCTCGTTGGAACTTTACCGCGCTGAGCAGATGGGACGTGAATTATAAATTGTAAAATTCCCTCATCTTCCTTAGTCTCAGCATCCGTTATGGCTTGCAAATTTTAGAAGCCTCTGAGGTGTTACCAGAGAAGGTTCCCATTGTCTTCAGTCTGGTAGGATGTAGAGTAACATTTTTTGGTGTTGTTTTATGTGCTGTTAGATTGAAAACTTATGTCTTTTGCTAGCAGTTCTCGCTAGGGCATCCCTGCCATTTCGTTCGTTGCAATCTGTGACTGCACGCCGGGGTTTGTCCTAGTTGGGTCAGAGAGAGCAGCATATGTGCCTCCTGATAAGAGACTAATAAGTTTCGAAACCGGTAGAGGTGCTTGCTGCACTCTCTGATTGAACTGGAATAATGATGCGGCTATTTAATGGAAAATGGTTATTCATTTTTGATCAGACAATTTAATTCAGTAAACTTATATTAATATTTCCTTCTCAATTTTATTTTTATAATTTATTTATTTTACTTGCTATACTATTATTTTAGTTTATTTTTGTGTATCAAGGATACACTTCAGGAATCTTTAAGTTTATTCTACACCCCTACCACATTGTCAAAAATATTTTTTTTCTCATAATTCTGAATAATTTCCCATTCACTGTAATTATTTCAATCCGTTACAATTCTCTTCTATGTCATTGACTATATCTTTATCAACTTATTTCCTATTAACAGTTTATTCATCAATTTCATTCTCTGTTTAATGACATAATACATATCATTTCATAATTCCACAGGGTGTTTCATTGGGAAGCGGAAATACTTGAATGGTGAATATAGGTTATTGAGGCGGTTCTAGATATACTACATTTATTGCCTCACCGATTTTTATATTTAACCGAGTTACACCCTAATAGCACACGACGTCCTATGGACGTCCAAAATAGGTCCATTTTTGGTCCTAACGTCCATGTACTAAAAACGGACGTCCTTCGGACGTCCGACGTTGGACGTCCTTCGGTGGACTAAATATGTACGTCCTTCGGACGTCCGACGTTGGACGTCCTTCGGGTGGAATAAATATGAACGTCCTTTGGACGTCCGTACTGGACGAAATACGGACGTTTTCTTATCGTCTATATTGGACATATATGAATTACGGGATCAAATAGCAAAATAATTCAATAAAATATAATTAATTATGTTAATAAAATGGTTTAAATCGAAAAGATAATCATATTTAATTCAAAATTGTACAGTTTAATATCCAAAACATGTTTTAGTTTTTTTGTAAAGTGTGAAAATCTTATTTGTAAATTATTTGTTACAATGTTTTATTATTCTAGTTACCAAGATAACATAAGTTTGCTAATTATGTAATTCTAATAAGCAAAAATATAATTTTTATCAATGTATCCGTACTACAGATGAATCTTGACAGCATCTTTTTGAAGTTGAAAATACGTGCCCAAAATAGGTCCAGTTTTAGTCCTAATGTCTATGGACTATAAATGGATGTCCTTCGGACGTTGGACGTCCTTCGGTGGACTAAATATGTACGTCCTTCGGGTGGAATAAATATGAACGTCCTTTGGACGTCCGTACTGGACGAAATACGGACGTTTTCTGGACGTCTGAAAATCGCCCCCACTACCTGGTTTCTTTGTTCAAAAAACTAAAACGATAGGCGATAGATTTTCGATTCACCGATTCAGTTCGAAATTCGAGAGCTGATCTCTCAGTCGTTGTCGTCGTTAGGGCTCCCGCCTAGTGTTTTCTTCATCAACCACTTATTTTCATAATTTAAGAAATTATATTATATTTATACGAATTGTATAATATCATAAATATACTACATATTATTATATAAAGAAATGAAGACGCTGTTTCACAGCATAACACAGCGTCCGGCCGCCTCATCGGGCCATTTAGAGCATCAATGCATAGGTCCATCCAATGGATTATAATGTGCCCCTACGACATAGGCGCATAACATTTTAATCAACTACGCTGAGGATTCCTGTTCCTGGAGTTTTTCTGAAGTCCCGAAGCAGTCCATGTTCCTGATTCTTCGACTGGATGAGGAGTTTTGGAAATAATCAACCCCATACAGCTCATAGAGTTTCCCGGGGTAGCCAGTCACTTTCTTTCTGGTAACTGAACGCCGAATAAGAAGCATTCAGACTCTGCTACTACCGTCTGGACATAGCCTATGGTAATCATTTTAAACAGTGAGATTTTTAATTTATGTGTTGTGTTGTCGAAATTCAATAAACAAAAAATTTCTTTACAATTTTATCATATAGGTACATATTTGCATTTTAGCACATTTTTCGACAATTGGATACTTTTTTATACCTCATGTATATTTTCTATCCAATTTTATATATATATATATATATATTTTTTGATAATTTACGATCTTCTACGCAGTTTCGTTGAATTTTTAATTTAGTTCGATATTATTATACATCTCACAATATATTTTTCCTATTTTTTGACTAAAATCTTTTTACCTGAAAGCGATGTTGTTGTCTTCAAGTGCAAAGATTTCTCCGTATTTCTCTATCGTTCATACAATACAATACCCATCGGTATTAACTGTTATTTATGTAGGTATATAAATTTGCGAGAGGGTCGTCTTATTTCTGTACTTAACTCGGAGGTATAATAAATTAGGTACCATTGTTTAAACAATACTATTTTAAACAATGTAGGTACATTATGTCGACATGGTGTTGTTTTTGAATACGTTTAATCCAATCATTTTCTTAGTTGCATTATTCAAATTTTTTATATATTTATTATCATTGAAATATGGACATATTGTCTTTCAAACAATTGAAATATATCAGATTTTTATAGCATTCAAACTACTCTATTGCACAGTTACTCGAAATATTCGAATTTTTACATAGTGTTCAGTAAATCACTGTTCATTTGGTCATTAGATATAAATACAGGGCGCTTACTTCAGATCACAGTATAAAGAGGGACAGTAGAACCACTCTCCGAAAAATTGGAAGTAAAATCTGTAGTCGCGCATGGCGACCGCGCAATGTTGGCAGTCGCTTTTGCCCCACTCTCGCATTGCTATTCGCATAGAACCGTACGGCTTTTAACAGGGAAAACCCGCATCCACCACTAGTGAATTACCAATTGCCTACTGCCGGTATTACTTCCTGAGATCAAAGCGCCGACAGAAGAGTGATTTTACTGTGGAACCTCTATATACTGTGCTTCAGATGATTTGTTACAGTAGCAATATCAATAGCTTTAGGTACTATTTGAAGCATTAAATGCAAAACGTTACATTGTTTAAATAAATGTGTACTTTATTGTATTAATTTATTATTTTATTTTTATTTATAATTTTATATAGATAGTAATAGGTAATAATTGTACATTATGTATTTCTTTAATGCTGCATTCATGTATAATTTTGAAAGTTTGTTTGTCCAGTTTGTTATTAATAAATAAATATCAATAAATTAATATATTATAATGTAATTTGTAATAAAAGTTCCTTTAACATGTTTAGTTTCCAAAATAAAAATACATTCTTCATTGAAGTCCACCGAGGGTATTTTTTGGACGTTCGGCAGCACGACATTGGACCAAACTGGGACGTCCTATGAAGGTCTAATTGACGTCCACCGAACGTCGACTCGGATGTTAGGTGGACGTTAGGTGGACGTTTGGCAACGTGGCATTTGGACTAAACTAGGATGTCCTATGAAGGTCCAGTTTACGTCCCCTAGGACGTCCGATTAAGGTCCAATTTACGTCCGATTAAGGTCCAATTTACGTCCCCTCGGACCTTAGATGGACGTCCAACGGACCTTAGATGGACGTCCAACGGACGTTCGGTAACGCGACATTTGGACCAAAATAGGACGTATAAAGGACGTTCCTCGGACGAAAACGGACGTCCTTAAAGTCCGTGAAGGATGTCCTATGGACGTCCTTGTGCTATTAGGGCAGGGTTTTTATCGATTTTGTCGATTTCTTCCTGGATCCATAACTTTAGAACCACCTTGTATGTTTTTTTTTTATATTTAGTACATACATGCCTTATTTAGAATCCAAACCACCCAACTACTAATCACAAAAAAAATCCAGGTCCGGTCTAAAAAGATATAAATTCATAGTAAACTTGAAACAACACCCAGTATATATGGAAATTTCAAAATACGATTGCATATTTAAAAAAAAAAAAGAAAAAATTAAGTTTAATGGTTAGCTTCAAGTTTTTGGTCTGAAAATTTAATGACTTTATTTTGAAATTATATTGAAATTTTTAAGAACTCCTAGATTAAAAAGCAGTTATTATAAACTTTTAATAACAAGGTATTAAAGTTACTGAACAAATACTCATTTTAATAATAATCAGCACTTATTTACTAAATTGGAACAACCCATTTAGTAATCACACGAAAAGTCCAGGTCCGGGTTAACAAAAAAACATAAAGTAATTGTGACCTTGAAAGAATACCCTGTATATTGAAATTTTCAAAATCCGTTTGCAAATTTGAAATGAGCACAAAAACTGAGTTTATAGGGCTTTTCATTCACAGTCATTTGTTTCGAGCTTCTGTCCTATGTCGTATAATCTGTGTAAATTAATATTGTACACAGATTATACAACATATGACAGAAGCTCGAAACAAATGACAATCGATGAAAAGCCCTATCGGTTAGCTTTAACTTTTTTTGCGCAAAAAATTTAATTAGGTACTCTAATTTTGAAATTAAATATATTGAAATTTTTAAGAACTCTGAAATTAAAAAAGCCTGTTTTTAAAGCACTTTTAATAATAAATTATTAAAGTTAATGAATAATCATTTTAAAAATAATCAATAATTACGACCCACTGGGTTACATTGGAACGACCCACTTTTAATCACATCCTGTATGTTGAAATTTTCAAAAACCGTTTGGACATGAAAAGAGCACAAAAATAAGTTTAATGGTTTGCTTCCATTTTTTGCGCAGATAATTTAATGACATTACTTTTGAACCTGTATCGAAATTTTTGTTAGAGTTCTCAGAATTCTTAAAACTTTTCGAGACTTGAGAATCATATGGCCTCCGTGCGTGACCATGGTGGGGATATATGAAACTTTGCCAGCGCCTGTGGCGGCTAAATATGACAACTTTGGCGAATAATGATTGAATAATAATTTTTTTCAATAGATATTTCGCTTATCTTATTATTGCGGTTTTGATTTTTATTATTTATTTTTATATTTTCATACTGACTTTCTTTCCTTCCCCGATCTGGTGGAATATTCCTATCGCCACATATTTCCATTTGTGTTACACACACACCACAAAAGTAATAGTTCAATAGATAGCTAATGTTAAAATCTGATAATAATAATTTACTCTGCCTAACTGCTTTCGATGTACACTTAATTCATGTTAACACCGACAACTAAACTATAACGAAAAAAGAAGAAAAACCCTTAAAATTGATATTTTCTTTAGAGGACTTCCAAATTAATATCCGTGTTTAATTTGACGTTTATTTGATATACGAACTTGTTTGTATAATAAATTTTATCAAAAATGGTAAATAAAAATATTATATTAACGCCAAATATGTCATATGAGTATTATATATTTAACGTCAAATTGTGTTCGCCAAAAATTTCAGGCGACTATGCTAGGTGTCGCGTCAGTCATGCACGGAGCGCATATGCATAAATTATATTATAACCAAACCGCCAACTAGACCGGGCCCTGGAAGTATTTGAGTATGCAAAACCTGAGGACCGGCAACTATGTTCGGATTCTTTTACCTGAGACCTTGAACAATGAAAAACTGAATCTTGGTCGAAGGTGCGATGGTGCCTTGTTACCCCCTCCCCCCTCTATTTTAAAGGCAGATCAAAAGTGATTTTTCGCAAAACAAAACTTTTTTTGTATTTTTTGGGTCATTCTAAGCAAAAAATGTTCTTAAAATTTTTTTCGTAAAATGCATAGTTTTAGAGACAAATGCGGTTAAACTTAAAAAAAAATCGAAAAATGGCAATTTTTGAACCCGAATAACTGTTGATTAAAAAATAAAATAGCAATTCTGCTTACAGCATTTGAAAGTTCAAGTCAAATAATAATTTATACCCTGTTGGATTATTTGCATTCCTAAAAAATAATTTTTTTATTGCTAAACAAAGCTATCAACAAACAGTATTTGAGCGTTTTGTCGCATGTCCCCACCGCGCCAAGGATTAAAACTGAACGGAACCGACTAGGTAGGACTTCCTTGGCGCGGTGCGGACATGTGACAAAACGCTCAAATACTGTTTGTTTATAGCTTTGTTTAACAATAAAATAATTAATTTTTAGGAATGCAAATAATCCAACAGAGTATAATTTGACTTGAACTTTCAAATGTTGCAAGCAGAATTGCTATTTTATTTTTTTATCAACAGTTATTCGGGTTCAAAAACTGCAATTTTTCGATTTTTTTTAAGTTTAACCGCGTTTATCTCGAAAACTATGCATTTTACGAAAAAACTTTTAAGAACATTTTTTGCTTAGAATGACCCAAAAAATACAAAAGAGTTTTGTATTGCGAAAAATCACTTTTGATCTGCCGTTAAAATAGGGGGGGGGGAGGGGGTAACAAGGCACTATCGCACCTTCGGCCAAGATTCAGTTTTTCATTGTTCAAGGTCTCAGGTAAAAGAATCCGAACATAGTTGCCGGTCCTCAGGTTTTGCATACTCAAATGCTTCCACGGCCTGCACTAAACATTAAAGTGGACGACGACGTTAACAGAGGCAGACTCCATAGATAGAGGAGTGAGACAAGGATGCATTCTGTCCCCGGTATTATTTAATATATACTCTGAACATATCCTCGAGCAAGCGCTGGGAGAAGTACAGAAAGGCGTATTAGTCAACGAAGTGCGTCTAAATAACATTGGATATGCCAACGACACATTAGTTTTTGCAGGTGCATAGATGGTTTGCAAAGAATAATGTCGCGCATATCAGATATAAGTAGGGAACATGAACTTGATCTCAACTCGAAAAAAACAAAATACATGGTAGTCAGTAAGCGCGAAATATTAAATACACGACTTTTGGTTAACCAACAAGCAATTGACAGGGTGGACTAAATGCGGACACATACATAGGTACCAACATAAACAGGCAATGGGACCACTCTTGTGAAATAAAACAACGCATAGGAAAAGAGAGATCAGCGTTCACAATGATGAAATCTCTTAAGAAGTCACGATTTAACACTTGGTACCAAAATCTTTATCATCAGATGCTATGTATTTTCTACGTTATTATACGGAGTACAGGCCTGGACACTGTCCGAAGCTTCTTTAGGAAAACTCGAGATATGGTGTTACAGACGCATTTTAAGAATTTCGTGGGTGTATCGTGTGACTAATGTTAAGGTCCTACGTAGAATGGACAAGGAATGCGAAATAATTAACACCATCAAAGAGCGGAAACTAAAATATCTTGGCCATGTTATGAGGAATGAACAGAGATACGGCTTGTTGCAACTCATCCTTGAGAGCAAGTATTTGGAAAGAGAGCACTAGGGAGAAGAAGAATATCTTGGCTTCAAAACCAGAGAAAGTTGTTTAATACATCAACAACCGGACTATTTCTAATAACAATAAGCAAAGTTAGGATAGCCATGCTGATCGCCAACATCCGGAACGGATAGGCACCGTAAGAAGAAGAAGAAATTGCATTTAAAATCTAACCACTGTTTGGTTCTGGGACTATTGCAAGATTGTAATCATAACCACATAAGAGTAAGTAGGTAATCATAACCACATTTTTTTATTAACAGTCAAAATTTCAACCACGTTTTTTCAATTTCATTAGTGGGATTACTCGATTACTTATTCTATTTTAGGTTCACTGAGCAGTTATAGTTCATTTTGAACATTTCAATATTTATCTACCCCATTTGGATTTTTTATGATTTTAATTTTCGATTAAAACTATACTAAGAATTATATAATTATATAATATATAATTAAAACTAAGAAGTTTTTTACTTCGATGTTAAGAGTTATTTAACTACATGGTATATAGGCTAAAACTACCGGGAACTCAGGGTTGGCTGGTTTAAACCAACATGCTTGAAACATTGGTTTAAACCAACTGGTTTTTTTAAGAAAAAAACCAAACTGGTTAAAACCAACTGGCTTTTTAAAGAAAAAACCAAACTGGTGTTTTTATTTAAAGTCTTTAATACATCTGCCGCAAATGAAGAAATTGAAGATAAATAAATTCTATTTTTGTATTTTCGAACGTATGTATTTTTTATTTGAATATTATTACGTTTGAAGATGTTTTTTTGTTAGGTATATTCATTTTTTGTGTATGTAAATAAAAATAAAATTTGTCTTAATCATTTTTGCATTGTTTATTACTATTATGCTATAAAATAATTTATTCATTTTTAAAGTATTTAGACTTATAATACTTTATCTCAAATAAACCTGATTTAAACTAAATAAACCTGGTTTAAACCAAAAAACCTGGTTTTTTGAAAAAAACCTTGGTTTTTGCCAACCCTGCCGGGAACTATCCCGTTTAAAATTTAATTCCATTTTCAGTTAAAATTTCCCCATATTTATTTTTTTAAACATTGGTTGAAGGTGTCTTCGTATAAACAAAATTGCAATAGTTTTTTTTTCGTGAAGCTCTAACTATATACCTAGCACTTGTAAAATTTTGCAAACAACATTTTAGAGTTTTGAAATTTTCGTCTGAAGTGATTTATGAGCAACTTTATCTTATACGGTCATACTGTCTTTTGGAAATACATGAATTTTCGTTACCAGTAAAATGTCAATTGTTCAGAAGAAGTTCAAATCTGTTTCTTGAGATGACTTGTTTTATTTCATTCAAGTTGTTACAATTAATGTAACATGTTTAATTTATCTTCAAAATTTAATAAAATTATGCAGTGAATCAAAATTTTTAGGGCTAATTTATCATATGAATTAATTTTAATTTGTGGTTTCTAGTATTTCTCGGTTACTTGCTTTATCCAGGATAAACAAGGAAAATAAATATAATCAACACAAAACATAAACTTTCAAACACCATTTATTTATTATATCATAAAACATATAAAAAATCAAATTACCTTTATCATGTGAAAAATTTCTTATCTAATCACAAAAAAAAAACCTTTCATTTTATTATCTCCTTTGTGAATCAAATTAATTTAAATGAATCTGAAAATTGCTCTATTATATCTAAAAAAAAAAAAACAAATTTTAATTATGTACAAACTTTCTGATTTTAATTTTATTTTCAAATTACTTGATAGGTGAATTCTACTTCTTAAATCAATTACTTTATAGTTCTATGAATTTATGGATAAATAATAAGTGCGTTCGCGTATACCTGTCGGCGACTAGTCGTTGACAACTCAATACCTCACCTAATATAAATAATACCTTTAATATTAATTCAAAGTAAATATACCTTGTATATTTATCTATTAACGGTATTATTTATATTAGGTGAGGTTATGAGTTGTTAACGACTAGTCGCCGACAGGTATCCGCGAATGCACTTAATTAATGTTCCAATAATAGTAAATTGATGTGGCTTTCAGTGAACAAATACGGTATGTGATACAAATCTTATATCACAAATAATTTGATAACCTCTCTAGGACATTCTCCGACGGACACCTATCAATTCTCATTGACTGTGATATCCCCAAACTGTCACAAGTTCTCCAAACAAACGTGTTTTTCTGATTCTGCAAACTCTATTTCTCCTTCCAACTGTTTCAAAACAGCACTCGTTCGGATTCTCTCCACAAATCAAATCTCCGACTCGTTTCAAAATAACAATAGCAATCTTTAGTTTCCAGAGATTTTTCTCCTAGACTGGGTACCTCGTGCCAATTTTATATAATACTAATTTTTTTACTTACAGAAAATATAATCTCTTCGGACACAAGGAGTTTGGAATTCTCGACTTAGTCCCTTTTCGCTTTCCATGATTCTGCTATCACCAACTTAACACAACTTGCACTAATCTTGTAACACACTTCTTTCAACTGGACTGCTTGTTCTCGATGGTAACAACATAATGATGAAAATTTTCTCATACAATTTTAACATCGACTCTCTATTCTCCTTCCATCGTTTCCCATAGCCAATCACACGCATTCATTCTCACCATACTATTTGCTAGCCATCTCTACTTTATTTTCTTAAGTAACAGTACTGCCTCCGAGGAAAACAATACAAAAGGCATTGTCTATTTGTAAATCATCCTCTGTTCGTTATTTTAAATAATGCATTAAAAGTTTCCCCACACCACAGTATATAGAGGTTCCCTCTTTATACTGTGCCCACACTAACCGTTATTAATTGTTCTTAGAAACTAATTCACTATAAAAGTTCACTATTCTGCGAAAACAATTCTTAATGCTAAATTGTTTTATTTACAAATTTACCATATACAGGGTCTTGAAAATTTATGATACCGTGGTCTTTTAGATCAAAATTATTCTAACTTAATGTTGAAAGATAACAATATTTTAAAATAACTAACAAGTAAACAACAGATGACGTAGCTAACCTATTATTACATAGATGTGTTTTATTAAAAGATGAAAGCTGCGTTAAACTACCTTTTAAACAATTTATAAACGTTTTTATTTTGTAAACAGTTCTTCAAAACTTAAATTATCCAACCTTGCCTTACTGGTAGAATTCGTTTGCTCTTTCATACGGGTTGAATGAGTTGTGAGTGTTGAAGGAAGTGATGTAAGGCTCTTGATATTTTCATCGCTTCCACTATTGGTTATACATAGAGCATCTAACTTTTCCTTACACGTTGCGTTTTTAGTCAAACTAGATGGATCGGTGTGTCTACTTTGATGGCGTTTAATATTTGGGAAATCTACCAATAAAAATAGAAGTTTAAGAAACCTGATCATCGTAAATAATAAAAGATAAAAAATTAAATTTACAATACATTTTCTTTAAATAACACACTGTGCTATTCGCTTTTCAAAGCAATCTAACCTATCCGTATACTGATCTGCAAATCTAGCAGACCTAGATAGATCAGAATTATATCCATAGTTTGTTCGATGGTGGGTAATTTGGAAAGGTTTGATAAGTCTGATTTTGGCTAGAAGGGACATAGAGGTTAATTCTTTCTAACAGTTGTGGACTGAAACTATGGGAGTGCAATAGATTATACAGCATAGTTAGATCCATAGATAAGAGGGTGTGGTTAGATCCTTGTGCATGCGTCTGACCTGAAGTAGAGTAACTGATTTCGTTAGCAGTATCATGATTCTTAAATGAAATAAATCTTTGGAATTTATGTTGAACCCCCTTCAATAGCCTGAATATGAGCATTATACTGGAAGGACCAGACATATGAGCAGTAATCCAAGTGAGGCCTCATTGGGGAACAGTATAATAATTTAATAGAAGGGATATTAATAAAATATTCAAATTATTCAAAAGCCCAGCATTTGAAATGACTTTGAAAATAGTCATCGATATGTGGGGTATGAATTATAAAATGGAATCAAGGACAACATTTTATAGCGTAGATTTAGTTGGTGGGGTTTCTGATACGAATAAAAACCATTAACTGGCACTTTTTAACATTGAGTTCCATACCATTTATTTCACACCAGTGGTTCAAACGGTTCGAATCCGCTTGTAAGTCTTGGTAACCATAGATATTCATGATCTTATAAAGTTATGAATCATCCGCGAACATAGGAGTGCGAATGGACAAAACAGGATACAATATCATTCACATAGATTTTAAAGAAAAGAAGGCTTAAGTGCGAATCTTGAAGTACACCAGATGGTACCTCTATCTCTTTCGAATAGTAGTATGCCAAATTTGCAGTTACTCGAGCGTTATTTTATTACCTATTGGGTTGTGAAGATTAGGTTCTCAAACCCAAAAAAGTTAAGTTTTCCATTTTAGTGGGGACTTTCCATTTTTTAATTTAGTTTTCCATTTCCAACAATCGATTTTTCGGACTATAGCGCCATCTATCCATAATTCGAAGAAATGTTTCGAATAAAAGTTACTTATTTTTACGTAAGGAATTCAAATCTGCAATAAAAAATGTGGCTCCTATTTAAGATTTTAAAGTATCCCTCCACCGTGGGCGGTCGTGTTTGATGTGATTCGATAGATTTCTAAAAAAATATTGAACACATATTTTCCAATTTTTTGACCTGGTGTTCATTTCGCGAAATAACGCCGTGTTCCTATTTAAAATGATCCCCCTCTCTGTGATAGATTTTTGAAAAATATTGAACACCTATTTTTCAGCTTTTCGATCTGACGTTCATTTCGCGAAATATTCGCTTTTTTTGTGGAAACTTTGTGACTCACCCATTTCCTTACGCTCGCACAAATCGTCAGATTTTTTAAATATACACTGTTCTGCATGAACTTAATTTACCTTATCGTAATCTGACGATTTCGAGTTTTTCTAAGGATAGATTTTCTTTTTCGGACCCCCCTTAACGAACTCCCCTGTATGAAGAGTCCATAATATGGATAGCGCTTATCTAAAAGGGACCAAGCGCCAAATTGCCATTTCTGACCTAAATATATCAACTACCTGATAATATTAAACTTTGTTTATCTAAAAAGTCTCAAACACCAACTGAGCGTCAGAGACCTCTTTTGGCAAAGGTTACCAAGTTGCGTGTTATGAATTACAGGAATCTGTTTATCTCTAAACGGATCCAAGCGACAAAAGATTTATCTTGTCGCTTGGATTACTTTTGACATTCTTCATTTCAATCATTTGGTTTTCTTTCGATTAACGTGTTTTCGTAAACTGCTTCTGATAATCCTGTTTAAGTGGTGCTAAAATATATAAAATGAGCGGAAGAAGTGCTTTGATTTTGAATATGGCCTTAGTCCAACCAGATTGTGGATTGTATAATGACATAGAGACTAAACAGGTATGTATGTATAAAATATTTACTCGGTTTTAAGGTTAGAACATTTCACAGAGAGGTAAAATACTTAAATAGGACTTGTATTAATCCTCTATTACTTGTTCATAGCGATGTAAAACATTACTTTTAGGCATGATAACGTAATTTAGGCATATTCTTTTTAATCCGTAGCAAAACATGACAATGATTTTTTTATAATTGACGCATGGATCTCTGTAAATTTTATTGATTTTGTCGCTGATCAGGCATGATAACGTAATTTAGGCATATTCTTTTTAATCCGTAGCAAAACATGACAATGATTTTTTTATAATTGACGCATGGATCTCTGTAAATTTTATTCGCTTGGATCTGTTTAGAAATAATATAGTTTCCGATGTTGATGTACAGTTCCGGTATAAATTATTATAGTAATGGATATTAAATATTACTTGTTGATTTTATAATAGTTAGTAGAAATTCATATTACCACTTACTGTTAATATTATTACATTTCTGTTCATTTCGTCAATTGGATATTTCAGAAAAAATAACGTTTGTTATTATTTTAGCCAAACAACTGTATGGACGGTGTCAGAACAAATAACCCCACTGTTGATTTGCCACAGCCTCCAGCGAAATCATTTCAATGACAACTTCGGTATGTTATATTTAATTTTTTATAATAACAAACAATAGTAATTTCATAATTATTAATAATTTATATTATTATGTATCTTGTTATTAGATTATTCAGAAACTGATCTGTTTATTATTTTAGATAAACAACTGTTTGGAAGCAAACTGTGCTAAAACAAATAATATCGAAATCCAATTATTAGATTTGCAACAAGTGCCTGGTGAAACAGACAGTTCGAAAACTGAGGTATGTTAAATCTGTATTAAATTACATATTCTTTTAAATAATTTAGAGAAATGCTTGTAACGGTGTTGAAAATTCAATAATATTTTAGGTTCCTAGTTTTACCGCCTCCATTGATTGTATGCCAGACGAAGATAATGAGCTCCATTTTACCGATTTTGAAGACTCGGGTAGTGAATTTGACCCGAAAGAAGCCATAGCTGATGAGTCTGACTCTACAGACCAAGAACAAGAAGACGAACAAGAAGACAAACAAGAAGACGAACAAGAAGACGAACAAGAAGACAAACAAGAAGACGAACAAGAAGACGAACCACAACACCACACTCGTCAAACAAGTCGGCCAAAGAAAGGAAGAGTTGCAAAATATCCCGGGCAGACTTTTAAATCTAGAAAAAAATTAAAAGACGGCAACAAAAAACACTACACCGTTAAAGGAATATTGAAGGAACCAAAACAATATATCGACTTTCAGTGTAAATGTACATTAAAATGTAATGAACACGTTTTATCCTCCATAAGAGAAAAATGGTTTCAACAATTCTGGGGTCTTGAATCCTATAATGCCCAAACAGCCTTTATTGCTGCTACAATAAAAGTACAAGGCATAAAAAGAAAGAGAAACATAGAAAGCAACAGAAGACAAAACACCAGGATATATGAAATAAATAATGTAAGGGTATGCAGAGATATGTACATACAGACGTTGAGAATTTCTCCAAAAAGAGTTAACACTGCGTTAAACAAAATCAAGACCGGAAATGTTAAGGACGAAAGGGGTTTTAAAATTGGTGGGCATAACAAGATATCACAAGAAATCAAAAATAAAGTTATAAGCCAAATAGCTAAATTTCCTACATATATTTCACATTACTGTAGGAATGAAACAGATGCAAGATTTTTGGCCACAGATTTGACACTTAACAAAATGTATAACTTATATAATGAAGAAGAAACTAATGATAAGATCGGATTCTCCACAAACAAGACAATTTTTTACGAAAATTTTAACCTACGGCGCAAACCCCCTGTAAAAGATACATGCAACGTATGCGACTCTTTTAATATTAAAATTAGAAATAAGGATCTTTTAGAAGAACAATATAAATCTGAGCATGAAAATCATCATACTCAAAAGATGAACGCGAAACGATGAAACGAGATTTGGAGCAAGCAAAAAGTAATCGTAAACTTGAAGTTGTAACATACGATATGGAAAAGGTTTTGGGTTTACCGAAACTACCAACTAATTTAGTGTATTATAAACGGCAACTTTCACTTTACCATGAAGGAGTACATGTAGGATCAACCAACACACCATACTGCTTTATATGGACAGAAAGTATGGCTGCTCGTGGAGCTCAGGAAGTAGGGTCCTGCTTAAAAAAATTTGTTGATAATTATTTGGCTGAAGGAAAAGAACAACTAATTTTATGGTCCGACTCGTGCGGTGGGCAAAATAGAAACATAAAAATTGTGTTATTGTTGAAAGCTAGAAACTCACCCTTCTTTAAAAACTCTTTACTTTAAATATTTGATTCCCGGCCATAGCTTCCTTCCAAATGACACAGATTTTGGGGAAGTTGAAAGATATCTAAAATACCAAATACGCTTGTATACGCTTAATGAATTTAAACAAGTCTTAGAGAATTGCTCTAAGAAAAAGAAGTTCGTTGCATGTGAAATGACGAAGGACGACTTCTTTGGCACTTCACAAATTGAAAAATCTATAACTAACAGAAAAACAAATATTAACAACGAAAAAATCAGTTGGCTTAAAGCTAGAGTAATAATGTTAGATAAAGACCATCCTCAGTACATTTTTATGAAATATTCTCACAAAGAGAGTGAAGAATTTAAAGAAATAAATATAAAAAAGATTACCAAAGGTAGACCTTCCGATAATAATAACAGTTTTTTTGCATCCAAACTTTTTAAACTCTATCCAGACGGGAAGGAATTATCACAAAAAAAATTGCTGATCTTAAAACGTTGATGTCGTTTGTACCAAATGACGTAAGACATTTTTATAGAGATTTAGGAGGTGCGAATTTTGAAGATGACGTAGAAGGATTTGGCGAGACTATTATTGACTTTGATGTGGAAACGCTTAATGAATGTTGACATGTTATTAAAAAAGGTTATAATTGACACGGTACGAACAACTACTTATTAATGTTCTGTTATTTAATAAACCGATCCAAGTAAACAGTAGTTTTATATAAAAAGATCCAAATCCTAAAAGTAGCATTTAAACAGAATCACATACATTATTTAGATTTTATCAAAAAAGAACCAAGCGCCATTTCATACTACAACAAAGAGAAAAACTATTTTATTATATTTTTTTATATAAGACAAATATCTAAACTCAATCTTTCTCCTAAAAAAATTGAGAAAATTAAAAAATAATGAAATGTCGATTTTTAAAGCTGTTAAGTTTTTAATCTTATTTTACTCAAAACTGCAAAATGGCTGTTGGTACCTTTTAGATAAGCGCTATACATATATGGTAGGAGTACATTTACAGGGTACAAGGTTTCTCCGTATGTAATTTTCTGACGCACTCGAGTAACTGCAAAAATCCCCACTTGGGCTTCCCTACCAGAGCCCTACCAATATATTCTACCAGTGCTTAAATATGGAGCACAAACGTGGACGTTCGCAAAAGAGAACATGCAAAAGATAGCAAAGACACAGAGAGCCATGAGAGGAATAATACAGACGTAGAAGAGATGGACATTCTTCTTCTTAGGGTGCCTGTCGGCGATCATTCTGGCTATGATGATTTTGTTGGTTTTGTTGGACAGTTTAGATGGACATATTACATTAGAAAACATGTAAGGACAAGGTGGACAAATATAGCCCAAGATATACGAAAATGGAGACAGGAACGGAAGTATTATGTTCAGCTTTGGACGAATCAAGGGCTTTAGATAGATAGAACGTAGTTATTTATAGATAGCCATTTGATAGAAAAATATACCTTAATGTCTAAAAGTGAACCCACAAAAGAGAAAAACACCAAACAGAGGTGTTGTTTGTAAAAATACATCTATAAAGAAGACAAGGTATAATTGATAATATATGAATGAACAGAGTAGAAACTACATTTTTTTAAAACAACTGATTACACCTGACTAGATAGAAAAAAAACTTATGAGACTTAATGATATGAGGAGAGATGCAAAGAGGACCAGGGTAAAACCTCCAAAAGGTGGTTTTAATTGTAAAAATCTATGAGAAATCAAATGATATCATACATAGTAGATACTTCACACACACAAAAAAAAATAAAAAGTGAAAGAATCTGATTCAGGTACGTATCTATTTAAAGAAAGGTTCTAGCTGGTTAAGGTAGTGAAAAATATTCCCAGTGATATTCCAAAAACAAAAATACCATGTACTTATGTACTACATCAAAGAGTATTCGACCAAACAATTTTTAGACCACTATCAAGTGTATTTTTTTGTTCTTCTTAATGGCGGTACAGGCTCGTTTTTTTAATATTGTATTTAGTTACAGAGTAATTTCCACATATTAATATATTTTTCAAATTGGGCTCTGTACCGCCATTCTTTATTATATTACGAATACGTGTGCCAAATATCTCGAAAAAATATTCAAAATTACAGCCGCAATCTTGGAACGCGTTTTGGCTACCTGTTGATCGCTACTGTATCACCTTAACCGTTTTGACTCTGATTCAATTTTAGAAGCATTCTCTGCTTTACTTTCGTTTAAGTACAACCCAAAAAAGATCAAAAACATGTTTGGAGCCCTAGACCTGAACATAATCTCAAAAAAAAAGAAACGTATTTTTCCGTTTTTCAACTATATCTTCGGTTCTAATCATCGTAGAAACTTATTTTTCTTTTAACGCTTTAAGTGTGACAAACTTTAAGGAGTAATTCTATAGTTATGAAAAATAATGACAGTTTGCATTAAACACGAAATTAATCGAAGTAAATGAAGTAAAGAAAGACAGACGTACTCACAATCTTTTAATTTCACTACGACGACCGGTTTCGATCCCTACAATATACAGATCATCTCCAGGTCAGCGTTACAAGTGAATTAAATGCTACAATTAAAGAAAGCCAGAGTTAGAACAGTGTCTGGTTGTACTAAAAAGACTAGTAGAAAGCCAAATGAAAGACAATTTTTTGGCTTATAAACAAATAGAAAACTATTGTTGATATCTTTGCCGTAAATGCCAGTCAACTTTGACCGGTTGTATCTCAGGAACCACTCATCACAATTAAACTTTTTTCTTTTAAAAGAAGCATCCTGCCGCTTTTTTTCCAATACCGTTTTCATGATTTATTTTAATTGAATATTTCCAGAGATATTCTAATTGTTTATAAGCCAAAAAATTGTTTATAATTTTAAAATATTCCTGAGGCCGCTTAAATAGTCCAATTTCAATTCTGTAAAGTACCTTAGATAGGTACAGTGTCTTTTTTATACAAAAATCATATTTATTCTTATGTATAATAATTATTGTGGTTATTATAGCGATCGTAAATTTTTAATTAACAATTCAATTGTTACTAAACTGTTCGTTCAATTTCCATCGGCTTCTGGAATTATTATCTATACGAAAAGAGCTATTATATTACCAAGTTATTTGATTATTGATAAACAATTACTTATCTAAAATTTTAGTTGAAAATTAAAGATTTTGTTGGGAAAACCTGCATTTTCCGGGGAAAATTTTCGTCAAAGTAAAGCGGGAAAAACACGTCTCTATGCAGAATTTAATTACGGTGAATTATTATTTCGGTGATTTTGGTGTAAAGTTAAAATCTTTGGAGTTATAGAGCAAAAATTGAAAAAATCACGATTTTCGGGCGCCATTTTGTTTATAAAAAAGTAGCACACTATCTGCGGACTTTGCATACCTACCTATATTATTAATATATACAATCATCAGATTCGATTCCAGCAATAATATTGCTGGTAAATAACTTTTCCTTGTATTTTACTAATTAGCCCAGAGTATAGATGTTATACCTATACTTACTGAGACATGTAACAATACAAAACACAGTAAAACAGGATACAAACCATCTCAGGTCAACAAATTCAACGAAAAAGTCATTTCAAGGAAAAGATATAGCCATTTGAAGATTGTCGGCCCGCGGAAATTTAAAGTTGTAGGTATAGCCCGCGACATTGTACTTATATCAAAGGCAAAACATTTCATTGAAAAGGCCTACACACCCAATCGGACTGCTGAATTCTTTAGCATTACCAAAGAATATTATAGGCCTGGATCACGCGTATTAAAAAAAGTTGATTAATAGCAAGCTGGAAATTTGTTAATAGCTTAAGGGTGTCTAGTAGGATAAACTTTGATGTACGAGAACGCTGGAACAGGAAAGTTTTAATTGTGGAACAGTTTAAAAATTTGGAACGTCACACTACGAAAACGTCCCATGTATTTTGTCGGACAGAACTTCCTATTGATTTGTTACCCTTTCCTTAAACTCTCATGCACAAGTCAGACTGCTATTTACCACCTGTCATAATTCCTGTCATTTGACATGTTCTACGTGTCGGACTTATTAAAATGCCCAGTTGGTGATAAATACCCGTCTGATTTTTGGATGAGAGTTTAATGAAAGGGTAACAAATCAATTGGAAGTTCTGTCCGACAAAATACATGGAACGTTTTCATAGTCTGACGTTCCAAATTATTAACCTGTTCCACAATTAAAACCTCCCCTGATCCAGTGTTCTCATACATCAAAGTTTGTCCGACGAGACACCGTTAAGTTATTAACAAATTTTCAGCTTGCTATTATTCAACTTTTTTTCTTACGCGGGATCCAGGCCTATTACCAGTCCCATTGTGTATTTACTTAAGGGGGTATTAGCACGCTATGGTCAAAATAGGTGGAGAATTTGTAAACTAACGTTTAACAATTCTCTGAATAGATGGCAGCACGTACATATATTTTATTACTAAATTTAGTTCTCTGAACGACACAGCATTGATGCCACGTATTGCAACTTAAGCTCGGCACAGCTCGCTCTCAATCGTACTTTGTATTTACAGACGACAGTTTTTAATCCTTTCTTTACCTGCCTAGGGTAAATTCTCATTAATAGATTAATAGATACTAAACGTTCATTCATTTGGAAATAGTTTATTATTTAATATTGTATTTACAGACGGCAATTCGTAATTCTTTACCTGCTCAAAAAGATTTATTTCAAACTAAAGAAATTTGCAATTATTTGAAATACAAGTAAGTGCCTATCTAAATGACCAAAATAGGGAACTTGCATAAATTTTTAAATATTAAAATGATATTAAAAAACATAAGGTAACATGATCTTAAAACGCTTGCATGCGAAAACAACAAATATTTTTAACCCGTACGCTAATTACGACGCTTTGAAAATGCTATAAAATTCAAATATCTTAGGAGGCTCTTGAACGTCCTTTTATTGGTTCGACGTCACGGGCCACGGTTTAACCGGGCTAGCTAGTCGGAAACAACGCGATTAGGGTAGGTATCACGGGTATATTACATTTTAATCGTCTTTAATGGAAAATTACTAGGTATTATTCATGTTCATCTTATATATTATAATAAGTAGTTCCCCAATCAGCTTAGTTTTAAACTGAAATTGATATTGAGTGCTACTTTGTAAAGAGTTTAAAACGCATAATATGACGGACGAGGGTTTTTCAAAAGGTCAATCTGACTAACTTACCTACCGTTGATGTCTTCATCGTGGCAACTTTTATAAAAAGTAGTGAAAGCTATTTTATTGGAGAAATGCGAGGTGTCAAGGCAAATAAGTAAGAGTTATTAATAAGCATGTTTAAACCGTTTATAACAATAGTTTGGTACCATTATATTATAGTATACGGTTTACCCCGTGGGTTTGATCTACCTACCTCTAATCGAAGGATTTCGTATATCCTGGAAAAGATTACGGTGTAATTTGCATTATAATAAAGATTATATTTTATTGTAATGTTTATTAGTACCTACTGGAGCCTTTCATTATTGTGTTCAAAGCCTTCTGAGAAAAGATTATGGTGATTAGCAGACGTACCGATAGAACGTGTACATAGCCAACAAAATCCTTCTTTACAAAGTTAATAATACGCATAAATAAGAAGAATCATTATTGTAATTTATATAACAGTATAAAACTAACAACTCGGAAAGACCGGTCCTTGTTGAGCTAACAAGTGGAAGTAAAAAAATGGAAATCCTAAAGGCAAGCGGGAAATTAAAAGGAACAAAATGGTTCGTGAATGAGGATTACCCAAAAACCATCTTGGAACAAAGAAAAATACTTTTAAAGCACATGAAAGAAGCAAGAACAAAAGGATATAATGCGAAGATTAAATATGACAAGCTAATAATAAACGGAGATGAATACGGAATAGAAGAAGTCAAAACATGGCCAACGGATGAACAAAGAAAGGAAAATATTGCAGAAACTCCCATAGATAAAACTAGAGCCAGAACAATGAGTGATAGATCTCCACACAGCGAAAATGACCAAAGAGAAAAAATGATGAAAGTAACCCATCCAGCAAAAAACTAAGATTAAAACCAGAACAACATACGGAGACAACATCGCGCGAAATGGATATGAGTATGGTTTGATATAACAGACAAGGTGGGGAGAAATAGGGTAAATAGCAAGAAAAAAAGAAATAGAAACAAAACTTGGAAATCAATAGAAGGAGAAATTGATACAAGGGAAAACATATTTATAGGTTGTTGGAATGTACGAACAATGGTGGAAATAAGTAAAGCACATCAGATAGCAACAGAAATGGGTAGATACAACATAAGCATACTAGGGATCAGTGAAACTAGATGGAATGGGTCAGGACGAATCCAATTACAGTGTGGAACTACTGTCATCTATTCTGGCAAAGATATAAACTCAGACAAAGAAAAAGGGGTGGCATTAATGTTAAATAAAGCATCGGCCCAAGCACTGGTGGAGTGGGAGAATGTCTCCGAGAGAATTATATGGGGAAGATTTCAAAGCAAATTTAGAAACTTAATAATAATTAATGTGTATGCTCCAAAAAATCAACAAGAAGATGAAACAAAGGAAGAGTTCTACGACCAGATGTATATGTTGCTAGCAAAAATACAAAAAACATATAAACGGGATATAAAAATCGTTTTGGGGGATTGGAACGCCAAAGTAGGATCTAATAAAAATGGAAAGGAACATGTAATGGGGATTCATGGCATGGGAGAAAGGAATGACAATGGCACGAGATTAATAGAACTTTGCTCGACAAACGATATGATGATTGGGGGAACATTATTCCAACATAAAGATATCCATAAAACAACATGGACGTCACCAGGAGGAAAATTTAAAAACCAAATTGACCACATTCTCATTGAAAAGAAGTGGAAAAATTCCTTACAAGATGTGAGAGCAATGAGAGGAGCCGACTGTGCATCAGACCACGAATTAGTGAGAGCAAAAATAAAAATTAGCCTCAAGGCAAATTATAAATCAAACAAAAAACATAGAAAATTCAATACAAATAAATTAAGAGACTCTAGCATAACAAACAAATACCAACAAACGTTGGAGAGGCATGTGGGGAACTTGGAACAAGTAGGAAAATCTAGCATTGAAGGTATATGGGAAATATATAAAAACGTGTACATGGAAGCAGGGAAAGAGATATTAGGGTGCAAGGAGAAAGCTGATCGACCATGGATAACGCTGGACACTAAAACAAAAATCAAGGAAAGAAGAGCAATCAAAACTGAATTGATCAAAACAACAAACCCGATAAAACAAAAAAAATGCAGGAAAAATACACAGAAAAAAATAAAGAAGTTAAAAAACAAGCCAGAACAGATAAAAGGCTGTATATGGAACAAATGCCAGAAAAAGCACAGGAAGCAGCGATAATGCATGACACAAGGACACTTTACGCAATAACCAAATAAATTAAAGGGGACAAGAGCCAGCAAAGAACGAAACTAATGGGGAAAGAAGGAGAAACACTCACAAGTCAAAAAGAAATTGCCCAAAGATGGACACAATTCTTCGCAGAACTCTATGAAGAAGGAATTGAATCACAAATAGAGATGGAAGAAACTGAGAGAAACGAAACATTAATCATAAGAAACGACGAATTTACGAAGGACGAAATAAGGTATGCAATAAACCTTTTAAAAAACGACAAAGCGGCTGGTGTTGATGGAATTCCCGCAGAACTGATAAAATCACACTTAAACTTCTCAGTGGATATATACTACTTACTATTTAAAAAAATTTGGATTGAGGAAAAGATACCAAAAGATTGGGGTGAAGGAGTTATAATAAAGCTACCAAAGAAAGGAAATCTCACACTATGCGAAAACTGGAGACCAATCACTCTTCTCACTGTAGCTACCAAAATAATGGCCAGAATAATATTGGAGAGAATTAAAGATCCCATAAATGAAAAATTAAGAATTAACCAAATAGGATTCAGACCGAACAGTTCCTGTATTGACCATATAAATACCCTAAGAATCATCCTGGAACAATCAGCAGAAATGAATCGGGAAGTTTATATCAACTTTGTAGACTTCGAAAAAGCGTTTGATTCAATAAATCGTAATATGATGTGGAGGATATTAAAACTCTATGGAATACCAGACAAATATATAAGAGTAATAAGGCTTTTCTACGACTAATGTTTTGCCAGAGTTGAACATGAAGGGGAACTATCCCAACAAATAAGCATCAAAAAAGGAGTAAGACAGGGCTGTGTCTTGTCACCGACATTGTTTATAATAGTCATAGATTGGATAATGAAACAAACTGAAGATAAAAAAACAGGTATACAATGGTCACCATTTACAAAACTAGAGGATCTAGAGTTCGCTGACGACATATGTCTCATAACATCAAACAGACAACACATGCAAAACAAAATCACCAGATTGAACAACATAGCAAAAACAACCGGCTTAAAAATAAATCCGAAAAAAACGAAAATACTATCAAATGGGGAAACGAACGGAAACAATATATATTTGGAAGGGAAACAAATAGAAGAAGTAAAAGATTTCTGTTATTTGGGCAGTCTGCTAAACACAACAGGAGGCATAGAAAAGGACATAACACAAAGAATAAGCTTTGCACAAAATGCTTTCAACTCTTTGCGCAAGATATGGGCCTCGACAAACATCAGCAGAAGAACAAAGTTACGATTATTTGAAACTAATGTAAAGTCTGTCCTGTTATATGGAGCAGAAACATGGAAACACCATAAAAAATTCTTTCAGAAAATACAATCCTTCATTAACAGGTGCCTACGTATTATACTGAGAATATTTTGGCCAAACAAAATTACTAATGACGAATTGTGGAGAATAACAAATGAAGAAAGGATAGAACATACAATAAAAAAACGGAAATGGAAGTGGATAGGACACACCTTACGAAAACCAGCAACAAATATTGCTAGACAAGCTCTACATTACAATGCTTAAGGCAAAAGAAGAATATGTAGACCATCTTATACGTGGAAAAGAACAATAGAGAAAGAACTCAAAGAAAATAATTTAACATGGAACGATGCAAAAAAGATAGCAAAAAACAGAAGAGAATGGAGAAAACTAGTAAACAAAATTGGACGGAACTCAACAGATGATGCGTGGGACTAGCAACCTCACCATCATTCCTCATGCTACTTGAAACACCGCAAGGTGCCCTTTGCTCCACTTGGAGATGTATGATATATGATGATATTATAGTATACGGTTTACCCCGTGGGTTTGATCTACCTACTTCTAATCGAAGGATTTCGTATATCCTGGAAAAGATTACGGTGTAATTTGCATTATAATAAAGATTATATTTTATTGTAATGTTTATTAGTACCTACTGGAGCCTTTCATTATTGTGTTCAAAGCCTTCTGAGAAAAGATTATGGTGATTAGCAGACGTACCGATAGAACGTGTACATAGCCAACAAAATCCTTCTTTACAAAGTTAATAATACGCATAAATAAGAAGAATCATTATTGTAATTTTACAAGTTAATATCTTTATCATCTCAGCTTATACTTACACCGCATCCCTCGGTAGACCGCAAGCTGTAGTAGAAACCCGACTGTAGACCGCATACTATAGTAGCACCAATACTTTTTAGTTACTCTTACTTTTATTACTAAAAGTTTTGTTTATTTTTAAGTTACTTGTTTCTTCTTTGTTCTTCAACACAAGAAACGACAAAAGTAATTTCATAAAAAAGAACTTTTTGATACAGGTCAACAGAGATAAAATGTTAATATTTTGCCTGTCACAGAAAAAATCATTTTTGCCACAGAGTGCTACAAGATATTTCAACTATATTATTTATCTATGGGCAAACTGCATTAAATGCAATAGCCCACCCCGAACGGCCAAACGATACGAGTGGCCTGTGACGTCAGACCCCAGGTCTCGCTTTTGAAGTTGTTTAAAACGGAAATTTTAGGCGCGGAACTTTGATTATATGTTGTACGTACACTATTCATTGTTAAGACGTAATATTTTAAATATAACATTTTAAAACATAAATTAACAATTTTATGCAAAAAAAAATTTTTAGTGCAAGTTCCCTATTATGCTAATTCTCAGAATGAAGATCGAGTATAAAATTAGTATTTTTAATAAATGTAAAATACGTAAGTCAATTGAAAAACAGCGTCACTACAATAACTTTTTTCATATTGAATGTTTTTTCAACAGGGGAAGTTTTTTCCTCGGAAAATTTCACATTTTCATTTCATTTCTCATTTCATCATGCGAGGCAGAATAATAATTAGCCTAATGAGCCACTTACTTAAAACATTTTTAAAAGTGATATAGGTACAGCAGAATATATAAAAAATGCGAAGAACAAGTATCATGGACAAAGATTAGATTCCGCAATGCCTTGCCCTTAGGCACCCGAGAGGCTCTATTGACTGTCCAACTGCTTATGCAGAGGTGCAGATATGTCAACTATGACGTACCTATATATTTGTTTTATCGACTACAAAAAGGCATTTGATAGAGTACATGATAAGCTCATACTCATAACCATCTTGGAGGAAACTGGATTAGATAGATCTAAACATTAGATATGCCGACGACACAGTAGTTTTTGCAGATAGCCTAGATGATTTGCAAAGAATAATGTCGCGCATATAACATATAAGTAGTGAACGTGGACTTAATTTCAATACGAAAAAAAGAAAGTAATGGTAGGCAGTAAGAGCGAAATATATACATATACGGCTTTTGGTTAACCAACAAACAATTGACAGAGTGAACAGCTACACATACCTTGGTACCTACATAAACAGTCAATGGGACCACTCTAGTGAAATAAAACAACGCATAGGAAAAGCGAGATCAGCGTTCATAATGATGAAGTCTCGTTTCAGAAGTTACATTTACCACTTGGTAACAAAATTTCTATTATCAGATCCTATGTATTTTCTAGATTATTATACGGAGTAGAAACCTGGACTCTTTCCGAAGCTTCTTTAAGAAAACTCAAGGCATTCGAGATGTGGTATTACAGTCGCATTTTAAGAATTCCGTGGATGGGTCGTGTGACTAATGTTGAGGTCTTACGTAGAATGGGCAATGGGCAAGGAATGCGAGATTATTAACACACATTATTATCAAAGAGCGCAAAGTAGAATATCTTGGCCATGTTATGAGGAATGAATAGAGATTGCCGCTACTCATTCTTCAGGGCCAGGTATTGGGAAGAGAGGACCAGGGAAACGAAGAATATCTTGGCTTCATAATCTGAGAAACTGGTTGAATACATCGACAAACAGACTATACCGAATAGAAGCAAGCAAAGTTAGGATAGCCATGCTGATCGCCAACATCCGGAACGAATAAGCACCGTGAGAAGAAGAAGTATACTTCATTTTAAATTATTCTTCTTCTTATTCATGTGCCTCGTCCGTTGCGGACATTGGCACGTTACTCCAAACCATTGGCGTAAGTTTTGAAGCCATGAGTGTCTTCTTCTTCTGGGTCCACGTTTGCTCTCTACTTTACTTTGTATTGTCAGTGGCAGTATACGATATTTATCATGTCTCATAATATGATCGAGGTATTCAGGTTTCCGTTTCTTAATTGTGAAAGAGATTTCTTATTTTTGTTTTCCCCTCGGCGCAATACCTCTACGTTGGTAGTGTGAGTCGTCCAGGATATTTTGAGGATAGGTCGGTACACCCACATTTCGAATTCCTCTGGCTTTTTCATCAATGTTTCCGTTATTGTCCAGGCCTCTGCTCCATACAGCAAGACCGGAAAGATATCATTTTAGCAGCCGTATTTTTAGTGGGATAGATATATCGAATTTGATGAATATATTTCTCATGTTGTCATAAATATTGCTCTGGCCTTTTCAATTCTAGACCGTATTTCGGTTGTTTGATCCTATTTCGAGTGGACGACTTTTCCAAAGTATACATATGAGTGTACTGTGTAGTGTGTGTGTTGTGTAAATGTCTTGTTACTTAGCAAAGTCGAAGTCATTGTTTTTTAAGGTGACCAACTATTCTTTGTTCAAAAAGAGTACACTTTGCAAGTATTGAAAATATGTTAATCTCCTAAACCTACAGAAAAATTTAAATACTAAATCTGTTTCTGGGCAAAAATAATTAATCCTAATACTAAATCTGTTTCTGGGCCAAAAATAATTAATCCTAATGTTTCTGGGCTAAAAATTTAAATCCTACTACTAAATCTGTTTCTGGGACAAAAATTTAATTAATCCTAATACTAAATCTGTGTCTAGGCCAAAAATAATGAATCCTACTGTTTCTGGACCAAAAATAATTAATCCTAATACTCAATTTGTTTCTGGGCCAAAAATAATTGGTCCTAAAATGTTTCTGGGCTAAAAATTTAAATCCTACTACTAAATCTGTGTCTGGTACCGCGGACCCATAAAATATTTACATAAAAAAAAAGGATTACGAACAAAAACTTGTAAATATGTATACGCTAAATAAATAATATGAGTTTTTGCTATCTACTAAATAATAGTTTTTTCTCACTTAATTCGCGCAATTAGTCACTTTATATAACGACACAATGACAAAGTCTCTATTTCTCTGATTGAAATACAGTCTTACATGACTTGTCTTATGTATTCATCCAAAGTACATTAATATTATACAAATTTAAAGTTAGTTTATTATATATAGAAACTTTAGATTATGGTGCGAGGCAAATGGTGCGAGGTAAATGGTGCGAGGCAAATGGTGCGAGGTAAATGGTGCGAGGCAACTGGTGCGAGGAAAATGGTGCGAGGCAAAAGGTGCGAGGCGAACGGTGCGGGGCGAATGGTGCGAGGCAAATGGTGCGAGGCGAATGGTGCGGGGCGAATGGTGCGAGGCAAATGGTGCGAGGCAAATGGTGCGAGGCAACTGGTGCGAGGCAACTGGTGCGAGGCAAATGGTGCGAGGCAAATGGTGCGAGGCAAATGGTGCGAGGCAAATGGTGCGAGGCGAATGGTGCGAGGTAAATGGTGCGAGGCAACTGGTGCGAGGCAAATGGTGCGAGGCAAATGGTGCGAGGCGAATGGTGCGAGGCGAATGGTGCGAGGCATATGGTGCGAGGCAAATGGTGCGAGGCAAATGGTGCGAGGCAAATGGTGCGAGGTAAATGGTGCGAGGCAACTGGTGCGAGTCAAATGGTGCGAGGCAAATGGTGCGAGGCAAATGGTGCGAGGCGAATGGTGCGGGGCGAATGGTGCGAGGCGAATGGTGCGGGGCGAATGGTGAGAGGCAAATGGTGCGAGGCAAATGGTGCGAGGCAAATGGTGCGAGGCAAATTTACTGTTTTAGAAGGGTCCATTTGAAACAATTTAATGCTCTAAAGTTCACTAGCCATTCTATCCATTCACAATGAATATAAAATTATACAAATGAGTACTTTCAGAGTACAGGTTTCAAAAGAGTACAGTTAACGAAAAAAGAGTACAAAACTCAGTAAATGAGTACAGTTGGTCACCTTATTGTTTTTGCAAAGAAACGCTAATTGTATCCGAACGTCTGCGGTCCCTCCGGTGAGTACCGATCCCACAAGGAGAGAAACTATTTTCATTTATTAATTTTTAATAAATGAAAAATTCTCCACCAAGGTGAGATTCGAACTCACGACCTTTAGGTCCAAAGGTAGGCGTTCTTACCACGCCACTGAGCCACAGAGAGGTCACAATATCATGACTGAAACTCAAACAAAGTCCAAAATGTTTACTGGCAGGGGGAGGGACCACTTTTCTTAACAAAACCACGTGATTCGTATTTCCATGGTTACAAAACTCGTCTTCAATGTTTAGCAAATTTTTTTAACATTTGGCAAACGCGCATCTGTCGCCATTTAATACATCACTGCTGCCATCTACTAAATGACACGTGAACTCAGTTTCTCATCTAATAAGTGATAGCCGAACTAATTTATCACTAGAACAATGCCAACTTGTTAGGGTTATATCAACAAAATCCCTAGATTGCAGCTTTTAAGTATAATTTTTATCTTTAGGTACAGTTAATTTAAAAATTATGGCAGTATGAATAATGAACGTTTGTTTAAAATAAAGCTTATTGCATAGTTAATCATTTATGGTAGTTATTTTGTACAGAAGTTCAAAAATTATTACATAAATCCAATTTTTAGGGCAGGATACCAAGTACAGTTATAAAAAGTTCCTTTAAGTACAGTTATAAAAAAATTACTGCTTTCTTTGGAAATTTTAACTAGATACTATTAAACTAGAAAGTTTACAGTTCACGTACACACCCACAAGTTGAAAATTGGTTTTGAAATAGTGACGGTAACTGTACCTAAAAATTATATAAATTTTAACATTGTGTCATACCACCAGACATGCAAGACTAATCAAAGGAGCGAGGATTTTACAAAGAAGAATTGCAGAAAACAAAATATCCCGACATTTACTTGGTTGAAAAAGTACTTAGACGAAAAGGCAACAAGATGTAAATTGTTAGGGTGGATAAAGTTGTTAAATGTTTAGGATTGGTAGCAAATATAACAGCTGGATTAACAGTTCAGATGTAGTTTAAGGATCTACTTTTTTTTTTTGAAAAGGCTGACAATCACAAGGAGTGGGGAGTGAAACAAGTATAAATTCTCTTAACATACTGAGTTCTCATTTCAGAGGAATACTCTGGCCCTGGGCCAAGTGCAATACACTCGACCCCGTACTCTATCTACGAGTTAAGTACGGCTCCAAGAACAAGTGCCAGTACGGGGATAAACCAAACTCTATAAGGCTTTCAACGAGGGACCATATAGCAGCGAGGTAAATCGCACCAATTAGGTAATTATAGTCACTGTCAAAACGCCGGAAAAGCACGGAGGGGTAGGACAAGCCACCCTTATCCCTGGGGTTTACCCCCCAGAACACCTTGAGGCTGAGGTGCCCTCCGGATCGCCAGACTTGCATCCAATCCAATCGACAATGCCTTCCTCTGTAAGGTTTGTCTCCTCTACCCGGTCTCTCCGTTCACGGACGACGGCCCAGACAAATGTCGCAACCACCACTACATCAAACCAATTCGCCTCCCTATCACAGGAAGGTACAACGCCACCATCCAACGATTACAACCGGCTCCAGGCGGAGCTGGACCTGGAGAGCCTAAACGCGGAAATGCAAATTGTACGCGATAGGTATCGACAGGTCTATCTCCGCATGGAGCAGGAAGACGCCGGCAATCCCCTACTTAAGCGATATTCCCACGATTTTCCGTCACTAAAAGCTAAAACGAGCTCTCAGCATCAAAGCGAACAGGCAAAACAGGGTGCAATCTCTAGAGTTCCAAAAACTAACTCTAAACCCAAATCATCTACCACCAATACTCAATCTTCTTCTCAATCTCCAGTCTCTCAACCACCAGCAAACGTCAGCAATAACAATTCCCAAGAATCTTCTGAATTCGTCTTCCAACGAAGACAACGTCGATCATACGCCAGCGCCGCAGCAAGTTCTCGCCCCAAAAACCAAAACGTAGTCAACGCCATAAACGATCCTACACTGTCCGAATACTTAATTAAAGATCTGCCAAAAGATCTTTGCAATAAGCGTACCTTCTTTCAGCAAATAAATGCCACAAGACTCTTAGCGAACAAAATACATTCATGCAAAGTTCTCTCTCACGGTATCGCTCACTTGCGACTCTTTAATTCTATTAATGCAGAAGATATGGAGAAAGCTATCCATAAAGCCACAGGCCAAACTATGGTTACGGTCCACAGCCGTAACAAAAACTCTAATTCAAGCAACAAAGAACCTACCTACCTCTTCTGCATAACAGGTATCGATGTGGACTACACGGAGGACGAAATCACTACCTTGCTTGCCGAACAGGAATTCCCAGTTGAAAAACTGTTAGGGGGTCAAATCTTTCAGGCTCGGCAGGGATTCCAAGGTGGTCAAGGTAGTGACGAAATCCCTCGATAAGTACACCACAGCACTGAGCCGAGGCATCACTCTAGATGGAGAGATCTACAATGTCGAACTTCCTCACAGCTCTGATCCAACCATACCAATCCCCAAATATTGCAGCAAATGCTGCACAAACGGACATTCCATCGACGAATGCCCTCAAAAAGCATTCGTCTGCCCTCACTGCGGTGGCAACCACAAGTCAAGTGCCTGCACCAAACAGCAAGAACCAAAATGCCCTAATTGCAGCGGTGAACACCCTGCATATTCCAACAAGTGCCCACAGAGACACACAATCCCTTCCGTACAACACGAGGTACAGCCACTTTCGATCGAAAGATCATTCCCTCCCTTCGATCTACCAACAGAGACTAAAAACATCCTGTCGATCCAGACCGCTTTGCTGCTGAACCTACTGCCCGAACTTCCTATCACGGCTAACCTAATTAGCCAAGTCTATGACCACTCCACAGTGGTACATGGACACGGAAGCAATGTCAAACTGACATTCCACTCCAACCACTAAGCGCACCCCATATGGATTTCACCCTAGGTGCAGTCAACTGTCAGGGTCTCTCCGAAAAGAGACCCCTCATCAAGAATATCCTGTCGAAACATAACATCCAGATCCTCGCACTCACAGATACTCTGTCGAAAAGCGATCCACATTTCGCAGGATATTTGATCATCCATCGAAACCGCTGTCAGGTTTCACGTGGGAATGGTATTCTCATAAAACGCGGAATACCACACAGCGCTCATACATTCCCACCAAATTTTCGTCCACCTGATGTGGACTTCCTGGCAATTGACGTGCACATTCCCAACAACGAAACCCTCACGATAGTCTCTTACTACAAACACCCGGATCAACCACTCAACAGGCATTTGCTAGAGTATTTTTCAACGCTCGGCAGGGCTGTGTTGATGGGTGATCTGAATTGTAGACATACACAGTTTGGTGATCACCGACAAAACGCAGAAGGCATCCGCCTCACGGATTTACTACTAGACCTTCCTATCTCAAGAATCACCAACACTGAATACACGTTTCTGAACGCCAATGGGGCCTCTATTGTCGACCACATCCTAGTTACTAGTAACATTCTGGATCGGTTTGATAGTTGCCACATTGGTGACTCAATAACGTCAGACCACGTACCCATTCTTGTCAATACAGACATAACAACTCCAAAACAACCCAACCCTCCAAGATCTATAAGAGACTATCGTCACGCTAACTGGACTGAATTCCAAAACTTCATCACTCAAAATCTTCCTATGTTAGGCGAACTCGATACTAACGATAGTATCGACACAAGTGCAACACAAATTGAGAACCTCATCACCGAGGCTATCACGCACGCAATTCCACTTAAACAAATAACCTGTACATCACCGGCACTTCCACAATATATCATAGCCAAAATTCAACAAAAAAGGCGTCTTCTACGCCAATATAAGGCCAACAGAAATCCATTAATCAAAACAGAATACAACCGAATCTGTGCCAGGATAAAGAGAGAGATATCCGACCTAACGGCTCGCCGGTGGGAGGATGCTACCTCAAAACTGGACTACAGGGATGGAAGTAAATTCTGGAACAAACTCAAAGTCCTAACTAATCAAAAACGATCTCAACCATCTCATCTGTTGGTCAACAATCACATTGTCAATCCCCAGAAGGGAAAGCTGAAACATTCAGAAATTCGCTTCAAAACAACTTTCAAACTCCAGACAACCCAAACTTTGATCGCTTATTTAAACTCCACACAGAATACATAGTAAATGTTACTCTCAACTACCACGTTCCAGTCTATGATCCTATCATGGACCCCCTCACAAACAGGGAAACGGAGAGCTTTTGCCAAATAGGTAAAAACAGCTCTCCCGGACCTGATGGCATCAACCGTAGGTGCCTCAAGAAACTTCCTGAGAGTATCATCCCTCTTCTAACTAAAATATTCAATGCATGTCTCAAAAACAGCCACTTCCCTAGTCCTTGGAAAGTGGCCAATACCATCATGCTTTTGAAAAAAGGCAAACCCCGAACCGACGTGGAATCCTACAGACCAATCTCACTAATAAACACTCTGGGTAAAGTTCTTGAGCTAATCCTAAAAGAAAGGCTCAATAACTTTCTCGAAACACACAACATCATCCCAAAATTTCAATACGGATTCCAGTCTGGTAAATCTACTAAACATGCATTAATAGATTTCACAACTAAAGTTACTCAAACCATCAACGATGGTTCATTCGCCATAGCCACATTCCTGGATGTGCAGAAAGCTTTCGATCAGGTCTGGCACGACGGACTTGTTCGGAAGCTTTTGGACATCGGGCTACCATTACAATTTACCAAAATTGTACACTCATACCTCCACAACCGAACTGTCAGAGTGAAAGTAAGCGATCAAAAGTCTACTCCCTTCACTCCACAAGCTGGAGTTCCCCGGGGTTCAGTCATAGCACCACTGCTGTATATTATCTACAACAGTGACATCACAAACCAAAATATCCCAGGCACTCGGCTGTTTCTCTATGCAGACGACACGGCTCTACTCACGACAACTTCTCAATACAACCCATTACTCATCCACAGAAGAGCCCAGGCTCTGTTGGACGCGGTCGGGGATTGGTGTTGTAAGTGGAGAGTCACGCTGAACGCGAACAAAACAACAACAATTGTGTTTCGCGCCCCTTCTGTGTCAGAAAAAATCATTAGAAATGATGACGACCAATACCCACTGAGATTGATGGGAGAAAGGCTTGTTCTCAGCCCGACTGCGACCTACTTGGGAGTACTGTTTACCAGGACTCTTAACTGGGACGCAGACCTAAAGGCAACTTTAGATAGGGTAAGGAACAGAGCCAGACTTCTCAATCCACTCTCAGGACGTATTGGCAAGACACACAAGAAGACTCTCTTACACACTTACAAGACCTATATTCGACCCGTCATTGAGTATAAATCATGCCTCTACTCTCTATGCACTAGAGCAAAGAAAGAGAGGTTGTTGCGAGTGGAACGGAGAATCTTGCGTAGATGCAACTACGAGCACTGGAGATATCCCTCAAACGAAATCCATAACCTCTAAAACATACCCACAATTATCGAGAGAATAAACTCTCTGAACAGGAACTTCACAACCAAAGTAATCAACGATCCCCCCTCCGACACACAAGAATCTCTCAAATGTTCCTGTTCATCTTCTGGCCACGTATTCTACCGCGCAAAGCCCAAGCGCAAAAAGATTCATCCACCGTCTGCTCTAATGCAAACATGCATTGACGAACTCCCAGTAGAATACGAAAACATCCTCGAGGCTACCCCGTTAGCCTACCGCACCCACCTATAACACATCCTCTTCCCTACCCCTAACAGGGAGAAGTTGGTTTTTTGCGGTTTCCCAACTTCATTGCACAATTATACCTGTTCGTCCCAAGAAAATAGCCGCAACTATTTTTACCACTCGAACGCTCACTGTCCACGCTGCGCTCAAAACCACCTCTTGACCGCCGACGAGGGCCGCTGGTTCTACCAGTTGGCGTACAATGGTTTCTAGAGGGGTGGTCGAGGGCAAAGCACGGACAGTACACGTAAATGTCAATGGAACCAACATCAACTCCATCTAACTTTCTTCTCTGTTGTCTTTTGGCCTTCTGGACACCACCGTCCGGCATAACCCAGGAACATCAGGAAACCACACTTGCCCCAGTGCGTTTTTCGGACTGTTTGCTTTTGCGATCCAACACAATACATTCACCACAAACCCTGAAGAGGACAAAATCCTAAACGGGGACACTCATTGATAGCATTTCCACAAAGCATTTTATCTTTACACGCAAATCAATACAATGGGTGCGTTCGGACGACCACAGCGGCTGGACAGCTGAGCCAGCAGTAGCTGTCAGACGTCACCGCTGGAAGCCAGCCGCTGAGAGATTTACTAAGCTTTCCCTATCACGGCTGGATGCAACCACTCAGCCGATTTCTGCTGCCAGCCAGCCGCTATGGTCGTCCGAACGCACCCAATGAGATGATGATGAGTTCTCAAGACAGTGGTGTAGTTCAGTTGCAGTAGTGGTATGGGTTCTCCAGATACAATGGGCCAATTAAACATATACAGGGTGATTGATAAAGGCGGATGGGTTAAGCTGAAGAAAGGATTGATGGGGTAAAGCTCAATAGATCCGCTGTAGTAATAGATAGCAATAAAATATAATAAGAATTGTAGGCAACTTTGAGATTCATATTAAAAAATTAGTTAGAATGTTACAGAGTGTTCGATGAACTAGTGGCAGATTAAACTTATGTTTTTTTAAATGGAACACCCTGTATTTTATTTTATATTCGAAATCTCCTGAACTGTCTCATCACAAAAATATAAAGGTTTGTTATGTTATACAGGGTATGTACAAAGTTATAACCAATTTTATATAAAAATCGTAACAAGTTCAACATCCTGTTTAAATAAAAATAAACACAATAGAAATGGTTTGTTGGTGCCATATTTTTTTATTGCCTATATACCGAATACAGGGTGAGTCAAAACGCAAGTACATTATTTTCTCAGTAATTTTAAATGGAACACCCTGTATTTTATATCACTATTGAAAAGTGCCATTACCGTACTTTATTTATTATCATTCCCTATGCATAAATTTATTAGTTTTCGATATATTTTCATTTTTCAGAGCAAATTATTAATGGGTGTCTAAATTTTTCCAAATTTTAAGTAAGCCATGACCAAATTGTCGAAAACTGAAAGTTCATCACGATAAAACTGCTAATGTGTTATTAAATAGTTGAGATGAATTTTACTGTTGAGGAAATAGTTGATCTGGCTGGATATTGGGGGAGTGCAATAAAAATGCGTTATTATCAGTAACAATTTATCATGAACATGAACGGTTTCCTGAAAGACGACAACCTATAACAGCAAGCTTTGAAAGATTAAATGATCAGTTTAACAGCCCTGGTTCAGTTACGTATAAAAAACACGAACGTACAAAAAGTACTGTAACAGAGGAAAACGAAATGAATGTGTTGCTGGCAGTTACTGAAAATCCACATACTACAAACTTACTACTCTGTACAAAAAATTCTTGCAAAAAATAGAATGCACCCTTACAGCATTCAAATGCACCAAAAATTAATTCAGGAAGATTTTGAAAAGTGAATATTATTTTGTGAATGGGCCTTAGATAAAATCAATCAACAAGATATATTTCCTGGATTATTTCATTCATAGGAGATTCTGACCAATAGAAAAATACAGAAATAAAAATTACAGCGATTATTTCATTCATACAGATTCTGACCAATATAAAGCTACAGAAATAAAAATTATAGCGATAATTTTTGATAATATCCCGTCGTCCAGTATTACGTCAGATGTCCTTCGTTGCTACGCAAAAATACATTCAGTGAAATTAATGAATGTTTTAGAACTTGTCACAGAAAACACCAAGAAAGAGGTTTAGCAAATATTCAGGTGAAGATATCAATAAAATATTAGTTAAAATGATTTAAAAAGACAGTTTTATTCATGAAATAATCTTTAAGCTTTGACATAATTTCTGTGGTGCTAAGGCAAAACCCGATATGTCAAAAAACGTTATTTTGCAGCAGATGAGTTTAAAAGTTCGTGGTGTTGTTGTAATAGTGGACATATCGGAAACTAATTTGATCATCTACTGGTTATATGGATGCGTTTAGCCATGTTGGGTTTTGTCATCATATTCTTTAGCGCTCAATGTACATATTGGCATTAAAAACGAAAAATCGATAATTTTTGACATATCGGGTTTTGCCACAGTACCACAGATTTCACTCCCCATCGGGTCGTGAAATTAAAACTGTCAAAGTGTCACTCGGGAAACAAATCGATAATTTTAGAACTATCGTGCAATTACTACTGATAATGTACTATTTTTAGATGAAGCTACGTTTCATAAAAACGGTTCAGTTATTTTTTACTTAAAATTTGGAAAAATTTAGACACCTAATTAATAATTTGCTCTGAAAAATGAAAATATGTATCTCGAAAACTAATAAATTTAGACATAGGGAATGTTATATAAAAATTAAAGTACGGTAATGGTACTTTTCAATAGTGATGTAAAATATAGGGTGTTCCATTTAAAATTACTGAGAAAATAATGTACTTGCGTTTTGACTCACCCTGTATTTGATATAAAGAAAATTAGCAATATCAATCATGTTTGAAAATTTTGCCAATAAATAAAAAATATGGCACTAATAAACCATTTCTGTTGCGTTTATTTTTATTTATACAGGATGTTGAACTTGTTACGATTTTCATATAAAATTGGTCATAACTTTGTACATACCCTGTATAACATAACAAACCTTTATATTTTTGTGATGGGACAGTTCAGGAGATTTCGAATATAAAATAAAATACAGGGTGTTTTATTTTAAAAAACATAAGTTTGGTCTGCCACTAGGTTATCGAACACCCTGTAACATTTTAACTAATTTTGTAATATGAATCTCAAAATTGTCTACAATTTTTGTTATTAACTTTTATTGTTATCTATTACCATAGCGGATTTATTGAGCTTTACCCCACTAATCAATCACCCTGTATGATATGAGTTTTGGAAAAGTATGAAGAAGCGATCAAAAATGAACGATATTATCTACTAGAAGTATTCTTTCCAACTGAACGTTATGGTTTACAAGTTGGCATTTCTCCTGCCTGGCAGTTTTCACCAGCAATTGTTTTATGTGACGAACACAAGCAGTACGAAAAATAAGTTTTATTACATTCGAGTGGACTATCCTAACTGCGGTATTTATACAAATTGTGGAAGATTTTTTCATAATAGAATTGCCGACGTATGTCACGAGTACAATCCCGTTGAATTTAAAATTGATGACTATTGCACACTTAAGGCGGAGATACATATGCGCTCTGCTCGGTGTGCGAGCCGCTCGCGCGCAGCGTATTCGTCAGATTAGTACGTGTTTTCAAGTGACGCACAAACGGCACGCACACGGCGCACCACGATCTAAATTCTGTCGGTTTTTCAACAAACACTTTGATGGTTCGCAATACGTATTTGGACGGGTTTGCGAGTGGTTTGTTGGTTTTGGCGAACATGAGTTGAATATTTGTTAGTAATGGAATGGTCGGAACTGTCGGAAGGAAATTGATGTTTACCGTGGAAAATCATTATTGTGGGATCCTCAATAAAGAACCATTTAATTTAAAGAAACAACTTAAATCCGATCTGAACGGAAATAGAAGCTGAAATAAAAAATGTACATGCGGACCTTTTTAAAAAATGTTAGTTCATTGTTGTACTAAAAATAACATGTATTAAAAATAAGATTTATTATTTTATTTGGGCATAAGCCACAATTCGAGTTTGAAATCAAGTTTACTTGACCTTTCGACTTTCACTTCGGAAATAGTTATCAATATCAAAAAAACATTCATAAGCAGATATATATTATGTGTCACCGGAAAGCGAAATAGGTAACGCACGACTTGGAGAACCTATAGTTTTCTAACTTCGTGTCTGGTGAAGCAACGCAGTTGAAACAAGCGGATATATTATAATTGTGTCACCGGAAAGCGAAAAAGGTAAGGCACAACTTGGAAGACCCAATAGCTTTCTAACTTCGCTTCTGGTGAAGCAACAGAGTTGGAACAAGCAGATATATTATAATTGGGTCACCGGAAAGCCAAAAAGGTAACGCACAACTTGGAAGACCAAATAGTTTTCTAACTTCGCTTCTGGTGAATCAACGGAGTTGGAACAAGCAGATATATTATAATTGGGTCACCGGAAAACGAAAGAGGTAACGCACAACTTGGAAGACCCAATAGTTTTCTAACTTCGCTTCTGGTGAAGCAACGGAGTTGGAACAAGCAGATATATTATAATTGGGTCACCGGAAAGCCAAAAAGGTAACGCACAACTTGGAAGACCCAATAGTTTTCTAACTTCGCTTCTGGTGAAGCAACGGAGTTGGAACAAGCAGATATATTATAATTATGTCACCGGAAAACGAAAAAGGTAACGCACAACTTGGAAGAGCCTATAGTTTCCTAACTTCGCTTCTGGTAAAGCAACGGAGTTGGAACAAGAAGATATGTTATAACTGTGTCGTCGGAAAGCGAAAAGGGTAACGCACATCTTGGAAGAGCTTATAGTTTCCTAACTTCGCTTCTGGTGAAGCAACTGAGTTGGAACAAGCAGATATATTATAATTGGGTCACCGGAAAGCAAAAAAGGTAACGCACAACTTGGAAGACCCAATAGTTTTCTAACTTCGCTTCTGGTGAAGCAACGTAGTTGGAACAAGCATATATATTATAATTGAGTCACCGGAAAACGAAAAAGGTAACGCACAACTTGGAAGAGCCTATAGTTTCCTAACTTCGCTTCTGGTGAAGCAACGGAGTTGGAACAAGTAGATATGTTATAATTGTGTCGTCGGAAAGCGAAAAAGGTAACGCACATTTTGGAAGAGCTTATAGTTTTCTAACTTCGCTTCTGGTGAAGCAACGGAGTTGGAACAAGCAGATATATTATAATTATGTCATCGGAAAACGAAAAAGGTAACGCACAACTTGGAAGAGCCTATAGTTTCCTAACTTCGCTTCTGGTGAAGCAACGGGGTTGGAACAAGTAGATATGTTATAATTGTGTTGTCGAAAAGCGAAAAAGGTAACGCACATCTTGGAAGAGCTTATAGTTTCCTAACTTCGCTTCTGGTGAAGCAACTGAGTTGGAACAAGCAGTTATATTATAATTGGGTCACCGGAAAGCCAAAAAGGTAACGCACAACTTGGAAGACCCAGTAGTTTTCTAACTTCGCTTCTGGTGAAGCAACGGAGTTGGAACAAGCAGATATATTATAATTGGGTCACCGGAAAGCCAAAAAGGTAACGCACAACTTGGAAGACCCAATAGTGTTCTAACTTCGCTTCTGGTGAAGCAACGGAGTTGGAACAAGCGGATATATTATAATTATGTCACCGGAAAACGAAAAAAGTAACGCACAACTTGGAAGAGCCTATAGTTTCCTAACTTCGCTTCTGGTGAAGCAACGGAGTTTGAACAAGTAGATATGTTATAATTGTGTCGTCGGAAAGCGAAAAGGTAACGCACATCTTGGAAGAGCTTATAGTTTCCTAACTTCGCTTCTGGTGAAGCAACTGAGTTGGAACAAGCAGATATATTATAATTGGGTCACCGGAAAGCCAAAAAGCTAACGCACAACTTGGAAGACCCAATAGTTTTCTAACTTCGCTTCTGGTGAAGCAACGTAGTTGAAACAAGCATATACATTATAATTGGGTCACCGGAAAACGAAAAAGGTAACACAGGGCTTGGAAGAACCTATAGTTCTCTAATTTCGTTTCTAGTGAAGCTACGCAGTTGAAACAAGCAGATACATTACAATTGTGTCACCGGAAAACGAAAAAGGTATCGCATGACTTGAAAGTACCTATAGTTCTCTAATTTTGTTTCTGGTTGTAGGAACAAGCAGATATATTATGGTAGGGGAGCAAAGTATGCTAAATGTGCAGTCACTCGAGCGCTTTGGCGACCTATTGGATTGTGATTATTAGGTCCTAAAACCAAAAAAGTTAAGTAAAATTTTCCATTTTAGTGGGGACTTCCCATTTTTTAATTTAATTTTCCATTTCCAACAATCTTTTTTCCGATTATAGCGCCATCTATCCATAATTCAAAAAAATGTTTCGAATAAAAGTTGTTTATTTTTATACAAACAATCCAAATCTGCAATAAGAAACGGGGTCTGCCATTTAAGATTTTAAAGTAACCCCCACCTCACCTCCGTGGGGGGTCGTGTTTGGAACCATTCGATAGAATTTTCAAAAACATTGATAAAGTGTATTTTGCAGTTTTTCGATATGATGTTTATTTTGCGAAAGATCGCGGGATTTGTATTTATAATTTTAAATTTACCCCCCACCCCTCTCAGTGGGGGGTCAAGTTTGGTATTTTTCAATAGATTTTTGAAAAATATTGAACACGTAGTTTTTAGTTTTTCAATCTGACGTTCATTTCGCGAAATATTCGCTTTTTTTTGTGAAACTTTTTGACTCACCCATTTCCGTACGCCCCGCTCAAATCGTCATATTTTTGAAATATAGACTCTTTTGCATGTACTTAACTTACCTTATCTTAATCTGACAATTTCGAATATTTTAAGGATAGATTTTTTTTCGGGGCCCCCCGAACGAACTCTCCTGTGTTAAGAGCCAATATATGGTGGAGGTACAGCTGCAGGGTACCACGTTTCTCCCCATATAATAATCTGACGCGCTCGAGTAACTGCAAAAATCCCCGCTTGGGCTCCCCTACCATTATATTTGTGTTGCCAGGAAGCGAAAAAGGTAGTTCCCGAAATGTTCTCAAACTGTGGCTTATTCCACATAAAATAGTAAATTGCATAAGATGACACAAGAAAATAGTTTCAGAACAATACCAAAATAAGATGTAGTAGAAGTACAGGACAGAGACATGATTATCTACAATTACTAAACGTTCGTAAGTTTCCTCTGGATCGTCAAAATGAAAAATTTTAACGAACAATAACCGCGCCACGAACGCGCGGCGCACACACGGCGCGGAGTTCGCGGCGCGGATATGTATTTCCGCCTTTACACAAATTGTATGTAAATATACAAAGTTCCTGGTCGTTAAAGAACATGGAATTGAATATCCTCTACAAGAATATGATGTAAACCAGATCCTGTAAACCAGATAAAGTCACTAATTTTCGAGATATTTGAAGTTAAAAATGAAACGACACAGTTTTTTTGATTAATATATTATGCCCTTTCAGTTTTAACTTCAAATATATCTAAAACTAATGATTTTGCCGTTACGAATGAAGGCCGTATTATTTACATAATAAAAATTATTCTAAAATAATCGTTCCGTCAGTGGCGTAGAATTTGGGAAGGGTCAACCATTCACTTTCCCTTGTCGTACGCCTCTGGTAGTAGCCAGAAACGTTTGTTTAACATAATTTAGTAGGATGTATGTATAATAAGGATATGTCGAATACTTTTAAAGTACTGGATAGAATAGAATAGAATAGAATAGAATAGAATAGAAATATGCTTTATTGTCATGAAAAATTGTACAATTTTATCGACAAAGCTTATAAAAAGTCAAGAAAACAAAACAATAACAATCCAATTTACTAAAATTACATAAATCGTCAATATATTTACAATAATAACAATAATAATGAAGTTAAACAGAAATAATCAATTGCAAAATTTAAGTAAATTGCAAATGCATAGTCTACCTAGTAATTAATAAGTTTAAAAGTTAAGCTGCTGCATATGACACCCAAATATAGACAAAAAAAATGATAATAAAAATACTACTTGTGCAAAGGGTACTGTAATTTCTTAGTTATTGATTAAGAAAATCTTCTACTGAATAATATGGTCTTTCAGATAGGTAGGCTTTTGTCAGTTTACGGAATTTGGGGAAAGATGCTGCAGATTTAAGTTGTAGAGGGAGATGGTTGTAAAGTTTTTTTGCGGAATATAATATAGATTTCTTTACTAATTCAGAGGACGGAGTCGGCATATAGACGTCAAACGTAGAATTTCTCGTGAAGTAGTCATGATTAGGTCTTGGTGGAAAGACATGTAGATATTTACGAATTAAGCAAACAGTTTCTAAAATATACAAAGATGGAAGGGTTAAAATTCCGTGATCTTTGAAGTAACTTCTGCAATGTGTTGTTCTTCTGAGGCCAAACAGATATCTAATTGCTCTTTTTTGTAATTTGAAAATAACATCGAATTGGGCTGCTGTACCAGAACCCCAAAAAGGAAGCCCATAACGAAGATGGGACTCGAACAAAGAAAAATATGTTATTTTGGAAGATGCTAAATTGAGTTCATTCGAAACAGATCTTAAAGCATAGCAAGCTGAGGATAGTTTCTTCCTTAACAAATCGATATGGTGGGACCATTTAAGGTTGCTGTCTAAAAAAATACCAAAAAATTTTACAGAATACAATTAATATTTAACCCAAAAATAAATTAATTTAAAAATTATTTGTACCCAGTACTTTAAAAGTAATTGACATATCCTTATCATATTTGCGAAAAAGTATAGGTACTGTACACCCTACTAAATTATGTTAAATAATCGTTTCTGGCTACTACCAGAGGCGTACGACAGGGGAAAGTGAATGATTTACCATTCCCAAATTCTACGCCACTGATGGAATTGCTACTTTAGCATAATTTGAAGTTAAAAATGAAGGGACACAACACAATAATCAAAATAGCTGTGCCGTTTCATTTTCAACTTCAAATATCTCGAAAACTAATGACTTAATCTTTACGAATGAAGAGTATTTATTATTTACATAGAAAGTATTGGATAATCGAAATATTGCGCTAAAATAGTAATTCTGCCAGTGGCGTAGAATTTGGGAAGGGTAAACCATTCACTGTCCCCTGTCGTAAGGCCTCTGGTAGTAGCCAGAAACGTTTATTTATCATAAATTAGTGAAGTGTACAGTATCTACACTTTCTGCCACGTATGACAAGGAGATGTCAAATAGTCTTAAAGTACTGGGTAAAAGTAGTTATTAAATGTTTAAATAAAACACCCTGTACCTGTAACTCAGTAACGAGCCGCACTTTATTTAAGAGGATCGGAACGTATTTTCGGCTGCAATGCTATTCAAATGGGGATTCATTTTTTTCAAATCCTGAGAAAACTAATAAGTATTTTGGAAAAATTTAAACGCAGAATGAAAGATTACGTTATTAGCGAGGGCCGAAAGTCCCTGAGAACTTCTACAATGTTTATTTTAATAAGTTACAGGGGTGAAAAAACTAAGAGAAAATTTAGTGTGATTTTTAAATTCAAATATCTCATTCAAAATAAACTTTTTATTTATTCTAAGGGACTTTCGGCCCTCGGTAATAATTTAGTCTTTCATTCTGCGTTTAAATTTTTCAAAAATATTTATTGGTTTTTTCAGGATTTGAAAAAAATGAACACAATGCCGTGGTAATATTTTCCAAATCTGTCTTTGTCTTACAACGCACTCAGCCGAATATAATATTGTCAGCATATATTGTCAGTCAGACACTGACAATCAGTGACAATTTTAAATATTTGACATTGCATCGGGAATATTTTGAGAAATTGATTAAATATTATTGATATATAGTGTATTTGATAAATAATTGATTTAAGACGTGAACTTAATAAAAAGTTATTTATTGTGTATTATTTGTGAAAGATCCAAGCAGAGAATACATCAGATATATCCTGTGATCCAAGTATTTTGTTGTTAGACATGTTCAAAATTGTAAGCGTTCCAAAATAACAACATATTATTAAAAAATCACTTTAACACTTTTCCTCTTTTCTCGATTGATTATTAGTTTTTGTTGTACAAATAAATTATTACAATCTCTGAAAACATAGTTAGTGAAAAAATTATTACATTTATTAACTGAATTAATAATTTGCAATTATAAAAATAACAGTTATCCAAGAACATTCAAAAGCCATCTCTTTAAATTAATTATGACATTTTCAAGTAGAATGACATTCTAGTAATGTTTACATATCCACACCAGTGTGAATTTTACTACACGTAATTTGCCGTGTAAAGACAGAAAAAGTAGGGATACACGTAAAATATTTGCGAATTATGTACCCATAGCCTTAAGCGATTTGGGTTAAATCTTAATATTTTGAGGTATAGAATCTACAACTCAGATATTGGACATTCTTAATGAATCACCCTGTATTTGAAGTAAATTTATGGAAGAGTCTTCATCTTTAGTTTCAAATAAAATCTAATGAAAACAGCTTTGATACCAATAATATTGTGACCGATAGATATCTGGTAGAAGGCCTGGATCCAGCCTACCAAGAAAAAAAGTTCATTAATAGCAAGCTGAAAAGTTGTTAATAGCTTCACGGTGTCTAGTCGGACAAACTTTGATAAATGGGAACACTGGAAAAGGGGAAGTTTTAATTGTGGAACTTGTCATCCTGACAAGTTTATGATTGTGAAAACTAGCAGGTTGTTTTTAAGTTTATTCAATAGCAAAATATAATATATGAAAAAATAATTGATGGATTCGACCGTTACTTGATGGAAGTTCATTTTATCTCACAATAAAACACTGAAAACTTTTGTTTTCTATACTTCCACAAAATTTATTATTTACAACTATGTGACTACAGCTGTTTCGGCAGAGTGCCTTTCTCAAGTGATATAATTTACAATGTGTTTGCCTTTTTAAGTCTCTAACTGAAGAGGTTGAGGAGTGGGGAGCTGTTTGTCTCGAGTTGGTCATTCAGAATTATATCTGTATTTTTCAGTTTATTAATTTCCATAGATTCTAAAAAAGATAGCTTAAGGCCTTTATTTTGGATATGCAGAATTTGAAACTCTTCATTGAAAGAATGATTATGATCTAGAAGGTGTGCGTATGTAGAGGTGTCTGTTTGTAACAAGTAAGAAAAAGAATTTCTGTTGGAGTGAATGCACAGAGAGTGATAAACTCCAACAGACGTAGGAAAAAGAAGATCTACTTAATGTAGCCAATGGAACAAAAATGTGTGGCTTCTACGTTGAAGAAGCCGAAGTAACTAAAATACTACTTCGCAGTAGTACTTGTATGGAAAGATGCAAAGACAAAGAGTATAGAATTGCTATAGAACTGGAGATGAAAAAATTATGAATAGATAGATGTAACTTGAATGGCTAGCTAAATATGCAAGAGAATGGCCACTTGACACTCAAGGAAGGATTCGGCCAATTTGCACGCCTATTTTGCAAGACAGTAAATTAAAGGAAATGACAATGATGACTAGAAGAGGAGATATTAAGATAGTGTTCAGAAAAGAGATAGAGTAAATATAATAATATAATAAAAATAGAATAAATTTTGGGCGCCAGAAGGGGGCCAACTAGGTTAACACTCTTCCAGGTATTCTACGCTGCTATAGAGTATATTAAATTTGTAGTACAAGTATATTAAATGTATAAATATAAAGGAGTAATAAGAAAAAAATATTCACAATAAATGTATATTTATTAAATATAACTCCTAGATTTTCACAATCTCTGAGTTAAAACAAGTGACTAGTATGTGACTCTAACATGACAAGAAATGATAGATACTAGTGAAAGTCATTTACAGAATTACCGTACAAATATACTCTAAGAATAATCTTAATGAGGTTAGAAAATCAAAATGGGGTACCTCTAATATAGAAAGTACAACTCACCTAGGTTAGTAGAACCTTCACCAAATAATAATTGTACGTTTATTATACGTACACCTTAATTAAATACTACCTGATACTATAAATACAATATAAAAATAACTCAATGTGAGTTGGGCCGGCACAAGCCTTTACCTAATAAATAAACCTACGGTTGGATACAACAGATCCTTTTTATAACTCGTGGTTTATAATATTTACTTAACAAGTGAAACCAAACTCTATTCTGAGGGAATAGAGCCCAGAAGTTTATTTGAATTTAAAATTTGAAGTTCAATAAAGCAAATAATTGAAATTTTGAATAATATTTGAAGTTAATTTGAAGAATTTAATTTAAAAATAGACTAAAATAATGAAATAAGTTTAAATAGTTATATAAAAAGGGAAACCAGCATAAAAATAATCAAAATGAGAGTACCGACAACTATTGTAGGGGAAAATATCTGAGCTCAGAGATCTTTACTTTAGAGATTACGCAGTATTGGGGAAAGCTATCAATTAAATATTATGTTGTTAAAAAAAAATACTATAAAAATATGAAGCAGGAAAAATTTGTGTGCAATTAAACTATAAAAAAAATGTCCTGAATATCACAAAAAAACAGTCTGTCTTTACTAAGAGCGCATCAAATGTCCCCAAACAAACCCCTTTTACACAATCTTTGAGCTGATCTAATGAGCACCCAGTGGTGCTAACTTTCGCTTGCAGCTGTCCTGCTGGAGGTACAGGAAGGCTGTGGAAACAGCTGGAGGTACTCAAGAGGAAAAAACAAAGCTGTTAATAATCCAGGCTGGTCGCCTAGTGATCGTTTCTCGAGGAGTGGTCTGTCCTTGGTGTTGTTAGGTAGTTTTAAGATTTCATAGTAGTGTCTAAAAAAAACACAGTACGGTGTTACTACCAATCTACCAATGTGTCAAAAAAAGCAAGAGAAACGAGGAGGTGTTTTTATTCCTATGGGAATAAGAAGAAATAGGTCATTAAGTCCAAAAACTTGAACGACTAGACAGCTCGACTCTTTATTAAGTTGTTATCAGATGACCTTGGTCAAATAACACATGTAATTTTCAATTTGACTACAAGATATAATTACTGTGAAATAATATTTTATTATAATATATACACAGGTATACAGACATATTATATTAGGCTGAAATAGTATGACTATGCAATGGATACTTATTTGATCATCTTTCAAAAGATAGGAGATCTGAAGACTTGAAAGGAATATAAAAAAATTAATTTAAATGAGCTCTATTTTCCAAGTGAAAGCAAAAATCAGCAAAGAATATACAATTTTCTCTAGATGAGTTTGATCAAACCATGAAAATAACCTACATGAAACTTAATTAGCAAATTAGTCAAGGACATTCAACATGGCTGAATAAAATTAATAAATTTTTTCTATTTACCGGGGCGGAACTCCATGTAGCTATGCAGTAAAATTCTTCAAATTTATTCACTCTGTTCACTAATGCTGGATGACTTCAATATAATATTTTTTTAATAAATCTGGAACTTAGAATTATAGGTGAAAATTTTAGTTAATCTACCCCGCGCACTATCTAAACCACTCCTCAATAGACCTCTTTCGACAGCTAAACGATCGTCGTTTCAATTCTCTATACCCCTCTACTAATCAGTCAGCTGTCAACGTGAGGAAATCAATGTTGCCACGTTTAAATCTGACGTCAGCAAGCATTTAAAAATACTGTGATTGGTTTACGTTATATTTTAATGAACATTGAAAGAAAATAATTCTGAAAATAATAAAATAATATTTTCAATAATTAAATAATATCTTCCCATCAATAATTGATTCTATAAGGGGCGGAACGTCAAATGTTTTTCTATTGTTGAAAGCCCTTTTGTGTTCTGCTATCCGTTTGTCAAAAGTTCTGGCAGTTTGACCGATGTACGTTTTCGGACAGTCACCACAAGTTAGTTGGTACACACCACTCTGTAGTTGCTTTCTCTTTCGGCTTTTATTGTTCTTAATATATTTGCTTAAGTTGTTGTTAGTTCTGAAAGCTGGTATTATTCCTTTCTTTTTTATGTATCTGGCTATTTTGGTTGTTATCTTGCCAGTATATGTGAGAGAGCAGAAGGTACTGGGTTCTTTCTGTGGTGGTGGATACACTACATAAAAAAGAAAGGAATAATACCAGCTTTCAGAAAGTTAACAAAATTTTAAATCAAAAACTCCATAAGAAAGCCCTGAAATTAGTGTAGCGTTCGAACAACCGGCCCTACGGGCCAGTTGTTCGAACGCTAATCGACAATGATCACTATCAAATATTTAATTACTGTCACAACTGTCACTGTCAACTTTGGTTGGGTTGCTGAAAACGTATTGATTATATATGAGATTAGTTAATCAATTAAGATAACAATTATTAACATAATTGATTAACTAATTTCATAATTATTGTAATCAATAATTATGTTTTCAGCAACCCAATCAAAGTTGACATTGACAGTTGTGACAGTAATTAAATATTTGATAATGATCATTTTTGATTAGCGTTCGAACAACCGGCCCTTAGTGTTAATCCTTGGGGAGTTCCGTTATCTTGGGTATACAAACTTGAAAAATGATTAGTAACTCTAAAATCTCTGCTATAAACAAAATTTTTGATAAAAGCTAGATTTCCGTCCACATTCCGTTGTTTTAATCTTGTTAGGACATCATACTTCCACACAGTGTCATAGGCTTTTACTATATCAAAGAAGACGGTCAGTACTTGACGATTACTTGCAAATTCCTAGTGTATGACAGATTCTAGCTTAATCATGTTGTCTGTTGTACATGTACATCTGTTTTTTCTAAATCCGCTTTGTTGTTTACATATTAAATTATTGGATCTCAGGAAGTATTGCAGACGTTCAAGTATTTTTTCTATTTTTTTTCCGGAAACATTTTTTCGAATCATGGATAGATAGCGCTATAATCGGAAAAACGATTGTTGGAAATGGAAAATTAAATTAAACAATGGAAAGTCCCCACTAAAATGGAAAATTTTACTTAAATTTTTTTGGTTGTAGGACCTAATAATCAAAACCCAATAGGTCCCCACAACGCTCGAGTGAATGCACATTAGTATACTTTGCTCCCCTACCATAGAGTATTCTACTTGATAGAACACAAGTTACTGAAACATCTAAAAACTATTGGACATTATTTGTTATGTTAGTAGTAATTATTGGATACCAACGTGTCTTTATTTAAATATTTATCAAGTTTAGCAAAATTACCAAAAATTTTTATAAGTATAAGGCTTAGGCAGGGCCGGCGTACATCGGCGGTAGTATGCTGGGCTCGCGTGCTGGTAGACCGGAGTTCAAATCCCACCGCCGCGCCGGCAAGAACAACTAGACATTTTAAAAAAATGTCTATAGGCCCCATGTCGGCTCAGCCTGAATAAAATGAGTACCTTGGGTAAAACCAGGGGTAATAATAGGCGGTTGACGCGCAGCACTGGCTCTGTTACCTTCCTTGTATACCGTAGGCCCTAGATATAGCAGACTACTCTGCTATACTCCCAAGTCCACGTGAGCGGTATAAAAAAACGGGAGACTTAGATTATAAGGCTTAGGCTCGGACATTTTAGGGTTTAATCTTATTAAAACTATTATTGGTTGCTAAACTAGGATTACAAAAATTAGACTTACCTACAGAAAATACAAATACAAGTTAGTTAAGTTCTAAAAGAGTGTCAAGATATTTTATGCAAGCAAAATGGACAAAATTATTTTTTATTAATTTCGATGAAAAATATGGTTGACAGTAACTTAAGCCTTTTTATTGTGGGAACAATAGTCTATTTATTTCCAATAGAGAAATCCATACCAGCTGCTATATTTTCAACTTTTTTTTGCATATTAGGACTTTTATTATATGGACACAATTATTTCTACAATAACTACATAGAATTTAATTTATGAGGATAAGAATAAATGAGACAAATGTACATATTAAGATTAATAAAATATCATTAATTATTACTGTTTATTTCAGAATAAATTTTCGCAATACCATAAATAAAAATATTTCTTCTTTGTGTTATATATATATATATATATATATATATATATATATATATATATATATATATATATATATACTATCGTATAGACAGTAATGAAAATATTATTGTATTTATTACAATTATTGTTACAATAAATAGGTTAATGTTAGAAAGATCATAATACAAAATTGGAATTAATGTGATTGCTTGCTGCTGTTTATTTTCTTAATAAATAAAATTTAATATCCAATAATTAGAATATTTTCCGTATAGAATAAATTCCTAGTAATAGAACATTATTACTATTATTATTACTATTTAAACCTAGTTACTTAACTTTCTCAAAATATTCTTAAAAAACACACCCTTCTAACGAAAACATAACCTATTTACAACTCGTCACCAGAGACAAACTTAGATAAGTAATATAATATAGTATATCGAGAGACAACCCACCTGTGACAAATATAATTTACATTTAGGACCGAAAAACAAATACCAGAGTTCTATTTTTAGAATTCTTTATGAAAGCAATGTTGCCGGCAATCAAACGAGCTGCTGGAAGCAGAATCATCGAAAACTTGGAAAGAAAGTATTCATGACACGAATATACGCTGATCGACGGTAGCGCCGTCTGTAGCAAATGCACAAACCTTGTTCTGAATATTATTTTTCATTTAGCAATGATTCTGCGTCCGGATGTTAAATTTATTTAATTTATTTCTAAAGCAGAATACGAACTAAAGAATGAATTTTTATCTTATTACAATCTAGATTATAAAGGAATTTCGTTGTGTTACAAGAGAGGTCGTCCCTGCCACTTTCTTCCGAATTATACACGGATTACTTTTGTGCGTCCATATATGGACGCATAAATGTAGCGGACGCAGAAAGATGAAGATATATATATATATATATATATATATATATATATATATATATATATATATATAAAACAAGGTTGAAATATTGGGGTAGCAGCAATCTCAAAGAAAACTCTTTATAATAATTCCAAGCTTTCGATAATGTTTATTATCATCTTCAGGAAACTACAAATATAAATATACAGTATTTAACAATTAGTCTAACTAAAATCAATAAAAATTGTTATCTTTGTGCCATCAAAAATCCAAAACACCATAGTTTTCTCTCACTAAACTAGGTGTCTAGGATCCCCAGAAACACAAAAATAACAAAATATTGCTCTGAGAAATGTAGAGCTAATACTCTCACTATAAACACCGCATATCACAGAACAATCTTACTAAAAAATTATTTATATGTTTTGGTACTTACATTATTTGAGGATGTAGAGCCTAGTTGTTAAATACTGACATAATAATGAAATTTTGTCTTGGTAAATAGTAAATAATATAAATTAAAGTAAAAACTATATAAAAACTTATAAAAATCTGAGTATAAAGCGATAAAAGCTAAAATATTTTTTAAAAAATTATGTATGTCTAATTGGCATTTTACAAAATGTCTAACAAAATGTTATGGATGTTTATTCATTTTTCTTTGAATTCATACGGAAACGTCACATTCACTGAACCAATTACAATTTTGTTATAAATTTCTAATAATTTTGAAATAGGAAAAGAGCGAAATGATAATATAAAAGTTTTAATAAATGCAAAATTGTTTCATAGTCCTTGTCTTTTATTATTATGTAGTATACTGAAAAAATCTACAAATTATGTATCAAATTAAAGAAGAATCTGAATTATTAAATTTAAATTGGTTATTTTTGTCTAAAGTGAGCAAATAAGAATAAATTTCACTGAGATGTCTTACATCTGATTTTTTGTTTATCGAATTTTCTTCTTGAAAGATAAAAGTTTTAAAAAAGATAAAAATTTTTTGGATTTTTGATGGCACAAAGATAACAATTTTTATTGATTTTAGTTAGACTAATTGTTAAATACTGTATATTTATATTTGTAGTTTCCTGAAGATGATAATAAACATTATCGAAAGCTTGGAATTATTATAAAGAGTTTTCTTTGAGATTGCTTGCTTGAGATTGCTATATTTCAACCTTGTTTCCTAACTGTTCAGCAAAGATTATATACCTGTTAACTACAGAGACAATGGGGTTTTACCAGAACATCGGTATTGAATTTGGTGACATTGCAGTCCAGAAATTAAAGTCTTGGTCAAAAAGCAAAATAAAATTGGCAAATGAATACAACAGAAGATGTTTCCTTTTAAAATGCCGAACAACGGGCACACTTCCACCTCACATTAGACATAGTACGAAACCGATCCTCTCACTGATCCATAGACAAAATACCTACACTGAGGAATCTATAAGATTATGTAATAAAATGGGATCTAAGGTTCTAAATATTGAAATTAAATCTAACCATAAACTTATTAATAAATTAGAATCAGATTTAACAAAATTTAAAATAGACATTATTAACTTAACATCAGAATTAATTTTTTTAAATTTCCAATCAAAACAACAACGAGTATATAACCGTAAATTTCACATAATTAAAAATAATAATTTAAAAAAATTTGATAAGCTATATAAAGATAATGTTGATACTTTGTTAAATATTAAACCAAACTGGATAAAAAATCTAACAGAGGTTGTGATACCAGATGATATTTTTCGTTTTTTGGCTCTTGGCCCCAAATTTAGTATTGAACCTATACTAGGAATACACATTCCTATTAAAAAAATGTTATCTTGTATCGACAACATCACCTCGTCTATATCTGATACACTTGTAAGGAATGTACTGATAGCTAAATCTACAAACGTAATTACTAATCAAATTCACAATTATGGGAGGTACCAAAGTAGCGCATCTGTCTTTTACCATAAACTACTAGTTAAAACTAAATATTTTCTGAAAAATAATCCTAATATTGTTGTTACAAAATCTGATAAAGGTAATATAACAGTAATTTTGTATAAAGAACAATATTTAGAATTATCTTCAAATATACTAAATAATAGAGAAGCCTATTCTATGTTATCAAAGGACCCTACTTCTTCTATTCAACAAAAATGTAATAAATTAATAAAATCACTAGTAGATACAAACCAAATAGATCCTAATACAAAAAAGAAACTTATGTGTTATAGTGGTATTTCACCAAAATTTTATGCTCTTCCTAAAATACATAAACCTACACTATCAGTACATCCTATAGTAGCTTGTATTAATGCTCCTACACAGTTTTTGGCTTCTTTTTTAACTGATATATTGACTAAAGCTTATGACACTAATAATGATTACTACATAAAAGATTCTTTTGAAATTGCTAACAAATTCAACAACTTTAAACTTCCACCTAATTATGTTATTGCAAGCTTGGATGTTGTTTCCCTTTTTAGTAATGTTTACTTAGATGCAGCTCTAAGAGCTATTAATAAAAAATGGTCTTCTATTCGTAATTTCTGTAACATTGAGAAAGACACCTTCTTAAATTTAATTAGCTTTTTATTTAATAACACATATTTTTCTTTTAATAATCAATATTATTCTCAAAAATTTGGTACTCCTATGGGAGCGACAATTTCACCTATTATTGCATGTTATGTGATGGACGATTTGTTGGACGTAGTAATACCAGTACTACCTTTTGACCTTTGTTTTATTAAGAAATATGTTGATGACATAATACTTAGCCTACCTTCCAATGCCTTGGATGAAATCTTGTTCATCTTCAACAGTTATGATCCTTACATTCAATTTACCTTAGAAAGAGAAGATGAAAATGGTACTCTACCTTTCTTAGATACTAAATTTATTCGTAATACTACTACAAACACCTTAATGATTGACTGGTACCAAAAACCAATAAGCTCAGGCAGGTATATGAATTACTGGTCTTACCATAAATTTTCTCAAAAAGTTAATTTAATAAAACAAATGAAATCAAGGGTTTTAAAAATATCAGACAACTCATTTCATAATACAAATCTAAGAATATTATATAATATATTCATTGACAATTCCTATCCAAAAACCCTTATAAAGAAATTACTTTTTAATACATCTGACATCTCATACACAAATAATAATAATATTAACAACCAAAATTTAAATAATCTTACTAATGTTGCAGAAAACCAGGAACCCATTAACTTTAAATATTTTTCACTCCCTTACATTAAGAACATCACACCAAAGCTAAGCAGAATCTTTAATCAAATTAGTGGCATAAAAATAGCTAATAGTATCACATTATCTATTAACTCAATTTTTACTAGACTGAAAGATAAAACTCCTGCATTGTCTTGTTCAAATGTAGTTTATAATATACCATGTCGTAGTTGTAATATGAGCTATATAGGTATCACCTCGAGAACTTTATCATCTCGAATAATTTCACATAAAAGTGATTCTAGACTACATCCTGAACGTTGTGCTTTAGCAGAACATGTTTCCAAAGAGGGTCATGTAATGGATTATCAACATACTAAAGTACTAGCTTCTGAGAACTCATATAAAAAAAGACTTTTTTTGGAAATGGCTTTTATCTTTCAAGAAGAAAATTCGATAAACAAAAAATCAGATGTAAGACATCTCAGTGAAATTTATTCTTATTTGCTCACTTTAGACAAAAATAACCAATTTAAATTTAATAATTCAGATTCTTCTTTAATTTGATACATAATTTGTAGATTTTTTCAGTATACTACATAATAATAAAAGACAAGGACTATGAAACAATTTTGCATTTATTAAAACTTTTATATTATCATTTCGCTCTTTTCCTATTTCAAAATTATTAGAAATTTATAACAAAATTGTAATTGGTTCAGTGAATGTGACGTTTCCGTATGAATTCAAAGAAAAATGAATAAACATCCATAACATTTTGTTAGACATTTTGTAAAATGCCAATTAGACATACATAATTTTTTAAAAAATATTTTAGCTTTTATCGCTTTATACTCAGATTTTTATAAGTTTTTATATAGTTTTTACTTTAATTTATATTATTTACTATTTACCAAGACAAAATTTCATTGTTATGTCAGTATTTAACAACTAGGCTCTACATCCTCAAATAATGTAAGTACCAAAACATATAAATAATTTTTTAGTAAGATTGTTCTGTGATATGCGGTGTTTATAGTGAGAGTATTAGCTCTGCATTTCTCAGAGCAATATTTTGTTATTTTTGTGTTTCTGGGGATCCTAGACACCTAGTTTAGTGAGAGAAAACTATGGTGTTTTGGATTTTTGATGGCACAAAGATAACAATTTTTATTGATTTTAGTTAGACTAATTGTTAAATACTGTATATTTATATTTGTAGTTTCCTGAAGATGATAATAAACATTATCGAAAGCTTGGAATTATTATAAAGAGTTTTCTTTGAGATTGCTGCTACCCCAATATTTCAACCTTGTTTCCTAACTGTTCAGCAAAGATTATATACCTGTTATATATATATATATATATATATATATATATATATATATATATATATATATATACCGGGTGGTGAATTGGAAAGCGGGCCATAGGAAACTCAATGTAAAATTCTAAGCTGTTAAATTCCTGCTTCCCGAATTATTTTACATCAAAAGTCATCAGAAACTATTTGTAGAGAATTGAATTCTCTATTGAAAACAACTGTTAATATTGTTCTATGAACAATAATTATTCAAAATTTTGTAAAAATATAATACAATTTTCAGAGTAATACGCCAAAGCTAGGCCACACACAATACAATAATGTGTATAAGATTGCATTTGTTGACAATGAATTTATTATATTAACAATTAGAACTGTCAATTTTTTTAATTATTTTATCATTTTTTGTTTAAAACACAATAAAGTTGATAAGATACCCTTAGTTAAGGAGAAAATATTAATAATAAAGATATTTTCTTCAGTCAATAATGTGCTCACTGTCAGTTAAATAGTAACGTGTGGCCTAACATACCCACACATACCTACTGCGGTAAATACATTATATTTTTCAAAATTTTGGAATGTGTTTAAATCGTAGAACAATTGTAACTTCTGTTTTTAATACAGATTTCAATCCTCTACAAATAACTTCTCATGACTTTTGATGTAACATAATTAGGGAAGCAGGAATTCAACAGTTTAGAATTTTACATTGAGTTTCCTATGGCCCGTTTTCCGATTCACCACCCGGTATATATTACTGATTTATATTGTACATCAAAAAGAATTGAAATAAAAAATATGATTCTCATTTTGTACTTACCGTTATGTCAACATTAATAATATCTCCATCTTCTAATGGTCTATCATCTGGAATTCCATGACAAGCTACGTTATTGATTGATGTGCATACAGATTTTGGAAAATTATTGTAATTTAAAGGAGAGGGATAAGCGTTATTTGCTAAGCATGAGTTAAAAACAAATATATCAATTTCATCAGTTTTAATTCCAACCTAAAATAAAAGACAAATTTTAAAGTTCTATTTGAAAAAAGTGATTAGACAAAAATTATCAGAGCTACAAATTGGCGTTAAAATAAGCAATAATGTGTTTAAACAAAATCTGATACCTATTATAACTACCAAAGAGAGTGTGTGAGCCAAGAAAAATGCAATTATGATAAATTAAGATGTGCCAGCGCAACAAAGGTGAACTACATATGTATCTAGTTATATGTACCGGGAAAAATTAAGTGAATGATAGTTCGAAAGCGAAATTTGCCCATAAGACGAGTTATAATATGATGAAGTACACCAATATACCTATTAAAGAGTGTGATCCACGCACATAACAGAATCTACTAATCAAAATACTTCGTTTACTAAGAAGAAAATCAAAATATGTAATATGGTTCCACAATATTATAATAGCTCCCCACAAAGGCTATAGCGGGATAAGATGGTCAAAAATGCCTCGCACCGATCAGCCCCGCTACTTATGTTTTCGATAAAGGATATAAAATTAGGCCCTCATGTAAATTTTTAGCTTCCCAGAGGTCCTAAAACGTCTTAAATCGAGAAAAGGAGAATTTTTAGGTTTTATTTTATTGTGAGCGCAATTTTACTTTAAAAATCTGAAAAAATTCAAGAGGTTGTATCTTTTGAATACAAAACAACCTATTTTTTTTCAGATTTTTGTAATGAAAAATGAGCCCAGGAAAAACTTTTGAAATTTATAAAAAAATTTTAGGTTATGATAATGTTTGTGTACTTTTTACCGTTCTTTTAAATGGCAGCGGCAGAATTTTTAATATCTGAGCGGAAAGAACGAAAAAATCGAAAAAACCGTTTTTGGCTGTCTCGAGATGCATCTCGGGACAGCCAATTTTATTATTTAGGATCCTGACTACAACTGAAAAAAAACTAAAATTGTGAATTTTGTCATAAAATTTGGTATGTGGGGTTATAATAATTTTTGGAACAACTTTTCCAAATAACTTTTATCGATATCTGTAACGCGAAGCAAATAGAATCGCATATCGAAAATTCACCCTGTTTGTGGATTCGCAGTAGGCCGCGTTTAAAATTTAAAGTTCAGTTGACTATTTTCAAAATTGTGAACCATCATCCTGTATGACTGTGCAAAATTTCAAATCTGTATATATTTTGATAGCCGAAACATAGGGGTGTCTTCATCTTAAATGCGACACACTGTATCTTATCAATTCGATAATTTATTGCAACTAATATAGTCGTATTTTTTATATATTCAAAATATACAATGAGAATACTGACTAATTCACTAATTTTATCATAAAAAGTTCAAATTGATTGCATTGAAATATTGAACCAATTAATGCGTATTAATATAGTATTATTATAATAAATATAGTGAGTTTTATGTATAAAACCCCTCAAGTATCTCGGAAACGACTTGCACGTTTTTCATAGGTTTTGGTGGGTAGGGGTTTTCTAATGCAGCCGATATTACAGTGATAATTACATTGTTGTCAGATTTTCCGTTTTTCTGGAAATCTAATGAACTTTCTTATTTCAAATAGAACCTGTATATTTTTTGCGTTTCGAAGTCCTTAAGATATACTGATTATTTTTTATGTTATATTCTCTATACCTAAATGCCATGTGAGTTATTGCTACATTTATTTAAAAAAAATTTAAAGAAATTATAAAAATCAATTTTTTCGGCCCGTGTGGACATTATTTTACGTTCTTTGGATCATTGGGAACAAAAAAAGTCTTTTGTAATTTTTCTCTAAAGTTAATCGTTTTCGAGTTATAAACAATTTAAAACTGAAAAAAATCGAATAATGACGATTTTCAAGGTTCAAAAACAAAAATAAAAGACATTATTTTTGAAACTACGGAGTACCCAAACCCTTCTTCCAGGGGCTCGCTGTAAAATTTTTTGGCACGATTTATTCTAAAACATTGCTTTTTGATAAATGTTAATGAAGCGCTTATGAGAGGACGGGTGATCGGGCTGCATTAACAACTAAAAAACAATATTTTAGAATGAAACAAGCTCAAATTACTTATTGGTAACTGATAAAATAAGGCTTTAGCTTGAATTTCTATACTTGGCAGTTTCAAAAATAATATTTTTGATTTGTTTTTTAACCTTGAAAATCGTAATTAGGGGAGTGCATTTAGACTTTCACTTCGGAAAAAATCAAACAAGATAAAACTTTTTGTAATCTCATTAAGAAATGTTTAATAAACAACATATCAAAAAGTTCCACTCGAGAAGTGGGTGCTTCATTTTTTATTAAACAAATGAACAGCGAAGTTAGATGTTTTTTAAATAACTCCGAAAATATATTTTTTAGAAAAAAACTGGCTTGACCATTGAAAAATTAAGAAAATTTTACAAAAAAACCTTATATAAAGATTTTTCTAAAATTAAATCTCTAGCTTCTGTAATTTGTTATATATAACGCTAAAGTCACCCTTCTCACACACATTGGCGCACTGTAAACTAGCGTTGGAAGAAGTGCACGGATGAGTTTTTTTAATGTAATGCTTTAACTAATGGATCACAAGAAATTTTACAAATTGGACATGAAAGAACATGAAATAAGCTATCTTATGGTTGTAATAAAAAGAAATAAAATGTATGGACATAAGGACGGTATGGGCGGATAGTGAGCCTTACATGAATTTTGTTTAAAAATGATTTAAAAATGTGTAACTAATACAATTTTACTTATAAAACTCTCAAATTTGCACAACTTACCTCTCAATCATCTTACTAAATGATGTTTTATTCAAAAAAATCTCAAAAATTTAATTCAAATAATACGATGTCTCAAAAAATGTAATTTTTGAAAACTTCGTAGTTTTACAGAATTCCCACCACTTTAAGACGGTATTACTTAAGTTTGAATAAATCTAATACAATTTTTTTGATATTTTTTTAAAGCTTAGGATGTAATCTTTAAAAAACACTGGATTATTTTAGTTTAAAAATGAAATAAACAATTACTTTTTGAGAAAACTAAGAAAGATAACAAAAATGTAATACAAAAACCGAAAATTACCAGCTGAAAAAATGTATATACAGAGTGATCAAAACTTTTTTCTGTAAAACTTACCTAAAATGCATTTAATAATAAGCTTCAACAATAATAAATGTTCAACAAAAAAATTTTTTTAGCTCTTATACAGTATGTCTGCGTAACTTGGAACCTATTGATAACTTTTTTAATATCAGTTTTACGAAAAAAAGATATTCTGTATAAAATACTTTGCATCGTATATAACATAAGATGCAACCATCAAATATCAAATTTTGTTAATTTTGTACGAGGTATGTCAAAAAATATGAATTTTACTCAATAGTAAAGTACCTTTATATTTCACAATATCGAAAATTTTATAAAGAAAAGTTGTTTGTAATTAAAAACTATGTTCCAATATGTAATTATATCCTTCTAATCGAAAATTTGTTTTTTTTAATATTGTTTCAAATTAATTATACCCAACATCATTTAATTTTCACTTATTATTTATGACAACTGTTTTATTATTAATTTTATGAAGAAAGTTATTCGTCATAAATAGCTGTGCATGGTCTAACACTTAATATGCAAATATAAAATATTATATTTTATCAATATTATACGAGGTATGTAAAAAATATATATTTCGCTCAATAAATATGTACCTTTATAGTTCACAATATTTCGATTAGAAGAGTGTAATTGCATATTGACACATCGTTTTTAATTCTGAACAACTTTCCATAATAACAATTTTCAGTATTATGAAAAATATAGGTATTTTACTCCTAACTGAAATTTTTATTTATTGACATATCTTGTACAAAATTGATAAAAATTGATATTTTATGATTGCATTTAAAGTTTTAAAATATGGAGAGCTTTTTACTAAGAATAACTTTTTTATTTATGATCCCATTGCAACAATTTTTTGAATATTGAAGAGATAGATTTTGAAGAATTTGTTCTTTCTTTCTAATACATTATAATTTTTAATATTATTGTGAAAATTATTTGTTTATCTTTTTTTAAGAATGAAATTCCATATTTGTTTGAATGGATTCTACTTGTTTTTCATTTAAATATCTGTCATTTTGGATACGCCATTTTGAAATTTAAATTTTTAATCTTTAATTCAGATTCAACAACCTGTTAAAAATAAAGACAATAAATGTTTTAGAAAAATGTTTTTTTTATGTTCTTTTTAGAAAATCCGCATTTTGGATCCGCCATTTTATGGTTTATAATGTTAACATTTAAGTTAGGTTTATCAAGGCTCTCAAAAATAAATATTTGTAGAAATAAATACATTTTGTAAAGAAATTATGATTTTACAACTATTTTTTAAGTTATCCGCCATTTTGGATCTGCCATTTTATAATTTAAATTATCAAAATTTGATTCAGGTTCAGCAACCTCTCAAAAATATCCACATATATGTAAAAAAACACGTTTTATAAAAAAAATTCGGATTTTACAACTTTTTAAGGATTTTTAGGAAAAATCCGCCATTTTGAATCCGCCATTTACTCTGGGCTAATTAGCAAAATACAAGGAAAAGTTATTTACCAGCAATTTTATTGCTGGAATCGAATCTTATTATTGTCTGTATTAATAATATAGGTATGCAAAGTCCGCAAATAGTGTGCTACTTTTTTTATAAACAAAAGGGCGCCCGAAAATCGTGTTTTTTTCAATTTTTGCTCTATAACTCGAAAGATTTTAAGTTTACACCAAAAACACTCAAATAAAAATTCTCCGCAATTAAATTCTGCATAGAGACGTGTTTTTCCCGATTCACTTTGACGAAAACTTTCCCCGGAAAAGGCGGGTTTTTCCAACAAAATCTTTAATTTTCAACTAAAATTTTAGATAAGTAATTGTTAATCAATAATTAAATAACTTAATAATGTAAAAGCCCTTTTCATATAGATTATAATTCCACAATCCGATGGAAATTGAATGAACAGTTTAGCAACAATTGAATTGTTAATTAAAAATTTACGTTCGCTATAATAACGACAATAATTATGATGCATAAGAATAACTATGATTTTTTCATAAAAAGACACTATACCTGTCTAATGTACTTTACAGAATTGAAATTGGACTATTTAAGCGGCCTCAGGAATATTTTAAAATTATAAAGAATTTTTTGGCTTATAAACAAATAGAATATCTCGGGAAATATTAAACTAAATTAAAATGTGAAAACGGTATTCGAAAATAAGCGGTAGGACGCTTCTTTTAAAGAAAAATCGTGTAATTGTGATGAGTGGTTCCTGAGATACAACCGGTGAAAGTTGACCGGACTTTACGGCAAAGATATAAACAATAGGATCATAATTTTCAAACCATCACCTTTTTATTTTTGTCCTCTGTCTCCACACCAATTTTCATATCTTTAAACTAGTCATAACATATATTATTATAATAAAAACTATCGATAATACGTGTGAAAATTGCCAAAAATAGCAAAATTCCTATCAAAAATTAGGTTGGAGAAAATGTAACCCTCAAAGTTCAAAATCGGTATACTTTAAAAAAATGCATTTTCTCGGCTTCCCATGGAGAAATTTCCTTTATTCTTTTTTTGTTCCTTAATAACTTGAGTAGAGCCATCGAACTAATGCATTATTAAATGTCAAACTTGCTTTTGTTTTGTTATAATAGATTAATTTATTTATAAGAACAGAAAACAACATATGTTTTCCAGTTGTAGGCTTTTTTTTTAGATAAACTTAATACAAGTGTACCTTTTAAAGTTAAAAACATAAATATTCTCATTTTATAGTTATAGATAAGCTGTATAATTATTTAAACAATTTTTATTTAAACAAATTAAAATTTTGTGTTATAATAAATAAATTAATTTATTATAACAAAACAAAAGCAAGTCTGACATTTAATAATGCGTTAGTTCGATGGCTCTACTCGAGTTACTTGGGAACAAAAAAAGACTGAAGGAAATTGCTGCATGGGAAGCCGAGAAAATGCATTTTTTTAACGTATACCGATTTTGCACTTTGAGGGTTACATTTTCTCCAACCTAATTTTTGATTGGAATTTTACTATTTTTGGCAATTTTCACACGTATTATCGATAGTTTTTATTATAATAATATATGTTACGAGTAGTTTAAAGATATGAAAATTGGTATGGAGAAATAGGACAAAAATAAAAAAGTGATGGTTTGAAAATTATGATCCTACTGTTTATATCTTTGCCGTAAATTCCGGTCAACTTTGACCGGTTGTATCTCAGGAACTGCTCATCATAATTAAGGTACTAGTACACTTTAGAAGACCAAAAATAATCATTTTTTTCAAGAATTTTTTTCTCAGAACCTTTATTAAAAATGAACATAAAACTTTTTACATATTAATATCTAACCCTTAGAGAATACAAAAAATATATCTTGTTTCATTTACGCACGTACACTAATATTGTAGAGGCCGCAAAAGTCGAGGCCTCGAAAATTGATGGCGGACAGTTAATCTCAGGATTGGGATATCTGAAACAAAAAAATCGTACTGGATTTAAAAAAGGAAGGTTTCTTACGTGACAATTTACCACAATTTGACCAAATAATAAAAAACAAATATTTTTTAACTATGAAAAACTGAAAGAAAACGGGCGATTTTTTCACAAAAATTTTTTGAGTTTCCGTAAAATCTTTGTTTTACGGAATTTTTCACTAACGGTGGTAAATTGTCACGTAAGAAACCTTCCTTTCTCAAATACCGTACGATTCTTTTGTTTCAGAGATCCCAATCCTGAGATTAACTGTCCGCCATCGGAACTACTTTTTTTCGAGGCCTCGACTTTGGCGCCCTCTACAATATTAGTGTATGTGCATAAATGAAAAAAGATATACTTTTTGTATTCTCTAAGAGTTAGATATTAATATGTAAAAAGTTTTATGTTCATTTCTAATAAATGTTCTGAGAAAAAAAATCTTGAAAAAATGCTCATTTTTGGTCTTCTAAAGTGTACTAGTACCTTAAATGTTTTTTCTTTTAAAAGAAGCGTCCTGCCGCTGTTTTTCGAATACTATTTTCACAATTTAATTTAGTTTAATATTTCCCGAGATATTCTATTTGTTTATAAGCCAAAAAATTTTTTATAATTTTAAAATATTCCTGAGGCCGCTTAAATAGTCCAATTTCAATTCTGTAAAGTACATTAGATAGGTATAGTGGCTTTTTATGAAAAAATCATAGTTATTCTTATGCATCATAATTATTGTCGTTATCATAGCGAACGTAAGTTTTTAATTAACAATTCAATTGTTGCTAAACTGTTCATTCAGTTTCCATCGGCTTCTGGAATTATAATCTATACGAAAAGGGCTTTTATATTACCAAGCTATTTAATTATTGATTAACAATTACCTATCTAAAATTTTAGTTGAAAATTAAAGATTTTGTTGGAAAAACCCGCTTTTTCCGGGGAAAGTTTTCGTCGAAGTGAATCGGGAAAAACACGTTTCTATGCAGAATTTAATTGCGGTGATTTTTTATTTGAGTGTTTTTGGTGTAAAGTTAAAATCGTTGGAGTTATAGAGCAAAAATTGAAAAAAACACGATTTTCGGGCGCCATTTTGTTTATAAAAAAAGTAGCACACTATCTGCGGACTTTGCATACCTATATTATTAATATATACAATCATAAGATTCGATTCCAGCAATAAAATTGCTGGTAAATAACTTTTCCTAAAAATGGCCTATTCTCCGATAATCAGCCCAGACTAATTTTGAATTTGCAAATTGTAATGTCAGATTCGGGTTCAGCATAGTCAAAACTAAAATAAAAACATTTTTTATCAAAATAAAATGTTGAATTCACCCATATTCTTAACATTATTTATACAAAACAATTGTTATTGTTTAAACAATTAATAAACAATTAGCGGCGAAATTTGTGAGCAGAACTTTTTACTTTAACATATTTATAAACTAACAAAAAAGTTTTAGAAAAATGTAACTTTGTTTGATTTTTTCCGAAACATTGTATCTTTTCGTTCTAATTGCACTCCCCTAAATTATTCGATTTCTTTTCAGTTTTAAATTATTTATAACTCAAAAACGATTAACTTTAGAGAAAAATTACAAGAGAACTTTTCTGTTCCCAATGGTCCAAAGAACGTAAAATAATGTCTATGCAAGCCAAAAAAATTGATTTTTATAATTTGTTTAAAACGTTTTTTTAAATAAATGTAGCAATAACTCCGAAATTATGGCCTTTAGGTATAGGGAATGAAACATGGAAAATAATCAGTATTTGTTAAGGACTTCAAAACGCAAAAAATATACAGGGTGTTCCATTTGAAATAACAAAGTTAATTAGATTTTCAGAAAAACGGAATATCTGACAACAATGTAAGTATTACTATAATATCGGCGGGCCACATTAGAAAACCCCAACCACAATCCACAAAAATCGTGCAAGCCATTTCGGAGATAATTGAGGGTTTCCATACATAACTCTCTCTTAGGCTATTGATTATGTACTATAGAAAGGAACTACAACGTTAACGGGGTTTTATTATTTCATATGGTCAATGAATCTCTATGTGTGAAAAAACCGCAGAGTGCTACCATTTAAAGGGGTGCGTTTTTGAGAAATGGGTGAATTAGTCCCTGGGCACCGGTTACATTAGCGTGAGTTCTAGGCACTTTTGGTACAAACACGTCTACATAAAAATTGTTCCTGTTTAAATTTCCTATCTAAATATAACTTTTTAAAGTCAAAGATACTTTTTTTACAAAAATATACTCAAAAGAAAAAGCACAAAGAAACCCAAAAGAAAAAAATTTTGTTTTTTGTCCCATAACTTTTGTCCACGGGGATATAGGTATAGACATTGCTTCACAAAAAAAAACTTACATATTTTCTCTTTAAAATTATGTTTGGCAGAGGTCATTAGGATTTACAGTTTTCGAAATATGATTTTTCAAAGTTCGCCACTCGCAGCAATTTTGGGCAATTTTCGTTGTTATTTCGCAAATATTGTTCTGTAACTTTTTTCTACGTAACTTTAGGCATATGCAATGGTACACGTAAGAGGAATAGAACTCAATTCTTTAAAATGTTCTACGGTATAATGTTGTACGACTTCTTTTAAAGAGGTTATCTTTTTCAAGATTTTATACTTTTAATGAGATTTTATATTTTTTACGATTATTTTTTAAATTTCCCATTATAACTTTTTTTCTCTACATTTAGGTATATATTGTATAAAAAAAGAGAAAGCTTATTCTGTTTACTTTAAAATGGTGTATTATAAAAAAATTATACGATTAATTTTTTATTAAAATTCTTTTTCAAAATGTAATAAGTACTTGCAACGATTTTTGATTTTGGGATTATTTTTTAAATTTTTCATTATAACTTTTTTATGTGATTGTGTGTTATGATTGAATCTTATTTTTTATAGGTAATACTTTGGATCCACTTGACTCGGCCGGGCAAACTTCAAAATATGGATTAATTCCAATATTTACTGTCAAAGCTCTTGCACCACAAGCTTTGCTTGAAAAAATAGCATGTAAATGTACCAAAGGATGTACAAAAAACTGCGGTTGTAGGAAGATAGGAATTAGTTGTTCAATATTCTGTAAAGGGTGCATGTGCATGGATACTAATTGTGGGAACTCTAAGACAACTGAGGTGTCAGAGGAAGATATTGAAGCTAATGCTAACGAAGAGATGGACTTTGATTTTGAAAATTTTTTAAATGTCAACGTTTAAATAATTTTAACTAAAGTGATGTTTTCTAAGTGTTTATGTAATTTTTGTTAAAGAAATAATTTTAAATAATACAGGTAAAAAAATATCAAAGGATCACTCGGTTTCCATTATTTAAATATAGATGATACACCATTTTAAACAACAGAAAGTAAGCCCTCTTTATTGGGCAATATATAGTATATTTATGTACAAGAAAAAAAAGTTATAATGAGAAATGTAAAAAATAATCCTAAAATCAAAAATCGTTGCAAGCACTTATTACATTTTGAAAAATAATATCTTATTCAAAAATAATCCTAGAATTTTTTGTAATACCTACACCATTTTAAAGTAAACAAAATAAGGTTTCCTTATTATATAATATAATATATACCTAAATGTAGAAGAAAAAAAGTTATAATGAGAAATTTTGAAAATAATCGTAAAAAATGTAAAAAATATTTTTATATATTAGGTATTATATAATAGGTATATAATATATTATATAATATTATTTTATTTTTATATTATATCATAAAAAATCGTTAAAAGTATAAAACTTTGAAAAACCATAATCCCTTTAAAAAAAGTCGTACAACGTTATACAGTAGACCATTTTAAAGGTAATTGATTTCTATTCCTATTACGTGTACCATTGCATGTACCTAAAGTTACGTAGAAAAAAGTTAATGAACAATATTTGCGAAATAACAAGGAAAATTGCCCAAAATTGCTGTGAGTGGCGAGCTTTGAAAAATCATATTTCGAAAACTATAAATCCTAATTACCTCTACTAAACAACATTTTAAAGAAGAAATATGTAGGTTTTTTTTCTGTAAAGCAATGTCTATACCTATATCCTCGTGGACAAAAGTTATGGGACAAAAAACAATTTTATTATTTCTTTCTTTTGGGTTTCTTTGTGCTTTTTCTTTCGAATATATTTTTGTAAAAAAAAGTATCATTGACTTTAAAAAGTGATATTTAGATAGAAAATTTAACCAGGAACAATTTTTATGTAGATATGTTTGTACCAAAAGTGCATAGAACTCACCCTAATGTAACCTGTGCCCAGGGACTAATTCACCCATTTCTCAAAAACGCACCCCTTTAAATGGTAGCACTCCGCGGTTTTTTCATATATAGATGTCCATTGACCATATGAAATAATAAAACCCCGTTAACGTTGTAGTTCCTTTTAGCTATCTTATTTTGAATATAATCAATAGCCTATCTGTATATTATATTATATTATTACACATACATTATTAATACACATTAATAACTGGTTCAATACTTCAATGCAATCAATTTGAACTTTTTATGATAAAATTAGTGAATTAGTCAGTAGTTTGATTGTATATTTTGAATCTATAAAAAATACGACTATATTTTTTTTATTTAATGGCATAGACGTTAGTCATTCAGCCAGCTGCAATAAAGACTATACAATCCTATCCCTAATGCAAAAATAAATACAATACAGTAATAATACAATAAAAACAATGATGGATTTCTGATAAACTGATATAACATTTATGATAAAAGGATGCAAATCTGAACATAAATCATAAAAAATTTCACTCCCGCGTACAAATTTTATAGGACTGTGTGTGTATCTGACAAGAAATCTATAATGATATTATATATTTGTTGTGAGCCTGTAGCCAACAGAGACTGGATATTGAATGGTGCATGCATATTAAGTTTAATTAAATTTTCATAGAGAGAGTTTGAATGCTGTTGAAACTTAGTACATTCAAAAAAGATATGATCAAGATCACCCTGTTTTCCGCAATGTTTACAATTATCATCTTCAATCACATTTATTTTATATAAATGACTTGGATAGCAAGCATGCCCAAAACGTAGTCGATTTATAGTTGTTATATATTTACGTGGAGCTTTAAAACTCTTAAACCAAAAACTTTGTGGAATCACTGGTTGTAAAGTGGTGTATCTTGTGGGGTTTGTTAAGCAGTAAAGATTCCATTGATCTTTCCATATCATAAGTTGGTTTCTTTTAAAAATAGTAATAACATCTGATACACATAAAGAATATGAAAATAAAGTTCCTGATGTTATACTGGATTTAGCTAAGTAGTCTACATATTCATTATCTTTGAGTCCAATATGTGCCTTAACCCAAATAAATTTTATATTGAAGTCAGAATCTTCTAAAAGCTTTAACATATCCTTTATTAAAAATATGTAAGGATTACTAAATGTTTTGGGCAAAAAAGTATTTTTAATATTCTGTAAAACTGATAGGCAGTCTGAAAGAATTAGCGTTTTTTTAGTATAAGAGTTTTTAATATATTTCAACTCTTCGAGTATGGCTAATGATTCCGCAGAGAAAATTGAAAACTCATTGGGAAGTTTGTACTTGCATTCGAAACCTCCTGAGGGTAAAAAATAAGCACAGCCAGTCCGGCCAGTCCCTTCTCTTGATTTAGATGCATCTGTGTATATAACTGTGGCATCACTGTAGCAGTTCAAAATAGATTTCAGGATATTGTTGCTGATTATGTTGTTTTCGTTGTATGTGGGTATTATTACATCAGTGTTATGGAAGAGAGCGAAGTAGTCGTAAGTTTTTGTAAACTGTGTTCAATTCCTTTGAAAAAATAGGATTGTTCTGTAATGCAGTGCATAAAGGCGGAGATGGTTTTTTAATCCAATACTTGTAAGTAAGATCTGATTCGTTAAGATGACATACTGGAAAATAATTCGAAATTTGTAGAGTGTGCTTTCGCTTAGTAAATTTCTTCTAATCTTCAAAGGAGGCTCAGAAGCTTCAACATGTATTGGTTGTATACGAGTAGATCATAGCACCTAAACAGATTCTCAAGGCAGAATTTTGGAAAACGTCAATTTTTCTTAAAAGGTTTTTGGAAGCAGAACCGTAGACAGTAGCACCATAATCTATAATGGATCGTATATAAGTTCTATAAAACAATAAAGATGTTTCAACATCGCAGCCCCACCACACTCTAGTTGTCATTCTAAGGAAATTACTACCTTTATTACATCTATCCAGCATATATTGTATGTGTTGTTTCCAAGTTAGTTTTTTGTCCAGAATGAGGCCCAGATATTTGACAATATTTTTAAATTCAAAAGATTGATCTCTCAGTAATACAACTTGGTTTATAGGAAGGTTGTGTCTTGTAAAGACAGATACTGCTGATTTGTTAATTGATAAATTTAAGCCGTTTTCTAAGAACCACGGAAAGAGGGAACTACAAACTGTACTTAGGTTTTGCATACCGTTTTCATATTTCTTGATTTCTGTATAGACACAAAAGTCGTCTGCATATTGTATGATTTTGAATGGGATGTAATTTATTTGCATCTTATGTATGTCAGAGGTGTACAGATTGAATAAAATTGGTGATAATACTGAGCCTTGTGGTATACCGTGATAATTATGTCGAGGTCCTATTAGTTTGTTATTATGATCTCTGATATAAATTACCCTATCTGTATAGAAACCGATTATTGTGTTAACGAAAGCAATTGGCATATGAAAAAAATTTACCATTTTATGTTTTAAGGTTGATAAACAAACTGAGTCATATGCTCCTTCAATATCTAAGAATAGTGCTGCTAAGTAGTTATTTTTAGTTAAGTTATTCTGTACATCTACAAAAAGTGTTGTTAAAGCGTCTAGAGTTCCAAAATCTCTTTTATAACCAAACTGGTTTACTGGGAGTAAATTCTCTTTTTGTAACCACCAATCTAATCTAAATTTTATAAGCCTTTCTAAAGTTTTAAATATACAAGACAGTAAGGATATTGGTCTATATGAACTTACGATGTTTGGGTCTTTTCCGGGTTTAAGGATAGGAACAACTAAGATGTTTTTGAAAGAATCGATAACTATATTTTTTTGGATGATATCATTGAAGACATTTAAAAGAAGTTTTTTAGCAACTGGTAGGTTGGTTAACATGGGGTATTTTACGTGATCGATACCAGGAGAAGTATTTATGCGGTTTTTAAGGGCAAAATCTAATTCAGTTTCAGAAAAAGGTTTTAACAGGAAGTGATTATTTGAATGATGACTTTGTGTAGAACGTGTAGGTGAATTTTGAGCAAATGGAGGACATACTTTATTAAAAAAGTCGTCTAACAGATTATCATTGAAGGGTTTTATACTAATAGGTGCTTTTCGATTCATTTTGTTGGCTTGTGACCATATCTCCTTAGAGGAGGTATTTTTGCTTAAATTAGAACACCATTTAATCCAAATAGCTTTGGCTTTTTGTTTCAACTGTTTTTTAGTATGAGCAGTAACTTTCTGACAGTTTAGATAATTATCAAGGGTTGGTGAACGTTTATACAATGCTACTGCTTCTTTTCTGTCATTGATTATCAGATCGCATTCTGGGTCCCACCATGTTGTAGGCGATCGGTTTTTGGATTTAAAAATTTTGTATTGAGGAATATATCTATCTGCAGCATCATTAATGCAATCTATTAGAAAACTATAATTTTTATAAGTATTGAAAGAGTTATTGTAGTTGGAAAACAAGGTTGCAATTAAGGATGAATACAAGGACCAATTGGCTTTCTTGACATTCCATTTGCTTTTTGGATAAATTATTTCTTGTGAGGTGTTGGTTATTGAAAAATTCATAGTTATAGCAAAATGATTCGAGCCTAAAGTGTCAGATAAAACTGAATAAGTGAATTTACTGGCTATATTAGCTGTGCAGAGTGAAATGTCAATCATAGATTTTTGCGTACCATACCTAGGAAGATATGTAGGTTCTCCATTATTCAAAATTATAAGATCTAGGTCTTCGATACTGCTAACAATTTGATTATCAACTGGATCATTACGCAGTGAACCCCATAGTGAGTGATGAGCATTCATGTCTCCCCCAATTAAAAAAGGTGATTTGATTTGTGAGAAGATATTTATCCAATCATTTTTGGATGTACTAATATTTGGTGGTCTATATATAGATAAAAAACTTAATTCTATTGTGTTGCATTTAACGATAGCACCGCAAACTAAAATATCCTCATTACAATTTTTTCTAATATTTATTTCACAAAATGGTATAGTTGTTTTAATTAAAATTGCAACACCTGCATACCCGTCATATCTATCTTGGCGAATTACATTATAACCTTTAAATGTATAATTTTGATTTGGTTTGAACCAGGTTTACTTAATAATACAATATCAATATTTTCAGTTATTAAAAAATGAATTAAACTATTTTTATTCGAAACAACGGATCTACCGTTCCATTGCAAAATTTTTAATGATTTAAGTTCTGGGTACATGTTATTTATTAGTGATATCCTCTAAAATCGTTTTTATACCATGGTAAATACTATCTTGACTCATAGTTTTTATATCATCGACAGTTTGAAATTTGTGATCAAATTAAAAATATAATTGGAAATGAGTGTTTCCAGTACTCTCTGATCTGATTTGTTTTGACAAATTGGAGTGTTTAAATTAGCAGGAAGGGGTTTGGAGGGCCCAAAATTAAAAGGGAACATGGGTGAATTGTTTTGTGATTGGTTTAGTGATATTTTTCGTTTTTTAGCTATATTATAATAGCTTGAGGAGGGTTGGAATGTATTATTTGATGATATGTTTTGGTTTTTATGCGTGGTAGTAGAAGGGGTTGATTTTTTTGAAGATGTTGGGAGGGGAGGAAAACTGTCTCCGATATTGTCTAGTGTGGAATATCTATTCTGAATGAACAATCCCGAGAAGGACGATTCACAGTAATTTTTTGCCTCGATAAAGGAAATTTTCTGCTCAATCATTACGTTCGTTATCTTCTTTTGATGTTCGTATTTTGGACACTTCTTGGATATGGAAACATGATCTTTACTATTACAATGTATGCACTGAACATCATTATCTTGACATATATGATCTTCATTTTTGAGTTTTCCACATTTTATGCAATGTGTTTGTGGACTGCGACACTGCTTGGAAATGTGTCAAAATCTTAAGCAATTGTAACACTGTTTACTTTGCCAATGTAGGTTTCAACTGGAAAAAATACACTATTTATTGCAATGTAGCTAGGAAGAATATTTCCTTCGAAGGTGACTATCATTGTCCTTTTGGGTACATAGTTAGTTTTTCCATCGGTGTCAACTTTTCTGTAAGTTCTTCTAAAGGCTACTATGGGGGAGGGAGATTTACTATTATCTAACAAATACATTTCATCATATTGTGTATCAATATCTCTTATTAGACCTCTAATTTCTAGTAAATGGTTAGGGACATACGCTACTAAGTTTTGGTCTTTTAATTTTATATTTTTCACCAAATTATTTGCATCTACTATTGACCTTAACAAAATTTTAATTCTGTTTTTCCAATGGCTTTAATTTCAATAATATTAGGAATGTTCAATTTTTTATGCAAGATGTCTGCAACAGTAAGTGGATGTAAACGACCAATATCCTGATTGTTTGATTTTTCTATATATACATAAACGTTATTAAAATTGTACTTATCTGATGCAACGTTGAACAATTTTTTCTCTAAAACTTTTTGCGGAGGTGGGATTTGTTGTGTCGGCACTTTAATAAAATCTCTGGTTTTAGTTGTAATTTTCGCAGTAGAATCATCCAAATTTTCGATTAAACTTGATTCAATCATATCCATTTCACTATTCTCACTGACACCTAAAAAGTTTTCACCTAATGGTGTCCCTGGGGAAAAAGCTTCCCCCATTGGGGGGTCGCTTATAGACCTGTTTAGCGCACTCAATCAATATTAGTTTTTAAAACACCTATATTAATTAACAAAAAACACTAAAAGTGTCCTTTTTTCTACTAATTAACTCACTAAAGAGTTAATTTTATTAAGAGCACATTTTAATGGGCACTGTCAGTTTGACGTTTTGCGTGACAATGAACGACTATATTAGTTGCAATAAATTATCAAATTGATAAGGTACAGTGTGCCGCATTTAAGATGAACACACCCCTATGTTTCGGCTATAAAAATATATACAGATTTGAAATTTTGCACAGTCATGCAGAGTGATGGTTCACAATTTTTAAAATAGTCAACTGAACTTTAAATTTTAAACGCGGCCTACTGCGAATCCACAAACGCGGTGAATTTTCGATATGCGATTCGATTTGCTTCTCGTTACAGATATCGATAAAAGTTATTTGGAAAAGTTGTTCCAAATATTATTTTAACCCCACATACCAAATTTTATGACAAAATTCACAATTTTAGTTTTCTTTTCAGTTGTTATAGTCAGGATCCTAAATCCTAAAATTGGCTGTCCCGAGATGCATCTCGAGACAGCCAAAAACGGTTTTTTCGATTTTTTTCGGTCTTTCCGCTCAGATATTAAAAATTCTGCCTCTGCCAGTTAAAAGAACGGCAAAAAGTACTCAAAAAAATACTATTTAAAAGTTGGCCAAATCATATTATCATAACCTAAAATTTTTTTGAAAATTTCAAAAATTTTTCCTGGGCTCATTTTTCATTACAAAAGTCTGAAAAAAATTAGGTTGTTTTGTATTCGAAAGATATAACCTCTTGAATTTTTTCAGATTTTTTGAAGTAAAATTGCGCTCACAAAAAAATAAAACCTAAAAATGTATATATTTTTGCCTCTGTGTTTATTGTCAGATATTGCCCTTGCGTGTATTCATAGGCGTAACCAGGGGGGGTTTTGGGGGTTGTAACCCCCCCATTGGGATGTACTTTGAGCTCTATACGCTTAACACCATAGCCCTCAGAGACCTTCCAGTAGTTGTAACCCCCCCCCCTTTCAGATAGTTGTAACCCCCCCCTTAGGATCATCCTGGTTACGCCTATGCGTGTATTCTCGTTCTGTCCATTCCATATATTTAGTCTTTTTCTTCGTTTATGTATATCCCTTTCTTTCTTCCTATCGCCTCTAGTCTTTTTAGTATTTCTTTTAATTCTTGTTTACTTCTGGCTATCAGCACTATGTCATCAGCGAATGCCAAGCATTGGTGTTTTCGTTGGTATACAAGTCCTGTCCTGTTAATTTCGGCTTTTCTGATGACCATTTCAAAAAGGATACTGAACAGTTTTTTGCTTGTATATTTTTCTCTTTTATGAGTTGTTGTTGGCTGTTATTCCATGTCCATATTTCACCATTGATAATTAGCTTCTGGTATCCTATTTTCACATTTTTTCCATTATGCCTCTCTACTATAGCCTTGCTTCTAATTTCTTTCTGGATAATTCTTTCTTCTTTTGACATATCATCATTAATATAGATTCTTTCGTCTTTTTTGATTTTTAATTTACTTTTATTTTTCATTACTTCTATTTTGTTTTTCACGCTGTTAAGTTCCACTATGACAGTATTTTCTCCTATTTTCCTTGCTCCATTTACATCAACTGAAACTTGTAGCTCTTTTTCCATAAAATTCTCCATAGCCCCTCGTAAAACTTTCTGATCATTTGTATCAATTTTTATTCCTTGTATTATTACATTTTTCCTCTTTCTTTCTCTTTCCAATTTCTCTATTTTTTCATTTACTATACCAATTTCTTTTTCTAATTGACCTATTTGTTTTATAGCTTTTTCATTTGTTTCTCGCAGTTTTCTTATTTCATCTTTGTAGCCGCTTTGTTGATCTTTCAGTTCTTTTATTTCATTCTTTATTTGTGTGATTTCGTCTCCAGATCTACATTGTTCTTTTTTTATGTCTTTTATATCCATTGTTAATTCACTCATCATTTTCATCATTTGTTCCATTCCACTTGTTTTCTTCATCTGTTTTTTGTGGTAATCTAGCTGTTATTTTTGATTTTTTGCTGGGGTGTTCCTCCTCTTCCCTTCTTTTCATTTCATCAGTTAATTCGCTATCTGAACTCTTTGTTCTTAATTCCTAGTAATTTTTCGTGCTAGAGTTATTAGTCAATGCGTCACGGGTGAAGTTTCGTGGAGAACTCTACTCACAGTTCAAATTCCCACCCACACCCGCGCTGGCCGTTACTAATTTTTCAGCACTTTTATTCCTATGTAAAAAATCAAAATCCGGCCCTGGTTATCTGTTTATAATAAAATTATTTACTATATTTATATTATAATAAAGTTTTCTACTTACAGCTGATTCGGTTTATTAATATGCTTTATTTTCCTGTAGAAATACACCATTCACAACAATATTGTTTTGTTTTCACCTACTGTAAAACCTGATCTGTTTATATTCGATATCACACAAGTTTTTATCACTTTACACAAGAATTTAATTCCTTATCGTTGGGATTACTTTTTTCGGATTTTTTCACTGTATAATTAGTTAATTAATTAGGTTGTTTATTTATGCACCTATATTGATTAATAATTATATTGCAATTTTGTATAACACAATTGTTTTATTGCTATATCTGCCCGAGAATCGAGTTAAGATACGAGTTAAACACGTGTGTACTGTTCGCTATTCAACCAGTATTAAGTTTTAGTAGCTATAAAAACATGTGCCGCATCATATTTTTTTTAAAGTACGTTAAGAAGTATTCTCTTCCAAAACTGAACAAATCAACCCCTATAGGGTCAAAACTACGCCGAACTCAGTCAATAATATTAAATTCGGCATCCACACTTAGTTTCACCATAAAAAGCATGTGTCGCACTATATTTTTTGGATAAATTGATCATATAAACAGCTATAGGGATGAAACCACCCCGACCCCAGTCAATAATATTAAATTCGGGATCCATACTTACTTTCATAAATTGAACGTATAAACCCCACAGGGTTGAAACCAACCCGAACCCGGTCAATAATAGTAAATTCTGAATCTAGATTTAGTTTTACCATTAGCAACTTCTGTACGGTTGACCGAAGCCAGCCATTATCATCATCAAGGCTTTTCATTTCGGATGGAATGTTTGCCGCTCTTAATTAGAGCTCTCTGATTCGCTTATGTGCATAGTTCCCTTCAGTTTTTCACTTTCAGAATTTTGATATCTCTCATGACCTGGTCCTTCTATCTCTCTCTGGGTCTTCCCCTTGGTCTTTCTGGTTTCCATCTAGTGATCTTTATCAGTAGGTCGTTTTTTCTTCTCTCTATGTATCCCAGCCATCTCAGTCTGTGCGCTTTAATAAATCTAACTGTATCTTCTTCCTTCATTATGTCTCTTAGTTCACGGTTCATTCTTCTTCTCATTTCTCCGTTATCCCTTTTTATCGGGCCCATAATCCATCTGAAGATTTTCCTTTCGAATATTCTCAATTTTTCTTCATCTTTTTCTGTGAGGCACATTGTCTCAGGTGCGTACGTAACTACTGGTCTGATTGCAACTCTGTATATTTTCAGTTTTGTTTTCCTGGATAAGTTCTTGTCCTTCATTAGCCTATGATATCTCCAATATGTTTTGTTACCTGCTAGTATTCGCTCCGATCCGTTGTCCCCATTGTTGTTTAACCTGGCTTTAGAATATGTCATGCGAAAAATTTATCCAAAAATCAAACCAGACATAACTGCTCGGGGAGCAAAAATCATACTCGCCTTTGCCGATGACGTAGACGCAGTAGCACAATTAACATTAGAAATTAAGGATATTTTCTCAAGCTTTGAAGAAGCTGCATTAAACATCGATCTAAAAATAAATGAAGACAAAACAAAATACATGGTCGTCTCAAAACAAGAACGACGGCGAATAAGGCAAAATATTCTATAAACGATCATAACTTCGAAGTGGTTAAAGAATTTAAATATCTAGGAGCAACAATCACAAATGACAACAAATTAGAGCGAGAAGTTGAAACGCGAACAATGGCAGGAAACAGATCTTTCTTTGCAATGAAACATCTAATGAAGTCAAAACTTCTTTCACAAGGTGCAAAAATCCAGATATATAAGACCATAATACGACCAGCAGTCGCGTATGGAAACGAAACATGGACAGTAACAAATAGAGAAGTAAATAAATTGCTGGTGTGGGAACGTAAAATCCTTCGAATGATATATGGCCCTTGCAGAGACAGTGTGACAAACGAATGGAGGAGCAGATACAATAACGAGCTAGACTCTATTCGGAAAAGAAAATCTAGTCAGATATATAAAGGCTAATAGCCTCCGATGGGCAGGGCATGTGATAAGCAGTAGCGACAATCGCCTTGTAAACAATGTGTTCTTGGAAAGGCCAGATGGAAGAAGGTCTGTAGGGCGGCCTAGAAAAAGGTGGAAAGATGCAGTCAAAGAAGATCTAGAGAAAATGGGAGTGCGACAATGGGAATTAGTGGCACAGGACCGAAAAACATGGAAGGCAATAGTAAACTCGGCAAAGACTCACGAAGAGTTGTAGCGCCATTGATGATGATGAGTATTCGCTCCGTTACTTCTTCACTTCTCTTATTTTGGTCAATCACTATTACTCCCAAATATTTAAATTGTTGAACTCTTTCAAAACTGTAGATTTCTATCGTTCTGTTATCTTCTCTTCTAGAGCAGAGTAGATATTTTGTTTGTCCTTCGTTAATTTCTAGACCTGTTTTACGTGCTTCCTTTGCCAGGATTGTTACTGCTTCTTTTAACCCGCCGTTACACGCGTCTTCTATTGGGACGTGGTTGCACGCGTATGAGCGTCGCCCTCACCTACATAAATTCGACTTATTTCGAGGAAGAATGAATGTCAACATCTATAAATATAAAATGGGTTGTACTCGCATATTATAGAAAGTCTCGTAAACCAATTTTTTTTATTAATTTAACAAAACAAAAGTAAAAATAATATAGATCAAAAGCAAGTTTTCTTAATTTTCAATTTCAGCAAGCCACTGAAGAAATTAACGTTCTTTAAGCGAATTCATTTTACTAAAAATACAAATTAAAATTAACAACTGTTCTGAAGCTATTTCCTTGTGGCATTTATGTAATTAGCTATTAATATTTTGTATTTTGATAACGACGTCCGAGGTGGAATTCGAAACGTCAATAAAATCAATTTTTCAAGTTAAATTGTGGCTTATTTCCCAATTAGAATAGGTAAATTTAAAAATGGGTTCTTAACCAGTGGCATACCTATAATTTTCCTTTGAGGGCGGGGGAGGGGGGTTTGCTTGGGCACCCAAAGTTTTTTGTATTATTTGTGAAAGACAAGTTGCATTTTCCTACTTTCTTTTATATATATTTCTACATGCTCTGGGTGGGATTTTAACCCCTCAAACCCCCCTCGGTGTGCCACTGTTCCTAACCTAATCAAAACAATAATATTTTAATTAAACCTACCTAAATATTAAATAAAAACCTAAAAGTTTCTTTGAGATAACAGAAACGTGATTTCACCGTGTTTGCACGCGCAGTGAACAATTCCCTCACTTGAAGAGGGATGTCTCTCCTTTCAACTATCACACAGCACACTGACCGCCTGAAATATTCTATAACTTTTTCATACCCTCTCATGAACCATGCTAAAGGCATTCCTGGGTGCTTAAGTTTATCGTATTAGTTTACACAATTTCATTGGTTATAAACAAATATGGTGAGGGATTCCCTCATAGCGCGTGTAATGGCGGGTTAATCTTTCCATAAGAACTATGCCATCTGCATATGCAACTATTTGTGTTAAGGAGTGTACTATAGTTACTTTAATTTCGCTAGCCTTAATTGTTCATTGTTCATTAATCAATAACTAAGAAATTACAGTACCCTTTGTACAAGTAGTATTTTTTGTATCTATATTTGGGCGTCATATGCAGCACTAAGGTAGACTATGCAATTTGCAATTTATTTAAATTTTGCAATTGATTGTTTCTGTTTTCCTTCATTATTATTATTTTTTAATTATATTGACGATTTATGTAATTTTAGTAAATTGTATATTATTGTTTTGTTTTCATGACATTTTATAAGCTTTGTCGATAAAATTGTACAATTTTCCATGACAATAAAGCATATTTCTATTCTATTCTATTCATTATACGGCTACGTTGAACAGTGTGGTTGACAGGGAATCGCCCTGTCGCAACCCTGTTTATATTGCAATTGATTTTGTGCTACCTTCCTCTGTCGTTACTTTAGCTCCAGATCCATCCATAGTCATTTTTGTTAACCTGATTAAGGTGGTATGACACAATGTTATATAGTTTTTAGGTACAGTTACCGTCACTATTTCAAAACCAATTTTCAACTTACGGGAATGTACGTGAACTGAAAACTTTCTATTTTAATAGTATCTAGTTAAAATTTCCAAAGAAAGCCCTAAATTTTTTATAACTGTACTTAAATGAACCCATGTCATAACTTACTTGGCCCTAAAAATTGGTTTTATGTAATAATTTTTGAACTTCGGTACAAAATAACTACCATAAATGACTAACTATGCAATAAGCTTTATTTTAAGCAAACGTTCATTATCCATACTTCCATAATTTTTAAATTAACTGTACCTAAAGACAAAAAATTATAGTTAAGAGGATCGGTACGTATTTTCGGCTGCAATGCTATTCAAATGGAGATTCATTTTTTTCGAATCCTGAGAAAACTAACAAGTATTTTTGAAAAATTTAAACGCAGAATGAAAGATTACGTTATTAGCGAGGGCCGAAAGTCCCTGAGAAGTTCTATAATGTTTATTTAAATAAGTTACAGGGGTGAAAAACTAAGAGAAAATTTAGTGTGATTTTTAATTTCAAATATCTCATTCAAAATAAACTTTTTATTTATTCTAAGGGACTTTCGGCCCTCGGTAATAATTTAATCTTTCATTCTGCGTTTAAATTTTTCAAAAATATTTATTGGTTTTTTCAGGATTCGAAAAAAATGAACACAATGACGTGGTAATATTTTCCAAATCTATCTTTGTCTTACAACGCACTCAGCCGAATATAATATTGTCAGCATATATTGTCAGTCAGACACTGACAATCAGTGACAATTTTAAATATTTGACATTGCATCGGGAATATTTTGAGGTATTGATTAAATATTATTGGTATATAGTGTATTTGATAAATAATTGATTTAAGACGTGAACTTAATAAAAAGTTATTTATTGTGTATTATTTGTGGAAGATCCAAGCAGAGAATACATCAGGATAATATATTCTGTGATCCAAGTATTTTGTTGTTAAAGATGTTCAAAATTGTAAGCGTTCCATAACAATATATTATTAAAAAATCACTTTTAACACTTTTCCTCTTTTCTCGATTGAGTATTAGTTTTTATTGTACAAATAAATTATTACAATCACTGAATACATAGTTAGTGAAAAAATTATCACATTTATTAACTGAATTAATAATTTGCAATTATAAAAATAACAGTTATCCAAGAACATTCAAAAGCCATCTCTTTAAATTAATGATGACATTTTCAAGTAGAATGACATTCTAGTAATGTTTACATAGTAATGTCTACACGTAATTTGCCGTGTAAAGACAGAAAAAGTAGGGATACACGTAAAATATTTGCGAATTATGTACCCATAGCCTTAAAAGCTGCAATCTAGGGAATTTGTTGATATAACGGTAACAAGTTGGCATTGTTCTAATGATAAATTAGTTCGGCTATCACTTAATAGATGAGAAACTGAGTTCACGTGTCATTTACTAGATGGCAGCAGTGATGTATTAAATGGCGACAGATGCGTGTTGGCAGGATTTTAAAAAATCTGTAAAACATTGAAAACTAGTTTTGTAACCATGGAAATACGAATCACGTGGTTTTGAAACATTTTGGACTTTGTTTGAGTTTCAATCATGATTGTAACCCCTCTGTGGCTCAGTGGTAAGAACGCCTACCTTTTGACCTAAAGGTCCTGAGTTCGAATTTCATTTTTGTGAAGAATTTTTCATTTATTAAAAATTAATAAATGAAAATAGTTTCTCTCCTTGTGGGATCGGTACTCACCGGAGGGATCACAGACGTTCGGATACAATTAGCGTCTCTTTGCAAAGACAAGGACGTCGACTTTGCTAAGTAACAATACATTTACTCAACACACACACACACACACACTACAAATTACATTTATATATACAGTGCTAGTCAAAAGTCTGTACCCCCCTCGTATCTTTTGAACGGTTATACCTATAAGAGTGAAATTTGGAGGAAGGAAATAAACGGACGTAAGCTTCTTAACTAGTCACGACAGGTGACGTAATGGTGACAGATGACGTTACAGAGCCACTGTGACCGATAATTTTAAATGGGACCTTATGGCAAGTGATACCTCGTTTGAAAGGTATTCAAAATACCTATTCAGGCATACTAATTTTTTTGGGTTTTAGTTGATTTTGGTGAATAAATTAAATAAATATAATATTGTAGTTTCGCATTTAATTAATAAAAATTCAAATGTCCGCCTATGTTTTTTCGTCAAAAAAGTTGACGTTTTTCAATTCTCTAGTAGTTTTTACGTCAACGTCAACCTTTTTGACAAGTAATCATATGCGGAATTTTGAATTTTTATTAATTAAATGCGAAACTACAATTTTATATTTATTTCATTTATTCATCAAAATTAGCTTAAACTCAATCAAAATTAGTATGACTGAATAGGTATTTTCAATACCTTTCAAACGAGGTATCACTTGCCAAAGACCGCTTTACAGCTTGCAAGAAAACTTGCTGCAATTTCTTGCATGCAAGACTTTCATGAAAGTCTATTGCATGGTCTTTTACAGCTTGCAACCCGGCTTGCATGCAATTTGAAAGTTTTACCCTTAACCTAACTTATAAACTTTTGTTTTTTTTAATTACTTTATTGCTGTTTATTTAACTTGGTAAATTTCGAAATGCCAAGACTATCAGAAATAACCAAATATAAAAGGAAAAAGGCGGTAGCAGCAACTTTAAGTATTATTATTGCTGCAGCCAGCCTTTTAGTCACTAATTTAGAACGCCGAGATCGGAGATGGCGAGTAAGGTCTTAGTTGAACAAGAAGAGGGGTAATAATGTATCTCCAACAAAAGAATTTATCCAAGTAGATGATGAAAATGACTCTAATTTTCTAGGAATGAATGTACATTTTAATAAACCCTTGGGAAAAATTGAACAATTACAAAGAAATCTATATTTCGAAATACTATTTCTGCGAAACACAAATTAATTATTATCCTAAGGTACTTAGCTAGAGGAGAGAGAGCTTCCGTAACTTATTACAATTTACAATAATTATAGAATCTCAGAAAGTGCCATTTCATTATTCATTCATTTCCATCGTTGATATATTTCACAAACAGAAAACAGCTGATCGGCATGTATTCGTGAATCCGTGTCGTCAATGACATTTGCTATTGTGGAAAAATCAAATTCCCTAGACTTGCATGAAAACTTGCAGAAAAAATGGCACCAAACCGATTATCGCGCAATTGCAAGAAGTTGCATGCAATAATCAACTGACGACATACTGCGCATGCCTTTAGGCAACTTTCTTGCGTCTTGCAGGTAGAATTGCAAGCTGTAAAGCGCCCTTAAAGCCAGCTTGCAATTCTACCTGCAAGACGCAAGAAAGTTGCCTAAAAGCAATTCTTCTTCTTACGGTGCTTATCCGTTCCGGATGTTGGCGATCAGCATGGCTATCCTAACTTTGCTTGCTGCTATTCGGAATAGTCTGTTTGTCGATGTATTGAACCAGTTTCTCAGGTTTTGAAGCCAAGATGTACTTCTTCTCCCTGGTCCTCTCTTCCCAAATACCTTGCCCTGAAAAATGAGTAGCAGGAATCTATGTTCATTCATCATAACATGGCCAAGATATTCTAGTTTGCGCTCTTCGATAATAATGTGTGTTAATAATCTCGTATTCCTTGCCCATTGCCCATTCTACGTAGGACCTCAACATTAGTCACACGATCCACCCACGAAATTCTTAAAATGCTACTGTAATTCCACATCTCGAATGCCTTGAGTTTTCCTAAAGAAGCTTCGGAAAGAGTCCAGGCCTCTATTCCGTATAATAATCTAGAAAATACATAGGATCTGATAATAGAGATTTTGCTACCAAGTGGTAAATCGTGACTTCTGAAACGAGACTTCATCATTATGAACGCTGATCTCGCTTTTCCTATGCGTTGTTGTATTTCACTAGAGTGGTCCCATTGACTGTTTATGTTGGTACCAAGGTATGTGTAGCTGTCCACCCCAGGCCCGGCCCTAGGGAATTTGCCGCCCTGGGCAAGATCGGCGACTGCCGCCCTCCCCCTTGGTAGACCCAAAAACTCAAAAATTTCACCACAGCATAATTTGCTGAAATTTATCACTTAATGCATTAACGGTTTATAATTTTTAAATAGAAGTCAACTTAATAATCATTTTTTACTTTTCTCTATCTTGCTATTACTTACTGTGCCTCCGATTTTCGGATTCTCGATTTCTAACTTTAGAATTTTAAATCACCTCTGAGAGACCTAAAATGGATTTCCGTTTTTTCTAATAAACTTACAGCTTGATACACTCCCATATCAATACTCTGCAATGATTTGCTGACTACGTTGATGTGAAGTAAAATGTCATGTTATATTATCACAGAGCAAAGAAAAGTAAAATCACGAATTTGATTTGCCAAAATTTGGTATCTTATGGGAGTAATGGCATCAATTCTACTTTCCCATCTAGTTTCGGAGAAAGGTTTCAATTTTAGGCTAGACATATGATTTTTCAGTACAGCCCAACGATAAATAGATGCTGAGAAAAAGTTGTAAATTTTTGTCACTAGATAAGGGAAAGAAAGAAACTGCAAACAGTGAGGCTTTAGCAGCCGTTCACGACTAAATTGAGTGAATGGCTAGGCTAGAACATGGGACAAAAATGCTCTAGGATTTATTTTCAAACTTCTGTTTTGAACTCCCAAGTTCTTCCCTTTCATGTTTGCCGCATTATCATACCCTTGTCCTCTCATATCTTCCAAAGGTATTCCCAGTTCATTCAGTTTTTGCAAAATAACTTATGTAAGTCCCAAGCCAGTGGTTGCCAGTACAGGCACAAATCTAAGAAAATGTTCTGCAATTTTTACACTTTCTGAAGAACAGGAACCTAAATCGACAAAACGTACAACAATAGTCATCTGTTCCACTCCAGAAATATCAGGTTGTACAATCTAAAATTATGCTATTATACTTTGCTGATTTTAAAAAGTTTAAAATTTTATTTTTGATTTGGTCATACAGGAGCTGAATAATTTCGTTTTGAATACGTTTTCCCAAGTAGTGATGATGATTGTTACTAACAATCGTTGTTCTCCTAATGTGCTCTTGTAAAACGGAATCAAATTTTCCAAAAAGCTCAACAAGCTTTAAAAAATTACCATTGTTGTGATGAAAAAGTTTATCAGAATCGCTTCTCAATGGAAGACAATGTTGTGCTAGAAACTTTATGATTGATATAAGTCGTTCTACATAACTTTTTGGGTTGCTTCGTCTATGGTTTTGTCCGATTCTTGTCTAATTGCTAGTTCGCTCCTTGCGCTGTGACTGTCGATGAGCTGGAGACTTAGCGTGGCTGGACGAAGTCAGCCATATTTTATGTTTCCAATTATTATATCCATTTTCACTAAATTTAATTTTGACATTAGAAAATATTTTACAAAAAACCAATACACAGAAGTATTTGTCTTAGAATAAATTAACCACTTTCTCTCAAGAATTTCACCATTGCAGATTTTGTAACTGTAGTATAGTTAGTTGTAAATCTACGGGCATCTATCTAAAAATCTAAATTATCTTTCGGGCACAACTGAGCCTCTGCAACGGATAATTTTGGCGGGGGCCTCTTGTTGTCAAAGTTGTTGTAACAAAATCATTAATTTTATTGGACCACTTTGCTGATCATAATAAATAATAACATTGTTACCTGTGACAGTAGACAGTAGTAGTGTCATCAGTAGCTGACGTAGATGCCTGTCGTTGGACTGAGAGGGGGCGGCAGCAGTTGTGGATGCTGATGATAGTCCTAGGTGACTGTCGTTGGCTTCGCCGCTTTTGTTCATAAATTTGTTCTTTTATAATATTAAAAACATAATTTATTATTTCTTCAATTTCAAAAATTGGCCGTCCTCTAAAATTTGCCGCCCCTAAATTAGCCGCTCTGGGCGGCCGCCCAGTTCGCCCACCCCTGGGGCCGGGCCTGGTCCACCCTGTCAATTGGTTGTTGGTTAACCAAAAGCCGTGCATTTAATATTTCACGCTTACTGACTACCATTACTTTGTTTTTTTCGTATTGAAATTAAGTCTGATTGAAATTAAGGTGCGTCTCTGTTGCACTTATACATATTATACGTTCCTAAGCGAAAAATTCCCAACAAACACTTGACATTTATTATTAATATTAATAAATTATTATTAAATTAAAAAAATAATTTAATACATAAATATTTTTTGGAAACTTTTCGTATAATATTGTTGTATTTCTAAGTGGGTTCGGGTCGGGGATTAAGTGAACTAAGACGTGGTTTAACAACTTTATTAAATTTACTAACTACAAAAACTCACTAAATAACAAGTATTATATCTCAATAATTACTGTATACCGCTTTACATAAATAATCACTAGGGTGGAAAGAGGTCAAAAAAATAAAATAAAGTAAAAATTCTTGTGGCTATCGTTTAAAAGTTGTGTCAGATGATGAAAGCAATCGGTGCGAGAACATTGTAAAATAAAAAGAAATCTTGAGGTTCCATATTGGATTTAAAAAAACAAAAAACGAAAAAATTATTTTTGTCGAAAAAATCGATATGGCTGTGATCAAAAGTCGTCTTTAGGATTGAACAGCATCCTATTCAAAATTATTTTGAAATTAAGCGATGTTTGCAGGTTCCATAATACCATTGAAGCTTGATGTAGTATGAAGTATCTGTTCCAGTATATCAAGTATATAGTATGTACTTATATCAAATTATTCAAAGTTCAACGTCAAGTCAACCAGTGGATATTGCAGCACCTGCTGCAATAAGGAAGAAAATGGAAAGAACCATGAAGGCAAAGGCAAGTTCTCAAAAATATAATACTGACGAAATTGTTTTAAAACATCTACCGTTGATTGAGGAGATGGTAGTAATGAATACCTTATTTAAATTACCTAAAAGAAGACTTTATACCTGGATATCACCGGCGGATTCGGAAGATCACATTGTAAGAAACCAGATAGATTACATTTTAATCAAATCCAGATATAAAAACACTATAAAGTCTGTGAGAACATACCCCGGAGCTGACATAAATTCAGATCATAATCCATTAGTAGGCGTAATGAAGATAAAACTGAAAAAGATCCAAAAACAAACAAATATACAACGATTTGATGTCTCAAATATAAAAGAAGAACCTGTACGTCAGAGGCTAAAAGCAGAAATAAATGATAACTTAAAGAAAATCAAACAAGAAGTGATAAAGACAACAGATGTAAATGACAAATGGAACGTAATACAAGAAACGTTAGTAGAGGCAGGAAAGAAGATATTATCCACAAAAATAATAAAAAAACAGAGATGGATGACTTCAGAAATCCTAGAGCTAATGGAGGAAAGAAGGAAACATAAAGCCAGGAGTAAGGCAAAATACAAGGAAATCCAGAGATTAATAAGAAAGAAAATAAAAGAGGCCAAATCCACCTGGCTGGCAAATCAATGTAGTGAAATAGAAGTATATTCTAAAAAGTATGATAGCTTTAACATGCACAAGAAAATTAAGGAAATCACAAATACACAGCGAAAAAAGAGAGATGGCCTTCTTAAAGATATAAATGGAAAAATTATTATAGAAGTCAAAGAGAAATTAAAAAAGTGGAAGACATACATAACAGATCTGTTTGAGGATAATAGACAAGAACCGGAAGAAATCGACAGCGAAACGGGACCGGAGATTATAATGGAGGAAATCGAACAAGCAATACGAAACGCAAAAAACGGAAAAACTGTAGGTCCAGACGAAATACCTGCGGAATTACTGAAATGTCTAGACGATGAAACTCTACCGGTACTACTGGATCTGTTTAATGAAGTATATAAAACCGGAAAAATCCCTCAGAAATGGTTGGTGTCCACCTTTGTAACAATACCAAAAACAATATACGCCAAAGATTGTTCGGACTACAGGACAATATCACTAATAAGCCATACCCTCAAAATATTTCTAAAGGTGATTCATGGAAGATTATACAGAAAGCTAGAATATGATATGGATGATACCCAATTTGGGTTCCGTAAAGGACTTGGAACAAGAGAGGCATTGTTTGCGTTTAATGTCCTCTCTCAAAGATGCTTAGATATGAACCTGGATATTTACTCCTGTTTCATCGACTTCGAAAAAGCGTTCGACAGGGTCCGACATGAAAAACTAATAGAATTATTGAAAAACAGAGATATAGACAGACGAGATTTACGAATTATCATCAATCTGTATTGGAATCAAAAGGCCAATATAAAGATAGAAGAACAGGAGTCCGAGAATATTGATATAAAGAGAGGAGTAAGACAGGGTTGTGTTCTGTCGCCGCTACTGTTTAACCTGTACAGTGAAACCATATTTCAGGAAGCGATAGCGGAGCTAAGTGATGGAATCTCTATAAACGGAACAATAGTAAATAACATAAGATTCGCTGATGACACCGTTATAATGGCAGACACCCTGGAATCACTACAAGAATTGCTAAATAGAATTAACGATTATTGCATTCGATACGGACTAAAAATAAACAAGAAAAAAACTAAATTTATGATTGTCTCAAAAACAGAACATGGAAATGAAAGGTTAATGATAGAGCAAACCCAAATAGAAAAAGTTAAGACATACAAATATCTGGGAACCTGGGTTGATGACAAAAATGACCAAAGCAAAGAAATTAAAGTCCGAATTGAAACTGCAAGGCAAGCATTTATAAAAATGAAGACACTGCTTACAAACAAAGACCTTCAGTTGCCTCTCAGATTGAGGGCTCTAAGATGCTACATATTTTCTATATTGCTATACGGAATGGAAGCTTGGACATTGAACAGACAACACATAAGAAGAATAGAAGCGTTCGAAATGTGGTGTTACAGAAGAATATTGAAAATTCAGTGGGTTCAAAGGATTACCAATGTTGAAGTGCTACGACGTTTAAATAAGGAGTTAGAAATTATGAAAAGTATAAAAACTAGAAAACTGGAATATTTGGGTCACATTACCAGAGGAGAAAAATATGAGTTGCTGAGAATTATTATGCAAGGAAGGATCCAAGGAAGAAGAGGCATAGGAAGAAGACGCATCTCCTGGCTGAGGAACCTTAGAGAATGGTTTAACTGTAGTTCATTACAACTATTCAGAGCAGCAGCCAACAATGTGACCATAGCCATTATGATATCCAACCTCCGATAGGAGAGGGAACTTTAAGAAGAAGAAACCGTTGATTTCTCTAATCGTTCCATAAGTAGCAGCTTTGTTTGACTCAAATTCTTCTGATGCAGTTGATCATGAAGAGGAATTCGTTGCTCCTTTGTCAACAATTACAATCCAACCATCTACGTCACAAATGCGGATTTGCTTGCCAAGTTTAGCTTCGGCGTGCGACAGAACCAGTGTCTGATCGTTCTGCTACAATTATAGCATCAGCGGTCTTAAAAGATATGGGAGTTATAACTATGACTGATAAATCGAAAGTAATCGATAGGATGAAAATAAGGCGACATCGTGCATCTCATAGACGTTATCTCCAGAAGCAGAAGGAAGGACTGTCAATCAGAAGTATATTTTTTGATGGCCGTAAAGACAAGACTGTCTTGCAACAACAAAAGGTAATAAGTTTTATCGAAAAGTAGTTACAGAAGAACATGTAACAATTATTGAAGAATCAGGCTCTCGATAATATGTAGGGCACGTGTCTCCTTTATCAGGATCGGCAGCAAACATCGCGAATAGCATAAAGACATTTATCCAGAAAAATAATATGGATATAATATCTAATTTAAGCGCAGTTGGATGCGATGGTACGGTAGTGAACACCAGCCCTTAAGTAGGCGTTAAGTATAAGAAAACTGGAAGAATACTGCGGCACCTCAATTCAATGACTAGTATGCTTATTTCATGGCAATGAACTACCTCTACGTCATTTAATCCAACAGTTAGATGAGCGCACCAGTGGACCACTTGGTTTTTCAGGGTCAATAGGGAGACTTCTGAAACGATGTGAACAGAAGACTGTCATCGATTTCAGCGCAATAGAAAACAACCTACCAATATTATTAGAAACAGACCTTAGTAATGATCAGAAGTACCTACTTGTACCAAATAAGTCAAGCAGTTGCTGCGGGAAAATGTAACGATTTGAGCCTTAAAAAACCTAACCTGGGAAAATACCACACACAAGGTGGCTGACATTTGCTAATCGGTTGCTTGGGTTGTATATTGGAACTGAATGTCCCAGCCCTCAATTAATTATGTTAGTAAGTTTTGTACAAAAAGTGTATGCACCAGTTTGGTTTTATATAAACTGTATTCTAGCTGGAATAGAAAACGCTTGTTTTGCCCATCCCGAAAATTTATTACTCGGTATGATGAAAGATGAACGAAAACATATACGGGAGTTAGGACTACGCAGAGTGCTGAAAACTAGAGAAAGTCAGAAATAATTGATGGATTCGACCGTTACTTGATGGAAGTTCATTTTATCTAACAATAAAAAACTGAAAACGTTTGTTTTCTATACTTCCACAAAATTTATTATATCTAAGTGACTACAGCTGTTTCGGCGGAGTGCCTTTCTCAAGTAATATAGTTTACAATGTGTTTGCCTTTTTAATCTTCAACTGAAGAGGTTGAGGAGTGGGGAGCTGTTTGTCTCGAGTTGGTCATTCAGAATTATATCTGTATTTTTCAGTTTATTAATTTCCATAGATTCTAAAAAAGATAGCTTAAGGCCTTTATTTTGAATATGTAGAATTTTAAACTCTTCATTGAAAGAATGATTATGATCTAGAAGGTGAAGTGCGTATGTAGAAGTGTCTGTTTTTCTATTGTTGAATGCCCTTTTGTGTTCTGCTATCCGTTTGTCAAAAGTTCTGCCAGTTTGACCGATGTACGTTTTCGGACAGTCACCACAAGTTAGTTTGTACACACCACTCTGTAGTTGCTTTCTCTTTCGGCTTTTATTGTTCTTAATATATTTGCTTAAGTTGTTGTTAGTTCTGAAAGCTGGTGTTATTCCTTTCTTTTTTATGTATCTGGCTATTGTTGTTGTTATCTTGCCAGTATATGTGAGAGAGCAGAAGGTACTGGGTTCTTTCTGTGGTGGTGGATACACTAATTTCAGGGCTTTCTTATGGAGTTTTTGGTTTAAAATTTTGTTAACTGTTTGTTCGTTATAGCCGTTGTTTACTGCTATTTGTTTAATGATGTTTAGTTCTATTTCGAAGTTATTTTTTGTCATGGGAATTTCTGTCAGTCTATGTATCATGCTATGGTAGGCTGCTAATTTGTGTTGTGTAGGATGGGATGATGAATTGTGTATAGTTGTGTCAGTATGGGTAGGTTTATGATATATGGAGAACTCATGTTTGTTGTGTAGTCTGGAAATCGTTACATCTAGAAAGTTTATAGAGTTATTCTGTTCTGTTTCTACTGTAAACTCAATATTATTATGAAGTGAATTAATATATGATAGAAATTGGTCAAGTTGTCTGTTAGTTCCTGTAAAGCATACTAGTATATCATCCACGTATCTCCACCAATATAAGAACTGTTTAAATACGGGATGTTTAGAAATTGTTGTTTCAAGTTGGTTCATAAATATATCTGATTTTGAATTCAATAATCAAATATACACAAACAACAGTGCAGGACTTATTATGGGTAATACTCTAAGCCCATTGCTATCAGATATATTTATGAACCAACTTGAAACAACAATTTCTAAACATCCCGTATTTAAACAGTTCTTATATTGGTGGAGATACGTGGATGATATACTAGTATGCTTTACAGGAACTAACAGACAACTTGACCAATTTCTATCATATATTAATTCACTTCATAATAATATTGAGTTTACAGTAGAAACAGAACAGAATAACTCTATAAACTTTCTAGATGTAACGATTTCCAGACTACACAACAAACATGAGTTCTCCATATATCATAAACCTACCCATACTGACACAACTATACACAATTCATCATCCCATCCTACACAACACAAATTAGCAGCCTACCATAGCATGATACATAGACTGACAGAAATTCCCATGACAAAAAATAACTTCGAAATAGAACTAAACATCATTAAACAAATAGCAGTAAACAACGGCTATAACGAACAAACAGTTAACAAAATTTTAAACCAAAAACTCCATAAGAAAGCCCTGAAATTAGTGTATCCACCACCACAGAAAGAACCCAGTACCTTCTGCTCTCTCACATATACTGGCAAGATAACAACAACAATAGCCAGATACATAAAAAAGAAAGGAATAACACCAGCTTTCAGAACTAACAACAACTTAAGCAAATATATTAAGAACAATAAAAGCCGAAAGAGAAAGCAACTACAGAGTGGTGTGTACAAACTAACTTGTGGTGACTGTCCGAAAACGTACATCGGTCAAACTGGCAGAACTTTTGACAAACGGATAGCAGAACACAAAAGGGCATTCAACAATAGAAAAACAGACACTTCTACATACGCACTTCACCTTCTAGATCATAATCATTCTTTCAATGAAGAGTTTAAAATTCTACATATTCAAAATAAAGGCCTTAAGCTATCTTTTTTAGAATCTATGGAAATTAATAAACTGAAAAATACAGATATAATTCTGAATGACCAACTCGAGACAAACAGCTCCCCACTCCTCAACCTCTTCAGTTGAAGATTAAAAAGGCAAACACATTGTAAACTATATTACTTGAGAAAGGCACTCCGCCGAAACAGCTGTAGTCACTTAGATATAATAAATTTTGTGGAAGTATAGAAAACAAACGTTTTCAGTTTTTTATTGTTAGATAAAGTCAGAAATAAAAAAGATCCGGAGATTCAAAATACCACCATTAAATTTCAGTGATGCAGATTATATTGACTAAATTTCTATTTCTGAATGCAGTGTTACCACTCCACCTTTGTTAAAACATATTTCCAATGAAGATGTAAGGGATATGATTGATTCTGGGAATCACAACAACAAAGAGGTCTTAAACTATTGGGTCTATCATACCCAATCCGTAAAAAGAACTGTTAAGTTAGTAACTGAAGCATCAGCTGCTGTTTGTGGACCAGAATCAAGGGATGACTTTATTCGTTCAAGGTTGCAGTCTAAATATTATGCCGTTTTAACACAAAATCAGACTACCAATCATAAAATGTATATTGCATCATATTTAAATTCAAAGAACTGATAAAAAATAAATTTTTGAAATTTTATTTTTTTTGTTATTTCAAAGATTTAAATTTAATATGGCATCTAAAGATAGGGCCCAATACAAAAAAGATTTCTTACAGTTTTATTCTACATCAAAACGCAACTTTTTCGCACTAGCCCCATAAATATTATTTGTAATAACTTTAACAAATTTGTACTTCATGCAGGTCCTAATTTAATAAAAACTCAACCACAAGCCACTTTTTCATGCAGTATTCCATATAACAACAAATCTTTTTTTCTTATACCAGTAACCATGCCAGTAACTATTTCTGAAATTTTTATTATCATATCAAAGCTAAAAAATAAAAAAGTGCAGGTTATGATGGGATCTCAGCGAATCTGTTGAAACATTGTGCAGAAGAGATTGCAGTACCATTGTGCCACATTATTAATAACTCTTTTAAGTATGGTATTTTCCCTAACCAACTAAAGTTAGCCCTAGTGAAACCTTTACATAAAAAGGGAGATAAAACCAAATTGGAAAATTAAAAATTATAGACCCATCAGTTTACTACCGATATTTTCAAAAATTTTCGAAATAGCAATGTGCACAAGACTTAAAACGTTTTTCAATAATGATCACCTAATTGCTGAGTCATAACATGGGTATCTCAAGGGAAGGTCTGTTGAAACAGCTACATACGAATTCGTGGATAAGATTTTGAATGGATGGGAGAACGGGGAGGTTTCCTTGGGAATCTAGACAAACTAGAAAGATGGAATTCGTGGCCCTGCTCGGGACTGCATAAGAGATTACCTCACCGACAGACGACAAAAAGTTATTATAACTCGAGAAGGACAACAGTTTTCTTTAGAAGAAGGGAATTTACAACTTGGTATTGCTCAGGGCAGTGTCATGGGACCACTTCTTTTTGTTTTCTACATTAAAAATCTTGGTAGCGAAATACTGAGCAGTGAGTCTCGCCTTGTAAATTTTGCAGATGATGCAAACTTATTAACATTAGCATCAACATTTGAAGATTTTCTGAGTATTCAGATTACTTAAAAACAGCTCAGAATTGGTTCTTAAAAAATAAACTGGTTTTAAATACCGAGAAGACTAACTATGTTTGTTCTCACACAAACCAAAATAATGAGATAATTCCAGAGGAGATTGCGAGTTAGATGATCAAATTGTTGTATTATCAGCAAATACAAAATTCTTGGGTATTTATATAGATCAACATCTGAATTGGTCAGAGCATCTGGGTGTTGTTCGCAAAAGAATCAACATGGAATGTTATTCATTATGAGTAATGTCTAAGTATTTGAATTTACAACACCTTAAGACAGTTTATTTTGCAAACATCTACTCAGTGCTCAGATACGGTATTATTTTCTGGGCGGAGGAACTGATGTTGATAGAGTATTCATTGCTCAGAAGAGAGCAATAAGAACAATGCTCGAAGATAAAAGCTCAAAGGACCTGTAGGGGAAAATTTAAGGAGTTAGGATTAATGGTGGCAGGGCTTTATAATATATAAGTGTTTATAGTCCGTCAGCTCTAACTTTTCCCATGCGTCACAACTTATTTTCAGACAAATTAAGTCAAAACCTAAAGTGAAACATACGCTGATGTGTGTAGTATATAGTGTACAGTATACAAAATGTATATACACATCGACGGTCGGTTCACTTTAGGTTTTGACTTAATTTGTTTGAAAATAAGTCGTAGCGCATGGGAAAAGTTAGAGCGGACGGACTATACTGTTTTTGTTCAAGAATAGGGATAGGTATACACATTCTGAACCAAAACACAGCATACCCACTAGGTATGTAGGGCTCAATTTCCCTATACAAAGGCTAGTCGCAAAAGAGAGAGGACCTACATATTGGCGTATAAAATTTTTTAACAAATTACCTGTTAGAATTAAATTGCAACAGAATTTTAATATATTTAGAACTGAAATAAAAAGCATTTTATTGGATTTAGAACCATATTCTGTATGAGTTTTTGAATCACACATTTTAACTTTTAACTCATAGTAGTTGTAATTGTAATTTTGTATGTAGGTATATTAGACACTTATTATTCAATTGTGGCAATTTGCTATAAGTGTGTTGTTTACAATTTTTTTAATAAAAGATATTTTGAATTGAATTGAAAAAAAAGTGACTTTGAATTTTTCGTTCCACCCTAATAATCACTTCTCATTTAATCACATAAACACTTTAACTAACTGTAACTACAAAGGCAGACCGCTAGCATCTTATATAACTAAACATCTGTTCTAGAATTTAGCTGAATGTTCGAAAACACGAACTCGAGAAAATTACCACCGATAAAAGAACACACGCGACCTTTGTAAATAAGTACATTATTATTATAATACGACTTACGGAATTTCTAGAACTATTCCTTCTACACTAAGGTGATTCATAACAATATGTATAAGTGCGACAGAGATGCACCATATACTGCGTACCAAGCCTGCCACCAAATTACAAGCTCCTTGGATAACACAGAATTCCTTCCAAAATTGTTGGACTTCTTCTGTAGCAAAAGTGTGGAGGTTAGCTGTGGCTAGGTCATCAGCTATGAGCAGGTATCATTGTGCAATGAGATTGGGAAACACAGAAAACCAATCCCCCTGTCAGTCTAATTGATAAGCAGCTATTAAAGAGTGTGTCGAGGCTGCTCACTTTTCGATGTATTTATAAGTTGTGTTGTGTATGTCTGTTTTCGGTGTAGTTATAGGTTGTGTAATGTGTTTGGTAATGTTATTTTGGTATGTTTATGATTGTGTTTTGTGTTGATTTGTTGACCAGTGAGAGCGCTCAGGTTGTTTGATAGAGTATGTACATGTTGTAGTATGTATGTTTGTGCAGGTTGATGTATGTAATTGTGTAAATGTTTAGTTAACAGTATTGCTGTAAGCAGTTGTGAAATTGCGTATCCATTTAATCGGTTTAAGAATTCCTTGAGAAAGTGTGCAATAATGTTCCATTTTTCAGGATTCTGGAAGAAGAATTATGGATCTGGTGTGTATTAAGGATTTAATGTACGAGGTAAGGTCGTTATTTCTTTTCTGTTTGGGCATTTGCATTGGTGAGAATGCAGGATGGTTTTCATGGGAGTTGGGGACATTTGGGAGCATTTACTGTGGAACAAGCATTCGATTTATGATATCAGCAAATGGAACAAGTAGTGAATTTTTGGAAGGATTCTAGAAGAAATTATAAATCATCTATATTCTCTGCTATGATTGAGGTATCGTCTGCAAATCTTATGTTATTAATGATGTTCCCTAAAATCCTTACACCTTTAGTTCTTTCCCTTACTGCCTCCTGGACTCCTGAAATATTAGTTGGGAGTACACATTAACACTTTCGTGCCGTAGCGGATTACCAATGTGGTAATTCACAGCCGTAATTTTTTCTCTTGAGTAACAAGTAAATTTGTGTGTATTATTGATCAACAAATATTTATATACATAATATGTTTTACGGTATTTTGTTTTTTGTCGTTTTAAACATGTACCACCAGTGGTACCTACATGACGGCTATGACATAAGTTTGTTGTTCAAGGACATCGTGTACCACCAGTGGCCAAGATGTAAAAGGTACGTTTATTGCTAATTATCTCTCTATAATAATTAATTATCAATAACAATCAAAACATAATTGCCTAAATAAAATGAAATTGCAATTATTCTTAAACATCCGGTTCTGTGGAGCACGGATAATCAGGGATATAATATCAAGACCTCATTTCTACGTTTTTAATACTTTTCATTGTCAAATTTACCTTAATAATATTTTCTACTTTTTTTAAAATATCTGCAGCTAACTTGCATGAATCCATCATCTTGTGTATCTGATGTACATTTTTTATTTCTGCAAAGTCAGGTGAAGGTCCAGGTTTTCCAGATGAAGAATAACTAGGTTTTTCTATTTCTTCTGGAACAGTTAACATTGGAGAAACATTACCAGGAGAAACAACATTGTACTTTCCAAAATATGACCTAAAACATTTAATTCATTTTTATAAATTATAAATATATTTCCCAGTTATACATACTTTTTTCTTTTCCAAAATAAATTTCTATAGGTGAATACGGAATAAATTTTTGAAGAATTCATAGTTTAAAAAACAATAACAAACGGTAAAACACATAAAAATGTAACGGTAACGATGTAACTTTTTGTAACTGTAACCAAAATAGCATAACCAAATGTAACCTAACCCTAACGTAACGTAACCGTAACCTCACATCTCAAATTTTCACTCCTCTCTCTCAGATCTTCTTTTATTTTTATGCTGTGTCTACCAGCAGCGGATGCGATATCGTGTTCGGTGGCGATATTGGGTAAGCTAGTCCTCCACTTACGATTTTTAGTCGCGGCGACAAAAAAATCGATGTCGCAAAAAATCTAGAGGGTACCTCCACTACTCCACTGTGATTTATAAATCGTTGAATTACATCAGTTTTCCAGTGGATGACATCGACACTACTTTTGGATATGGAAACAAAATTAGCAGATGACTGTAAAATGTTGTGTATTACATACGTAATTTGAAGTGAAGTAAAAACTATTTTGCAGACTCTTTTGTCGAAGCAATAAAGCAATGAACCTCCGAAAAAAAACGACAAGACAGATCTTAATAATTCTTTTTGCACTCGATTCGTAAATGCGCCAGGAAACTTTGTGACCCCGAGCATAGCCACCTTTACTTAACGTAAAGTAAAGGTGGCTATGCCCCGAGCCATGATATAATATTAAAAAACGGTATATTATTCTTAAAGTGTATCTCAAACAGACAATAAAAAATTCAAAACTCGTCAATTATCGGCGGAAATGACTTCAATTTTGTTACTTGGGGGGTTTTTGGGGTCGCTGAAAACGAATATGTTTTAGAAAGTGTTTTCCGGAGTACCTGGTGCCCAGGGTACCTACTGTTTACTTCGTCTTGTGGAGTTTTCGGCAAATTCATTAAAAAATTAGTCAAAAATCATTACATGAGGGTTTTTGGTTTTTGGGGTCGCTAATGAGGAATATGACATCGGAAGTGATTTCTGTAGTACCTGCTGCCCAGGGTACCTATTGTTTACCTCGTCTTGTGGAGTTTTCGGCAAAAAATTTATTAAAAAATTTGTCAAAAATAATTACTCGGGTGTTTTTGGGGTCGCTAACAACGAATATGACATCGGAAGTGATCTCCGGAATACCTGGTGCCCAGGGACCCCAGGGTACCTACTTCTTCTGGAGTTTTCGGCAAATTCATTAAAAAATTAGACAAAAATCGTTATTTGGTGGTTTTTGGGTCGCTGACGACGAATATGACATCAGAACTGATCTACGGAGTACCTGGTACCCAGGGTACCTACTGTTTACCTCGTTTTCTGGAGTTTTCGGCAAATTCATTAAAAAATTATTCAAAATTCATTACTCGGGTGGTTTTAGGGCCTCTGACGACGAATATGTCATCGGAAGTGATCTCCGGAGTACCTGGAGAATAGGGTACTTACTGTGTATCTCGTGACTCTTGATTTTTGACTCATTTTTTAATGAATTTGCTGAAAACTCCAGAAGACGAGGTAAACAGTAGGTACCCTGGGCACCAGGTACCCAGGAGATCATTTCCAATGTCATATTCGTCATCAGAGACCCAAAAAACCCCCCGATTAATGAATTTTGACTAATTTTTTAATGAATTTGCCGAAAACTCCAGAAAACGAGGTAAACAGTATAGGTACCCTCGGTACCAGGTACTCCCTAGATCACTTCTGATATCATCTTCGTCGTTAGCGAGCCTAAAAACCCCCGAGTAATTATTTTTGACTAATTTTTTAATAAACTTTTTGCCGAAAACTCCACAAAACAAGGTAAAAAATAGGTACCCTGGGCACCAGGAACCTACTCCGGAAATCACTTCGGATGTCATATTCGTCGTTAGAGACCTCAAAAACCCATGAGTAATGACTTTTGACCAATTTTTTAATGAATTTACGAAAACTCCACAAGACGAGGTAAACAGTAGGTACCCTGGGCACCAGGTACTCCGGAGATCACTTTCGACGTTATATTCGCTTTCAGCGACCCCATGAACCCCCAAGTTACAAAATTAAACTCATTTCCGCCGATAATAATTGAGGAGTTCTGAATTTTTTTATTGTCTGTTTGAGATGCACTTTAAGAATGCATTTTATATGTGCAGTTTTTCAATATTATATCATGGCTCTGGATCACAAAGTTTCCTGGCGCATTTACGGATCGAGTGCAAAAAGAATTATTAAGATCCGTCTTTATAATTCTTTTATAAGATAATCCGTCTTTTTTTTTTTCGGAGGTAAGGCTGATTTTAGTGCTTTTTTGCTTCGCCTATAGTATGTATACCAATAACGTATGACGTAGATATATGCAGGGATGAGCGCGCTAATAACCGGCAAAATAACGCAAAAGATGGAAAACATAATACATTGTGAGGTAAAAAGAGATGAAACTAGTAGAGGTGGAAATTATCGATATAAATGTATAAATTATTATTAAGGTATAACTTATATATAAATATAATGATATAATTATATATAAATATAATGAATATAAATATATATTATGTATAAATTAACATTACCTTACGTAGTTTCCCCTTCCCACCTTTAGACGTGTTATAAAATACTCCTGTCACAGACGTCTAAAGGTCGAAGACTATGTAATGTAATGTTAGTTTATACGTTTATATCGATAATTTCCACCTCTACTAGTTTCATCTCTATTTATTTCACAATGTATTATGTTTTCCATTTTTTGCGTTATTTTGCCGGTTATTTACAGTCCCTGGCCATATTATTATGACCACCTATGAATTTTTACAAAAATCAACTATTCCACTAAGTACGTTTTGTTTAAAATATGATTTTTAAATTTAATTTTGTTATGCCATGGTAATGCTATTCATTAACTATAATATATTTAATAATAAACAGCACTAAAATATTTGAAAATACTGCATATTTACATTTTTTTAATATTTTGTTTAACTTCTGACCTTAATCAGATGGAAAATATTTGGGAGCTTTTAAAACGAGAAATTTCTGATGAAAAGGTCACTAACGAAATTGTTTTGATTAAAGGACTAATATATCGTTGAAACCACAATGACAAATTGAAGCAAAAAAAAAATTAACTGCATTCAAAGTATGTCAAGCCGGGTACTAATTAGTAGTAATCAAAGTTAAAGGGGGCTCAGCAAAATATTAAAAAAATACAAATATGTGATATTTTTAAATGGTTTATTGCTGTTTATTATTATTAAATGTATTATATTTAATAATAAATACCGATAAAACATTTAAAAATATCACATATTTTTATTTTTTCAATATTTTGCCGAGCCCCCTCTAACTTTGATTGCCGCTAGTACCCGTCTTGGCATACTTTGAATGCAGTTAAATTTTTTTGCTTCAATTTGTCATTGTGGTTTCAACGATATATTAGTCCTTTAATCAAAACAATTTCGTTAGTGACCTTTTCATGGAAAATTTCTCGTTTTAAAAGCTCTCAAATATTTTCCATCTGATTAAGGTCAGAAGTTGAACAAAATATTAAAAAATATAATTATATGTAATATTTTCAAATATTTTATTGCTGTTTATTATTAAATATATTATAGATAATGCATAACATTAACATTGCATAACAAAATTAAATTTAAAAATCATATTTTAAACAAAACGTACCTAGTGGAATAGTTGATTTTTGTAAAAATTCATAGGTGGTCTGGTGGTCATAATAATATTGCCAGGGATAAGACAAGTGCCAAAATCAAATGAAAAGCGATAAAAAGCTTTATAAGACAGGTTGCGTTTTCTTACAGCGCTGTGATTATTTAGTCGCAAATGGATCGACTTGTATTTAAAACCGACTTGTGTTTAAGTTGTGACTAAAAACTCGCGCGACTTCGCGTTCGCGACTACAAATCTCAAGTGGAAGAGTAGCCTAACGTGGCCTAACCGATGTCACTTTTTTAGTCACGTGGTTAAGCGACAGTGACAGTCAGAACGTCAGAACAGTGGGCAACAGGGAAGAAGAAGGCGGAGCTGAGATAAGCTATCCGCCGATGATATGTGATTTACTAATAAAAATAAAACAGAAGTGCTAATAATAAATTCCTCAATTCCTGCAAAAACGAAATCATGTTCGATATACCATAGAGCATTTCCTTGCACCACAACACAATCCAGTTTCAGATAGTGTCCAGTAGATACCATAGTAATAGTATAGTGTTGTGTTTGTTTAGCCTAATCTTTAATAATATTTTTGGTAAAGTATTCCTGTGCTACCATAGAAACAAACATACTATACTTACAGGTATTGTTATTTATACTTTTAATATTATTATACAAAGATTTCATGTTAGTTCTTTTAGGTATACTTTTTATAAAATTCTTTAGCCATCTAATTTAATGTATTGGGGGACACAATTTAATTTGCCCTTTAATTTAAAATAAAAAAAGACATGTACATACGGTTGTTAGGTACATAGGAGTGTTACATCCGATAAAGAACCTATTTTAAGGTATGCGCGACGATAAAGGGGAGATTAACAAGACTTATGCCAACAAGTAAATAAAAATTGGCTCTGCTTTATCCAAAAATTTATGCAATATACTTACTTATTTATTTATAAAGCCCAACAGGCCTTGTAGGCCTAGGTTCTTTGCATCCCTCAATGTTACTTTTCTTCAGGTCTTCCTACACACTGTCCTACATCTTTTTCTTGTACCTTATAAATTTTGATTTTTGTTTTTCTTGATACTTATGTATTCGGATTTCATTAATGTTCGTAATGATCCATACTTTTCGCCTTTAATTTAAAATAAAAAAAGACATGTATGGTTGTTAGGTACTTAGGGGTGTTACATCTGATATAGAACCTATTCTAAGGTATGCGCGATGATAAAGGGGAGGTTAACTAGACTTAAGCAAAAATGTAAATAAAAAAATTGCCCTGCTTTATCTGTAAATTCATGCAATATACCTACGTATTTATTTATTAAGCTTAACAGGCCTTGTAGGCCTAGGTTCTTTGCATCCCTCAATGTTACTTTTCTTCAGGTCTTCGTACACACTGTCCTCCCAGCTTTTTCTTGGCCTGCCTTCCTTCTCTTCTGTATTGGTCATCGTGAGAGTACCATTTTTGGCATTCTTTCACTTCCCATTCTTTCGATGTGCCCCAAATATCGTATTCTCTGTACTTTGATTTTCTTCATTATAATTGGCTCTTTATACAGTTCTTCCAATTCTTTATTGGTTCTTCTTCTCCAGTGACCTTGTATTTTCACACATCCATATATTGCTTTTTGTATTTTTCTCTCCCATCTTTCTAAAAGGTCTGTTTCAGACTTTTTCAGCACCCATGTTTCGCCTGCGTATTTTACTGTAGCTCTGATAACAATCTTATAAATTTTGATTTTTGTTTTTCTTGATACTTATGTATTCGGATTTCATTAATGTTCGTAATGATCCATACTCTTTGCCTTTAATTTAAAATAAAAAAAGACATGTACGGTTGTTAGGTACTTAAGGGTGTTACATCCGATATATAACCTATTCTAAGGTATGCGCGATGATAAAGGGGAGATTAACTAGACTTAAGCAAAAATGTAAATAAAAAAATTGCCCTGCTTTATCTGTAAATTCATGCAATATACCTACGTATTTATTTATTAAGCTCAACAGGCCTTGTAGGCCTAGATTCTTTGCATCCCCCAATGTTACTTTTCTTCAGGTCTTCGTACACACTGTCCTCCCAGCTTTTTCTTGGCCTGCCTTCCTTCTCTTCTGTATTGGTCAACGTGAGAGGTACCATTTTTGGCATTCTTTCACTTCCCATTCTTTCGATGTGCCCCAAATATCGTATTCTCTGTACTTTGATTGTCTTCATTATCATTGGCTCTTTATACAGTTCTTCCAATTCTTTATTGGTTCTTCTCCACTGACCTTGTATTTTCACACATCCATATATTGCTTTTTGTATTTTTCTCTCCCATCTTTCTAAAAGGCCTGTTTCAGCACCCATGTTTCGCATGCATATGTTACTGTAGGCTGTAGGTCTGATAACAGTCTTATAAATTCTGATTTTTGTTTTTCTTGATATCTATGTATTTGGATTTCGTTAATGTTTGTAATACTCCATACTTTTTATTTCGTTTATCTATTCTTGCCTTTATCTCCCTTTTCTTATGACCATATTCATCTATTTTGGCTCCCAAGTTATTAATTTCTTTGGCTCTTTTGAACGATTATGTTTTTCCCAATTATTCTTTATTTGTAATAATATGATGATTTTTTCTTTTTGGAACTCTCCCATTGTCATATTATTTTGTCTGGTTCTTCATTTAAATTTAAGTCCAAATTTTTTTCTTCTATAATATTGTTTTTCATTAACTTTTGTAGTTATTTCTTGCTTGTTGCCAATAGTGTCGAGATCATCTGCATTGGTGGATGTTTTTGGATATTGTTTCTGGCATGTTTATTCTGCGTTTCCTGATTATTCCTTCCAATATCAGATTGAATCCTGTTGTTGATAGTGGGTCTCCTTTTCCTTGTAATCCTTTCTTGGTTTCAAACTTTTTAATGTATGCCTTTTCCTTTCCCTTTCCCTTTTTAATATACTTATAGATAATATAATAGTGGAAACTAAATATTTGTTAAAGATGTAGTTATGCATAAGAGAACCAACCCAAAATATGAAAATGAGCTACGACAGGTTTTATGTATTTCATTTGCAAAAAATGTAGTAGAGCAGTTTGAATTATTTAAGAGTTCATTTATGGGTAAAACTAATTTCTTGGTGTAAATCTAAGATAATTTATTGACCATATTATATAAAATGTTACTGAATACCTGGATTATAAAATTTAAATATTGGAACCACTCTGATATTTATAGGTCCGTGAACTTAGCCCGAAAAAGTCGGGAAAAAAATGTGATCGATACCATTCGATTGTCCATTGATTGTCCACGTTTGTCCACCATGTTATTTCGTTAGTCCACCCATCAATTTTTTTTTATAAACAAAAATTTTTTTTTTGGGCTAACTTCACAAATCCACAAATTTTCGAAAATTAAAAAAACTCTTGCTATATTGTTTGTCCATCGTTTGTCCATGTTTATCCACCACATAATTTTTTTTGTCCACACACTGATATTTTTAAAATAATTTTTTTAAAATCAATTTAATTAAAATTAATTTATTTTTTTTTTAAAGTACTTCAGACAGAATGAATATTTATGCGGGAGCAGAATTTCAACTACCCATTTGTCCACATCATCGCAGCGTTTGTCCAACCCCTTAAAGTGCAAAACAACCCCCCTGTTATTTGTAATTAGTTTTTTTATTTCTTAATTCAGGCTAACTTCACGTCCGCTTAAATGAGTATTTAAACGTGAATTCGGGGACAGAATCGCAACTACCCGTTTGTCCACCCCTTCGCAGCGTTTGTCCAACCCCTTAAAGTGCGAAACGACCCCCCCACAGATTGTAATTATTTTTTTATTTCTCAATTCGGGCTAACTTCACGTCCGCTTAAAAACACATTTACATGTTATTTCAGGTTCAGAATCCCCACTATCCGTTTGTCCACTCTTTCGCAGCGTTTGTCCAACCCCTTAAAGTGCGAAACCACCCAACTGTTATTTGTATTTTTTTTTTATTTCTTAATTCGGGATAACTTCACGTCCGCTTAAATGCGTAACCACCCAACTGTTATTTGTATTTTTTTTTTATTTCTTAATTCGGGCTAACTTCCCGTCCGCTTAAATGCGTATTTATTCGTTAATTCGGGGACAGAATCACAACTACCCGTTTGTCCACCCCTTCACAGCGTTTGTCCAACCCCTTAAAGTGCGAACCGACCCCCTGGAGCTTGTAATTATTTTTTGATTTCTTAATTCGGGCTAACTTCACGTCCGCTTAAATACGTATTTAAACGTTAATTCGTGGACAGAGTCCCAACTAACCGTTTGTCCACACCTTCACAACGTTTGTCCAACCCCTTAAACTGCAAAACGACACCCGTAGAGATTGTAATTATTTTTTTTTAATTCTCAATTCGGGCTAACTTCACGTCCGCTTTAAAACACATTTACATGTTATTTCAGGTTCAGAATCCCAACTATCCATTTGTCCAGTCCTTCACAGCGTTTGTCCAACCCCTTAAAGTGCAAAACCACCCCCCTGTTATTTGTAATTATTTTTTTTATTTCTTAATTCGGGCTAACTTCCCGTCCGCTTAAATGCGTATTTAAACGTGAATTCGGGGACAGAATCCCAACTACCCGTTTGTCCACTCCTTCGCCGCGTTTGTCCAACCCCTTAAAGTGCGAAACGACCCCCCGCAGATTGTATTTTTTTTTATTTCTCAATTCGGGCTAACTTCACGTCCGCCTAAAAACACATTTACATGTTATTTCATGTTCAGAATCCCAACTATCCGTTTGTCCACTCTTTCGCAGCGTTTGTCCAACCCGTTAAAGTGCGAAACCACCCCCCTGTTATTTTTAATTATTTTTTTTATTTCTTAATTCGGGCTAACTTCACGTCCGCTTAAATGCGTATTTAATCGTTAATTCGGGGACAGAATCCCAACTACCCGTTTGTCCACCCCTTCGCAACGTTTGTCCAACCCCTTAAAGTGCGAAACCAGCCTCCTGCAGATTGTAATTATTTTTTTATTTCTTAATTCGGGCTAACTTCACGTCCGCTGTATGTCAATGCGTATTTTACCGTTAATTCGGGCGCAGAATTACAACTACCCGTTTGTCCAACAATTCAACGGCGTTTGTCCAACCCTTTAAAGTGCGAAGCCACCCCTTGTTAATTGTAATTATTTTTTTTATTTCTTAATTCGGGCTAACTTCACGTCCGCTTAAATGCGTATTTAAAGGTTAATTCGGGGGCAGAATCCCAACTATACGTTTGTCCACCCCTTCACAGCGTTTGTCCAACCCCTTAAAGTGCGAACCGACCCCCCTGGAGATTGTAATTATTTTTTTATTTCTTAATTCGGGCTAACTTCACGTCCGTATAAATGCGTATTTAAACGTTAATTCGTGGACAGTGTGTGCCAATTATCCCAGTCAATTCTAAAATCCCTCAAAAAGTAAAGAAGTTTTTGAAATCAACAATATTATTATTAATTTGAACAATTTTTCCTTAAAATGTACAATAAACGTTTTATAAGCCAAAAAAATTATTTCGCACTTTAACGGCCGGTCTTACAAAGTAAAGTTAACTTGTGGCTAAGAGATAACCAGAGGTTCCCCCATTACAATATATTGGGGTGATCTCTGGTTATCTCTTAACTTTAATTTGTGAAACCGGCCGTAAGGGCTTGGACAAACGCTGCGAAGTTCTGGCCAAACGGGTAGTTGGGATTCTGTCCCCGAATTAACGTTTACATACGCATTTAAGCGGACGTGAAGTTAGCCCGAATTTAGAATTAAAAAAAAAAAATTACAATCTCCAGGGAGGTCGTTTTGCACTTTAAGGGGTTGCACAAACGCTGCGGAGGGGTGGACAAACGGGTAGTTGGGATTCTGTCCCCGAATTAACGTTTAAATATGCATATAAGCGGACGCGAGGTTAGCCCGAATTAAGAATTAAAAAAAATAATTACAACTTCCACGAGGGTCGTTTCGCACTTTAAGGGGTTGGACAAACGCTGCGAAGGGGTGGACAAACGGGTAGTTGTGATACTGCCCCCGACTTAAAGTTTAAATACGCCTTTAAGAGGACGTGAAGTTAGCCCGAATTGAGAATAAAAAAAATAATTACAATCTCCACGGGGGTCGTTTTGCAGTTTAAGGGGTTGGACAAACGTTGTGAAGGTGTGGACAAACGGTTAGTTGGGACTCTGTCCCCGAATTAACGTTTAAATACGCATTTAAGCGGACGTGAAGTTAGCCCGAATTAAGAAATAAAAAAATAATTACAATCTCCAGGGGGGTAGTTTCGCATTTTAAGGGGTTGGACAAACGCTGTGAAGGTGTGGACAAACGGTTAGTTGGGACTCTGTCCCCGAATTAAAGTTTAAATACGCATTTAAGCGGACGTGAAGTTAGCCCGAATTAAGGAATAAAAAAAATAATTACAATTACCAAGGGGTGGTTTCGCACTTTAAGGGGTTGGACAAACGCTGTGAAGGGTTGGACAAACGGGTAGTTGTGATTCTGCACCCGAATTAACATTAAAATACGCATTTAAGCGGACGTGAGATTAGCCCGAATTAAGAAATAAAAAAAATAATTACAATTAACAAGTTGTGGTTTCGCACATTAAGGGGTTGGACAAACGCTGTGAAGGGTTGGACAAACGGGTAGTTGTGATTCTCCACCCGAATTAACGTTAAAATACGCATTTTGAGCGGACGTGAAGTTAGCCCGAATTAAGAAATAAAAAAATAATTACAATCTGCAGGAGTGTGGTTTGGTACTTTAAGGGGTTGGACAAACGTTGCGAAGGGGTGGACAAACGGGTAGTTGGGATTCTGAACCTGAAATAACGTTTAAATGTGTTTTTAAGCGGACGTAAATTTGCCCGGGTTGAGAGTTAAAAAAAATAAATTAAAGTCTTCAAGGGGGTTGTTTTGCACTTTAAGGGGTTGGACAAACGCTGCGAGGGTGTGGACAAATGGGTAGTTGAGATTTTGCTCCCGCATAAACATTCATTCTAATGTCTGAAGTACTTTTTCGGCGGTACTGTCCTATTATCCGTAAGCAATATATGATATAAAAATAAATTATTTTAAAAATATCAGTGGGTGGACAAAAAAAAAATATGTGGTGGACAAACATGGACAAACTATGGAGAAACAATATAGCAAGAGTTTTTTAAATTTTCGAAAATTTGTGGATTTGTGAAGTAACTTTGTAACTGAAGTAAGTTTGTTAAATTTGAATTCACTTAAGTTGTTATGCAGAAGGGAACCAAGCCACAAAAGTGAATTTTTGTTAAACAACTGTTTTTTTTAATTCACGGGACTTCCAGATTTTGAAATCGAACACATTATTAAATCTCAGTAATTTCATATTAACATTTTTTATATTATACGCCTGATTATGCAACTCAATAATGGAAAATAAATGTTTGTTAACTGTGAATCCCCTGAAGTTATTTTGCAGAAGGGAACCAAGTTTTTAAAACAACAACTGTTTTCTTGAATCAAACAGTATGTGTGAAATCAAATCTAATGCATACATATTCACGATTTTAATGTTAAACCATGATTATTGTTAATAGAGAATTTTAAATTTTATCTAAAGTTTTGGGCTAATATCTCAATTTTAACAAAGTGTGGTTTGGATCCTTTCTGCAGAATCCCGTCCAATTGAACTTTAATTTGTAGATTCAAAAACTTTTTTTATTAAGTAGTGCAACCGATATGTGAAACAATTGTGCATTTAATAATAGAAGTAGGTTTGGACCACATATACTACACATATAAAGGTTCAAATTTAGATATGAGGCCATCTCAGATTTTGCCTTTTACAAAAATGGCGGGGATTCAAAATGGCGACTATACATATGTGACTAATAGCACGATAACTTTTGAACGAGACGTCAGATTTCAACCAAATTTGGTATATAGGTTCTTTTTTTGATGTATAAAATCGAGGTCTTGAACCGGAATAATCGGTTTACCAGAAGATGTGTTTTTCCTGGTTTTTATGTAAAAATATGTTGTTTTTTTTTTCAATTCTTTCACCCTGTATGTATTAATTTTTCAAAAAGTTAATACTGCCATTGAAAAGAGCGTAAAAATATTTTTTAGGAAACATTTTTAATTTTTTAGTTATGTTAATTAAATTACCATTAATTTAATAAATGCAAAACGTATCACATGTACAGCCGGTTCCTAAAAAAACTGATACGACTCTTAGTAAGATTTGATCATGTTGAGCAGTGTATTTGATTGATCTGACATTATATTTATTATGACAGACAAATAATAAAATAAACAAACAATAAGCAACTGATTACATATTATGTTAATTCATAAATTGTACTAATTATTAAGGTCTAAATGTTTATATTATTTTGAATTCCTGTATTTTATAAAGAGTATATTATAAATGATAGTTTTTACATCAAATAGATCACATAATTATTGTAAACGTGGATTATACAACAAATTATACAACAAATACACAACAAACGTGGATTACGTTACGAGAGTACTGTCATTTGAATCGTAATATGATTTTTTTCGAATCATGAAAAAACTAATAAGTATTTTAGAAAAATTTAAACGCAGGATGAAAGATTACATTATTACCGAGGGCGGAAAGCCCCTTTATTTTCAGCCCTGTAACTTATTAAAATAAATATTATAGAAGTTTTCAGGGACTTTCAGCCCTCGGTAATAATATAGTCTTTCATTCGGAGCTTAAATTTTTCATAAATATTTATTAGTTTTCTCAGGATTCGAAAAAATGAATACCTACAATTAAAATACATTGAGAATTTTGACATGCGTCACAATTTTGCATTAACTCAATGTAAAATTCTAAACTGTTGAATTCCAGCTTCCCTAATTATTTGACATCAAAAGACATTAGAAACTATTTGTAGAGTATTGAAAACAACTGTTAAAATTGGTCTACATAATTAAACATATTCCAAAATTTTGTAAAAATGTAATACATTTCAGTTTTCAGCCCAAACTTAGGCCACACACAATGCAATAATGTTCACATTTTTGAACTGTCAATATTTTTATTTTATCATCTATTGTTTAAAAACAATACAGTTGATAAGATACCCTCAGCTGCGGAGAAAGTATTCCTAATAATAAAGATTTATAATAAAGTCTAATTACCGTGGAACAGAATAAGCTATCTGACAAATTTTAAGATTTGGCAGTGACATTGACAGTATGTAAATATTTAGTATTTATCCTTCAAAATACACTGCTCAATTTTCTACAAAATACGCTTCAAGAGTCGTATCAGTTTTTTTTGGAACCAGGTGTACATAGCTGGTTCCAAAAAAAAACTGATACGACTCTTATAGCGTATTTTGTAGAAAATTGAGCAGTGTACTTTCTTCTTCTTCTTCTTTTTGTTTTTGGTCTCGCTGCCAGGCAATTACCAGCACGATTTATAGGCGATCTTGATGTAGTCTGGCTCTAAGCCATATCAAAATCGCTGACTATGTTCTTGTAAAAAGCTTTTGATGAGGTGTGATATAATGAATATGAGTTTAATTATATTTAATTTATTATATTTTGAAGGATAAATAGTACATTGTTTACCGGGTAGGAAAAGCTTAACATTCCTGGACGACTGTGAAGATTGCTAAGTCGAGGCGCAAGCCGAGACTTAGCAACACAGAGTCCAGGAATGTGGCTTTTCCTACGAGGTAAACATACTATTTTTCCGCAAATCGTTTAAAATTCGACAGATATTGATTGATTTAAAAAAAAACGCGATAATTTTATTCCCAAATAAATGGTGCTTTGAAATTCCTAATAAAATTACTTGGGTTACTATGGAAACGTATTGAGGTTGAATTGTCAAACTTGACAATGTTTTCTATCATTTATGTAGAACACTAACAACTGTACGGAAATATCATTTCCTTACAGTAAGGAAATGACATTTCCTTACAGTAAGGAAGTCCTGACATTTTCTCCAAGAAATTTTGACAGGAATGTCAAAATTTCCTGGCGATTTGCGGAAATAATTATTTACATACTGTCACTGACAAATCTTAAAATTTGTCAGATAACTTCAACCTCAAAAAATGGCTGTTTGTTTATTTTATTATTTGTCTGTCATAATAAATATAATATAATGTCAGACCAAACATACACTGCTCAAAGTGATCAAATCTTACTAAGAGTCGTATCAGTTTTTTTAGGAACCAGCTGTACCTACGTGCGGCAGATTCGTGCAAATATAAGAATTATTGTGCATTTAATGGGAGAAGCATATAATTTGGACGACATATACTACACATATAAAGGTTCAAATTTAGATATGAGGCCATCTCAGTTTTTGTTCCTTTTACAAAAATGACGGGCATTCAAAATGGCGACTATACAAGTGTGACTAATATCACGATAATTTTTAAACGAGACATCAGATTTCAACCAGATTTGGTAAATAGGTTCTTTATTTGATGAATAATATCGAGGTCTTGATCCGGAAGAATCGGTTTACCAGAATTTGTGTTTTTACTGTTTTTTTGTGTAAAAATATTTTGTTTCTTTTTCAATTCTTTCACCCTGATTATACAAATTTTTCAAAAAGATTGTAAACATATTGTATATCTTTGTATGTGTAGTATGTGTGGTCCAAATTATATGCTTCTACCATTAAGCACAATAATTCTTATATTATTATTTGCACGAATCTGCCGCACATAGGTACCTACATGTGAAGATATGTTATGCATTTATTAAATAGTAATTAACATAACTAAAGAGTTCAAAATATTTCCTAAAGAATATTTTTACGCTCTTTTCAACGCTGGTAATACCTTTTTAATAATTAATATATACAGGGTGAAATAATTGAAAAAATAAACAACCTATTTTTACAAAAAAATCAGTAAAAACACAACTTGTGGTAAACCGATCTTTCGATTCAAGAGCTCGATCTTATGCATCAAAAGAAGAACCTATATAACAAATTTGGTTGAAATCGGACTTTTCCTTCAAAAGTATTAGTCACATATGTATAGTCGCCATAATGCCCGCCTTTTTTGTAAAAGGCAAAATCTGAGATGGACTCATATCTAAATTTGAACCTTTTTATGTGTAGTATATATGTGGTCCAAACTATATGCTTCTACCACTAAATTCACAATAATTCTTATAATATTTGCACGAATCTGCCGCACATAGGTACATGTAAAGATAAGTTATGCATTTATTACATGGTAATTAACATAACTAAAAAGTTCAAAATATTTTCTAAAAAATATTTTTACGATATTTTCAATGCCGGTATTACCTTTTTAAAAAATTAATATATACAGGGTGAAAGAATGAAAAAAAAAACAACATATTTTTCCTTAAAAATCAGGAAAAACACAACTTCTGGTAAACCGATTCTTCCGGTTCAGGAGCTTGATCTTATACATCAAAAAAAGAACCTATGTACCAAATTTGGTTGAAGTCGGACTTTTCGTTTAAAAGTTATCGTGCTATTAGTCACATATGTATCGTCACCATTTTGAATGCCCGCCATTTTTGTAAAAGGTAAAATCTGAGATGGCCTCATATCTAGTTTTGAACCTTTATATGTGTAGTATATGTGGTCCAAATTATATGCTTCTATCAATAAATGCACAATTCTTATAATATTTCCACGAATCTGCCGCACTAAAGGGGATGGGTACGTATTTTCGGCTGCAATGCCATTCAAATGGGGATTCATTTTTTTTCGAATCCTTAGAAAACTAATAAGTATTTTTGAAAAATTTAAAAGCAGAATGAAATATTACGTTCTTATCAAGGGCCGAAAGTCCCTGACAACTTCTATAATGTTTAATTTAATAAATTACAGGGGTGAAAAACTAATAGAAAATGTAGTATGATTTTTAGTTTCAAATATCTCATTCAAAAGAAACTTTTTATTTATTCTGAGGGACTTTCGGCCCTCGATAATAACTTAGTCTTTCATTCTGCGTTTAAATTCTTTAAAAATTTTTATTAGTTTTTTCAGGATTCGAAAAAATGGACACCATGTCCGTGGTGGAACATTCGCTATCTTGGTCATACAACGCACTGAGTCAAATAGAATATGATGACAAGACCCGGGAATATTTTGAGTTGTTGATTAAATAATATTGATAATGTATTTGATAAATAGGGTCACCTAGGGTTAGTGTGACCTAAAAATATGCAAATTTGATTTTAAAATAAAAAAATTATATTTGTTTTTAATTGAACGGTTTCAGATTTTTAACGAAGACTGTCTGGTTAATTGTCACAATCATTGCAGAGTCCATAAGCATGTTGCATTTTTAAAATTCCTTCTACAACATGTTTTATTTAAGAGGGTAAGTTGTCACACTATCCCTTCATTATGGGGTTACTGTGACTAGGATTAGGGATAGTGTGACAACTAGCTTTTTTGCCATTTAAAAGCACCTAGGATTGAGTGTGTCTTGGTGTGACCAAGAAAGACAATACAAAAATATTGTAATAATTTTTGGCATTTAAAAATTCGACAATTTTAGAAAAAAAAATGTGAAATTTCTTATTAAAACACCAATTTTTTTTATTAAACGTAGGTATTTTATTGAGAACCTTTTCTTATTTTACAAATTCAGTAATATCTTACATTCAAAAACATCAACTTTTCCATTAAAAGTATACCGAATTCTTTCACAATTAAGGGATAATATCGGATTCATAAATATTCCTATAATCTGAGACATTCTAATAAATGAACTGTCTTTTTCATTAACAACAAAACTCTTTTTTATCCTTATCAACACTGCTTAATCCTACCACTTCTATTTCATCTTTATTGTCATCAAAGTTTTCAAATACACACATATACTTAAAAGCAGTTCTACCACGCTTCCCACCCATGAAAGTTGCAACTATAAAAGAGCCTTGTTTAATATCTTCCTCATTTACAGGTTTTAGTGTCGCAGTTTTCTCTAAGAATTCCTCTTCTGCTTCGTCACTTTCCCCTAAAGACATATCTTCTATCTCCTCATCACTATCTGATTCATCTTTCTTTGACTTTTTCTTGATTGTTTTTGGACAGGTTTTCTGTTTTCCTTTAATGGACTCAGCCTTTTTGTGTTTAAAGAACTGATGTATTCTTCTTTTGATATTATTTCTGCAGTATCAATTCTTCGTGTAACTTTCTTTTTTACGCTAGTTTTAACTATCTTTTCCAGAAGCATATGCTCAAACACTTTCTCTGGCGTTTCTTGCCCAACAGAAAGTTCGGTGATTTGACACCCTTGTAATGGACTGGAGGATTGGCCAGTGATTTGATGCTCGTTTAATAGAGTGATAGATGATGAACCAGCGATCACTTGCTCTTCTGATGAACGGTTGCAAGTTACTGTCAACCATGATCAAACTTAAGTAGTAAGTGGTGATAGTGTCACATGTCACACTATACCCATGTTTCACTGTCACAGAAACCCCACAGTGTGAAAATCTGTGGGGTTACTGTGACATGCCTAAAAAAATAATAGATAAAGACAATTAGGCCTTTAAAATAAGTTTAAACGTTTAAAATAAGTGATGCAATACCATGCAGAGAAAAAATCATAATTAAATACAAATAATTTTGAAGAAATTCAAAATTTGGACTAATATATCAGAATTTCAAATTCGAATTACAATACATACATAAATAAATACTATGATTTTAATCTAAAACACAGAAGGGACTGAAACAATTTTTTTTATATAATCTGTTGAAATGCAATCATCATCATTCTCTTTGCCTTATTCCTATGCGGGGTCGGCTTCCCTAATTGCATTTCTCCACACAATTCTATCCTGGGTCATATCAAAATTAATCCCCTTTACTAACATGTCCTGCCTAATCGTCTCCCCCCACGTCTTCTTTGGTCTTCCTCTCCTACGCCTTCCAGGAATCTGCACTTCAGCTACTCTTCGTATTGGATGATTAACGTCTCGACGTTGAACATGACCAAACCATCTCAACCTATGCTCTCATTTTGGCATCAATTGGTGCCACACCTAGACTTCCCCTAATATACTCATTTTTAATTTTATCCTTTCTTGTCACTCCACTCATCCATCTAAGCATTCTCTCTTGTTGTTCCTCTTTCTTTTTCACTGCCCAACATTCAGTTCCGTACATCATAGCCGGTCTTATGGCTGTTTTATAGAATTTTCCTTTCAGCTTCATTGGAACTTTTCTGTCACACAACACACCACTCGCTTCCTTCCACTTCATCCATCCAGCCCTAATTCTACTGCATGCATCTCCATCTATTTCTCCATTACTCTGTAATACCGATCCCAGGTACTTAAAACTATTGCTTTTTACAATCAGTTCACCATCCAAAGATACCATTTTATTTGTAGTAACTCCATCTTTAAATGAACATTCCAAACACTGTTCCAGTTTTTGTTCTAAGTCTCTTTCACTATTTCCTACTAACACGACATCATCAGCATACATTAAGCACCATGGAATGTTACCCTGTTGTTTCGCTGTTATCTGGTCCAAAACTAATGAGAATAAATACGGACTAAGCACCGAGCCTTGGTGCAATCCTACTTTCACATGAAATTTATCAGTCTCTCCCACACCTGTCCTAACACTAGTCGTTACTCCCTCATACACATACATATCCCTCACAATCTTTACATATGCACCAGGGACTCCTTTCTTATTGAGTGCCCACCACAGAATCTCTCAAGGAACTCTATCATATGCTTTCTCAAGATCAATGAATACCATATGAGCGTTTGTTTCTTTACTCCTGTATTTTTCCATCAACTGCCTTATAATGAAAATTGCGTCTGTTGTTGATCTGCCCTGCATAAAGCCAAATTGATTCTCGGATATGTCGGTCTCTTCACGTATCCGTCTATCAATTACTCTCTCCCATATTTTCATGGTGTGACTAAGCAGTTTTATAGCCCTGCAGTTTGTACACTGCTGTATATCTCCCTTGTTTTTGTAGACAGGTACTAGTATACTGCTTCTCCATTCGTCTGGCATTTGTCCAACTTCCATAATTCTATTAAATAAACCTGCTAGCCACCTTGTTCCTGTCTCTCCCAATGCTTTCCATACTTCCCCAGGAATATCATCTGGTCCTACCGCTTTTCCTTTCTTTATTTTTTGAAGTGCTTGAGCCACTTCCTCGTTTGTTATTTTGGTGACCATTGCTGCTACTGTGTCCGTTGACTCCACAGGCTGTCTGTCAAATTCTTCATTTAATAAGCTGTCAAAGTACTTTCTCAATCTCTTTTTGACATCCTTTTCGTGAACTAGTATTTTATTATTTTCATTTCGGATACATCTAATCTGATTCAAATCTTTTGCTTTCTTTGCTCTCTGTTTGGCTATTTTATATATCTTCGTTTCGCCTTCCCTGGTATCAAGTTCATCGTATAGGTTTGAATACGCTTCTGCTTTAGCTTTCGCTACTGCTACTTTCGCTTCGTTTTTCGTGACCATATAGTTTTGAAGATCTGTGTTGGATCTGGTTTCTTGCCACTTTTTATATAATTTTCCCTTCTCTTTTATTTTTCCTTGAACTTCCTTTGACCACCACCAAGTCTCTTTATCTTCAAACTTTTTTCCTGACGTTTTCCCCAGTATTTCAATAGCAGTCTCTCTAATACTACTGGCCATTTTTCTCCAAATTGTAGTAGGGCTTCCTTTCATGTTCCAACATATTTTCTCTACTATATTGTTTCCCTGAATAGACGTTTTTTCTCATCTTTTAGCATCCACCACTTGATTTTTTGTGGTCCTCTCCGATATTTTGGTTTAGTTTCACTTTTTACTTTCACAAAAAAAAAGTGAAACTTAACCAAAATATCGGATAGGACCACAAAAAATCAAGTGGTGGATGCTAAAAGATGAGAAAGAAGGTCTATTCAGGGAAAGAATAGTAGAGAAAATATGTTGGAACATGAAAGAAAGCCCTACTACAATTTGGGGAAAAATGGCCAGTAGTATTAGAGAGACTGCTATTGAAATACTGCGGAAAACGTCAGGAAAAAAGTTTGAGGATAAAGAGACTTGGTGGTGGTCAAACGAAGTTCAAGGAAAAATAAAAGAGAAGGGAAAATTATATAAAAAGTGGCAAGAAACCAGATCCAACACAGATCTTTAAAACTATATGGTCGCGAAAAAGGAAGCGAAAGTAGCAGTAGCAAAAGCTAAAGCAGAAGCGTATTCAAACCTATACGATCAACTTGATACCAGGGAAGGCGAAACGAAGATATATAAAATAGCCAGAGAATCTGTTGAAATGCAATAGAAGTGTAATATAACATCATATGTAATATAAAAGCACAATATAAATTAGTGTTTAACGTTGTCACACTAACACCGCTGTCACACTAACCCTAGGTGACCCTAATTGATTTAAAACGTGAACTTAATAAAAAGTTATTTATTGTTTATTATTTATGGAAGATTCAAGTAGAGAATACATCAGGATATATTCTGTGATCCAAGTATTTTTTTGTTAAAGATGTTAAAATTTGCAAGCGTTCCTCTTTTCTCGATTGAGTATTAGTTTTTGTTGTACATATAAATTATTACAATCACTGAATACTGAATACATAGTTAGTGAAACAATTATCACATTTATTAACTGAATTAATAATTTGCAATTATACAAATAGCAGTTATCCAAGAACATTTAAAAGCCATCTCTTTAAAGTTAATGATGACATTTGAATGAGATTCTAGTAATGTTTACATATCCATACCAGTGTGAATTTTACTACACGTAATTTGCTGTGTAAAGACAGAAAAAGTAGGGATAGCCGTAAAATATTTGCGAATTATGTACCGATGGCCTTAATTCGCAAATATCTGTACATAATTCGCAAATATTTTACGGGTATCCCTACTTTTTCTGTCTTTACACGGCAAATTACGTGTAGACATTACTATGTAAACATTACTAGAATGTCATTCTACTTGAAAATGTCATCATTAATTTAAAGAGATGGCTTTTGAATGTTCTTGGATAACTGTTATTTTTATAATTGCAAATTATTAATTCAGTTAATAAATGTGATAATTTTTTAAAAAACTATGTATTCAGTGATTTTAATAATTTATATGTACAACAAAAACTAATACTCAATCGAGACAAGAGGGATAGTGTTAAAGTGATTTTTTAATAATATATTGTTAATATGGAACGCTTACAAGTTTGAACATATTTAACAACAAAATACTTGGATCACAGAATATATTATCCTGATGTATTCTCTGCTTGGATCTTCCACAAATAATACACAATAAATAACTTTTTATTAAGTTCACGTCTTAAATCAATTATTTATTAAATACACTATATATCAATATTATTTAATCAACAACTCAAAATATTCCCGATGTCATGTCAAATATTTAAAATTGCCACTGATTGTCACTGTCTGACTGACAGTATGCTGACAATATTCTACTGAGTACTATTTCGACTGAGTGCGTTGTATGACAAAGATAGATTTGGAAATATTACCACGGACATTGTGTTCATTTTTTTCGAATCCTGAAAAAACCAATAAATATTTTTGAAAAATTTAAACGCAGAGTGAAAGACTATATTATTACCGACGGCCGAAAGTCCCTTAGAATAAATAAAAAGTTTATTTTGAATGAGATATTTTAAATTAAATAGCACACTAAATTTTCTCTTATTTTTTCACCCCTGTAACTTATTAAAATAAACATTTTAGAAGTTCTCAGGGACTTTCGGCCCTCGGCAATAACGTAATCTTTCATTCTGCGTTTAAATTTTTCAAAAATACTTATTAGTTTTCTCAGTTGTTCTGAAGCTATTTTCTTGTGGCATTTTTATAATCAAGTATATTCAAATGGGAAATAAGCCACAATTTTACCTAAAAATGATTTTATTAACGTTTCGACGCCCAAGTCGGGTGTCGTATTATTTTGTATTTATTTAGTATTATTTTGTATTTTGACGACACCCGACTTGGGCGTCGAAACGTTAATAAAATCATTTTTAGGTAAAATTGTGGCTTATTTCCCATTTGAATATACTTGATTAGTTTTCTCAGGATTCGAAAAAAATTAATCCCCGTTTGAATAGCAGTGCAGCCGAAAATACGTACCCATCCTCTTAAGATAAAATTCTTAAGGGGAGTTGCTATGTCTTTCTACTGTGTAAAATATCTTTGTAAATAATAATACTACCTCTCAATGCCGTAGCTAGCTCCACAGGGGCGCTGTATCAAAGTTTGTCACGGGGCGCATTTCCACGATTCATATGGGATAATGCAAAACAATGTTCAACAAAAGAAGCAATATTGAACAAAATGTCTATTAAATATAGTTTTAACCCTAGAAGGACCAAGGGTGGGTAAAAAGTATTCACACCATTCCGTTACATCCGATTTTCTAAATAAAAATTAATTTTTTTGTTCTTTTTTTAACCTTTGTTTTAATTAGTAGTTGTCGACGTACTACTGCTCTATTAGATGCCGTAATTAGCATTTGTATTGTATAATTTAACTTATTTCCTGTTTTCTAAAAACTTTAGGGTGGACTATACGCTCTGAGCTTCGCTGGTGTCGCTCCTGGCGGATTACTAATTCAACTTTCACCGGTAATTTTTAAATATATTATTTAATTGTTATCGCTTAATATTTACAATGCAAAAAGTAATTAAATTGTAATCGATTTTTTTGAGATTTTGCTAATCATTTTGACGTTCTATTGATAAAATATGAATTTCTTACTTCGGATACTTTCACAATTATCGTGTAGATGGCGCAGATTAATTTATAATTACATATTACGGAACATTAAAAAAACTTAAATTCAGCATTTAAAACGTAAGTATATTTAAGGTAAAAATATATACCACAGCTTTGACCAACTAATATTTTTTATAATTAATCGTTAGATTAGAATGACAGGGTTCCAACTAACAAAATCGCATATTTGGAGTTATTAGTGTGAAAAGGTTCCAACTGATCTTGTTTATCTTTTGATCTGACAACAGCGCTGTCTAACAACTTAATTCTGACTTATTACAATGCCAAGGTTCCATCTGTGAACATAAATAAAACAAAACTAGAATGACATGGTTTCAGGTGACACATGAAACCTTGTCACTCAACCAATAATTAAGATTTGCATGTATTCGTTTGACAATGTTCCAACTGCAACAGCTGTTCATGTTCACTGTCTAGTATTGAGGTTATGTTTTTATTGTTGTTTATAACAATGACGGAACTAAATGAGTTGGGACGACTTATTACTGAGGTGAGGATGAAGAATTAGAGGACTCTGGTGATTCTTACTCCCCATCATCAGAAAGTTTAAGCGATGAAAATGAAGAAATTACTGACAGGTAAGCTAACCTATATTTTTTATTGTTGAAACCTTTACTTCGTGGAATCTAGTCATTTTTATGAAATCAAATTACAAATAAGGTTAAAAATTCCATAATTTATCATTTAAATCCACATGTTTCAAAACATTAAAGTTTTATCGCTTTAGTTTAGTTTTTTTTAAATAGCCTACTTTTCAAAAGTTCTATTGCACATAATCAATTTTTAAACTTACATTTGGAGAGTAAATAGACTTATGGTATTTCAAATGATTCATTTGAGGTTTTTAAACTAGTATATAGTCATAGTCATACTATTTTAGCAGCTAATTCTAGTGGTATTTTGCAGGCGACCCAGAAATAAAGCCAAGAAGCCTGTTTACTGCAGATATTTCAACAACGGCAACCAAATCAAAACCAGCGTTGATGCCCATTGATCTCCCATCAACTTCAACCGCTGGCGCTCACCAAACTACTTCAAATCATGAGGTCAATTTGCCTATAAATCCGGTTGGGGAAGAAGTTATTATTGATCAGGTAACAAACACTAAACCTCCTCCTGCTAAGAGAAGAAAAAGGGATGTTTCTTCTTGGAAAAGCCAGAAACGTTATATCAGCCATCAAAAAGGGGAATCTTATGTGAGTCGTAGAGGAGTTGTAGTGCCCGCTAAAGAAGTTAAAAGTTTGAAGGACTGTTTAAATGACTGTAAATTTAAATGTGGGGTATCTATTAGTAAAAATGAAAGACAAGCTTTGTTTAAGGCGTTTTATGGTATGAATCAAAATTGAAAACATCAATATATCTTGGGTACAACCGCAAAACATCAGACAGAAAGACCTAAAGCTAGGAACAGAGAAGCATACAAACAATTCACTTTTAGGTACTTCTTTAATGTTGGTAACCAAAAGGTACAAGTCTGCAAAAATATTACTTAGGAACGCTAAGCATCTCACAAAAACCTGTCTATACGGTTCATAATAACAAAGATGAGGTCACCAATACACCCAAGCCGGATGGTAGGGGCAAAAGTGCCCAAAGTTCAAGACGCCTCAATGAAGAAATAAAAGAAACTGCGAGAAATCACATAAAATATTTTCCCAATGTTGAGTCTCATTACTGTAGGGCCACAACACAAAGAAAGTATCTGGATTCAAACCTCAATTTAGCTAATATGTACAAACTTAACACAGAAAAGTGTAGGGAGGAAAATGTTGTGCCTGTTAAGCTGAGTATGTATCGACGTATTTCATCCTCTAAAGTATTAAACTTTTGGTCCCATTCTTTCAAGTTTCAGTTTTAGAATTCACACAATCCCTGCATTTGATATCATTCAAAACCTCTTTTTTGGAAGAGAATGCAGTGACCGTAATCTTGAGGTTTGCTGTATCGGCGTCCAAGAAAGGAAGAGTGACACAAAAAAGCAAGCAAAGAGAAGCCGAAGAAAACGCACCAATCTGGAAATTGATAAAACCCAAACACCTAGTGAACTCCAAGGCAACACTCTCAGCGGAAAAAATAAAGGATATCAAGTCAATGTTAAAGTTTATGCCCTTGCAAGACAAAGCGTTCTACACCACATTATTAAAACTGTGAAAATGTTGACATAGGTCAAAAACACTTACTGTACCTTTCTTTAAAATAAAGTCATAGTAATTGAAATTTATACCAGTGTAATTATTTCAGAATCCTACTAACTATACGTATGGATCAGACTAAATAAATCATTTACTTTGGTATGAGAAGGTTCCACCTACCACATAGAACCTTGTCACACATAAAATGTCAAGTTTAAAAAGTGACAAGGTTCCAACTGTAAACAAAAAAAATTGTAAATTTCTTACTAAGGAGCATTTTTTTCTTTTTTACCAGCCAAAACCTTTTTATGTATATAACTAAGAAGTGTGTACACAAAAATCAAACAATATATCAAAAACACTTGTGTGGTGTCAAGGTTAAACTTTGGGGACTGTTTTCTCAAAACTAGGTTGTGGTTAGTTGGAACCCTGTCATTCTAGCCTAACGTAATGTTTTTAATTTTAATTTTAAATTAATCACTTTGACATTTATGTCAAATTTCCGGTAAACGTTTAAGCCTCGGTTTCCTCGAAAGCGGCACCGATAAACAGCGACCGTAGCACTGCGATGAATTACGTCAAATTACGGTGAAAAATTCAAGGTTCTTCACTGGGGCAATGGAATGTGCAAGCTCAGCAAGCGGTGGCTTCCAACGCATCCTTGGAAACCAACGCTATTTATTGTTTTGCATGGTACAGTTCTTTATGATGTCATTCATCGCAGTGTTACGATCGCAGGTTGTCGGCACCGCTTTCGAGGAAACCAGCGCTTTACAGACTTGCCACTACTGGCGCTCGCAATTTGTGAAAAAACCCTCTACGTACGAGCTCACAGCGTATAAATTAACCTCCCTTGGTCCATTATGGAACTGACTAACTGACAGTTATCTGACACTTCAGTAGTTTACGACTAACAACATCGTAAATACAAGTAAACAGTTACATCGAAATTATACCTATTTCGAAGATTCAGCAGGTATTATAATTAAAATTGAAAATTAAGATAAACAATTTAAAAAAATAAATTTTTATGCAACTACCTAAAATATGTAAAAAAAAACATTGTAACAAATCCCACTTGATTGGAATATCAGAAATTATAGATCGTTATAGGCGAGTGAGTCATGTCCGCAAAGCCGGCATGTGGGTTCAATCGTTTTTTAGTTCCCAAGGATGATGCTTCATCTGAAAATGTTTATATTGTCATGTTTTAATATCATATATTGTTGTACATATTTGTGTTCCAATTGTGTTCTCATACATCCATTTTGAAGAGTTGATTAAAAGAGGTTTTTAGTACATTCTTAACTAATTTAAGTAATTGAAAAAAACATTCAACATGCTTTTTTGGCTCTCCGACTTCCTTCACAAAAGCTATTAGATTTTGAACTAAACTCAACTTCATCACTTAAACAAAAACAAAAAATATGTATCACTTTTGCAAACATATTGTTTGTATCTAAAAGATAATAGGTGAGAGGCACGCACCCCCAAAATGACCAGGTACTGACCACAGTGTGGTGAGTGGCTAATTTTGTTCATGCTGTATGTTCTTATGGTGCTGAAAACGAATATGATTTTTAATTTGAATTTTATGTGGGGAAACATTGTCAAAATGGCAATTTTACCCTAAAAATAAAAAAAATTATATCACGCTTTTTTCAGTTTAACTCTGTTCCGTTTTAATAATTTTTCTGAAATTTATATAGTATATATCTCTCACCCTTGTGAAGACATTGGGACCTGTTTCAAGCTTGCAGCCTTATTCTAATAAAAGTTATGAATTTTTTAAAGTAAAAGGTGAAGATTCATGAATTTAAAAATTTAATCGCAAAAGTTAAGTGACAAATTTTTAAACTTAGCTGTTTAGTCACATTTGTGTTAAAATATAGAGTACCAAGAAGTTTTTTGGAAAGTTTTCGAGCAAAATGTTTTATAGAAAAAAACAATGGTGCAACTTTAAATATCAACGTTATAAACACCAAAATAATAGTTATTTTTCGAGATACTGACCATAGCTGGTGAATTTTGGTCTTACTCTATGTTCTTGATGGTGCTGAAAACGAAAATGAAGTTTATTTCGAATTTTAAGTGCGGAAATATTGTCAAAAACTTTTTTTTCTGAAATTTTTGTAGCATATATTTTTCACTTTTCTGAAGACTATGAGATTCGTTGCCAAGTCTTCAGTCTTACTCTAATAAAAGTAATGAATTTTGTAACAGGTGCAGATTCGTGAATTGCAAAGTTAAATCGTAAAAGTTGAGTGACAACATTTGAATTCTAACTCTTTAGTCACGTTTACGTTAAAATACAGAGTCAAAGAAGTTTTCTGGGAAATTTTCGATCAAAATGTTTTATAGAAAAAAAAAAAAAAAAAAAAAAATGGTGCAACTTTTAATTTTAAGAAAAACGTGATTTCATTTTTTTTATTTTTAGGGAAAAATTGTGATTTTGTCATTTTCATTTTCTTCACCATCAAAAACATAAAGACTAAAATTAGCAATTCACCACCCATAGTCAGTATAAGTGATAACTTAATGATTTATAACGTCGATATTAAAAGTTGCACCATTTTTTTTTTCTATAAAACATTTTGATCTAAAACCTTCCAGAACACTTCTATGTAATCTATATTTTAACACAAACGTGATTAAAAAGCTAAATTTCAAATTTCGTCACTTAACTTCTGCGATTAAACTTTGCAATTCAAGAATCTGCACCTTTTACTTTAAAAACTTCACAAATCTTATTAGAATAAGACTGAAAGCTTGAAATAGGTCCCGTTGTCTTCACAAAGGTGAGAAATATACCTATGCTTTAAAAATTTCAGAAAATAATATTAAAAGAGAGTTGTAGCAAGTTAAACGCAAAATACGCGATATCATTTTTTTATTTTTAGAGTAAAATTGCGATTTTGACTTTTTGACAATGTTTCCCACATAAAATTCAAAATAAATCTTATTTTCATTTTCAGCACCATCAAAAATATAAAGTAGGTACATATGACCAAAATTAGCCATTCTCCACACCGTGGTCAGCATCTCGAGAGATAAGCGTTTTTTTTGGGGTGTGCCGCTCGTGTATAACTAACATGCATAATAACACATTTTAGAAGCAAAATGCAAAAATTATAATAAATTATGTGAAGAACAGAATTTATATAGAACTTAAATGAATTTAAGGGTGTAGGCGCAAAATTTCGGCTCCAATGCTTTTTACATGCGTTCATTTTTTTCAGATCCTGAGAAAACTAATAAATATTTTTGAAAAATTTAAACGCAGAATGAAAGATTACATTATTAGCGATGGCCGAAAGTCCACTAAAACATACAAAAAGTTTCTTTTGAATGAGATATTTAAAATTAAAAATCACACTAAATTTTCTCTTTTTTTTCATCCCTGTAACTTATTAAAATAAACATTATAGAAGCCTTCAGGGACTTTCGGCCCTCGATAATAACGTTCATTCTGCGTTTAAATTTTTCAAAAATATTTTTCAGTTTTCTCAGGATTAGAAAAAAATGAATGCATTTAAAAAGCGCCCTTAAATAGATGAATAAATTTAACAATTACAAATAAAATACTTAAAACGGACTGTTCTATTATAATATTCTTCTATTAGTAAATGTTTTTTTCTAAGCACCTCGCTTTTTTAGGATATGAATTAAACTATTCTCAAAATGTTACAATTGCTAATAATTGCATTTTCCCTTTTCGATGCAATTTCTTCTCAAGATACTGAATTTATAGTATGTGCTAATTCAGCAAGATCTATTGCACTTGTACCTGAATATGATGGTCCTATTGAATCTTATCAAAAGTGCAAGACAACTGATTATTGTTATACATTTTGGTTAGAGGATCCAAATAATGGCAGCATTGTAGTTATGGGGCAAGGTATTTATATTTTAACATTAAGAAAATAGTCAATATGCATGCATATAAAATATGTTGTAACTATTTTTACAATTATTATTTTCGTATCACCATAATTTTGCTTGTGTAAATTTCTTGTTTTGCTTTATATGCAGTGAACACTAGCATAGTGCTTTTCAACGATTGTCATTTGTTTCGAGCTTCTGTCATATGTTGTATAATCTGTGTATAATATTAATATACACGGATTATACGACATATGGCAAAAGCTCGAAACAAATGACAATTGTTGAAAAGCCCTATTCGAAGCTCGTTGATATGTGGTGTTTATTTAGCTTTGTTCGTGGAGCCGATCATTGACAAGTTTACGACAAAATCGCATGCGCACTTTAATTCTGTTAAATATATGTATTCTCTATAATAATAACAATGTAACAGTGCGCATGCGATTTTGTCATGGACTTTTCAGTGATTGGCTCCGCGAACAAAGATATCGTATGCTTATACCACTATACATGTTGTCATTTACTACAGATTTAAACATATTCTACAATGAAGTAAACTTTATTTTAAATTGTTGTTGACCAGCTTTTCGTTTCCATATTAGAAATGCAGTACTTGCAGTAACACTTTCTTTAATATTTTGATTCATTGCCATTTTTTTCTCACCCAATGAGTGGAGACAATACTATGCTATCCCTCTCTTTCCATATGTATATAACAAGGAAAGGTTAAAAAGCGAGTTAATAGAATAGAATCAAGGTAGGAAGTACATATCGACATGTCTCGCAACAAGGATATAAAACAATATGCTTAAGATGGAATGCAACCATAGACACGTGTTTCTGACATATTAGTCTTTATCAGTATGGTATAGCAAAGTTAGAATAGGTGTACGTTAACTTGGGAAAGGATCACTACAGGAGCAATGTAACCAGTTTGTGGCTGTAATGTTACGTGACCCAGAGCAACAACTAACATATCCACGGAGGAAGCTACAGCTACTTGAGGAAAGGAATGCCAAACGTTTAGAACGTTTCAAACAATCAAACAACAAGGAAAGGTTAATGCGAGTTAATAGTAGAATCAAGGTAGGAAGTACATCTCGCAACAAGGATGAAAAAAAAAAACAATATGCATAAGATGGAATGCAACCATAGACACATGTTTCTGTCTTATTAGTCGTCATCAGTATGGTATAGCCAAGTTAGAATAGGTGTATGTTAACTTGGGAAAGGATCACTACAGGATCAATGAAACCAATTTGTGGTTGTAATATTAGAAGACCCTGAGCATTCCAGAGCAACAACTAACATATCACATATCCACGGAGGAAGCTATTACCTCTAAATCTGTACATTTTCAAAATCAAATGTATGGTTATTACACCCTCCTACACGCGACACTATATATACACGAAATTTTCGATTTTCTAAATCTGACTGAATTGAAAATTGGGCCAACTCCCATCTTAAAGTTCAGGAAAAGACTCACCCATTCATATGTCAATCAATTTTGGTCCAAGGGTATGGATTTTACGGCCCTTCCTATTTAGGGTCTGTTTTTCGTTCTCGTCCCCAAAACTCCCAAAAACTTCAAAAATTTAAGTCCGACCTTTGCGGCTTGTGATAGTACTGATCATTACCTTTCCAACGCATGTTTCATTTTGAAAATCGGTTGTACCATTCAAAAGTTACCGAGCTCAGAAATATGACTCAATTTCTAATTAAAAAAGGAAAATGTTTGTGGATATGTATGTATGTACATATGTATGTTATGTATATATGTATGTATGTATGTGTGTGGAAAAGTTAAACCGATTACCCCAGTCTGTGGGTGAAAAAACGTGATATAATTCAGGAATTTTTGAAACCTATCAGGTGTTGTAAAGGACGATGCCAGGAATAACTTCTACTAAAATGTAACCAAAAATATTGTGCGCTTTTTTTTATTGCGATTTTCATTTGTTAAATTTGCAATTTTTAATGATTTTTAATTTTGCAGCCTAGGATGTTGATTTTAGAGAAAAACTTTTTAATAGAAAGTTGTAGTAAATTAAAAAACCTACAATTTGAGGTATGGTAAGTTTAATTTCGTTAATTGGTTATTGCAAAACAGCCTACGAAAGGTCCAAAGTGGCCGTTTTTTACAATTGCATTATTTATTGTACAAATAATTTTTATTTATTTTTTAAAGCTTTAAAATGAAGATCTTTCAATTCCAAACATAAAAAAAATTGTAAAGCCAGATTAACGAATTTGTTGCTTAGATATTATAAATTGTTTATCCCAAGAGGTCAAATGGCAAAGGCTATAACTTAAAAAAAAATCGTAGAGAGTTGGTGAAACATCCAATCCCCTTCTAAAGAGTTATATTTTCATATTCTGAGCGTAAAACATTTTTTAACCTCTAATTTTTGGGTTTGAAAATAAGGGGGCAAATTTCGTTTTAAACATTAGAGCTGAAGCGCCCCTGTACATCCTATGAGTTTCTAACTTACAGATTAATTGTTGCTGAAGGTGAAACGAAGATTTATAAAAAAATAAAAAATTTCTACGACCAATTGAAGCCGAGATAATTTTTGGGTTTGAAAATAAGGGGGCAAATTTCTATATAAACATTTAGAGCTGAAGCGGCCCTGTACATCCTATGAGTTTCTAACTTACAGATTATTGTTGCTGAAGACGAAACGAAGATTTATAAAAAAATACAAAATTTCTACAACCAACTGAAGCCGAGATTAATTGTTTTTTTTTTCTTAAATCGTAGTGCCTTTATTTATAACAATTAAGAAATTATTTTACAGTCACTGTCTAAAGAAAGACGTATATTATCTTAAAATAAAAATTATTATAAAATATAATTACATTTAATTATTAAAACTTATTTTTAAAATCGGTGCTTTTGCAAGCGGCCGAATTTTGCAAATCGCCCGGCTCGCTTCAAATCCGCGCGCTCGGAAAATTTTTACGTAACTTGTATTAAATTTTGACAGAAAACAATTTAATAATATTACCTTTATAATATACACACTATTTACCACTGTATTTGTTTCTCTTGGTAAACTTTTATACGTGAAATCCAAAACGAATAGTCACTACAAGAAGAAAAAGTGTTATATTATATATTATAGTAAGAAGTAACATTATTATTATTATATTTATATAACAATGAAAAAATTAAAAATATAGTTATATATTTCATATATATCATTTTTGTAATATTATTTCTTCAGAAATGAAATTTCACATATAAAAGTTTATCAAGAAAAACAAATACAGTGGTAAATAGACTGTATATTATAATGGTAATATTATTAAATTGTTTTCTGTCAATATTTAATACAAGTTACGTAAAAATTTTAGTGCAGTCACTGAAGGTTTTCACCTCCGATTTCGTTGAACCTCCATCGATTTTCATGAAAATTGGTGAGTAATTAAAGGATACCTCAAAGAACAAAGGTGACATGATGCCAACTTGCGCTTTTACCCTGGGGGTGGATGCCACCCCTTCTCGGGGGTGAAAATTATTTTACTAAAAATAATACCATAAGTCCATAGAGGGATAAATTATAAGCAAAATTTGTTGTATAAAGTTATTAAAATAAATCAACACTTTTTGAGTTATTAAAGACTAAAGATTTTATTTTTTCTTAAAAAAATGCCTGTTTTAAATCGGATTTTCACGTATAAATCAAAAACTATAATCTTTTACAAAAAAGTTATTATTACTAAAATTGAAGATAATAAAAAATTTAATACATTCCTTACATAAAGAACTAAACTAATGTTAGTTCAAAGTAAGTTATTGGCAATTGAATGTGAATTTTTTTTGACGAGTACTCAAATCTAATTATTCAAGCTTAAATAACGGGAAAACAATGCAATGTATAAAATATTCCTGCTAAACATTTGTCAAAGCACTTCGAAATACCTATCAAATAAGCTTCAGTACAAGGTAATAGCGTAAAAATTAAGCTAGTTATAATAAAAATAAAAGAACCGTTTCGAATTTTTTTAGGAAAAAGTGAAAAATAAAACATACGCCATTTCCACAAAAATTAAAATTTATAGTAATCCTTACAAAAACTTCTTTATATTAGCATAAGTAATGTTTTCGATAATTTTGACCGGTTTAGAAGGCATATTTTAAAAAAAAAGATATAATTTAAAAAAATCATAATTTTTAAAATCATTGTAATTCTCATATTCTTTTGATAATAACTCCAAAAATACTCAATATACGTAAAAAATTATATATAACCAAATTTTAGTTTTTTCTGTGCCAAATATTTTACCTGTTTTACTATTTCTATAGGGTAAAAAATAACCGAGATAGAAACGTTTAAATCTTAAATTTTGCTATGGGAACCATGCAACCGGGGTCATTTAACCTTTTATTTTTTTAAAAAAGTAGAGGGTTAAGAAGATTAGATTTAACGAGCTTAATTAGCACTTGGAATTTTCTTTCAAATAGTATTTAGGTTAACCCAATACCTTAAACAAGAACGGAGTTATTATAAAAAAACCATGACATTTTTTGGAAAAATTTTTAAAAGATAAATTTTGAAAAAATTTTGGAGCATAAATTTTAACGCTATCAACATATTCGGGGGCTCATTTGATAGATATTTTTATGTACTTTGACAAATGTTTAATAAGTTTATGTTGTAAAATGCATCAATTTCCCGTTATTTCAGCTTGAATACTTAGAGTTTTTTACTCGCCGAAAAAAATATACATTCAATTACCTATAACTCACTTTTACTTAACATTAAAAGGTTTTTCTAGTAAAGGATTTATTTCATTTTTTATTAGCTTCAATTTTGATAATAATAACTTTTTTGTAAAAACTTACACTTTTAGAGTTATTGATGAAAAATTGGTTAAAAACATGCATTTTTCTCAAGAAAGATTAAAATTTTTGATCTTTAATAACTCAAAAAGTTTTGATTTATTTTAATAACTTTATATAACAAATTTTGCTTGAAATTTGTCCCTCTATCGAATTATGGGGTTATATTTAATAGAATAATTTTCACCCCCGAGAAGGGGTGGCATTCACCCCCCAGGGTAAAAGCGCAAGTTGGCACCATGTCACCTTTGTTCCTTGAGATATCCTCTAACCACTCACCAATTTTCATGCAAATCGATGGAGGTTCAACGAAATCGGAGGTAATAGCTCATATCCACCTTCAGTGACTCCACTATTTTCCGAGCGCGCGGATTTGAAGCGAGACGGGCGATTTGCAAAATTTGGCCGCTTGCAAAAGCACCGATTTTAAAAATAATTTTTAATAATTAAATGTAATTATATTTGATAATAATTTTTGTTTTAAGATAATATAAGTCTTTCTTTAGTCAAAGACTGTAAAATAATTTCTTAATTGTTATAAATAATAGCACTACGATTTAAGAAATAAAAACAATTATCTCGGCTTCAGTTGGTTGTAGAAAATTTTTATTTTTTATAAATCTTCGTTTTGTCTTCAGCAACAATAATCTGTAAGTTAGAAACTCATAGGATGTACAAGACCGCTTCAGCTCTAAATGTTTATAACGAAATTTGCCCCCTTATTTTCAAACCCAAAAATTATCTCGGCTTCAGTTGACCGTAGAAATTTTTTATTTTTTTATAAATCTTCGTTTCATCTTCAGCAACAATAATCTGTAAGTTAAAAACTCATAGGATGTACAGGGCCGCTTCAGCTCTAAATGTTTATAACGAAATTTGCCCCCTTATTTTCAAACCCAAAAATTAGAGGTTTAAAAATATTTTACGCATTTATTTACATCAGGATATGAAAATATAACTCTTTAGAAGGGGATTGGATGTTTCACCAACTCTCTACGATTTTTTTTCAAAAAGTTACAGCCTTCGACATTTGACCTCTTGGGATACACAATTTATAATATCTAAGCAACAAATTCGTTAATCTGGCTTTACAATTTTTTTTATCTTTAGAATTGAAAGATCTTCATTTTAAAGCTTTAAAAAACAAAAAAAATTGTTTGTACAATAAATAATGCAATTGTAAAAAACGGCCATTTTGGACCTTTCGCAGGCTGTGTTGCAATAACCAATTAACGAAATTAAACTTACCATACCTCAAATTGTAGGTTTTTTAATTTACTACAACTTTCTATTAAAACGTTTTTCTCTAAAATCAATATCCTAAGCTGCAAAATTAAAAATCATTAAAAATTGCAAATTTAACAAATGAAAATCGGAATAAAAAAAAGCGCACAATATTTTTGGTTACATTTTAGTAGAAGTTATTCCTGGCATCGTCCTTTACAACACCTGATAGGTTTCAAAAATTCCTGAATTATATCCTGAAATCGACCTATTTTTCACCCACAGCCTGGGGTAGATCTGAATTTTTTTCTGTGTTTGAAGAGGGGGTCATGGCCGATTCAGAACCGGTGTAGTTTGTGACTTTTGACCACCCATAAGCCAGTTATAGGACTAGGTAGGTACAAAACGGCATATTTTTTGGGGTATATATCTTCGGTTCAAGAAGAGACAGGAGACCAGCAAATACACCAAATCAATAGTGTTGAGTTAAGCTTTCAAATGGTGTTTAAGCCGTTAGGATCAGACATACACACGGCTCACTATAGCTGAAAAACTAAACTTTGAAAATTTTGGTTTTTCGACAATTACCCAAAATTTCAACCTACGAATTGCACCAATAACTGAGCGTTTGTAGAAGGACTCTAGACGGATCTAACGGTGTATACCCTATATAGGAAAAACCGTTTTTCAAGCTCAATAATTTCTGTAATAGCTTCAGTTATCATACTTGACCTTAGATGCATCAGATACTACTTGTCAATACGTTTTAAACTCATGTTTAGTGATCAAAATCGGTTAAGCCGTTTAGAAGTTATTAAGCTGCAAAAGTATAATCCAATTGACGATTATTCCCGAAATAGTTTATGTAGTTGTAGTGGTTACGACGGTAAATTTGTTCTGGCAACGGGCAATCCGAGTTCATTTACCGGCCATCCCAATATTTTTTTTCCATCTATTTCGAGTAGAAAAAAAATCTAGTGTACATTCGATGGACACTAGATCATTTGGGAGATAATGCGACAAAGGCGACCATTTATAAAGCTTAACGTGTAATCGAGAAACATTGCATTCTTCAACTTTAAACATTTAATTTATAAATAACTTTGAAAAACTTCTGATACAAGAATAAAAAACCGCTAAACGCCGTAAAAATGAGTGGCGCATACAATATTCCAGCTACAAAAGATCTGATATGAATATTACGTAGCGCGAAAATGTATTTTCATTTTGATGCAAAACAAAATTCTAGTTTTATTTTAAAAGATTTTTCCATAATATTTGCTAAATTTGAAGTAAACGCGCCACAAAAGAGTAACTTTGATACATTTTGAATTTTGAAACTCTTTTATGGCGCGTTTACTTCAAATTTAGCAAATATTATGAAAAAATCTTTTAAAATAAAACTAAAATTTTATTTTGCATCAAAATGAAAATCATTTTCGCGCCACGTAATATTCACATCAGATCTTTTGTACTTGGAATATTGTATGCGCCACTCATTTTTAACGGCGTTTAGCGCTTTTTTATTCTTGTTTTTCTATACAGTAGAAGGCTGTAGTACATATATAAATATTTACTAAAAAAACACGATTAAATTGCTAAATAATTATTGCTAAATAATGTTAAAATTAATTTGTATATTTATGAAAAATCTTTGAAACATTTGTTATAATATATAGAAATACATGGCTGACTGAAGCACAGACAAAATATAGCTATTCAAAAAATTATGGTTTTAACGAATATCTACCTACAAAAATTGAAAAAAGGTGAAAACTGCACCGATCTGTTTAATGGATAAAAATTGTTATGTAATTTAGCTTGTTAACAATTATAAAAAAAAAACAAGGGGTGTCTGATATAATTTTGTCCTGACTATAATTAATTAATAATTAAACAAGCTGAAAATCCGAGCATTATCATAACGAAAACTTGGTTTGTTTACGTATTTTAATTCATAATATGGAAAATTGCTATTATGAAAAGTTGTTTAGAATTAAATATTATGTTTTAATGTGCAATTATATCATTCTAATTTAAATGTTGTGAACTATAAAAGTACTTTACTCTTGATCAAAATTCATATTTTTTATATACCTCGTATAAAATTAATAAAATTTGATATATGATGGTTGCATAATAAATCTTAAACCATGAAGAGCTTTTTATGAAGAATAACTTTTCTTCGTCAAATTAAAAATAAAAGAGGTATAAATGAAAATGTTGTTTGTATCCATAATTTGAGAAAAATCTTCAAATATTTTTTTCCATTAGAAGGATGTAATTGCACATAGCAGACCATAATTTTTTATTCCGCACAACATTTCATATAGTCGGTTCGCTAAACTCAGACACAACTGGCTAGTGATTTTAGTAAGTAATTTTGCCAATTTGACAAAAAAAAAATAATTATAAATAGTTAATAATTACTAAATAATTAGTAATTTTATATATAATAAAAAACAAAAAAATTAACAACTAAAATCACTAGCCAGTTGTGTCTGAGTTTAGCGAACCGACTATAATAACAATTTTCATTTCATAACAAATGGAACAGTCCATTTATCATTAGGTACTCCCATTAAAGGGGAGGCCGTATATTCGTATAAATAAACCTTTTTAAAGTTGTTAATAAATTATTTCTTTCAAAATATACTCAAATTGTATTTTTGAACATCTTATTTATTTTATATAGTAATTAAATTCACTATCAAATGTCATTGAGATTTTATTAATACTTAATTTAAAATTTAGTTTGACATTCACGAAGTGTCAAACTCAAATGTAAATAACCTATGCTTTGCTTAACAAATTCAGATTAAAAACTAGCATACTTACTAGCAACGATGTCAGCTGACTTTTAGTGTGTCGGCAGAAAATAAAAGTATTGTGACGTCAGATTTTAGATTTGAGGTCGATTATCTCGAAGACGGTTGGTGATATCGAAATGCCGTTTTCAGATTTGGCAAAACTACATAATAATTCATCGATAAATCTGCTCTAAGTATTGCAGGAGCGGCAACGCACTAACGCACTTTGGAAATTTATAAACGAAAAGATTTCGTTGAAACTGGTTTTTTTATAAATTTTAAAGTAGATATTATTTTAGATTTTTGGCCATTCGAAACAAAAAAGGCCTTTTGTAATGTTTCTCTTAAGTTGATCGTTTTCGAGTTATAAACAATTAAAAAAAAAAAACGAAAATTACGATTTTCAAGGTTCAAAAACACAAATAAAAAATATTATCAACGAAAACTTTTGGTTGGCCAACCGTCTTCGAGATAATCGACCTCAAAATCTAAAATGTGACGTCACAATCCTTTTATTTTCTACCGACACACTAAACTTCAGCTGAAATCGTTGCTAGTAAGTATGCTAGTTTTTTAATCTGAATTTGTTAAGCAAAGCATAGGTCATTTACATTTGAGTTTGACACTTCGTGAATGTCAAACTAAATTTTAAATTAAGTATTAATAAAATATCGTTTCATTAGCCATTGTATTCGCAACAATTGAGTTTACAGGGAAGGGTTGTTAGCCCTTCGCTCAACCCTCTATTCATCGGAGGACCAAGGCTCCCTTCTTCGTCAGCCCTGACCCCACCTTCCACTGGGGTTGGTTACCCAATCTCCAGTGGGGTTGCTCAGGTTACCGGTGTGTACCAACTTGGAGGTGAAGATAGGAATTGAGTAGAAGAGGCTGAGTGATGCTAACAGGATACGGCATCATGTATTGCGCTTCACTACCCCTTTACACACATTGGAGAAATGACGAGGTTAATGATCTGAATGAAGGGTATGACATTGTAAGATTTGTGAAAAGTCAAAGACTGTCATGGCTGGGACATGTTCAGCGACAAGAAGACACGAAGACGACAAAGAAGATGTTACAATGGAAGCCGGTAGGAAGACGACCTGAAAACCATGAATATAAGACAATGGAGGAGAAGGGCCCAACAGAGATCTGAATGGAAGGACATAGACAGACAGGCAAAGACCCATCCAGGGTTATGATGCCAAAAGAAGAAGAAGAATTAATAAAATATCAATGACATTCGATAGTGAATTTAATTATTATATAAAATAAATAATAAACTTAAACAAGAGCTGCCAAGAAACCCAAGAACAGCAAAAGAAAGATTAACATACAAGATAGAATTACTTAAAGAAGAAAAAACGGTAAACAGATTTGTGGCAGAGATAAATAAAAGACTTCGTTACCCCACCGCAGAAGATATTGATGAAGAATGGAGGAATATACAGATAGCGATGACAGAAGCAACGGAACTATGTCTAGGAAAAGTACAAGCAGAGAAACGAAGAGACTGGTTTGACGAGGATTGTAAAATAGCATTGATACGTAGAAATAAAGCAAAAATAGAAAAAGACAAAAATAATACACAGGATACTACAGAAAAATATAAAATGGCAAGAAGAGAAGTAAAACAAATCTGCAGAAAAAAGAAAAGAGAACATCTTGACAAACAGTTGAAAACAATAGAAGAATCATACATAAACAAGGAAATAAGAAATTTCTACCAAGAAGTAAAAAAATCCCGAGGAACTGCAAAGAGTAAAACAAGTTATTGTAGAGGTAAAGACGGTGTGTTTTTAGGAGAAACAACAGAAAAATTGAACAGATGGGCGGAGTATTTTGAAGAACTATTAAATGCAAATAAACAAGCAGAACCCCAGGAAATAAAACAACATGAACAGGATAACACAGAACAACAACGTGAAGAAGAACCTACACTACAAGAAGTAAAAGAAGCAATATTGAAGCAAAAAAATAACAAAAGCGCAGGAGAAAGCGGAATTCCGGCAGAGATTTTTAAAGCAGGAGGAGAAAAGCTGCAAGAAAAAATTTTCCGACTAATATTAACAGTCTGGCAAAAAGAGGAAATGCCGCAACAATGGAACAATGCACTCATCTGTCCAATCTACAAAAAAGGTGATGAAACAAGTTGCGAAAATTATAGAGGAATATCGCTATTAGAAGTGGCCTATAAAATACTTGCAAAAATCATCCGAAATAGATTGCAAAAGGAGGTAAATAAGATCATTGGAGAATACCAAGGAGGTTTTAGACCAGGAAGATCAACAACAGATCAAATATGTTTATTAAAACTAATACAGAACAACAGCTACGAACAAAATTTGGGACTACACATGTTGTTCATTGACTTAAACAGGCTTACGACTCAGTAGACCGAGATATGCTATATGAAGCAATGAGATCCTTGGGTATTTCAGGAAAGCTGGTTAAATTAGTGAGAATGACGCTCAACAATACAAAAAACAGGATAACACTGGAAGGAAATTTTTCAAAACAATTCACAGTGAATAAAGGACTGAAACAGGGTGACCCTCTATCTACAGACTTATTTAACTTGGTACTAGAGCACATAGTAAGAAGGATAAAAATTAGTACAAGCGGTACCATATTTAACAACAGACAGCAGTTTATAGCTTACGCTGATGATCTAGTCATCCTAACAAGAACAAAGGAACATCTCCAAAAAATATTCCAAAAGTTCGAAGCGGAAGCAAAAAGGTATGGATTAAGAATCAACCAAGGAAAAACACAATACATGGTAATGAAAGGAGATATAAATAAAGAGGATAACTATATAAAAATGAAAGGAGAAGGAGATGAATACAAATTTAAGGAAGTAGCAGAATTCGAATACCTGGGAGTGACTGTAACCAGTACTGGAAGGGAAGAAAAAGAAATAGATAAAAGATTATTGAAGGGAAGTCGAGTTGTGGGTGCCTTAAACACGATATTAAAAGCAAAAAATGTATCAATAAACGCGAAAATCAGAATGTATGAAACGATAATACGGCCCACAGTGTTGTATGCGAGCGAAACGTGGGTAATGAATCAACAAGAGGAGAAGAAGATACAGATATGGGAAAGGAAGGTCCTGAGAAAATTTTTTGGAGGTATACAGATAGCGGAGAAAACCTGGAGGAGACGAACAAATGAAGAAGTAATGAGGATGTATGGGAGACCAAAAATAACGACAAAAATACGAGCCCAAAGAGTTAGATGGCTGGGACATATTACTCGAATGCCAGAAACTAGAAACGTCAAACGAATATTGAATGACAGAGCATTGGGAAAAAGGAGACGAGGTCGCCCAAGGAAGAGATGGTTAGAGGCTGCAGAGAGGGATTTGGAAGAAATCGGGGTGAAGGACTGGAGAAAGAGTGCAGAGGACCGAAAAGAATGGAGAAATATTATCCAGAATTTAGAAGCCGTAGGCCTATAAGGCCTGTTAGCGCTGTTATATATATATATATATATATATATATATATATATATATATATATATATATATATATATGTATATATATATATATATATATAGTGATTTTTTGAATAACGGCAATTCGGTCAGATGAAATAAAACTCTATTTGTTCTAGGTCTCAATATTTCGTCACTATTTGGTGACTTCTTCAGGAGAAAACTGTAAATTTATTAAGATTAGATATGGACAAAAGACAAAACATTTCATTACTTACAACTATAAGAGTGATAATTTAAATTCGTTTAACATATTATATTGAACATTGACTTGAGAAATGACTGATGTTATTTTGACATATATTTGGGAGTTATGGTAACTGCAATATATTTTATGTTAATAGAATGTTGTCTAATATTGAAAAAAAATTTTTTTTTTTTTAGTGAATACGTCAAAGTAAACAAGAGAAAGTATTTGCGAAGTTTTAAGGTGGAAAGGTAATAGTAGACAAATGAAAAAGGACTTGAAGTATTTTAAATTGACTATAAAATGTAATCGATGGTACGTAATGAGTTAGTGTAAGACTGGTATTCAGAACTTGAATAAAAATAAGGTAGATTCATTGTTAGTAGATTAATTGAGTAATTTGTTTGTATTTTTTAAATTTTGGGAAAGAATGTTATGAATTACTTAGAATATTACAGTAGATATTACTCAAATGGTTAGTGTCAGTCTTATAATTAATTGATTCTGGAGTTTTGTTAATATGTACCATCTCAAGGAAGAGTCGTTTTTTATAGTTGTCAACTTGTTCCAAAATTTTTACATTATTAAAATCAAATTTATGTCCTGTATTTAAGTGGTGATCTACTAAGGCACAACAGTTTTTTCTGATGTTGCAGTCACTTTTATGTTGAGTGACGCGTTGCTTAAGCCACTGTTTACTTTGACCAATATAACAACCTTGACATTCAATGCAATTTATTTTGTAAATTATGTTATAAAAAAACTTATTTATAACACCAACTCATCTAATAGACCTTTGATTAATAATCCACAGCCAGTTATTTACAAAAAATACCTTATGTCCAAAATTTAACAGACCAAATTGTCCCACTTTTCAAAATTTTTCCCAACATCAAATTAGTTAAGTACAATCCACTTCTAAATTCAATGTTGTTCTCAAAAACTAAAGCTAATACTCCAAATACATTAAAGAGCAACATAATTTACAAAATAAATTGCATTGAATGTCAAGGTTGTTATATTGGTCAAAGTAAACAGTGGCTTAAGCAACGCGTCACTCAACATAAAAGTGACTGCAACATCAGAAAAAACTATTGTGCCTTAGTAGATCACCACTTAAATACAGGACATAAATTTGATTTTAATAATGTAAAAATTTTGGAACAAGTTGACAACTATAAAAAACGACTCTTCCTTGAGATGGTACATATTAACAAAACTCCAGAATAAATTAATTATAAGACTGACACTAACCATTTGAGTAATATCTACTGTAATATTCTAAGTAATTCATAACATTCTTTCCCAAAATTTAAAAAATACAAACAAATTACTCAATTAATCTACTAACAATGAATCTACCTTATTTTTATTCAAGTTCTGAATACCAGTCTTACACTAACTCATTACGTACCATCGATTACATTTTATAGTCAATTTAAAATACTTCAAGTCCTTTTTCATTTGTCTACTATTACCTTTCCACCTTAAAATTTCGCAAATACTTTCTCTTGTTTACTTTGACGTATTCACTAAAAAAAAAGAAAAAATTTTTTTTTTTCAATATTAGACAACATTCTATTAACATAAAATATATTGCAGTTACCATAACTCCCAAATATATGTCAAAATAACATCAGTCATTTCTCAAGTCAATGTTCAATATAATATGTTAAACGAATTTAAATTATCACTCTTATAGTTGTAAGTAATGAAATGTTTTGTCTTTTGTTCATATCTAATCTTAATAAATTTACAGTTTTCTCCTGAAGAAGTCACCAAATAGTGACGAAATATTGAGACCTAGAACAAATAGAGTTTTATTTCATCTGATCGAATTGCCGTTATTCAAAAAATCACTATTTAACACAGTACGGTCGAAAATATTTGTACAAATATATATATATATATATATATATATATATATATATATATATATATATATATATAATAAATAAGATATTCAAAAATACAATTTGAGTATATTTTGAAAGAAATAGTTTATTAACAACTTTAAAAAGGTTTATACGAGTATACGGCCTCCCCTTTAATTGGAGTACCTAATGATAAATGGACTGTTCCATTTGTTATGAAATGAAAATTGTTATTATAGTCGGTTCGCTAAACTGAGACACAACTGGCTAGTGATTTTAGTAGGTAATTTTTTTTGTTTTTTTGCCAATTTTGCTAAAATTGGCAAAATTACTTGATATGTGCAATTACATCCTTCTAATGGAAAAAATATTTGAAGATTTTTCTCAAATTATAGATACCAACAACATTTTCATTTATAACTATTATTTTTAATTTGACGAAGAAAAGTTATTCTTTATAAAAAGCTCTTCATGGTCTAAGATTTATGATGCAACCATCATATATCAAATTTTATTAATTTTATACGAGGTATATAAAAATATGAATTTCGATCAAGAGTAATAAAGTACCTTTATAGTTCACAACATTTAAATTAGAATGATATAATTCCACATTAAAACATAATTTTTAATTCTAAACAACTTTTCATAATAGCAAATTTTCCATATTATGAACTAAAATACGTAAATAAAGAAAGTTTTCGTTATGATAATGCTCGTATTTTCAGCTTGTGTTTTTGTCAATAAAGTACTTAAATTCAATAACAAATAGTTTTTGTCGGACAATAACATTATTTATCAAGATATGTATGTCTTACATAATCTGCTCATTTCTTTGTCCGACAAGAGGTAGTAAATATAGAGGTTGCATGAAATCGTCCTCTTTGAGGCGTCCGACAACTGCAATACCCTTAAAAATTTGTCGGACAATATTACCAGTTAATTGTGTTTTGATTAACCCATTCGCTGCCGATAACGCGCCAGCGCGTGATATGCTTACTTCAGTTAGGTGCCGTTCAAGAGAATGGCTCCTAGCCGAGTTATAGGCAACGATTGGGTTAAGCAATTCTTCAAAAATCAGTTGTGAGGGTATATATTTTATGATTCCATAACTTTCCCGTGTTTTGGGTGTCGTACGCGTAAAAATACCCCCTTTTATTTATCCGACAAAATGACTTTAGTTTTTTTGCATAAAAAAACCGATTATCAAGAAATATTCATTGAGGTCATACATTTTTTGAATACATCAAATTGACAACTTTTGACTTAATCCCTCAAAAAACGACCCTGTCCTGAAAATTTTCCATATTAGAAAAGTTCTCCGAGTCGATATGAATAACTGAATAAACGAAGTCTCATGAGGACGGTAATCATGATTTTTTTTAAGTGTGGGCCCAAGGTCTATTAAGACAATGAAGTCGACTTTACTAAATAACAAGCTATTTAATCAACATACACACTACACATTACACTATTATCTGATTGCGACTAGCTGAATGATTAGTATCTATGCCATTATCGTTATAAAATAGCTTCTATGTTTATACACATTTTCTGACGTTCCAGACTTCACTAGATATTTCGGGATTTTTCGATGCATCTCGAATATTCTCTAACTTTAATAACTCTTCTTTTTCGTCACTGGACTTTTTGATTATGGGATAAACTTCACGGAACTGTCATAACACTGCTCCCTCCTTTATAGTTATTCTCCTCAAATAACTGGTCTATCAGGGGCCGGTTGAAGTAAACAGGTTGGATCAGTTCCATGGTATGGGGCTAATCTCTCTATATGAACCACCTTGGGTTTACTTCTAGCTGAAAACTGGATGCGGTAGATTAGATCGTTTGTTTTCTGCAAAACGGTGTACGGACCTTCGCAGTTTCGTTGAAGTTTCTGATAAAGTCCTTTCTTACGTGTTGGATTGTATAACCATGATATTGGGTCACCTCTTTCGAAAGTTGTCCCAGTAGCATGCATATCGAGCCTGGACTTGGCTTTATCACTTTAAACCTTAAAACTTTTACGAGCAAATTCGTAGACTTTTTTCAATCTTTCTCTTAAATTTTTAATGTACGTCAGCGATGAACGTTCTTCTTCGCAGGGAGGCTGCTATGAAGTTCTTGCAACACACTCTTAAGGTGTGTTTTTGGCAGTACCACTTGTTGAACTGTACTTACTCCATCGGGACTAGTGATGTAACGAATGTCATTTTTTGAACATTCGCGAATACGAATGCGAATGCGAATATCTGCTACCGACATTCGCGAATGCGGATGCGAATGCGAATATTCAGTTTTTTTTTATTTGTTTTTATTTTTGTAATTTTTCCTAAATTTATAATGAAAAGTTAATCGATATTTAGTGTAAATCAATCTGAATCTTAACCTTTATTACATACTACCAAATAATAAAAAAAGTGAAGGCTGATAATGTGATTAAACGAGGTTAAGTTCTATCTATCTATTGCCCTTCATTTGTCCAAAGTTGCACGTAGGCCTCCCTCTTATTTTTCCACTCTTCTCGGTTCAGTGCTAATGCTGTCGATCTGGTCCCTGCGTATCTTTTTAGGTCATCCGACCATCTCGTCTGTGGTCTGCAACTTCATCTTTTGTATCCTAAGGTCTCCAGTGAGTTATCGCTTCATTCCATCTTCCGTCTCTTTGTCTGCTGTTGTGTCCTGCATATTTCCATTTGAGAGTAGCTACATGTTTGAGGTTAAGTTACCTTTTCTTAATAAAAAAGATGAGAACTGAATAGATTTTGATTTTATTAACCTAATATTATCTTAAAATTATTTTTTTTTTCTGGTTTTCATATTCGCAAAACATTCGCACAAATTTTGCGAATGCGGATGCGAATGCGAATATGCAAAAACATGCGAATATTCGCGAATGCGAATGCGAATACAAATATTCGTTACATCACTAATCGGGACCTTCCCACTTCCGATATTATAATAGTCCATTTAAAAGATACAGTGGTTCCGATTAGGTCGAGTATGCCTTTATAGAAGATCCACTGTATTTGGTTACGTTCTGCCAAATAGATCTTACTCCATTTTTATGTCATTCTCGTATGTCTTTTAAGTCATTATCTTCTATCTGATTCTTTTTAAGTTTTTTTCAGGGAAGTCTGATCACTAACTTCTTCCTGTTTAACTGTGGTCATCAGGAGACTTACTTTTTCCTTTTCTTCTAGCTGGCACCAGCTTTGAACCTGTAATTCATTTAAAACATATTGGAATTATTGTAATTGTTTATTTAACACATTATTCTCTGTCATCAATTTCTTACATATGTATTCCAGGTCGGACCGTGTAGTTTTTGCATTATTTCGAGTTACCTTACACTTCTTTTGCAATATTGACACCGACCTGTTGTCTTAACTTTACTACATATTTCATTTTCAGTAATCGCTAGTTGCTCCTTCAAATGAGCAATTTAAGATTCCAGAGTATTTCTTTCCTTTCTGTGGTCAGTTGTAGGAAATTTATTTCTTAGGGTACGAACATGCCGAAGATACATGGATGAGCGTGGTGTAGGTCGAGATCGCGGTCGAGGTTTACATCGATGACGGGCAGAACATACCGAAGATACCTTCTTTTCAGTGTTCTTTGCGGTTTCCGTATAATCAAACTTGTCGCAACCTGATTACAACAAGAAATGAATAAATACACCAGCCGTATCTCCGGCGGCGAATGTCACGTGGTTTAAAAAGCACCAATAAACTTTAATTTATCACACGATCAGCAGCTCGATCACGATGTAAAACAAACTATTTTGTTTTGCCATCGACATCGCTGTAAACCGCGATGATAGGTCTCGAGGGTGAACGGGTGACACATGCTGGGTATGTCCGATCTCATAAGAAAATGAAGGTTTGTTTTGACATCGATGTAGCGACCGCGATCGCGACATACACCGCGCACATCCATGTATCTTCGGCATGTTCATACCCTTGGGGACATATACCTACTAGTATTTCTAGTAGGACTATGTGACGGGCTTCTGAATGTCGATTTAGACGACCTTCTGCTCTCATTTCGTGGTTCTTCTTTCATTTGCAAAAATTATTTTTTGCAGAAATTATTCTTCCACAATTTTTCATCTTCTGTTTTCAGCTTGAAATTTTTGTTAAGATTTTCCAGTATGCTTAATGTCTTAGCCCAGTAAATGACCGTTTTGGAGTGTTCGAAAAGAGAATTTTCAGCGTCACGACGGATTTCCTTGAAAATTTGGATTTAGGTTCTACTTGCCCTCCACTTCAAACTTATGCCGTTTGTTGCTTTTACTTGGGGGGCGAAAAACATACATTTAAAATAAGTCCGCAAATGGATAAATTGACTAATTCAAAGCAACCTTTCCTCTAAAGAGTTTTTTAACTAAGACAATACTTTTAGAGTTGTTTGCGAGTGAAAATATTTAGTTAAAAAAAACACATTTTCCGGCAAATAACTCAAAAATTAAATATTTTATCGAAAAAAAAAAATGTTCTTAGTAAAAATGTAGCCTACAAAAAATATTAAAAAAGTTGGTGTATTTATGAAGTCTACTATAGACTTAATATTGTTTATTGTTTATATGATCTGTAAGTTTGACCGGTTCGAATTGCCTATTTTTGAAAAAAAAATTGGTTTTATAGTAAAGGGCCTAGCCGGGTAAGATGATGAAAAATGCCTCCAACTCGATTCAAATTCCATATAGGTCACTGTTTAGCACATATAGAGAAACTCACTTTCTGAAATTTTTAGCCCCCTAGGTGGTCACGTGACCCACCTAGAGCCTAATTAGTCTTTTTATGTTTTTATTTTTTATCTCAGCCGCATCGAGAGTTAGCAAAAAACTTTAAATAAAAAAGTTGTAGGTTTAAAAAAGTTCCGTCCAAAATTTTTTTTTAATTTTTGGCAGGAAATTTAAATTTTAGAACGATTTTAAAATTTTAAATGAGTATAAAAAAATAACTAAGACATTCGTTCTCACGAGAAAAATATATAACGTATATTTTTGCATAATATTTCACTCTGAATTTTTTCAGATTTTTAAAACTGGTGAAACATACTTTTAAAAATAAAAACCGCATTTTTTCACTTTTTTTCGATTATTGATACAATTTTATTCATGGTGTTTCAAAAAAGGTAACACCGTCACTAGGATAGGTAACAAGCTGAAAAATAATTTTTGCTTAATAAAAAAATTTTGTAATTCACGATTTTGTAATTCAATAATTCAAGATACAAAGAAAACAAAGTTGAAGAAAACAAAATTTTACACATTTTTCCGATTTTGTTGAAACTACTGGCAAAATTGTAATAAAATTTGGCGGGTTTTAAGAGATAGTTATTGTGCATTTTTTGAGATACAATTAAGAATTTTATATTCATCATTGGCGCGCATACGGGTAAGGGTCTGAAATTTTAAAGGAATAAGATAGTACGCCACTGAGAGATGTAGGTTTTGATTTTATGCGGTTGTTTGTTATGTACCTATGCTGTTTTTTTGTAAGACAAAAGTTGGCTAAGATACGATATGGCTGTTCAAAGTTTGCATATACACGTGATTGAATTTTCACTTTTAACTTTCAACTACAACCGTTTACAAAATAAGCACTTTGAACCGGTAAAACTTATAGATCATATAAAAAATATATAATTAAAGCAAATTGTAAAGCGGTAACGATTAATTTCGTTTGGGGTGCTAAATAGGGGGAGATTTTTAGGGTTTTTTACCAAAAAAGGAGCTAACTTTATTTTGAGCGTAACTCGCTTAGTTTTTGTGCTAGAAACTTTTATAAAAGTTTTTTTTTAAACAATTTAAAAAACTTTTAACGGGTTTTCCCCAAAGTTGCTTAATTTTTTGGCCATCTCACGTTGAAATATTCGATTTCGAATTTGACGGATAAGAACGCATTTTTCATGAGCTACAACTTTGCTTTTACTGTTTGTATAGACTTCGTGAAAACACCATTTTTTCTCTTTTTTATATGCTACATTTTTGATAAGAACATTTTTTTTTTGGTAAAATACTTACTTTTTGAGTTATTTGCCAAAAACCGCCTGAAAACGCGTTTTTTTAAATAAACATTTTCACTCGTAAATAACTCGAAAAGTATTGCATTTGTTAAAAATCTCTAAATAACAAGAGTTGTTTATAATTAGTCAATTTATCCATTTTCGGACATATTTTAAACGTATGTTTTTTCCACCCCGAGAAAGGGTCCACAAGTCCAACTTTGAAGTGGAGGGTAAGTAGAATCTAAATCCAAATTTTCATGCAATTTGGTGGCGACACTGAAAATTGCACATCGCCATATTTCGCGCTAATTTTTTACTGGGCTATCTAGGATAAAGTAAGTTGTTGATTATCTGCGGTAGTGACTACCTCATTTTCTCAAAATCTAATTTCTTTTAATTTCGGGCGAGATCTGGAAATAGTTTTGGCCGCTTCGTACTCCTGGACTGAAATTAGTGCTTCATCTAGCGTTTTGCGATGTTGTATTCGGAGAGCTTATTCCATTTCAACATCCAGTATGCCTGCATAATACCAATTTATCCCAGAAATGTTCCCCAAATGTTGTATCCCCAAATGTTTAATATCGGCTTCAAATTATTACAGGCTTTCATTATGTTTTTGATATCGAAGTTTTGGCTGACTTTGGAAAACCTGCTTTAGATGCCACTGGCCATATCTTGTATCTAAATCTTGAACGAGAGGTGTTACTGGGTGCATCCTGGGGAAGAAATTGCAAGACGGTTGCTGCCTGTTCTCGAAGAGACCGAAGCTGCATTTTTTTCTCATTTCAGCTTCGAACTGAAATCGGTGTTTCTCATGTTGTTTGAGCATCGAATGTGAGTGGTTTTAAAATATTGCTAATTCTGATTATGTCTGGTTCAACTATGGAAGATAATATAATCGGCCTGTTTTTTCAGATGTGAGTTTGGTACAAATTTTTCTTACTGCTTGTTGTCGTTTTAAATTGTTTCGTTGTTGTAATTTGTCTATTCTGTTAGTAATTTGACTTTAACTGAAAATTTTCATCAATTTGGAATAAACTATTTATGATTTCTATCTCTACTTTTCTACCCCTCTCCTCCGCTTCCTCTTCTTGCCTCCGCTTCTCACTTTCCTCTTTCTCTTCTTGCCTACGATTCTCATTTTTCTCTTTTTCTTCTTGTCTATGCTTGTCCTTTTTCTCTTCCATGCTTAAAAACAATGCAGGGGACCCGGACGTATTAATTTCTTTACCAATTTTAATAGATCTAGTCTTAACCATTAACAATTACTAATATCTTCTTTATCCCACGACTTTCACCAATGTTATAGGTGACATTGGTGACAGCAGTGGGATAAAGTTTTATTATAAAAAAACGATCAGATTATAGGTACATGTATTGATGTCGTTTGTTATTATTCCGGTAACAAAAACTTTTTGATTAGATGGCATTATACGGGGGTAAATAGAAGCGTTTTATTTTCTTCTCACTTTAAAAAATTCTGCGGAAAAATTGGGGGGCTGATTTTATTACATACTCCTTTTGTATTAACCTGGAGGTATCCCTGTACAGGACGTATATTATCATTCCAAAATAAAAGCAACTCATATTCATTTAATTTTTAAATATCTTAAAACAAACATTGACTGTTGTTGTAAATAACTAGGTGACACAAATTTCCCAATATAATGCACTTGTTTCAAGATCACCTTAGTCAGCTATTTTGATATAATTATTTCATTAGGTCAAATCGTGTCAACAATCATAATAAACAATTGGGATTGATTATAGATACGTAACAAGTAAAGAAAGAGATCATTCATTAATCAGCATTCATTATTCAACCATCAAGGTAGTTATAATATAGACTTTCGTCCACCAACTTGTTACTGATAATAAGTAGTAGTGTTCAATAAATAAAGTTATGAACAAATAGTGTATTCCTAACAACCAACTCTCTTCTCAGAGTAACTACCCCATTACGAGACGTATCCTATTATATGGCGATCCTGCCAGGATAATATGATTTTTAAATGTTTTATGATGATTAATTAATGAGATAACTGATTTTTTAATATATTAAAAGCATAATTAATATGAGACAATCTAGACAAAACAAAAAAAAAAACACACTCTTGTCAAGAAAACTGGTACAAAATGAAGATCAGAAGATTTTAGCATACCCAATTTTTGTTTTGAAGTAATCCTATTCTCAACTAAGGGTGAGCAGTAGGTTCAAATAGGAATTTAGGGATGCGAGACGTAGAAGAAGATTTTTCAGCGCACAACTATCCATTTTGTCTTTTTGGAACAAACCTTCCCACGACTAAGGACGTGGAGAAAGGACCGGAAGCAAATACAAGGATTGAAAGCTGCGAAAAACCCACCGAGTAGGTAAGGGTTAGAAAAGGAAGAATATGTGAAGTAAATACGAAATTAATGAAGAAATATGAAGAAGAAGAAATATGTTTAATAGTACACTATGAAGAAAGTACTAAGTATAAAGAAAATGAAAATATGTATTAGTAAAGTACCAGTCAAGAAGAAGAGGAAGAAATCGGAAACATTTTTTTAATTGAAGAGTATGTAAAAGGTCAGAAAATCAAATAATTATTTTAAAAGTGAAAGAAGTATAATTAAAAAGTAAGTTCAAATGTAAGAATTAAAGTTATAATTTTATTTTAAGTAGGGAAAAGGTAAAATATACATTACAATTTCTGAGTGTAGAATTTCGCGAGATATAAGGAAGTAATAAGTAAGAATAGACGATGTTTGAGGACTAATTTTTTTATAGGGTAATAAGTTGTATATTTGTATATATCATATTTGTATTTTATATTTGTATATATTTGGATAAATCTTTAACACAGTAATGAGTTGGTGACGTTGTTTAGAAAAAATTTCTTCTTTGTCGGAAAGGCAGAGAAAATAAGGTACATCTCTCAGAAAATTTTTCTTGTAAGGGTAGGGGATGTACAGGACTTATATTATCATTCCAAAATAAAAGCAACTCATATTCATTTAATTTTTAAATATCTTAAAACAAACATTGACTGTTGTAAATAACTAGGTGACACAAATTTCCCAATATAATGCACTTGTTTCAAGATCACCTTAGTCAGCTATTTTGATATAATTATTTCATTAGGTCGAATCGTGTTAACAATCATAATAAACAATTGGGATTGATTATAGATATGTAACAAGTAAAGAAAGAGATCATTCATTAATCAGCATTCATTATTCAACCATCAAGGTAGTTATAATATAGACTTTCGTCCACCAACTTGTTACTGATAATAAGTAGTAGTGTTCAATAAATAAAGTTATGAACAAATAGTGTATTCCTAACAACCAACCCTCTTCTCAGAGTAACTACCCCATTACGAGACGTATCCTATTATATCCCTATGATTTTGTTTTTTGAATTATCCGAATCTCTCTTTTCTTGTAAAAGTTGTAAATAAAAACAGGGCTTTGAAGGTTTATTTAATTAAAAATATCAAACGCACTAAAATTAACAACACAAAACAAACTTAACAATAAAAAAAAACAATTAAATTGCGGGTATGTCCACCTCTCGCAGCAACAACTGTTCGCAATCTGTTTGGCATCGAATAAAGGTATGTTATCCTTGCCTGGGGAATATCCCGATATTCCTCTACCAGGACCATAACTGTACCAAATTTTCTGGAGGCCTAGGGTAATGGCGAATAGCTATTTTTAATTCATCCCATAAATTCTCAATATGAGTGAGATCTGGGCTGCATGCGGGTTGTTCTAATCTTATCAATCCAACCTCTATTTAAGATATTGTTATGACAGTTCCGTAGATTGATCCTACATAGAAAAAGTCCCTTGACGTAAAAGAAGAAGTAGTCACGTACGAGAATATTCTGGATGTCATGGAATAACCCAGAAATGTCTGGTGACGTCCAGAACGCCAGAAATCTATATAAACATATGTGTTTGACATTTTACAGTTCAGTTGGAGTTCAGATTTAAAAGTCGACAGTTGTCAGTTTGTTAAAGTTTGTAATATTGTATTTGAGTTTGAATAAAGTTACTTTCAAGAAGTTGTAACAATATTTATGTTTATGAGACAATCAGGGTTTTTATTTACAAAAACTTGTACAGCTCTTACAAGAAAGAGATATTCGGATAATTCAAAAAGCAAAATCTTAGGGATACCTCCAGGATAATACAAAAGGAGAATGAAACAAAATCAGCCCTCCAATTCTTCCACAGAAGTTTTTAAAGTTAAGAGAAAATACAACACTTACATTCACCCTCGTATAATGCCATCTAAGTAAAATTTGTTTGTCACCGGAATAGTAACAAACGACATCAATACATGTACCTACAAATTGATGCAACAATTTTGAAAATCGGAGTACAAATAATAAAGTTATAAATTGTCAAACTTAATCAAAAATTTTGGGTGGTGGAATTTTGTGCCGGTGAGTGTAGTATATAATTCATTAACATAGACTTGGAGTCGCTATATTTTATACAATCATATTATGTAAACCATATATTTCGATGTTCCACTTTTAATAGTGTGCTAGTTTCATTTACTTAGCAGAATGCACTGAAGATGACCTGAATCAGATCGAAAACGTTTTGCAATCCATTTGGATGACATTTTAAGAAGTTTTTTAATAAACATTTTATACCAATATACAAATCGAAGTATTTTACTTCTGTATTAGTTATTTATTACTACCTTTTCTGTGGTACTTTATGAACTGCCCTAAGATAGGTAATTCTAGTTTACATTCTTATTTTATCATATTAGGGCTTAATTTGATTGTATCCTGTTTAGTGAAAAGTATAAAATATATGATAATCTCAGTATGTGAAACTAGTTTTATACAGGGTGTCCAGAAAAGATTGGTCATAAATTATACCACAGATTCTGGGGTCAAAAATAGGTTGATTGAACCTCACTTACCTATACCGGGTGGTGAATTGGAAAACGGGCCATAGGAAATTCAATGCAAAATTCTAAACTGTTGAATTCCTTCCTGCTTCCCTAACTATTTTACATTTTACATCAAAACACGTAAGAAACTATTTGTAGAGGATTTAAATCTGTATTGAAAATAACTGTTAAAATTGTTCTACGTATTAAACATATTCCAAAATTTTGTAAAAATATAATAAATTTTTTAGACTATGACGCCAAAGTTAGGCCACACACAATGTCATGATGTGTAACGGTTGCGTTCGGTCACAATGAAGTTATTAAGAGGATCGGTACGTATTTTCGGCTGCAATGCTATTCAAATGGTGATTCATTTTTTTCGAATCCTGAGAAAACTAATAAGTATTTTTCAAAAATTTAAACGCAGAATAAAAGATTACGTTATTAGCGAGGGCCGAAAGTCCCTGAGAACTTCTATAATGTTTGTTTTAATAAGTTACAGGGGTGAAAAACTAAGAGAAAATGTAGTGTGATTTTTAATTTCAAATATCTCTTTCGAAAGAAACTTCTTATATATTCTAAGGGACTTTCGGCCCTCGATAATAATTTAGTCTTTCATTTTGTGTTTAAATTTTTTAAAAATATTTATTAGTTTTTTCAGGATTCGAAAAAAATGGATACCATGTCCGTGGAAATCGAACATTCGCTATCTTTGTCATACAACGCACTCATTCGAATATAATGTTATGACAAGACTCAAGACAGTGACAAGTAGAGATGTGTCCGACCCGCTATTTTGATATAGCAGTTCATTCTGCTACTGCTTTTTAACGCTTTTACGATGATAAAAATCAATCAAAGAGTTGTTTATTAAATAGTATTGATAGTGTATTTGAAAAATAATAAGTGATTTAAGGCGTACAATTAATAAAAAGTTATTTATTGTTTATATATTATTTATGGAAAATCCAAGTATTTCAAGTCATTGAAGTTCAAATAAGAGTATTATTTTATAAGAGTTTGTGCCGATAACCGTAAATAGGTACGAGTTTAGTTATAAAGTAAAGTGCCCATGGTGGCATAAAATGTAATAAATGCTAATGCTTCAAGTACGTACTACATTTTTGAAGATTTCACTACACTTAAAAAGCATTTGCTTTTCTCCGTAGTATTTTCTACTATTTACCAGCCTACATAGAAGAATTTACTACGCTTTTGAAGTATGTGCTTGTTTAGTAGTATTTTGCTTCAGTTTAAGTGAAGTTGGTGGGTGGACGTCTTCGGCGTAGGTATTGTTTTGTTACAATATGACAGCATTTATGAATGTGTGTCGTAGAAAAATTTACAAACTTAGAAGAAGATTCTTAATTTTTGGGTCATTCTTTTATCAAATAAAATTTAATAATTGTAAAGAAGATTAACAAATAACAATTGTTCATTTTTATCCTCACGTAACTCTTTTGTCGCTTCGGATCTGAGTCACACATTTTTACTCATGTACAATTCTAATAATTTGGTACTAAAAATATACGTAAAAATATACGTAAAAATGTGAATTCACAAATCACAAGCACATGGACAACTAATTCCATCACGATTGGTGTAATGCAGACACGGCTGGCGCTACGCTTTTTAGTTAGAGTTGCACAAGTTTGACTTGGATGTTTGAACTTGACTTGAGTTTGACTTAATTTTAAGTCAAACTCAAGTCAATCCTTCTGAGAAATATTTCAAGTCAAGTCAAACTGGTCAATTGTACAGGTTTGAAAATTCAAACTGTTTGTGAAACTAGTTTGAAAGAGTTTGAAAAATAATTTATTTAGTAGATATACTTTTTTGTCGAGATAGACATGTTAGTTGCCAATTAAGATAAGAAAATTAATAATACAATGAGTGCCACATAAAAGTCAAAATTTTCAATGTGTTTTAATTTAAAACTTTTAAATGTAGATATTTATTTTTTTCGAATCCTGAGAAAACTAATAAGTATTTTGAAAAATTTAAACGCAGAATGAAAGATTGCGTTATTACTGAGGGCCGAAAGTCTCTTAGAATAAATAAAAAGTTTTTTTTGAATGAAATATTTGCAATTAATAATAACACTAAATTTTCCTTTTTATGTTCACCCCCGTAACTTATTAAAATAAACATTACAGAAGTTTTCAGGGATGTTCGTCCCTCAGAAATAATGTAATCTTTCATGCTGCGTTTAATTTTTTTTTTAAATTCTTATTAGTTTTCTCAGGATTTGAAAAAAATTAATACATTTAAACACATTGAACATTTTCATAAGCGACATGTTACGCCTATGCCCTTAAGGGTTATAATAAAATAAGTCTATTTGGTTTTTCAATGGACAGCTCAAAATAAAATGATTTGGAATTTTTATGACTTTCTTTTATTAAAAAAGGCATTTATTTATCTTAAGGCCAGTTCGAAAAAACATGTGGTACCAAGCTGCTAGTTCACTCGAAAATATGTACCACAATACAAAAGTTAGTACCTATTGCTGTATATTCGTTGTTATTTCTTTAAAATTCAAAACTAACCATAGGGTTATTAGACCTGGATCCCGCGTACCAAAAAAAAGTTGATTAATAGCAAGCTGAAAATTTTTTAATAGCTTAACGGTATCTAGCCGGACAAACTTTGATATACGGGAACACTGGAACAGGGGAAGTTTTAATTGTGGAACAGTTTAAAAATTTGGAACGTCAGATTACGAAAATGTCCCATGTATTTTGTCGGTCAGAACATCCAATTGATTTGTTACCCTTTTATTAAACTCTCATGCAAAAATCAGACTGCTATTACCAACATGATTCCTATCATTTGACATGTTCTTCGTGTTCCACTCATTAAAATTCCAAGTTGGTGATAAACACCAGTCTGATTTTTGCATGAGAGTTGTAATGAAATGGTAACAAATTAATTGGAAGTTCTGTCCGACAAAATACATGGAACGTTTACGTAGTCTGACGTTCCAAATTTTTAACCTTTTTCACAATTAAAACTTCTTCTGTTCCAGTGTTCCCATACATCAAAGTTTGTCTGACTTTTTTTGGTACGCGGGATCCAGGTCTATATGGTTTTATATCTACAATTTAAATTTTTTTCGGGTACAGGTTACAAATGTTGGGTTTAAATTTAAAAAAAAATTAATGTATAAATATGCATTAAGCTTTCTTAATAATTATCCTAACTGGCGCGTTTATTGGGTTTTATTTGTCTGTCTGCGGTTTAAATATCGTATCAGCCAATACATTTCTATGTTTATTGAAATTTGTCAAAAAAAATTTTTTTTACCTTGTTGGGAGAGGGGGGAATTTCCCCTATCCCACCCCCTCCCCCCGTTGATCCGCCACTGAACAAATAAAGGCGTAGGCGGTCTCGTTTAAAATTGAAAATAAACACGTTGCGTAATATTCAAACTGTTCAAACTGTTTGAAGATGTTTGAATTCAAGTCAAACCTAAAGCTATCGAAATCAAGTCAAGTCAAACTTTTTTATACAAAAAGTTTGATTTTCAAGTCAAGTTTGTTGAATAAAATCAAACTAGTTTGACTTGATGCATCTCTATTTTTAGTAGATACTTCTGGTCAGTAGTAGGTACTTCTGTTGTGTAGTAAGTTCTTCTCAACAAACGCACCTACTTTTATGTAAAAGAAAATGCTACAAAGTAGTGACTATTTGCTGAAGCAATAGCATCTACTACGTTTTATGCATTCCGCCCATTTTCTTGAGTGAATTATTAAATGTTGGCTTCATATTTTAATAAAAATGATTTTAAGATTTTATAATTAAAGGCTTCGCTTTTTACGGAGAGTTTTAACGCTTTTTTTCTCGAAGAAAAATAATAAAATGATATTTTCGACTCCTTTTCCTAAGTGACTTCTATTGAGGTTGGCGGTCAATATGGCAAATTTCTCTCTATTCTGGGCTTGATGAATTAAGTCATTTCCTGTTGTGTGGGTCCAATCTCTCATGTTTCGGAGCCAAGATTTTTTCTTTCTTCTAACCCCTTTTACCTTCGATCTTGCCATTTAATATTACCTGGAGCTGCTCAAATTCCCTATGGCGCATTATGTGTCCTACATATGACGTCTATCTAATTTTGATAGTATTGACCAGATGAGGACGTGTGTTTATTATTCTCAGTAATTTTTCATTCGTGGTTCTGCTGGCCCAGCTTATTCTTATCATTCGGCGGTTCATCCACATTTCGAATAAATTCAATTTGTTAACGTCATACTGTTTTAATGTTCAGGTCTCGCAACCATATAGTAATAGAGACCACACATTCACACATAACACTTTAGTGTTCTCAATCTTATTGTGACTGATAGCTTGGGGTTACAGAGCATTTTACGCATGTTCATGAAACCAGACCTTGCTATTTCAATGCGTCTTATGATTTCTTTTCAGTGGTCTAGTTGAGTATTTAGCTCTCTGCCCAGGTATATAAAACTTTGGTAACTCTGAAGAATGACTTTAACAGCCTGTGACTTTCTTCTGATAATATGTTCATCCATATCTTAAGTTGGTCTTCTGTTTCCGCTTATAAACTTTTTTTCTTTTTCGACTATTTGTATAGTATATAAATAATGGTAACCACTGAATACATAATTAGTGAAAAAATAATCCTATCATTTATACAAGTAAAGGTTATCCAAGAACATTCAAAAACTGAACAAAACCGAAATAGCCATCTCTACCTTTCTAATGACAATGTCACTGTCAACCTAATGTTTACATCTGCAGTTTCCATACCAGTGATAATTTTACTACACGTAATTTGCCGTGTAAAGACAGAAACAGTAGGGATAGCCGTAAAATAATTGTGAATTATGTACCCATAGCCTTAATTAATAATACTTGAACTGTCAAAATTTTTATTTTATCGTTTATTGTGTAAAACATAATAAAGTTGATAAGACACCATCAATTGAGGAGAAAGTATTATTAAGAGTAAACAGTAGCGATCAACAGGTAGCAACAAAATATAACTTCGGGAGATAGTATCATAAACTTTGGCAACAGTGGTAATCTTTGACGTTATCTAAGATTAATATTTTGACAATATCATAGTCGCGCTAAATGGAAGTAATAGGACTTTTTATTCACAGTCATTTGTTTCGAGCTTCTGTCATGTGTCACATGATATTAATATATCTCCGTCATACGTTATTGGTATCTCCAATAATACAAACCAAAGATATGACGTAGATATAATAATATTATGTGACACATGACAGAAGCTCGAAACAATTGACAGTCGATGAAAAGCCCTATAGAAAACGATTTTATTATTAATAAATAGATATTTATAAAAATAAACCAAAATGGGTGAAAATTTTATGTTAAGATAGGTATTTAGAAAGGTATTTGCATGAAATAATGAAACAATAATAAATAATCATTTTTTGTTGTGAAGCGAAACAAATTTCGATTTTCGCATAATTTTGGTACGGTTTTTAATGGACTTTTTCTTGGAAGGTTTCACTTTATTTTTCGTTTGATTTACTTTTTCCATTTTGTTAAACTATTGATAATATTTTTAGAATAAAAAATCCTCCTAAAACTTTATATACTCGCATTAGAATTCGAAATATTTTTACGTAAAATATACTTACCTACCTGCATATAACTAAAACTCACAATTAACAACAATCTACTCTTTCAAAGGGACCAACAACTTATACAACAACAACAAATATATAATAAATTTACTATGAATAAACACTACTTTCCTATGAAACAACAAAAACGAATTCTTAAATTAACACACTACTGCACTGAACAGATATCGATAAAGATGACAGAACAGATTAGAGAAAATCTGACGCAGGTTTGTCAAAATGACAGTGATAATTTCTCTATGTTGCCTAAGTAGTTATTTAGTTATATGTTCGATTTCTTGTTAGAAATAAAAAAATTTAGTAGTTCCAAGATTACACAAAATCTAGGCATGGGATAAAAAAGTTTATTTGAAGAAAGTTTATTTTTTTTCTTCTTGATGGCGGTACAGGCTCCTTTTTTCAATATTTTATTTAGTTATAGAGTAATTTCCACGTACTAATATATTTCTGAAATTGGGTTCTGTACCGCCATTCTTTATTAAATTACGAATATGTGTGCCAAATATCTCGACAAAATATTCAAAATTAGAGCCGCAATCTTGGAACGCGTTTGTTGCTACCTGTTGATCGCTACTGTAGTAGCTATAGTACTCTTAATAGTGTGCGCACTGTCAGTTAAATAGTAACGGCCCACGTAAATTTTACACACATAAAGTTCGTCCTTTTCCCATGCGGTACAATTCATTTTCAATCAAATTAAGTCAAAACAGAAAGTGAAACGTACGCCGATGTGTGTAGTATATAGTATACAGTATACAAAATGTATATACACATCGACGTTCGTTTCAATTTATGTTTTGACATATGGCCCGAAAAAAAAATCTCTTAGAAAAATTCGAAATCATCAGATTAAGATATGGTAAGTTAGGTGCATGCAAAACAGTGTATATTTCAAAAATCTGACGATTTCGCGAAATGAACATCAGATCGAAAAACTGAAAAATACACTTATTCAATATTTTTGAAAAATATAGGTATCGAACGGCACCAAACACGACCTCCCACGGAGATGGGGTGGGGGGTTACTTTGAAATCTTAAATGGGAGCCCCATTTTTTATTGCAGATTTGGATTCCTTACGTAAAAATAAGTAACTTTTATTCGAGACATTTTTTCGAATTATGGATAGATGGCGCTATAATCTAGAAAAACGATTGTTGGAAATGGAAAACTAAATTAAAAATGGAAAGTCCCCACTAAAATGGAAAACTTTACTTAACTGTTTTTGGTTTTAGGACCTACTCTTCACAACCCAATAGGTCCCCATAACGCTCGAGTGACTGCACATTTAGCATAGTTTGCTCCCCTACCATCAGGGAAGCAGGAATTTAACAGTTTAGAATTTTACATTGAGTTTCTTATGGCCCGCTTTACAATTCACCACCCGGTATACAATAGTGCACACAAAAAAAGTTACAGCCTTTTGAAGTTACAAAATAAAAATAAATTTTTTTCATATGTCGAAAACTCTTGAGAGATTTTTTATTGAAAATGGACATGTGGGATGTTTATGGCAGCAACATCTTAAAAAAAATTAAAGTTAAATTTGTGAACCCCATAAAAATTTTTATGGGATGGACAAATTTCACTATAATTTTGTTTTAAGATGTTCCTGCAATAAGAATGATACATGTCCATTTTCAATAAAAAATCTCTAATAGTTTTCGAAAAAAATCGATTTTCATTTTGTAACTTCAAAGGGCTGTAACTTTTTTTATGAACATATTTGTACTAAGGTAACTTAGGTTCAATCGAACTATTTTTGACCCCAGAATGTGTGGTATAATTTATGACCAATCTTTTCGGGACACCCTGTATAATACTACAAGCAAGAAGGCTAAATAAAGAATAACAAGATGGTTTATTTAAATATTTTTATTTGGCATTCATAAGTCTCTTATTTTTTAAACACTTTCAATTATCAAGTTGCCGTTAGAATTATTATGTCAGAATTAAGTAAGTTAGTAAGAGTGCTATTAAGTGCCATTAAGATTTTTGAAGGACTTTTTAGACGGCCATGTGTTTTTAAACACTTATATTGAAAATGTCTTCTCACCATTAAGTTTTTGTATAATGTAAAAAGTGAGTAATTATTGTACAGTAGATCATATTGCCTCTGATATTGAATAACGAATTATGTATTACTTTGAACGGCATAAAGGACTAGACAGAGCCGGATTTAAGACAGTGGGTGCCCCTGGGCCGAATTAGTGTGGGGCTCTACCTCCTACCAAATGTTATAACTATGGTATACAGTCAACTACAGGGGTTTCCCTTTTAGAAATTAAAAAACAATGAATGTTGATATACGTGTATAAATATATTTTTAAATAATAAAAAATACAAGAGCTGTGTCTTGGGACAGTAAAATATTAAAAACAAACATAGTAAGATGTATGGTTAAAGTCCGCGTACTTTTCGAGATTTTTTAATTGAAAATTCCTTGACTATTGCCGGACATGTCTAGTTACTTTAAGACATCGTGTTCAATGCTCATTATGGAGAGATGATTCAAACGATCTTGGCACATCATATACCGAAGTCGATTTTTAATCAACTTAAGTTTTGAGAATGATCTCTCTCAATGATCAGTTAGTTGGTTTGGAAACGCATCATTCAAATTATTTTCTCTTAGCAGTCGGTACATTTGAAGTTCTTTAGGTATATTTGATGAGCCGTGCTCCACGTTCTGTATTTCCCCACATTCGCAAAAACTGCGTCGTTATCTGTCTTGATACCCAATTTAGTAAGGTTTTGTTTTGCAGGGGCAACACCTGTACGTATGCGGTTGAGTGTCCGGCAGGTTGTCCAGTCCAGGTTCATTCCATTAGGTCGCTCTGGATGTAGGGGAACAGTTCGGGTGGTTCGACGCTGACATTTCTCATAAACCTTTTCCTTGATTTAAGTCGGCTGGTTCCTGGCGCTTCATCAAACCCGTATAATTGGTGCCTTTCATCGAAAGTTAGCCTGAACTTCTCCACATATTGTGAGGCGCATCTACGGCCGTCTGATGATGCGAATCCAGCTGTCCGGTGCAGTAGGGGCAGAGGGGTAGGCTTCATACAACCGGTAATTATTCTACATGTTCCATTTAACGCCGTGGTGACTTGTTGGGCGAGTCTAGATCTGCCCCAGACGGGACAAGTATATTCCCCTGTTGAGAAACATAAGGCCTCGGCTGTTGGCTTTAAGACCTGGGGGTTTGCACCCCACTTGCTCCCTACAAGTTTCCGGAGAAGGTTTTTTCTCGTAGAATCCTTTTGTTTTGTGCTCCGACAGTGGAATTTATACGTTAGTGACCGGTCTAGTATCACTCCAAGATATTTGGGCCTGTCAGTATGTTCCAATTGTCCCTCCCAAGAAACATTCAGTTTTACATGCGCCAGATGGTTGTTGAGATGGAATGCACATACTTGGGTTTTAGTAGGGTTTGGCTTTAATGAGTTTTGTTTGTAGTAAGTTGACATCATGTTTAAAGCCTCTTCCATTGTCGAGTCTAATTGTGCGAGTGTTTTCCCCTTTACGGCGATACCAAGGTCGTCAGCGTAAACAAAACTCTCAGTCTGGGGGTGCATTGGTCGGTCGTTGATATAGGTGTTAAATAGGGACGGCGCTAGAACGCTTCCTTGAGGTTGGCCATTTTTTTGGGTTCTCCGTCTGCTCTTCTTTCCATTTAGCACAACGTAGAAGCATTTATTACATAACAGTGATCTAATGATATTTACCAGGTCATAATCAAGCACAGTGTTATAGATCTTAGTTAGCAAGGTTCTGTGGTTTATCGTATCATAGGCCGCTGTGAGGTATATCAAGGCCACTCCCACTATCTCTTTCTGCTCAAATCCCTTCTCAATGTACTCTGTTAGGTTCAGCACTTGGCCTGTGCATGATTTACCTGGCCTGAAGCCTGCTTGTTGTGGGATTAGTTTTGCTTCTAATTTTTCCTGGCTGCGGTTCAAAATGAGGCGCTCATACAATTTATACAAATTTCATAGGAGAGATATTGTACGGTAGCTACTCGGTAGTTCAGAAGGGCTACTACTTTTGATTTACGCCAAAGTTTTGGAATCTGGTAGGTAGAGCGACAGATTTTAAATATATCGAGCACCCATTGTCTCGCTTTTTGTCCGAAGTGTTTTATTTGCTCTGTTAGGATTTCGTCCACCCCAGGTGATTTTCCATTTTTCATACAGTCCATACCATTTTTGAGCTCTTCGATGGTAAATGGGTTTCGCAAGAGAGTTCTTTCCTGTTCTTGAGTTCTTATAATCTCTGGCGTTTTGCAACGATGTTTTGCTTTGCCATTCAGAAACAGTTGGTGGGCTATCTGATTTGGCGTTATTGCATATGGCTCTTTCATTTCTGTGGGATCACCGTTAAGTTTTTAATCATATTCCAAGCCTACTTACTACTGTGCGTCATATCAATTTTACGTAATGTCTCTCTCCACCGTTCTTGTCTGGAGGCGCTTAGTATTTGCTGCAATCTCTCCCCTATCTCATTAGAGAATTAAATATATCTTCTGCTTTATGACCGTATTTTGGCAAAAATATGAGAAACCTTTCAACAGGAATGAAACCTTCCGTGTAACGAAATATCACAGTTAATTGATTGACAATATGCATGCTATGTGAATAATGTGCTGATTTTTTTACGTTTGGGGTTTCGTGGGGGCCCCTCGGAATATGGGGGCCCCGGGCAGCTGCCCAGCCTGCCCCATTAAATCCGGCCCTGGGGATAGACTACAGAGTCACAACTAGAATAATGTGTTATACAATATTATTAAGGACGCAATGAGGTTAGTCATAAAGAAATTGTTTTATTTGAGATATACGAGTAGTGTTCCATAAATTTTTATTAAAAAATAAAAAGTAAATATTTTTATATAAAAATTGAATGGCTTACGAGTGTAATCTTCCTCGTAGCTACGTTTATCCATGCTTGAAAATAGTTAAATAAAACGATCCAAGGACTTAATACGCCGGAGATCCTTAAATAAATGGCAAAACTCAACTAACTAATTAGTAGCAGGAAATCTCTTGTCACTTTCATTTATTATACCTGTCCTAGAGTAAGGAAGATGACTTGCTAGGTGGATTCCAAATTGGTGCAAATTAGCAAAAATGAATACAGTCTGTAGTGATTGTCGATCTTCAGGACGAATTATTACCAAAAGCACAATTTTTATAAATCTTATAAAGAAATCGGCCATTGTTATTTGCATATAATCTTCGTGTAAGCCCTGTTGATCATTTGACTCCAATTTTCAAAAATCCACAGTGTCGATTGTCGCTTAATTAAACCTGTATCTCAAAAAAGCATGAAAATGGAAGTCATAGTTAAGACAACAAATAAAGTACATAAAACTAAGCAATAAACGATAGAAATACGGATAGCCCAGTAAATGAACGGGAAATACGGCGATACCCTGTAATTTTCAGGGTCGACTCAGAATTACATGAAAATTTGGCTTTAGGTTCTACCTACCCTCCACTTCAAAGTTGAACTTGTGCCGTTTTTTTTTGAGCTCGTCTGACATATGTCTCCGATGGCACTGCAGCCTCATGGGCTTATTGTGCCAACCATCCTACCTTTCATGTCACCCAATCCACAAGCTTGGTTCCACGTACCAAATTGTACATCCCTAGCATGGGTTGGGTGGCATATTCTGCTGGACTTAATTTTGGTTGTCCATAAATAGCCTGCCTCTTGTGATCCAAAGCCTCACACTCGTACAGTACATGATATGCTGTTTCAGTTCCCCTATTGCACAGTCTGCAGTTAAGGTTCCCTTCGTACAGCCCAATTCTATTCAGGTGTCCTTTCAGGGCACAGTGACCCGTGAGAAGACCTGTAATTATGTGGAGATGACTCCTATGTAATTTTATTAGTTCCTCAGCTCTCCGTTTTGAGGGTTCCCTTATTAAGGGCCTCCCGTGTCGCTGACCAGGTACGTTTCCCCAGTATTCTTTGTGTTTGTTTTTGACCCATTCCCTGACTTGTCCCCTAATTATTGTTTTAGGTACTCCTAGAGCAGGTTCTGGGCCAAAATATGAAGTTGATGAACCGTTCCTTGCCAGCTCATCTGCTTTCTCATTACCGTCTATCCCGGTGTGTCCTGGCATCCAGAATATAGTTACACTATTTCTTTCGGCCAGTTCTTCCAGTTCTTGCCGGCATTCCCATACCAGCCTTGACGTCACTTTCGGGCTCATTAGTGCCTTCAGTGATGCTTGGCTGTCTGTGAGTATATTGATCCGTCTATTTTCATAGTCCCTCAAGTTGTTCATTATGACACACTGCAGAATTGCGTACATTTCCGCTTGAAACACAGTTGTGTATGTTCCTAGTGAGAAACTGAGTCCTACATTCTCTGTTTCACTAAAAATACTGGCTCCAGTGCCTTCATCGGTTTTTGATCCGTCCGTATACCAGATCGTTCCCCTGATTTTGCTACTGATGCTGTTCCACTCCCTTCGGTCATTAATTTCTATTCCGAAGTTCCTATTAAATGTGTATTTGGGTACCATGTGGTCAGTGTATGTATCAGATATACTTACCCCACCTTGGTTCCAAATCTGATTATGCCCAAGGTTCTCGTATTTATCCCTTGGTTTTCCTTGCAGCCTGTATGCTCCCATCCTCGCTTCCCCTTTGATAAATATATCAAGAGGGGGTAGGTCTAACAGGGTTTCCAGTGCCGCCGTCGGTGTTGTTTTTATTGCTCCCGTTATTCCCAAGCATGCAAGTCTTTGTATCCTGCTTATCTTGTTTATAGCGGTTCTTTGCTGCATCTTTGTCCACCATACCAAGGATGCATATGTTATCATGGATCTCACTATCGTTGTATATGTCCAGTACGCCATTTTCGGACAGAGCCCCCATGTTTTTCCATGTGTGCGTCTGGTCAGCATTAATGTCGCCTCCGCTCTTTTAATTACTCTTTCAAGCTGTCGGTTCCAGGTAAGTTTTGGGTCCAGTATAACCCCTAGATACTTTACCTCTTTAGACAGCTCCAATAGTTCACCATTAAGGATCAGAGGCCCTAAGTCCTCCAGCTTCCTTCTTCTGGTGAACGCAATTGTGACTGTTTTGGAAGAACTGACTCTCAGCCCTTCTTCCTCAGTCCATTTGGTGACAATATTAAGGGCCTGCTGCATGCGTTCCCTTACTGTTTTAGAATTTTCCCTGGGCAAGGACTACCAAGTCGTCTGCATAGCCCAGGGTTTCATGGCCGTTCAATTCCAGGGACTCAAGCAAATCGTTCATGACAAGGTTCCATATTAGCGGGGACAGAACACCTCCCTGCGGACACCCTCGTCGGACCTGGGCGATAATGCTCTCCCCTAGAATGGACGTATATACTAGTCTCTGTTGTAGCATGTGGTCCATCCACTTGCAACAAATTTCATCGATCCCTTTTCTCCTCGATGCTCTTGAGATTGTTTCTAAGGATATGTTATTGAACGCTCCTTCTATGTCCAAAAAGGTCGCTAATAGTACCTCTTTGTGCTTGAGAGCATATTCAGCTTTTTCTACGATCTGATGTAATGCTGTCTCTGTTGACATTCCTGCTCTATATGCATACTGGTTCTTATGTATCGGTCTGTTTTCCAATACGCCATCCCGTATATGCCTATCTAGCAGTTTTTCTAGCGTCTTAAGCAGAACAGACATAAGACTTATTGGTCTCAAAGACTTTGCCCCATCCTGTCCAGTTTTTCCAGGTTTTGGTATAAAAGTTACTCTGATCATTCTCCATGCCTTTGGAATATATCCTAGAGCCAAACTGCTCCGAAGTACTGTACATATTCTATTTGCCAGAAGGTCGGATCCCTTCTGCAATAGTACTGGATAAATCCCATCTAATCCTGGCGATTTATAAGGTTCGAATGAGTGTAATGCCCATTCTACTTTTTCCCCAGTTACTACTTTCTTTGCTGCCTGCCATTTCTCCTTGGATGCCCACAGAGGGGTATCTAGTTCTGATTTCTGGCAGTTCTCCAAAGTTAAGTCTGTAACTTGGGAACCGGGGAAGTGGACTTTCAGCAGTTCTCTGATAGTTCCTTCCCCTGTTTCTGTATACTCTCCGTTTTCTGTTTGGAGAGTATATATCGAACTCTGAGGTCCTTTTGAGAGAATCTTATGGAGTCTGGCGTATTCTGGAGTTCTTTATATATCCTCACAGTACCTTCTCCATGATTCTCTTTTCTGCTTCCTCAGAGTTTTATTGTACTCAGTTAGGGCCTTTCTGTATTCATCCCAACTTATATTCTTGTTCATTGCGTTGTTGAATTTTTTTCGAACTTTCTCATTATGTTCCTCATTCCACCAGGGCACTTTCCTGTTGGATTCCTTATTGATTGAAGGACAGTTATCATTATACGCCGAGATGATTGTGTTTTGCAGCTGCTCCACAACCATTTCGAGGTCTGTTGTATTTCTTATCGTATCCTTAGTCTGTTTTAAACTATATTCCAGGTCTGCTTTATACGCCTCCCAGTTAGTTTTCCTAGGGTTACGATAGGTTTCTAGGGTACATGTTTTTTCCCCTACTTCAAATTGTATGTGTCTGTGATCCGAGCAACTCGCATCATCAGACACACGCCAATTTGTAATTTTATTGCTAACGTAGTTGGTGGCTATCGTTATGTCTATGACCTCCTTTCGAGCACTAGTCACAAAAGTCGGTTTATTACCTGAATTTATTATGTTCAGCTCGTTTTCCATAACAAATTCGAGTATAGATTCACCTCTTACATTCGTGTTCGTACTTCCCCACGTTGTATGATGTGCATTAGCATCACAACCGATGATCAGCTGGGTTCTGGATCCCCTGCAGTCTCTTACCAGCTGCTCCACTTCCTTAGTTGGAGGAGAACCAGGTGCATCATATGGAAGGTACGCCGATGCGAGCGTAATCGCTCTTGACACCCTTCCCTTCCCTGGCCTATCTTGAGTGCCGTCAAGTCTCTAAAACAAAAATTTGTTAACGGCAGTATGTTAAATTTCTTTTTAATAATAATGCAGGTTCGAGGTACCTCGGAGGTTCTGTCATATATGAGTTCCCCTCCAACTCCCCCTAACCCCATAATATTTCCCCTGTTCACCCAGGGTTCCTGAATAAGGGTCACATCGAATTCCCTTTTTGCAGCCGCAAGGGCAGCCGAAGCAGCCTTACTGTGCTGCAAGTTAATTTGGAGGATTCTGATTCTCCCCTTCATCTTTTCCTCCAAGGACTTTAACGATGACCATTCCGAGTCTGTAATAAGCTCGGAAACGGTTCCTCTCGAGGGCCCTGAAGGACACTTCGTCTATAGAGAAGGCCAGGAGTACTCCTTCCTTCTCTACTTTTTTGTTTAGAAGGAGCCACCCTCCCACTCTTAGTTCTGGGTTCTGTTGCCCCAATCGTGTTCGGATAACTCCCTCTTCCTGTGCCTGGCCTGGTATGAATACAAGAACTTTGGGTCTTTTGGGAAGATCTTGGGATTCGACAGCCGTCAAATCCGCGTTCTCCCACAAACGGCCCAGCCGTTCCACTGCACCTACCAGCCAGTTTTTGGTGTGTTCATTAGCGGGGGTAATCCATAAGACGCCTCCGCTAAAGGTAGTTCTGGCGAACTGCAGTGGATTACTGCTCCCCGAAGGAGCTTCATCCATTGCAACCGCAATCCTACTCTGGATCAGGTCAGCTTGAGCCTGATCCAGTATTACCTCAGGATGTCGTCGATCTATGATCGCCATCCTGAGTCTTTGTGCGGCCTCTGTATAAGAGTCAGCAGGTCTGGGAGCCTGTTTCGTCTTTTTGGAGACCTGGGGTGGTGTAGCAGAGTACTCTCGGGGTCTCTTCTTACTTTCTTTATCGGGTCCTTTGTCTGTCCCGATAGCAGGTCTAGAAGTGCCCACTTTCCTCTGCATCCTTTTCCGTGGTCGTTGTTCCCACGTACCTTCTGCCATTTTTCTTTCCTTTGTCTGTTTCCTCTTCTGAGCCCCAGACAAACGTTTTTTGTCCGACAGGTCCATTCTTTCAGCCCCTGTCGTGATTGTATCAGCGGTTCCCTGAGTTCCCGCTGATGCTTCACTGTCGTGTTCTATTGTCTCCACGACAGTGCTTGAGCTGGAGGACTCGTCCGAGTCCGAGATCACTCCAGCCTCTTTTCTTTTATTTTGTTCTTGGTCCATGTTTTATCCCACGAGTAGTTAGGGAAGTTTTGGTCACCTGTGCCAGAGCCCCGCATTAACACAGGAAGGCTAATAAAACCAGAGATTCGCCCATTTCCCGGAGTTCGCATAATAGCGGCTTAGCAACCCCTAAGTCCCGTAGGAGCATCCTCTACTACGCCAAACCTTCGGCTTATGCTGTTCCACCTTAGCTTGAGGGGATTTTTATTGTGGTTACCTTCCACTTGGCCGGGCGGTTAAGGCAAGCCCCCACACCTGGCAAACATTTCCTCAACAACCACCAGTCTACCAGGCACGGTATGATAGCAGTCATTCACCTCTCATGGAAGGGCTTATGTGTCGCACGATTTGGGCTGATACCAGGTCCTGCCTCCCGCGACACATGGGTCCTCGTCATTCATCCTCTCAAAGCAGAGGTCAGCTGCCTCCCCTAAACTGTGCTACCACATGATCCGCGGTGCCTATTCTGTGGAAGCCCACATTATTTAGCAATCTTACCAGCGAGTGTGCGAGGAGCGTCATGCTCTCCGACAAGTCCGGAACTTCATGTCGCACCTCCCCCTCTCACTGGCTCACCCTATCAGCCATTGGGACGCGTCAGATGGGTCGTGGTCAACCCCCCGTGGGTTTGCAATCCGCAGGAGGAGGGAACTAGTCCCAACTACTGCAGACTACAATCCCCGGCTGGAACTTGTGCCGTTGGTTGCTTTTACTTGTGAGGTGACAGTGCCTTATAGGAGGTAAAAAAAATCGAAAGTTCCGAACTGGATAAAAGGACTAATCCTAAGCAACTTTCGTTCTATAGAGTTTTTTAAGTAAGTCAATAATTTTCGAGATATTTGCTATTGAAAATCTTTATTTATTTTATTAAAAAAAAACACGTTTTCTGGCGGTTTTTCGCAAATAACTCAAAAACTAAGTATTTTAACGAAAAAAATGTTCTTAGAAAAATGTGGGATAGAAAAAAAAACGAAAAAAGTTGTGTATTCGTAAAGTCTATAGACCCAGCGAAAGCAAAGTTGTAGCTTATGAAAAATACGTTTTTATTCGTAAAATTCCAAATCGAACATTTCAACGTGAAATAACCAAAATATAAATCACTTTTCGGGAAAAACCCATTAAAATTTTTTAAAGTGTTTAGAGCAAGCTTTATTTTTATTTTTTTTGTAAAAGTTTCTAGCATTAAATCTAATCGAGTTACGCTCAAAATAACACATAATGGTCAAATTACCCCAAATAAAATTAATCGTTACCGCTTTACAAACAATTTACTTTGCTTAGGTATTTTTTATCTAATCGGTAAATTTCACCAGTTTAAAGTGCTTATTTTTGAAATGGATATAGTTATACGGGCTTGAACGAGCCACTAATCACGAGTGTATTCAACTTTGAACAGCCATGTCCACCAATTTTTGTCTAACAAAAACAAAAACAAAATGAAACTAGAATATTTATAAAAGTGAAATCTACATATGTTTACTCTTTGATATTTTTCGTATCACTAATACTTTTTAAGTTAGTTTGAAAAAAGAGCATTCTTCCAAAATGTTTAGAAATGTTTTTTACTAGAAAAACCAATTTTTTTCAAAAATAAGCACTTCGAATCGGTCAAATTTACAGATCGTATGAAGAATACACATACATATAAAGTAAATGGTAAAACGGTATCGATTAATTTTATTTAGGGTTCTAAATAGGGGGAGATTATGACGATTTCTTTTACCAAAAAAAGGGACCAACTTTATTTTGATCGTAACTCGTGTAGTTTTGATGCTAAAAAATTTTATAAAAAATAAAAATAAAGCTTTTTTAACACTTAAAAACAATTTAAAAAGTTTTTCCCGAAAATTGCTTAATTTTTTGGCTATTTCACGTTGAAATATTCGATTTGGAATTTGACGAATAAGAACGTATATTTCATGAGCTACAACTGTTCTTTTACTGGGTTTATAGACTTCATTAATACACAGCATTTTTTTTATAAGATACATTTTAGCTAAGAATATTTGTTCGATAAAATATTTACTTTTTGAGTTATTTGCGAAAAACCGCCTGAAAACGTGGTTTTTCTGTCGAAAAATAAACATTTTCAATCGCAAATAACTCCCAAAGAATTTACTTACATAAAAACTCTATAGAACGAAAGTTGCTTAGAATTGAGGGGGTCAGACGTAACAGGGTTTAAGTGCAGTTTTGATAGTTCTGTAATAATCAGCTTCAAAGTTGTTTGAGTTTTATAAATTCTAGGAGTAGTTAAACTAAAATATGTTTAGTGCAAAATGTACTATAAAATGATAAAAATATAAGGGTATATTATTACCCTCACTACATCCTTCCTTTTTTCAATTATTAAAAAAATGTACTTGATTCGGTACATGGTGTTGATAAATGTTACTGGTAAAACGGTTCAAGTGCAGATGTTAACTAATTATTACTAATAATTTTAGTCCCAGCTGATATCCACAGTGTAACTACAACTGGCACGTTGCATAATACTTAATTAGTCTTCAAAATTGGTCACAATTTTATTTATTTACTTGAAATTAATCCTGTATTAACATGTGTTTACACATTACAGAATACTAAAAATAGTTTGGTGGTAAAATGGTTCAAGCGCACTTATACCCGTTTATTACTATTTGTTTTTACAGAAGACTAAAAATAGTTTTGTGGTAAAACGGTACAAGCGCACGGTTAAACCTGCTTACTACCAAAGCAAACTGCAATTGTTTTCAGTGGAGTAAATGTAATGGCGATAGATAGCGACTGTGGGGCGAAATATGCTTAAATCGTTTTACCACCAAGTTCTAATACCATTTAAGCATGCGAATGTGTATTTAGAGTAAAATTTTAAAAAAGTGCACTTAAACCCTTTTACTTCCAACCCCCTCAATTAGTCAATGCATCCATTTCCACTTATCTTAAATGCCCCATTTTTCACCCCCGAAAAAGAGGTGACTGTTATCCCCCCAAGTAAAAGCAACCAACGAACCGCACAAGTTCAACTTTGAAGTGGAGGGTAAGCAGAACCTAAAACCAGATTTTCATGTAATCCGGAGTTGAATCTGAACTTTACACTCCAAAACGGTCATTTACTGGGCTAGGTTACATTATTTTATTAGGTTCTTTGGATCATTGGGAACAAAAAGGGTCTTATGTAATTTTTCTCTAAAGTTTTCGTTTTCTCTAATCGTTTTCGAGTTAAAAACATATTTAAAATTGAAAAACGAAAAATGACGATTTTCAAGGTTTAAAAACAAAAGTAAAAAATATAATTTTTGTAATTACGAAGTGTCTAAACTCAAGTTTAACCCTTCTTCTATTAGCTCCCTGTAAGAATTTTTGACATATTTAACTCTAAACGATTGTTTTTTAATCGTTAACGAAACTCTTATAAGAGGACGTCGTGCGATCGGATTGCATTAACAACTAAAAAACAATATTTTAAAATGAAATAAGCCCAACTTGCTCACCGGAAACTGATAAAATAAGGTTTCATCTTGAATTTAGGCACTTCATTATTTCATAATTAATTTTTTTAACTTGTGTTTTTGAGACTTGAAAATCGACATTTTCGATTTTTTAAGTTTTAAATTGTTTATAACTCGGAAAAGATAAACTTTAGAGAAAAATTACATAAGACCTTTTTTGTTCCCAATGATCCAAAGAACCTAAACTAATGTCTGCCTAGGCCGAAAAAAATGATTTTTATAATTTTTTTATAAATTTTTTTAAAAATAAATGTAGCAATAACTCCGAAATTACGGTATTTAGGTATAGGGAATATTACATAAAAAACAATCTGTATTTCCTAATAACTTTAAAACGCAAAATATATACAGGTTTGAAATAAGAAAGTTCATTAGATTTTCAGAAAAACGACAACAATGTAATTACGACTATAATATCGGCAACTTTACCCAACAAAATCTATAAAAATCGTCCAAGCCGTTTCCGAGATAATTGAGGGTTTCCATACATAAAACTCACTCTGTATAAAATGACGATTCTCAGCATTTTTATAATTTTTTTAAACAAGGACAGGAATAATTTTATTCCATAAGTGAGTTCCACACCATATATTTATATACAACGTGGTTCATTAAGAATGTTCAATCTCTGAGTTGTAGATTCTAGACCTCAAAATATTAAAATTTAACCCAAATCACTTTAATAAAATGTGGCTCCCTACGGAGTTATAGGGAATTTAATTTAAAAATTTAAAAACTATTTGTACTCAGTACTTTAAAAGTATTTGACCTATAAAAAGAGGAAAACGAAAAGTCCGAGAGACAAAGTTTACTACAATTAAACAATAAAAATAATAAACAATATTTTAAATCTAAGACTTTTCGTTAAAAAACTGCTTTCTGGTTACATCCTGAATCTTAGGCTTTATAAGCACGGAGACGACGAATATATAAGAAAGCAGAAAGGACACGGTCACGTATCCACTTTCTTTTCGTCTAGGAAAAGGACCGAAAGACAGTTTCAAGTACCCAAAAATCTGAGTAAGGATGAAAAGATAAAAAGCCGTTTTTGCTCTTATTTGATTCAGAGTTGGACCACCATCTCCAGATAGCTATATCTGCCTCTCAGGCGTTATCAATGGAGCTATGCAGTCACAACTCTGAACCAAACAACAGCAGGCTGCCTTATTTAAGGGAACTTACCGCGACTGCAATAATTCACGTTTAAGACGCAAATCATCTGGAGATGGTGGTCCAACTCTGAATCAAATAAAAGCAAAAACTGCCTTTTCTCTTTTCATCTTTACTCAGATTTTTGAGTACTTGAAACTGTCTTTCAGTCCTTTTCCTAGACGAAAAGAAAGGGGATACGTGACCGTGTCCTTTCTGCTTTCTTATACAGGGTGTCCCGAAAAGATTGGTCATAGATTATACCACAGATTTTGGGGTCAAAAATAGATTGATTGAACCTCACTTACCTATATACAATAGTGTACACAAAAAAGTTACAGCCCTTTGAATTACAAAATGAAAATCGATTTTTTTTTCATATATCGAAAACTCTCACGAGATTTTTTATTGAAAATGGACATGTGGCATTTTATGGCAGCAACATTAAAAAAAAATTAAAGTGAAATTTGTGCACCCCATAAAAATTTTATGGGGGTTTTGTTCCCTTAAACCCCCCCAAACTCTTCTGTACGTTCCAATTAAATTATTATTGTGGCACCATTAGTTAAACACAATGTTTTTAAAACTTTTTTGCCTCTTAGTACTTTTTCGATAAGCCAATGTTTATCGAGATATTTTGAATATTTGTCGAATCCACCACCTATTTGTACAGTCCGTCTAATTTACTTATCGTTGCAGTCATTATTTACGTTAGAGATCTAAGTTGACATTGTCATTGTTAACTGTCAAATAAATGTTACCAATTTGTGCCAAAATATCACCTTCGTTCTATTACAGTTACAGTGTGTTCCGAACAAATGTGCTTCATAAAAACGCTTTATAATCCATTTATACAAATTAAATAAAAAATCTTATTGTGTATTTCTTTAAGTTAACATTAATAGAAATCTTTAAATATTATTTCCGTACATAATAAAATATGTCTATGGCGATAATACCAGTGTACTCGGCAAAGTGATTCTAAAAAAGAACACACCTACCGCCTAAATATTTCGTGTTGGTATCATGTGACGTCACGGGCTATGACGCGGATGACGTGCAACGGTAAGTAAATTAGACGGAGTATATATGGTTAAGTACGATTATAGAGACCTGTTAATAATCTGAAAATTTATTTATAGTTTAAATTTTTAGGTATATTTTGAAAAAGAAGCTACATCTCGATAAAAGGTGACTTATGAAAAAAAGACTAAGAGGCAAAAGTTTTAAAAACACTGTGTTTAACTAATGGTACCACAATAATAGTTTAATTGGAACGTACACAAACATTTGGGGGATTTAAAGGAACAAAACCCCCATACAATTTTTACGTAAATATATTGAAAAAGAAGCCGCATCTCGATAAAAACTGGCTTATCGAAAAATACTAGGAGGCAAAAAAGTTTTAAAAACGTTGTGTTTAACTAATGGTACCACAATAATGAATTAATTGGAACGTGCACAAACGTTTGGGGGGGGGAGGGGGTTTAAGGGAACAAAATCCCCATAAATTTTTTATGGGGTGGACAAATGTCACTATAATTTTGTTTTAAGATGTTCCTGCCATAAGAATGATACATGTCCATTTTCAATAAAAAATCTCTAATAGTTTTCGATATATTGAAAAAATCTATTCTCATTTTGTAACTTCAAAGGGCTGTAACTTTCTTTATGAGCACATTTGTACTAAGGTAAGTTAGGTTCAGTCGAACTATTTTTGACCCCAGAATGTGTGGTATAATTTATGACCAATCTTTTCGGGACACCCTGTATATTCATCGTCTCCGTGCTTATAAAGCCGGAGATACGGGATGCAACCAGAAAGCAGTTTCTTAACGAAAAGTCTTAGATTTAAAATATTGTTTATTATTTTTATTGTTAAATTGTAGAAAACTTTGTATCTCGGACTTTTCGTTTTTCTCTTTTTACGAGAGATGTCGCTGATTTGCGTCTTAAAGGTGAATCATTGCAGTCGCGATAAGTTCCCTTAAATAAGGCAGCCTGCTGTTGTTTGGTTCAGAGTTGTGACTGCATAGCTCCATTAATAACGCCTGAGAGGCAGAAATAGCTATCTGGAGATGGTGGTCCAACTCTGAATCAAATAAAAGCAAAAATTGCGTTTGCTCTATTTGACCTATCTTTGTCATGGCAGAATTATTGTAGATATTGTATGTTAAATAAACGATTCTGGCTACTACAAGAGGCGTACGACAGGGGAAAGCGAATGGTTGACACTTCCCACATTCTACGCCACTGGCGAAACTGCTATTTCCATAATTTTTAAATTCTCCAATACTTTATATGTAAATAATATACTCTTCATTCGTAACGATATCATCATTAGTTTTCGAGATATTTGAAATTAGATATGAAGTGACACAATGCACTAATTAAAAAAACTGTACCGTTTCATTTTTAACTTCAAGTATCTCGAAGAATAATGACTTTATCGTTATGAATAAAGCGTAAGTTATTTACATAGAAAGTATTGGAGAATCTAAAAATTACACTAAAATAGCAATTTCTTCAGTATCGTAGAATTTGGGAAGGGTCAACCATTCACTTTCCCCTGTAGCACGCCTCTGGTAGTAGCCAGAAGCGTTTATTTAACATAATTTAGTAGGTTGTAAGTACACCCAACTTTCACACTACTGTTTAGTAGTGTGAACGCAACTACACTTTCTGCCAAGTATGATAAGGATATGTCAAATAGTTTTAAAGTTCTGGGTACAACTAGTTTTTAACATTTTAAATAAAACATCCAGTAACTCAGTGAGGAACTACATTTTATTTAAGCGATTGTACTTTAAAACTATTTGACCTATTTTTTTAGGATGTTGGGAACTTCCTGGAACGCCAAATGAATGTGAACATTCAGAATGTATAGCCAATGCAAGGCCTTCAAAAGTATTGAATAACACCAAATTCTGTTGTTGTAACAGAAGCAAATGCAATCTAAATTTCAGGTAAACTCAAAATCTTAACAACGTTTCAAAAATAAATAAAACATTTTCCTTCCAGTGATGCCTATGTGCCTGTAAAAGAACCTCCGCCAGAAGATTTGCCTGTTAGACATTCCATTGATTCTCTGATATATATTACAGTGGGTGCAGTCTTTTCGTTTTTCATTATGTTTTTGATAACGGTGTCTTACTTTTGTTGGAAAATGAATTCGAAAAAATGTGATATTGAAAATTGCCAACAACCTCTACCTCCTCCTGCAGAATACAGCTTGGATAAATTAAAAATGCTAAATATAATAGGTAAGCTATTTATATAGTTATGAGAATCCCTCAATTGACGCCCTTTAAAGTCATTTTAGCATCATAACATATCGTACCACTTATTTTATTTTCTAGATACCTAAGTAGCTTATAGGTGAGTGTACGCGTCTGTGGCGCCGAATCATGTGGGTTCGATTCCTACTAAACACAAGAAACTAAGAAGTAATCCAGGATGATCCCTCTGAAAATGGCAAAAACACCGAGAGCAATTTACATACTACCTTCTTTACGTGCCATCTCCGCGACGGAGGTGGGCAATCATCATGGCTATTGTGACCTTAGATGCTGCTGCTCTGAATAGTTCGGTTGATGTGCATCTGTACCATTCCCTCAAGTTACGCAACCATGAGATTCTTCTTCTTCCTACACTTCTCTTGCCCTGGATTTTCCCCTGTATAATTAATTGAAGTATGTTGTATCTCTCATTACGCATAACATGCCCCAGGTATTGCAGCTTTCGTGTCTTGATGGTTTACAATATTTCCAGTCTTTTGTTGACTCTTCTCATGATTTCGTTGTTTGTTACATGCTCGGTCCATTATATCTTCAGGATTCTTCTATACACTCACAGTTCAAATGCTTCTAACTTTATAGTAGTCGACGCGTTAAGTGTCCATGCTTCTATTTCGTAAAGCAGAGTCGAGAAAATATAACACCTTGCCAGCCTAACTCTCAAGTATAATTTCAGTTTTCTTGCACAAAGTACCTTTCTCATTTTATTGAAGTTTGTTCTTGCTTTCTCTGTTCAAACTTTGATTTCTTTGGAGTATTCGTTTGTGTGATTAATTATTGTGCCAAGATAGTTGTAGTTTTCAACTTGTTCTAATCTAAAGTTTTACCTTTAATTGTCAGGCTTTCATCATTATTTTGGGTTTTTGATATCCTCATAAATTTAGTTTTCTTGATGTTTATTGATAATCCATATTCTTCTCCATACTCAACTATCTTGTTCATTAGCTTTTGGAGGTCTTGAAGGTTGTCCGCTATTATTATAGTATCGTCCTAATATCTAATGTTGTTAATTGGTGTTCTTTATTTTATTTATTATATTTATTATAAACCCTTATTCCTGCTGTTTCTCCCACAAGAGCTCTTTTCATAATTTCTTCAGAGTATGCATTGAATAGTAGTGGTGACAATACACACCACTGTCGCACTCCTCTTTTAATTTCGAACTCTTCTGATATGTGTTCGTTAATGCGTATGTGTGTCTGCTAATATACATACTACCACTCTTCTATAACTCTATGGTTCAGATTAGGTGTTAACCTATAAGTCGCGTATGTCTATGTATACTAATGATACATCATACAGATATATCAAAAAGAGCCGCTACGATCTGAGTTGCATATATGGCACCGACAGATAGATATAACATCTGCTTGCAGATGCCCCCACGACCAAGCTGATGCTCTCTGCTTGTAGATGCCGCCACGGCATCCATGTCATCCTGATCTTTCGTTTGTGGAGCGAGGCTGGCGGCCTGAATTTTAGTTGTTCAGAATGCGCTCTCTGAGGAAACCCTAAGAAGGGTAGAAACTAGCTAAGAGTGCTTTTGGCGCTCTATGAACTAACTAAAGTAAGACGGCCGTTGTTTCGTTCACAACGAAATGATTATTTATTATTTTTATTAGTTCTACTCCTATTCTGAGTATTGGGAACTAATATTTGTTGGAATTTTACCGTGCTGGACAGGCGGGTAGTGAAATGCAACCTGATAGATTTCCCTCGGTCTTCTTAGTTCCGGCAATTCGTTGGCTTGCAAATTTTAGAAGCCACGAATGGTGTAACCTGATTAGTTCTAATAAAGTTTTATTTTCAATATAGTTAATATTGAAAGTAAAACTTTCGTTCGTATTAGCAGATGCCGCCACGGCATCCATGTAATCATGATCTTTCGTTTGTGGACCCGGGCCTTAAGGCCTAAATTTTAGTTGTTCAGAGAGAATCAAATATGCGCTCTCTGAGGAAACTCTAAGAAGAGTAGAAACTACTTAGAGTGTTTTTGGCGCTCTCTGAACTAACTAAAGTAAGACGACTTTTGTTTCGGTTCACAATGAAATGATTATTTATTACAAATATATATCTTTCTCGGTAAATCAGAACTCGATAGCTTGTATCATAACCTTTTTATTCTTCTTCTTCTTCGTCCTCTTTATAAGCAATAATTCTGCTTGTTCATTGGCGGATTGATCTCTTCCATAGAAGGTTGGCAGTCACTTCATCTTTTGCGCGGTCGGTCGATATTTCTTCTACCGATTGGTGATTTATCTCTTGCTATTTTGACCACACGTGTCTCTCCCACTCTGCCTATGTCTGTGTTATTCCATTCTTTTTTCTACTTAGTGCCCATTTGTTTATACACTGTACGCTACATTCTGTTCTAATGTCTTCACTCCTCTTTCGATCTCTCAACGTATTTCCTTTATGTTTTCTTAGTACCTACTGCCATCTCTGCCGTTTCCAGTAGTGTTTATGTTGTGGCTGTATCTGGTCTTGATTCTGATGCATATGCCATTATTGGTCATACACTGGGTTTATAAATTCTTGAATTCATCTTAGTGTTAATGTGTCGGTTTCGCCATAGTGTTATTAAGCCATCCTGCCAGTCTATTTGCTTTCTGTACTTTATTTCTCACTTCTTTGTCCAGCTCTCCGTAGCTTGACAATGTAATTCCAAGGTATTTTATTTCCATTACTTTTTTTATGAAATCTAGGGGGACTTCTCTGTTATACAGAAGATGGACTACACCTTCGAGTCTTACACTGTCAAATGCTTACTTCAAGTCAATGGGCATTTTTAGATCAGAAATATGTGTGGCATAAATTCTTAATCAGATCATCAAGTTGATTAGAATATTTTAAACAAAAATTGATTGTGTGCATATTTCGAATAATTAGCCATTTTTGCTATTTTTTCAACTTTAATTGATAACTTTTTAATTGATAAATTAAATATTTCCGGAGAAAATGAATGTCAGCAATTTAAGGGGTTATCCTAGTGTAAAAGTACGAAATTCATATACTTTTTTTTGGGAATTTCTAAAATAAAAAGTACTGTACCAATTGTTTTGAAAATTTGCATGATCATTTATTATAAAAAAAAAGTATATATGTAAAACATTATTTTCATAAAAATATTGAAAATTAAACGATTTATGCGCCATCTACTGGCGCCGTGAAAATAATAACATAGGTCCATTGCTGCAGTGATTGGAACTAATAGAGATCCTTAAACATAAAATTTCAAAGTGATTATTGAAATATAAGTTATTTCCTGTACCATCAACTAGGATTTTTGAAAAATATTAAAATTTGGAAAAATGAAGTGTTGAATTTTTTTTTAAATTAGCTAAAACATTTTCAGTTTCAAAAACCGCCAAATTGACATTTTTTATCTTATCAAAAACCCCTAGTTGATGGTATAGAAAATAACTTATATTTCAATAATAACTTTGAAATTTTATGTTTCAGGATCTCGTATTAGTCCCAATCACTGCAGCAGTGGAGCTATGTTTTTATTTTCACGGTGCCAGTAGGTGGCGCATAAATCGTTTAATTTTCAATATTGTTGATGAAAATTGTTTTACATGTACTTCTTTTTATAATAAATGCTCATGCAAATTTCCAAAACAATTGGTACAGTACTTTTTATTTTAGAAATTCCCAAAAAAGTATATGAATTTCGTACTTTTACACTAGGATAGCCCCTTAACTCATGGTAAAATCAGTCACTAGATGCTAAACTGCATTTGTTCCACGTTACTAATTTATAATTCGTTTTATATAATTTTAGGTCAAGGACGATATGGATCTGTCTGGCGTGGGATAGTTGAAGACCAGGAAGTAGCCGTAAAGGTGTTTCCAGCACATCATCGAAACTATTGTCTGAACGAACAGGATATGTATAAAATGGCAGGTGAAAATTCTGGTCTTATAAAATGTTACGGCGGAGGAGAATATTCTGTCACGCCAGGATCTATCGAATATGTTTTGCTTTTGTCTTTAGAACAGGAAAGTCTTCAAGAATACCTCAAGGCTCATACTATAGATATTCTAACTTTGGGGAAAATGAGTTTAAGCATAGCCAAAGGTCTTGCTCACTTGCATAGTGATTTAGGTAAATACTGCATAGCGCATAGAGACATCAACAGTAGAAATATTTTGGTGAGATCAGATTTGTCGTGTTGCATTTGTGATTTGGGATTAGCAGTGATTCCCAAAAGAACCGAAAATAAGTCTATAAGCGAGGCAGGTAAGAATAATCACTATAAATAAAAGTTATTTTTATGCATTTGAGAAACGATATAAGGGGTTAAAGTATTACTATTAAAGAAACCATGAAATCCTTTATAAAAGGTATATTTGTTAAAATCATTTCAGGGTTTTTTGTAATAAATGGTATACAGCCAACTACAGGAAATTTTTTCCTCGTGGATTTTTTATTACTGTTAAGTATTCAATTAAAACTTTTATTGTAATTTATTGTAGGTGAATTAGTCCAAAGTGAATAGCAGAAGCTTTCAGCAAAATCTGACATGAAATAAATACATACAGTGATGAGCGCGCTAATTACCGGCAAAATAACGCAAAAGATGGAAAACATATTAAGTGGTGAGATAAAAAAAAATGAAACTAGTAGATTTGGGAAATTTAGCGATAAAAAGCAAAAATTTATATTATATTTATTGTTTCTCACCTTTAGACGTATCAGACGAGTTTGGCGAGTGCCACTGTGACAGTGACAGTTTTAGTTGACTTAATCCTCTAATACGTCTAAAGGTGGGAAACAATAAATATAATGTAAATTTATACGTTTTTATCGCTAAATTTCCTAACTCTACTAGTTTCATTTCTTTTTATCTCACAACTTAATATTTTTTCCATCTTTTGCGTTATTTTGCCGGTTATTAGAGCGCTCATCACTGTATAATGTTTCTACTATACGCTGTGAGCTCGTACGTAGAGGGGATATTTACAAATTCGCGAGCGCCAGTAGTGACAAATCTGTAAACGTTTACCGGAAATTTGACATAAATGTCAAAGTGATTAATTTAAAATTAAAATTAAAAACATTAATTATAAAAAATATTAGTTGGTCAAAGCTGTGGTATATATTTTTACCTTAACCCATTAACGCCCAAGTTTTTTTTTATTTAAAAATCTTTACTTTTAGGTTTAATTTGATGAAAATGTTAATAATTTAATCCAAATTCGGTTCCCTGTCTTTTTTTTTAAATTATATGGTGGGACCATATGGTAACGCTGGGCGCTTAAGGAATTTTTAGGATCGTTGAAACCAAAATTTTTAATTTTTTTTAATATTTATTTGAGAATATTTTCGTCCAGATGTTGTATATCTGTCTCCAGCTCATCGCCTTCTACTGCTTGATGTAACAAATGGTCGAAGCGATCAAAACGAAGATCTGGCAAGTTCTGTCTGTAGACTAGGTCTTCCTGTATATAAGGGACGACTTTCATATCTTGCGAGAAGAACTTGGGCCAATTCTCTCCTAAACGATAGCAAGGATATATTTTTTTATACAGGGTGTTTCATGAATAATTGTCCATATACTAACTGGAGAAACATTAGCACAAAATACGAAGATTTAACCTAAAACTCTTAAATAAAATGTGGTTCCTTACTAAGTTACAGGGTGTTTTATCTAAAAATTTAAAAACTATTTTTGCTCAGCATTTTAAGACTATTCGACCTATCCTTTTCATACTAGGCAGGAAGTATAGGTACTGTACAAACTACTAAATTATGTTAAAGAAATGTTTCTGGCTATTACCAGAGGCGTACAACGGGGGAGAGTGAATGGTTGACCTTTTCCAAATTCTACGTCACTGGCGGAATTGCTATTTTAGTTCAATTATTAGATTCTCCAAAACTTTCTATAAAAATAATATACTCTTCATTCGTAACGATAAAGTCATTAGTTTTCGAGATCTTTGAAGTTAAAAATGAAACGACACGGTTATTTTCATTAATGTATTTTGTCGCTTCATTTTTAATTTCAAATATCTCGAAAACTAATCATTTTATCGTTCCGAATGAAGAGTATATTTATTTACATAAAAAGTACTGGAAAATAAAAAAATTACACTAAAATAACAATTTCGTCAGTGGCGTAGAATTTGAGAAGGGTCAACCAGCCACTATCCCCTGTCGTACGCCTCTGGTAGTAGCTAGAAACTTTTATTTATCTTAATTTAGTCGGGTGTACAGTACCTACACTTTCTGCCAAGTATGATAAGGATACGCCAAATAGTTTAAAGTACTGGGTACAAATAATTTTTGAATTTTAATCAGAATATGAATCATATCATAGATTAATCAAAATAACTGTGCCGTTTCATATTTAACTTCAAAAATCTCGAAAACTAATGACTTTATCGTTACCAATGAAGAGTATATTATTTACGTAGAAAGTATTGGAGAATCTAAAAACGGCACTAAAACAGTAATTAATTCAGTGGCGTAGAATTTGAGAAGGGTCAACCATTCACTAGCCCCTGTCGTATGCCTCTGGTAGTAGCTAGAAACGTTTGTTTATCATAATTTAGTAGGGTGTATAGTAGTCGCACTTTCTGGCAAGTATGAAAAGGATACGTTGAATAGTTTTAAAATGCTGAGCAAAAATAATTTTTAAATTTTTAGATAAAACACCCTGTAACTCAGTAAGGGACCACCTTTTATTTAAGTGTTTTCTTGCGTTGTAAATATTAAATGATAACAATTAAATAATAAATTTAAAAATTACCGGTGAAAGTTGAATTAGTAATCCGCTAGGAGCGCCACCAGCGAAGCTCAGAGCGTATATTCACCTTTTAAAATCTTAGTGATTATCTTTTAATGATTTTAATTTATAATCGTGCAGCAAGATTTTTTATTACGTGTTTAATTCTGCCCAATCAGATTATTTTTAGATTGGGAATAATCTACCATTATTATTATAGCGGGAATAAATTTTAAGTATATTGTTTGTGTTTAATTACAATGAGTTACCTAGTTTTGACAACTATCACATTTAAGAGAATGAACCATAATAACTTTTAGTTCTACATCTAATGTCAAATTGTCACGAGGACAATACAAATCAGCAGTTTTAAGCGCTCAAGTGTAATTCGTTAAGATTATTTCATGAATAAAAGTGTATTTTTATAAATAATTTTAACGAATATTTTATTCTGAATATTTGTTAAATATCTTCGTCTGAATATTTGCTAAACTGTGCTGTTCACTTTGACAAGTTGAAAAACGTTGAAAATGTCACTGAATGTTTATTTACAAAGTAAAAAATAATCAGTATTAAAAAAATAATCTTACGAATATTACTCTACAGTAAGAATACATAAGAAAATAATGATTCAATCTGTTTCTCAAACTTGTTTCCATTCGGCAAAACAAGCTTGTGATATTAAGAGGAAAGGCGCAACATGTCGCCTGTCAAAATTTTCAATGTATTTTTGAAAAGTTTAAACGCAGATTGAAAGATTACGTTATTACCGAGGGCCGAACGTCCCTTAGAATAAATAAGTTTCTTTTGAATGAAATATTTGCAATTAAAGATCACACAAAATTTTCTCCTTTATTTTCACCCCTTTAACTTATTAAAATAAAAATTATAGCAGTTTTCAGGGACTTTCTGCCCTCAGTAACAACGTAATCTTTCATTCTGAGTTTGAATTTTTCAAAAATACTTATTAGTTTTCTCAGGATTCGAAAAAAATGAATACATTTAAAACACATTGAAAATTTTGACAGGCGACATTTTGCGCCTTTCCCCTTAATGTTGATAATTAAATTTAAGAGACAACAAACAATTAACGGAAGAAAGGGTTTTTTTAATTTAGATTTTTTATTCCATATAAGAATAAGTGTAAATTCTAAAATCACTAAAATTACCAAAAAATAGAAGATGAAATTGAATAAAATAGGCAGCCCTTAGGCATTTTACCGATAAAATGACAATATAATCGAAACATGTTACCTGTACAATACATGAATAAGAAAGGTTTCGCGAATTTAAATTTTGCAAAAGATTGAATATTCATACAGAAACAAGTATTTATGCCTGTATAATAATTCATCCTCGATCTATAATTTCATAGAATTGTATCGAGGTTTACAACAAACTAGTCCCAAGAAAAATTGCCGATATGAATGAGTCACAATAAATTAAATTATTAGAAGAATGTTTTTACTAAGCAACAACATTTTTGTTTAATTTATTAATATTTTGTATTTTGATAACGCCGTCCGAGCTGGAAGTCGAAACGTCAATAAAATCATTTTTTCAAGTTAAATTGTGGCTTATTTCCCAATTAGAGTAGTTAATTACATAAATGCCACAAACAAATATGTAGTTTCAGTACAATAACAAGTGAAATGATGAGGAATACGAGTATACAGTGATGATCGCGCTAATAACATATAAACATAATACGTTGCTAAAAAGAAAAGAGATTAAACTAGTGGAGGTGGAAATTATCGTTATAAACGTATAAATTAACATTACATTACATTGTTTTACCCACAAACCATACATACTCATAGACGTTTCACGACCATGTTAATCTTTCGGATCGAATTAACGCCATCTCTTGATTGGAATGGGAACTAAATTGACAAATTTTAGTTACGTGAGAATTTCAAATTATAAATTTTGCGGGATTTTTGATGAAATTTCGCAGGAAATTAAAACAACAGAAAGACAATTCAATGTTTTATTCCATATTTTACTGAAAACTTCAAATATTCCAATTTGTTTTCAAAATGCTAAACACTACTGCTATGTTTCACGTGAAAGCACTGATGTGTATCGAGTTGAATGAAAATTTTTGAAAGAATCTTGTAGGATGATTGTTTAGATAAATATTACCTTATAATCTTTTACAAACTTCCAAAAATATATAGGTCCGAAATGTTGATGACACACTTGTCTATTGGAATAAACTGTTTCAGGATCTATTATATTGTTTTTTTTTTAATGTGGAGAAACACAACACGGGATGATCAATGTAAACTAAAAATTCTACTCATAAAAAAGGAGAGGACTTTAATATACTTGATTAAAATTGTGATTAAATCTAATTAAAAACGTAACACCACTATAATAAAATAATTAAGCCACAAACTGTAAAATAAAAAGTAAATAACAAATTAATTTATTTGTCAACTGTCAGTTGTTAAATATGACAAGAGAATTGATTGACAGCGACATCTCTGGATTGGAATGGTAACTAATTTGCTGTCTTGACCTTGACAATTTACGTGAAACGTCTATGAGTATGTATGGTTTGTGGTTTTACCCACCTTTAGACGTATCAGAGGAGTATGACAACTGCCACTGTGACAGTAGAGTTTTATAAAATACTCCTGTCACAGACGTCTAAAGGTGGGAAACCGTGTAATGTAATGTTAATTATTTATACGTTTATAACGATAATTTCCACCTCCACTAGTTTCATCTTTTTGTTTCGCAATGTATTATGTGTTCCATCGTTTGCGTTATTTTGCCGGTTATTAGCGCGCTCATCACTGTATTTAAAATTAATAAAATAAATCAGTAACTCTACTGAGCTTAGAAGTAAAAACACAACGGGAAAGAACAGATAAGCGACTTCGGTCGCGGATTCTGTTTCCGTCCTTATTATTAAAAACGTGCCTGTTTGGAGCCCAACATATGAAGATCAAAAGAGAGGCAAAGAAAAAAGAAAATGCACACAAAACCAAGACGGGGAAGTTGGTAAAACCTAAGGGTAAAAAGAGACCTCAAAATTCTAAGAGGAAATTTCCCTGGTAAAATATCAACATTAAAAATTGAAGACAGACGTCGGGTAAAAATTTAATTTCGCCAAAATATTCCGTGAGTGAGGCTATTATCGCAAAGCTATGACTAAATATAATAAGGAATTTTGCACTTTGGTATAAGGGAGGAAGCCAGGATGGGTTACTATAGACTGCAAGAAAACCTGAGCAAGCTAATGTTTAGATCAGAATATAGTAACATCAAAAAGGAAAACAAGAAAAATCTTAAGAATTAGCTGAAAGTCATAACAGGTTTTGTTACTGGACACACCTGACTATAATGGGGTAACACGTAAACCATATCTTGCGTTACTGCCAGGCATTAGATCGCAGGATACACATAATTTCTGGAGACTATTAAATACAATTGAGTCCGGGAATCTTTACCCGTGCGTCATCATTTAAAGCATGCGACAAACGCAACAGCAAGTCACTTACTGTCACTTGCTGTTGCGTTTAGTAAATTTCAATTTCCGATTTATCATCGACTTATTTCGTATACTTTAAATGATGACGCACGGGTAAAGATTCCCGGACTCAACTGTATATAGATTAAGCACATATTGCACTTATCCACATATCCATATCTCATAGACGTTTACAAGCTGGTGCAAGGTTTCATAATTCTGGAATTTGTATCATGAATGATGTAGAATTAGAATATCTTATAATCATGAATGATGCAATATCTGGATCTTATTTATATACTTATTACATGTATAGTTTACGGAGGCTGTTGTTTATTTTAGGAACTCTTAGATACATGGCGCCTGAAGTGTTAGAAGGAGCTGTAAATCTTAGAGACTGTGAGAGTGCCCTTAAACAAATTGACGTTTACGCCCTCGGTTTAGTACTTTGGGAGCTAGGAACGCGTTGTACTGATATGCAGAATGCCGAGCCTTATCCATATACTCCTCCATTTGCCAAGGTAATAAAATATTTTTAAAAAGTTGAGCGCACAACCATCATTTTTACTAAACGACATTAAACTTTTTTAGGAGGCTGGAGATAATCCAACTTTAGAACAGATGCAGGCATTGGTTAGCCGAAAAAAAGTTAGACCGCTATGGCCAGTATCTTGGAAAGACACTGCATCTGCAAGATTACTTTGTGAAACAGCTGAAGATTGCTGGGATCAGGTATAAAAAATAAGACACCCATTGATTAGTCCTACCTTTAATTACCACCATTCATTTAGGCAATTAAATATAAATCCCAGAGAACGGCAGTTCTCTCCAGTGGCGCACAACCCCTCTACATGCGACACTACATATACACGAAATTTTCGATTTTCTAAATCCGACTGAATTGAAAATTGGGCAAAATCCTATCTTAAAGTTCAGGAAAAGACTCGCCCATCCATATGTCAACCATCCATTTTGGTCCAAGGGTGTGGATTTTACGGCCCTTCCCTTTAGGTGTGTTACGGAAGTTTTTCGGTCTGTTTTTCGTTCTCGTCCCCAAAAATTTCGAAAATTTAAGTCCGACTTTTGCGGCTTCTAATAGTACTTATTACTGATCGTTACCTTTCCAACGCATGTCTAATTTTGAAAATCGGTTATACCATTCAAAAGTTACGGAGCTCAGAAATATGACTCAGTTTCTATTTAAAAAAGGGAAAATGTTTGTGGGTATGTATGTATGTGAGTGGAAAAGTTACACCAATCTGAATTTTTTTTCTGTGTTTTAAGAGGGGGTCAGAGCCGATTCAGAACCGGTGTAGTTAGTGACTTTTGACCACCCATAAGCCAGCTAGAGGACTGGGTAGGTACAAAACGGCATATTTTTTGGGGGTATATATCTTAGGTTTGAAGAGAGACAGGGAAACCGCAAATACACCAAATTAGAGACAGAAAAACCGCAAATTAGTAGAGTTGAGTTAAGTTTTCAAATGGTACCTAAGCGGTCAGGATCAGACATACACACGGCTCAGTATAGCCGAAAAACTAAAAAACTAAACTTTGAAAATTTTGGTTTTTCGACAATTACTCAAAATTTCAACCTACGAATTGCGCCAATAACTGAGCGTTTGTAGGAGTACTCTAAACGCGTCTAACGGTGTATACCTCGTATCTGGGAAAATTCGAATTTTTAAGTTGTAGTCTTCATAAGTATGATCAACTCTATTTCCCATGGGAAAAATGGTTTTTCAAGCTCAACAATTCCTAATATACCTTCAGTTATCATACTTGACGTTGGATGCATCAGATACTAATTGTCAATACGTTTCAAACTCATGTTTAGTGATCAAAATCGGTTAAGCCGTTTAGAAATTATTGAGCTCTAAAAGTATAATCCCTTTAACCATTATCGTTATGTACTTGTAGTGATTACGGCGCTAAATTTGATTGGGCAATCCGAGTTCATTTGCCGGCCATTCCAATATTTTTTTTAGCATACACAAAAATCTAGCGTACATTCGATGGACACAAAGAATTATATTGAAAAAAAAAAAGGATTAGGATGGCTGGGATATGAACTCGGATTGTCCTATCAGAAGTTTAGTGTCGCAACCACTAGATCATTTCGGTGATAATGCGACAAAGGCGACCATTTATAACGCTTAACGTGTAATCGAGAAACATTATATTTAACTTCGTACATTTAATTTATAAAAAAAAACTTTGAAAAAATCCTGATACAAGAATAAAAAAACCGCTAAACGCCGTTAAAATTAGTGGCGCATACAATATTCTAGCTACAAAAGAGCTGAAATGAAATATTACGTGGCGCGAAAATGTATTTTCATTTTGATGGAAAATAAAATTCTAGTTTTATTTGAAACCTAAAAATCTTTCTTTGAAAGATTTTTCTAAATTTGAAGTAGAACGCGCCACAAAAGAGCTTCAAAGTGCAAACTGTATCAAAGTTACTCTTTTGTGGCACGTTTTACTTCAAATTTAGCAAATATTATGGAAAAATCTTTCAAAATAAAACTAGAATTTTATCTTCCATCAAAATGAAAATGCATTTTCGTGCCACATAATATTCATATCAGCTCTTTTGTAGCTGGTATATTGTATGCGCCACTTATTTTTACGATGTGTAGCGGTTTTTTATTGTAGGTATAATATTACGAAATTTTCCTTTAAAATTTGCTTAACAGTTAAGTATCGAGAAAATTAGTGTTTCAGAAAATAACTGTTTCCATTCCTGTCTCGTGTTTGCTGTTTTTCAGCTACGTTTTGCCTACTATCTTGTTTATGTCATCGTCCAACTCGTTATGGGCCTTTTTTCATCCCAAAATCTCCACTATGATTTTCCATTCAATATTTCTTCTGTATTCTTGCAACGTGTCCTGCTTAGTCCAATTTTAACTCTGATTCTTTCTATTACATCAGTTACTTTTGTTCTCTCTGAGTTGTTGTGCGCAGTATTTTATTACTGACAATACACATTGATAGAGACAATGTTCTTATCAAATGTTGTGACATTTTCTTATTTGTTATGATATATTTCATTTTAAAGACTGCTCTTCCCAATCTTATTCTCCTGTCTACTTCGATATGTTTATTTTCTTTTCCTATTATTTCTTTTGCTAAATAAATATATTCGGTCACATTTTCCCATTTCTTGTTATTTATTATGATTTCTTATCATTTGGGATTATCACTTGTTCATATTCACATTTAGGCCCATCCCTTTTGATTTTTCTTCTAGCTCTATTGTTCTCAGATCTTCTCCACTTTTTGCAAATAAGATTGTATCATCTGCATATCTTAGATTGTTTATCCTTATATCCATTTATAGTTATCCCGTACTCCTCCTAGTTCAGCTTTTTGTAAATCTTTTCCATTGTTAAGTTGAACAACTGTGGTGACGTACTCGTAGTGTCTCCATAATTGTCCAATACCTCTTCTTATTGGGAATGGTTTGGTCTTCCCGTGAATGTGTACTTGAGAAGTTGCTTGGTTGTAGATATTGTTGATGACAGTTTTATATCTGTAGTCTATCCGTGTAGCCTTAAGTAGTCTTTTTATTTTCTATAAGGATTTTGGCTGTTAGAAAGTGCTGTATCCCCTTCTAAATATGGCCTGCTGTAAAGGTTGGTAGAATTAGAGTTTATTGTTTAACGAGAGCCACTTATACCATCTAATGGTGTGTTGCAGTCAGTATACCATTACGTGCTTGTGATAATTTTTATAATTTATAGATTTGTGATAATAGGCTTATTGGTCTGCAGTTGTTTAGTAATGTGTAGTTTCCTTTTTTTATATTTTATATTATTTTTTTTATTTCATGAGTTCGATATTGTTCTCTTGTTATACTTGTATACATCTAATCAAATTAACCAAATGTAAAATCGTCTCTTCTGTGACTGACCCCTGTGTTGGTCTATCGCAACATTTCTGTACATTTATACGTAGTTTCTTCAGGAGCAGAGTAGACTGTGGGTTACAGTAACACAAATACTTAACGCACCTAGAATGCTCATGTAACCTGGGTACGTTGATTAATCTTCTCTCGATAGTTAATTTTTGCCTCTTGAAAGGTTGAGTTGCCGTGATAAATAGCGTATGCTACCCATGATGACGCTATGTTTAAGTTTATCCAATCGGAAAAGTTGACTCACGCAATGGGTGTTTAAACACTCCAAACAAGGCACAGCCCAACTAGAAGCATATGTAGCTGATCATTCTGTATTCCGTATTGCCATTTTAGATCCTTCTGACAGATCAAAACAGTGTACAACCAATAACAGTAAATGAAATTAATAATATCAAAAGAAACAACAGAAAGACAGTAGGACCTAGATGTATTACTAGCAGAGTAATACTTTTTTGTACTTGCAGCAGAATAATTATTCAATAAGGGCCTGATAGAAGGAGAACACATTCCAGAGGATTAGAAGACAGATTAGTTCAACTGTTTAAAAAAGAAAATTCAAATCATTGCGAGGGTTTAAAAATCGTGGCATAAGTGTAACAAGCTCATTGGGAAGTTGCATCGTCTAATACAAATAGCCCATTGGATGTATTATTGCCATTGTGCCACATTATTTGGTCATAAAAGATTATTTTCAATTTTTTTTTAGAAAAATTCAGAAGCTTGGAGGAGTAAGGGCGAACTGCAAAAACCATGTTTCGGGAAAACCGAGTTAAAGTTTACAAACATGTTAGAATAGTAAGGGCGAACAAGTGATGCTACTAGATTATGCGGTTTATCGTCGCATTTCTACTATAGCGTGCGGTCTATCTAGGGATACGGTGTATAATCTGTATTATTACAATGCCGACAAAAAATCTTTACAAAGTGAATAAAACGTGTAAATCTTCGGAATTATTATTTTAATTTTACGGCTTGTTCCCAACTAAAATAATACGTTGATATAATAAAGTATTAACTTGTAAATTTACTATAATAATCCTTCTTATTTATGCCTTATATTCACTTTGTAAAGATGGTTTTTGTTGGTGTCACGTTCTATCGGTACATCGGCTCATTACTACAATCTTTTCTCAGAAGCGTTGAACAGCATAATGAAAGGCGTCTCTGTAAGCGGAAAGTTTATCGCCAAGTACTAATATAAATTACAATATACTATAAACTTTATGCAAATTTAGTTTCTCTACTATTATTCAAATTACACCCTAATATTTTTCTACGGTATGGAAATCCTTCAGGTAGATCTTAAAAACTTAGGGATACAACAGAGAATTTTGCAACATTTTTATGAAACAAAAAAAGGGGTTTAATACTTTTTATTCCATAAAAATAAATATCCCTATTTATTATCCAATTCAATTGAAATTCAATTTGATTTTCATCGTCTACAGTTTCTTCGTCTTCTGTATCTCACCAATTAAAGTTACTAAGCTACAGAAACACCGGCGCGTTAACAGAGGAGAGGGGGCGAACCTTGAACGAAAACGCAACGAAAGCCTGTGGGTTCGCCCTTACTCTTCTAGACGATTACGCAGTGCAGTTTCTGACATGAATGGATTGGTATATTATTTTTTACGAAATTTTAGGAGTATGAAGGGCGAAACATGCTGTTATATTATACAGACGCATTCTTTAAAAGTATGTGAGGAAGATGAGACTGTTTTTGAAATGACCATTTTTCGGGTTCGCCCTTACTCCTCCAAGCTCCTGAATTGTCGGACTGGAAGTAGAAACGTCAAAATATTTATTTTATTTTGATTATTTTATTTTCAAAAAATATACTAGTAAATGTTACATTTCACAACAACATTTTTTCTTAAAAGCAATATAAAAAATAATTTCTGAAGAATAATAATTTGTGCTTCTTCTCCTTCTTAACGTGGCCTATCAAGTCCCTTGACGTTGGCGATTAACATGGCGAAACTGTCTCTGTCTTGAGCTATTCTATAGTGAATAATTTGTGCACAAGTGTTTATTAGTCTGTAGTAGGGTTTTGACATATTATTAAAAAAGGGGGGATTGCACTTAAAAAGATTGAAAAATGATTTTATAAGCTTTTGATTTTAATTTTTATTTTATTTACTTTCAGGATGCTGAAGCTCGCCTGACCGCTTTATGTATAGCTGAACGTCTTGTAGAGGTTCCAACTTTAAAAGGACGAAGTCTTCATCCCTACCATCCCCCTGCTAGTCCTACTCCACTTATTAATAACAATCATTTACATGACCACCAGTTTGATGCATCTATTAACACAATTGAAACCCTTCTTTCGCCATCCGAGGAGAATTGTAAAAATTCAAATCAGCTTGCTGTATGCGTAACTCCATTACAGCCATACCAGGGAAGAAATCCATGCTTGGAGAGAAATTTATTATTAGGTTAGTTCCATCATGTTTGCTAAATATTTTTGTACAGTCACTGAAGGTTTTTACCTCCGACTTCGTTGAACCTCAATAGATTTTCATGAAAATTGGTGAGCAGTAATAGGATACCTCAAGAAACCAAAGTAACATAAGGCCAATTTGAGCTTTTACCCTGGGGGTGGATACCAACCCTGCTCGGGAGTGTAAATTATTTTATTAAAAATAACCCCATAAATCGACATAGGGACAAATTCTTGTCAATATTTGTTATATCAAGTTATTAAAATAAATCAATAGGTACTTTTTGAGTTGTTAAAGATACTAGATTTTAATTTTTCGTGAAAAAAATGCATGTTTTAAACCGGATTTTCACAAATAAATCAAAAACTTTTTTTTACAAAAAAGTTATCAGTACCTGAATTGAATCTAATAAAAAATCATATAAATTCCTCATTTGAAAAACCTGTTAATATCAATTCAGAGTGAGTTATAGGTATTGAATGTATATTTTTTTTCGGCGAGTCTTCAAATCTCAAGTATTCAAGTTAAATAACGGGAAAACTATGCATTTTATAAAATATACTTACTCCACACTTGTTAAAGTACTTAGGAATATCTATCAGATGAGCTCTAGAAGAAGTTGTTAACATCAAAATTATGCAAGTTGGGATGAAAATAAGAGGACCCTTTCGATCTTTTTTTAGAAAAACGGGATAAAAAACATACGCTATTTCCACGAGAATTAGAATTTATAGTAATCCCTATAAGACTTTCTTTACTCTAGCATAAGCAATTACCTCGAGCATTTTGACTGGTTCAGAATGCATATTTTTGAAAAAAATATATGATTTAAAAAGAAATTAGAATTTCTCAAATTTTTTTAAATCTTTTCTTTTGAAAATAACTCCAAAAATACTGTATGTACGTAAACATGGTAGAGAACGAAATTTTAGTTTTTTTGTTAGCTTGTTTTACTTTGTTTATTTTTTTAAGATAAAAAATTACCGACATAGAAACGTTTAAATCCTAAACTTTACTGCGAGAACCACGTAATCGGGCACCTAAATCGGGAAAAAATTTTGGAGCATAAATCGTCAGTATACTGCGAAAACCAGATAAATGACAAAATTTAAAATATTGAGTTATACCAAAATTCTCAGCTTGTTACGCTCTACATACAGGTAAAACAATATATCGCTACTTACTTCAATAAATTTAAAGTTCGGTTGCAGGTAAAACTAAGTAAGCGCACATACAGTAGGAAAAATGAAAGAATACCCATGAACGAACATATAAAACACGTTGTATTTTCCTGTCACCGTGTCACACAAAAAATTTGCCAGCGCAAGTACATGTAATAATTATTGTTATATGTACTTGCACTGGACAATTTTCTTTGTGACACGGTGACAGGAAAATACAGCGTGTTTTATATGTTCGTTCATGGGTATTCTTTCATTTTTCCGACTGTATATTATTTTACCGGACAACAATATATTACCATATTCAGTAAAAAGGTGATAAGTGTCTTTAATACATATTACATGTATATTTTATTAAAATTTCTCATTTATATCTACGTTTCTTTGAATGGTTAAGAGATACAGGCATGTGAGAAGTTTTTTTGTAAGACAGGGTACTAATTATTTATTAGTTTTTTCAGGATTCGAAAAAAAATTCATTTAAACTTAACCCGAAATTTTGCGCACAAGTTCGTAATTTTGAAAATTCAGAGACTTTAGCCAGACGTCGCAACCCTGTTATACTAATTGTAAGCGATCAGTGTACGCGACTCGGCTACTTTCTAGCCTTTCAGCCTGACTGGGGCCGAGGTAGAGTGCTTTGCAAAAGAAGTAGGTTATTTCCTGCGTGTCAAATAATTTATCGTTGCCATATTTATGGTGTCGTGTCGAACTTTTAACTGGTCCGCTATTTCAAATGTAGGTTCGAGGCACTGTAAGAACTCGCTATGTTCCTTTTAAATCTGAATGGACCTGTATATATCAGCGACGTTAATACAAAATGTAATAAAAATTGTTAATATATGTTGTTATGCAGATACGGACATAAGAGGCAAGCATAGCATATACTGCCAAATAAAAGAAGCAATGAAAACCGAAAAATTGTGAAGCCTCATATTGAGTCTTTTACAAGCATGGGGCCACATTATATTCGCCAAATTTCGAAGCGTAGAAGATGACTGTCAGCAAAAGAAACCGGAAGCTGTTAGCGAAATAACATACCGAAGAATATTTTCTAACGCCTATAATTTAAGCTATTTTGTCCTTAAAAAAGATCAATGTTAAGTTTGTAGTAAATATGATAGGGCTAATCCAACTGAAAAATTGGATTTAGAAAACAGTTACAGAGAACATCAGAAAAGAAAAGTAGTATGGAATCTCGAAAAAAAAAAAAAAAAGAAATGATAAGAAAAGCTCTAATCAACAACGGAATTTTGTTTCAATCATTTTCGATCTACAGGCTGTTTTACAGATTCCAGATTGATTGGACAGTATTATATTATTCCCGAAAATTATGGGTCTACAATTTGTGTATATGTTAAGCCTCATTACCAAATAGCTACATTACCGTTTTGCCTGGTCAGAAATTAACGGTAGACGAGGAAGTTCTGAAATAGAAAGCATTATACTCCACTACTTATCAAAATGTGTCCCAGAATATGTAAGTGAAATAAGTGTAATTCTTATACCTGCGGAGGACAGTATCGTAATCAGCATTTTGCAGCCTAACTATTATGAGCTGTTTAAAAAATATATATTCTTTAAAAAATGTTATTGAACGTAAATTTTTAGAGTCGGAACATTCCTGTATGGAAGTTGACTCTATAATTAGTAGTATCTAAACCGCTAGTAATCAGGTCTATCTATCTATGGCATGCCAGATTACTTTTCTGTTTTTTCAAAATGCAAGGGAAACTAAAAATGTCAAGGTCAACTATAAAATGGTATGTATAGAACCATACATTTAAAACCGAACAAAAGACCAAAACGGCGAAAAAATGTGGTTAAAGATAAACAGATGAGATTCGTGAAAGGAGACACAAACAGAATCTATTTTAATTACATGTTAACACGCTTCATTTCCTTATTGATACTGCACGGCAGTCAACAAGAAAAAAGCAAGCTGAGTTATCAAGATAACATAAGCAACTTTATGATAGAACTTCGCCAACTAGCACAGCAAAAAACAGAGATTTGTTACCTCTATTTGATATTATACGGAGTAGAGGTCTGGACACTTTCCGCAGCTTCTTTGAGAAAACTCGAGGCATTCGAGATGTGGTCTTACAGATGGATGTTAAGAATTTTGTGGGTGGATCGTGTGACTAATGTTGAGGTCCTTCGTAGATTAGGCAAGGAATGCGAGATTAACACCACCAAAGAGCCATTATTAGAATATCTTGACCATGTTATGAGGAATGAATACAGATACAGGTATGGCTTATATTTGGAAAGAGTAGACCAGGGAGAAGAAGAATATCTTGGCTTCAAGGCCTAAGAAAGTGGTTTAATACATCGACAACCGACAACAGAATAGCAGCAAGCAGCAAAGTTTGGATAGCCATGCTGATCACCAATATCCGGAACGAGAAGATTTGATAAGGGGGGTGATACTGAAGGAATATAACAGGTGGTATCCTAATTTACGATGCCAATGGCATCTTGTCAGAGCTTGTTTTCAGTGACGAATCGGACGAGGAATCCGCATAGTAATAATATTGTCATAACACGTTCGAAATAAATCTGTTTTTTCTATAACACTATCATTTATATAAATAATATCTATATAACTACAAATAGCTGTTAATAAAATGTTGAAACGAAAAAAGGCATGGACTACCCCAGCTAATTGGAATAATATTCGTAAATATTACTCCAATCAACCAAGATAGCTATCGTTTACATCCTTGCTTATCTCAGTCCCTCAGGTGTGTGTTCGTCTTGTCCTAATCTTAGAAATGAACTATGAAAGTTTGGAATGAAAGCAAACAAAACAGTATTTTTAACTAATCATGTTTATTGTTCAATAAAGATATAATAAAAATATGACTTATTATGTGCATTAACAAATATATTCAAATTCTTGCCAAAAACTAACAATTTGTAGATTATACTTATGGCTTTGTGGTGTTTGGTTCCATGGTAACTTCTTGATGTCAAATGGTACTGCTGTAGACTTCTTGTAGACCTGGGCAGATGTTAGGCCCTAGGCCCCTGCAGCTGGAGGTGGTAGTCGTCGCAGTCTAGATTTCATGGTCCCATTTTTGTCAGCCTTAGTATCATCGCCGGCGATAGGCTTTTTTTGAAGCTCCCAGAGGGAGGACTTTGATTTTTATCCCAAAGACTAGAAGAATAATGCGTATAAGTGACAATCAAGAAGCTAATAACCAAATTGTGCCAAGTCTACCATTCTTTTAAGAAATAATCAAAAAGAGTAGCAGATGACAAGAATAAATTAAATGGAATTAAGATTGAATATTACTAGTTAAAGTTTGATTACTAAACGTGCATATATGTAAACTAAAAAGATATATTTAAAACTAAAATATCAGAAACCATGCTTTTAGATGGGAGGTTAGGTTAGATATAAAATTTTTTAGAAAAAGCCGTTATATGTAGAAATGTAATTACAAGAAAAAATAATTAGAATACACAACTCACCCCAAGAGAATATTAAATCTGGAAAGAGATAGCTATTATCAGTTCTTGGCTTTTATTAGTTTGCCACCACTATTTTGAGAATTAAAATGACAGCGTGAACTGTAAGAAGTTGGGCATATTCCGTATTAAAACAGATAGTCACAGAGTAAGAATATACGGGGTACGTTCAGTATGATGATTTAGATTTTAGATGAAAAGAGATATATTAAATAGAAGATAATAAAAGGGGATAACAAAAAAGGGGGCGCCAACGAGTTTTTAAAGAAGAAAACTGGTAAAACAAGTAGAAGAAAATTATTGTTAATGAAATATTAAAGAAAATAAAGTAGAATAATTATTTAAAAACAAAATACCGAAGATGTGACGTTTGTAACGTTACAATGTTCAGGGAAAACCAATTATCGACTAATATGTTAAAACATTGCTATTACCTAGTTAAAGCCTCATATCCCGATCACTGAACTACAAAATATTATATTTGGTTTATTATATTTGTTTTAAATGTGTGTTATTTTAAGGGTAACTGATTTATTTAGATTTACAGGTAAAACCAGGTAAGTGATCGCACCTCCATCTTAAATTTAGGTTTAATCAGCTAGGTATCTTAACTTTTTCAAACTAATGATAGAATATCATTTCTGATATATGCATCTTCCATTAGCATAGCGAATATCAAACACAAGTTGTCCGCTTAATTCAAAATAAAACATTAAACTTTAAAAACGTTTTTTCTCGATTTCGGCATTTCGACATTTACCCGGTTTTCGCAGTACCCCGACGAAATTTTGATGCTATCAACTTCTTCAGGAACCCATTTGATAGGTATTTCTGAATATTTTGACACGTGTTTAGTAAATACAATTATTGTACATTATTAGTGTTGCGCAGAATGGGAAGAGACAGAGAACTTTTGATCACCATTAAAAGGAGAAAGACAACATATTTGAGGCACGTACTTACAAATGATAAGTACGAGTGGTTGCAGCTGATTATGAAGGATACAATCGAAGGAAAAAGGGGTCCTGGTAGACGATAAGTATCCTGGTTGAAAAACATTAGCGACTGGGCCAGGATAAGAACGTTATAAGAGAAGCAGAAGATGAGACGAATTTGTCGCGAAGAGAAATGCACTTCTATGTAGTCAGTCGACCCCGCTTTATAAAAGTACGTAGCATATTTTAAAGTATGGATGTGGTTACGGCTGTTCGAAATTATAGAACTCTCTATTATTTATATATTTCATCTCATTATTTATATGAACACTACAAACACTAATACTGTTGATTTCAACAAAATCGCGTAAAAGATATTAAAAAAAAATTGCTTGCGAAATTTGCCAAAGGACCGGATAAAGTAAGCAAAAGGGCCGGATTCGGCCCGCGAGCCGAACCACTCACCAATTTTCATGAAAACCGATGGGGGTCCACCAAAATCGGAGGTAATAGCTGATTTTTATCTTCATACGCCGCTCTATTTTAGTAACACTTTAATTTGTTTTAGGTTCAAGCGACAGTTTACTCATTGATAAATCATCAAAACATTGTAGCGGTTCAGAATCTCAAAATTTAATACCAAATGATTTTCTTAATTTCCAAATCAATCATAGAGCTACACCCATTCCGTATTTGCAAAATGCAGTTTACGGTATGCCTAAACAGCAAAATGAGTCTTACAAAGTTCCCTCGAAATCCATATTTAAATGGAACGGTTTTAAGAATTTTTTAAACAGTAAAAGAAATTCTGGACAAGCAGGATTGTGTAAAGATACACAGGTACGTTGACATTCATTTTCTCTACATTTCATATACCATTTAATTTAATTTTTAATAGTACAGGGATATTTGCACTATTTATATCGTTAAATAATTTTTTTATTAAATTTGGGAATGGTTCTATTATTTTAAGAAATAATGTCAATAATATTTAAACAGTTTTACAGTTTAAAATTTTACATTTCACGAGGATTTAAGTTATTTTAAATAAAAAAGAGAAGATTCGAGAATTTTGAAACTGTAGTAGCAAAGATAAACAAAACATAATATGAAAGCTACGAGCCCTAACACTTATAATTGGAACAAGCAGTTAATTTACAAATAAAATGCTAATTTACCGAAATTGTTTTATTTAAATTTTTCTAAATTTCACATATGAAATTAACAACATTTTTATGATGCATGGAATTATTTTTACTGTTTAATTGTATATTTTATGTTGATTACTATTTGATTAATTGTTTGATAATCGAAAACTACTGACAACTAAATATTGGAACATTTATTGCTTTTCCTCAGAGTTCGTACAGCCTGACGCAAAGAAGGCTTTGAAATCGAATATACCGGTACCGAGGTAAAGTTTATACCAAACCCTTCTTCAGGGTGTCATTAATTTTGACGTCATATAGGATTTTAAGAATGTCGCATATCATTGCATGACATTTTACTTAAATAGGGCTTTTCATCGACTGTCATTTGTTTCGAGCTTCTGTCATGTGTCACATAATATTAATATAGCTACGTCATACATCTTTGGTTTGTATCATTGGCAATACTAATAACTTATGACGTAGATATATTAATATTAGATGACACATGACAGAAGCTCGAAACAAATGACTGTGAATGAAAAGCCCTATATGGGAATTGCCTGACCATTTATAATAATATTTAAATGCAAGCCAATAAAAAGAGAAAGAAGATGATATTTATATAAAGACTCTTGGGAATACACGGAACCTACATATGGTTGGTCATTTACGGGTTAATGTGGCTGGCATTTCTACCAAATTTTAATTTTATCTGCCAAATTTCGCTAAATAATACAACTGATGTTTTGAATCTCACTGTCAAAAATTTCTTGCCAGAGAATATACAGACATTCCTATATTACAGAAAATAATTATTAGTTAAATATATCCGTTGTTATTTCAATGTTCATAGTATGCTTTCTGTATTTTTAAAATTTACACAATATTTTTGAAATTGAATAAAGTAATTTTATTATTTTTTATAGGTTTTAATAAAATTAAAAAAGTTTACATGTTGTATAACAAACTCCTTTTTTTTTGCGTAAATGAACTCTTCCAACTGTCCACTCTTCTGTGAACCACGAAGCAATATTTCGTGGTTATAGAAGCTTCACTTCAATAAAGTTGATGTTCGATATCATTTGAGAAAAATTTTAATTTTTTTTCCTATTAGAAGCGTGTCATTGTACATCTAATCAAAATTATTTATTCCAAACAACTTTTCATAATAAACATTTTCTATATTGAGAAAAATCAAAACTTTACTCTTTAACGAAATTCATATTTTTTGACATACTTGTACAAAATGAATACAATTGATATTTGATGGTTGCATCTTAAGTCTTATAATATACAGAGCTTTTTATTAAGAATATCTTTTTTCGTAAAATTAATAATAAAAGAGTTATCATATGTGTAATAAATAAAACCGATGTTGGGTTTCCATAATTTGAGAAAAATTTGCAATTTTCTTTTCAACTAGAAGCGTGTACATAATTGTATATTTGCTCACAGTTTTTAATCCCAAACAAATTTTCATTATAAGAATTTTCGATATTGAGAAAAATAAAGGTACTTTACTCTTGAGCGAATAATGAAAAAAAATGCTTATTGTCGTAAAATTCATAATAAAAAAGTTTCCCATATATTTCCAACTTAAGTAGACACGTATACCGCGAGACTTAAGTGTGGTAATCCTTTGAATAGTTGCTGAATGAGTGCTCTTTACTAAATAGTGCTTACGGAATTAAATGGTTAAATGGACTATAGACCCCTTAGTATATAATATACAATTAACTATTAAATATTGTACTATTCTAGGTAAAATTAAACAGCAAAGTAATAAATGGATTCGGTCAAAATGGAGTAACTACATCTTTATTACACACAGAAAATGAAACCGTTAGACCATCAACTTTAGCAATTAAACCAGTTGACAACTCCAATTCTTGCGGTGTATCTCAGCTTTTAAAACGAGAAAATAACCTTTCTAGACAACGATCTTTAGATCATTTCAATGAGGTAAGTATATTTTTATAGACACCAGTATATTTTTTTAAGTTCAACGGAACAATCCTTAATTTTCTTTTACAACTATCCTCTCTTCTATCTAGCCATATTATATGTATTATTAGCATTACCACAGAATAACTAACTATACAGAAGCGAATCTGACTGTCGTTTCCATTTATTTTGTTGGGACCGAAATATTTGACCTTGTGCACCAGTTACAGAATAGAACTTGATGTTCTAAAGAATAGACCATTCCAAATGATGTAATATTTTTGACAAATAGTTATTAAGTAAATATGAAATATAAAATTTAACTAGAAAAACAAATAAAACATAAAATAAAACATATAAATATAAAATTTAACTATAAACAACTGTCACTGTCAGTCGCAAAAGTGAGGTTGCACCAGTTACGTGACGCATGAGCATGAAATTTATGTTACCGTTTTGGGCCTGAGTTTCGCTTCTGTATGGTTAGTTATTCTGTGACATTAGTAACGAATAATGTTCCATTTTGAGTTGTTTAACCGAGATGCTAAGTTTTTTTTATTTATTCGCAATAATGAAACGTTGAATGAAGGCCTGGTTTGTGTGACCAGATCGGCCCGAAATATTGCGGCGATATAGTAAGAAAAAGTACGTTACCGTTTCCATTAAAACCGTTATATGCTTTTTTTCATGAGGATCTTTCAGTGCGTCACAGTTTTTCGATTTCTTTTTAACGCATTAAATGTATGTGACAGAAAAAAACGCACGTCGGTGATTACATTTCGTCGGTGACATTTATAACATTTATTCTAGTTGTCAATAGATGGCGCTATAATCGAAAATAAAATAATTTGCGAATTATATAATATATCTACGAATATAATCTGAACAATTTAAAAGACTATACAAATCAAAGAAAATACCATTTTATAAATGCAATAAACACAATTGATTTGTTTTTATGCCAAATTGTAAATAAAATTTGACAACTGTCAGATTTAACTAAAATGTCATGTCACTAAAATGTATATTATCACGGACTTACCTTTTTTTCTATCATTTGTGACGCACTGAAAAATGCTCATGAAAAGAAGCATATGTGAAATAAATCAGATCGGTTTGTATAAAAGATCGGAACGAAATTTTGGAAAGGTGTACGATTGTTCGTGAACAATAGGGCTTTTCATTCACAGTCATTTGTTTCGAGCTTCTGTCATATGTTGTATAATCTGTGTATAATATAAATATACACGGATTATACGACATATTACAGAAGCTCGAAACAAATGACAATCGATGAAAAGCCCTATAGTTCGTTTCAATCAAACGTGTTTTTATTTTAACGATTAAAGAACGGCACATATTTACAGAAAATTTGTATTTCTTTAAATAAAATTTGTAATTTTTTGTTAGTATAGACTACTTTAAATGTCTTAAAGATGTCCATTGCTAAGGAATATCATAAATTGAAGTTCTCTGCACTAGAGGATGAAATATTGATAGAAAATCCCCCGTTGTATCCAAAGAAACTAAAAAGTTACAAAGATATAAAATTGAAAGATAATATTTAGGCAAACATTGTGAAGGAAATGGAAGGAAATTATTTAATCAACAACTCAAAATATTCCCGATGCGATGCCATGTCAAATATTTAAAACTGTCACTGATGCTCACTGACAATATGCTGAAAATATTCTATTCGACTGAGTGCGTTGTAAGACAAAGATATATTTGGAAAATATTACCACGGACATTGTGTTCATTTTTTTCGAATCCTGAAAAACCAATAAATAGCTATAAAGACTAAATTATTACCGAGGGTCGAAAGTCCCTTAGAATAAATAAAAAGTTTATTTTGAATGAGATATTTGAAATTAAAAATCACACTAAATTTTCTTAGTTTTTCACCCCTGTAACTTATTAAAATAAACATTATAGAAGTTCTCAGCTAATCTTTCATTCTGCGTTTAAATTTTTCAAAAATACTTATTAGTTTTCTCAGGATTCGAAAAAAATGAATCCCCATTTGAATAGCATTGCAGCCGAAAATACGTACCCATCCTCTTAAAATAAACGTGTTTTATTCACCCGTTAAGTATTTTGTATGATCATCTTTCTTACACATTGTGATCACCTCTACAAAGATTAATGTTTATCGATCTTAATCGCATTTATCCTGAAACATTCGTCGATTTAATCTTTGTTGCTGTTTGTTATATATATACCCTATTCCACGAACATACGCCTGTTTTGGATTACTTCGACAACAAATATTTTACTGTGCAAAATAAGAAGAACGAAAGTAAATTGCAAATTACATTGTTGTTTATTGGAATAATTATTAGCGCCATTTACTTTCTTACTTCTTATATTGCACAGTAAAACATTCGTTGTCGAAGTAATCCAAAACAGGCGTATGTTCGTGGAATGGCCCATATTAAATAATTTTGGAAAATTCTAATTTTTACAAAAAGGTACAAAATAAGTAAAGTAATAGAAACAGGAGTTAAGGTGTAAAGACGATTTTTCTAATGGTAGTTTTAAAAAAGCGGATATGTGCCAATTAAATCGATGCTAAACTATGGTTTTTAAAGAACAGTTTGAACGAATTTATCCTCTCTCTGAATAGAAATTAAATAATAATCTTAATTACACAAGACAATTAAAATAATCCTTATCGCAGGTATTTTCTTCAACCGGTGATTTGTCAAGACTGAAAGACCCTTCCCAAAGGGTCAAAACTCCTGGTGATGTACCACCTTCAGTGCGTCGTACTAGAGGTAAAGCCGCAACTGAATCTGCAAGATTTTCTTTATATGATGACAGAATGATGGGGCATACCCACTGGGGCAGCGCTCCTGATCTGGACTCACAGAGGCAACAAACAAATACAGCACAAATAAGTGAAGCACAGGATAAAGATAGTGTAAGTAGTTTTTAAAAAACAAATTTTGTAATATAGGTAGATATATCAAAATAACTTGTTAATTTTAATGTGCTAAGGTTGTGAATACAATTTAAGCGTTGTTTTAAGTGATCTTTTACTTTATAGAATTAATTCTATATATTTGTTTTTGCCCTATTTTTAAGGTACACGTATAACTAAAAAAAGATTTCATGCGAAAAATAATTATATTTAAAAAACCGAGAAGTTGAATATAACCGCCATTATATTTGGTTAAACTCTTTATGGAGTGTATTCTGTAAACATTTCCGTTAAATTTAATATTCTCATAAAATTTAATTTCTAACAGTTCCTCTAAAACTTTTAGGTTAGATTGACATTCTATAAAGACATAATATAGAGGACTGATAAAATAAATTTTTTTAGAGGAATCCTCTAAAAGGATTTGAAGTAAAGACGGCAGCGTTGATGGTCTTTAAACTACTTTTAACGTAGAAATTGACAAAAAATGAAATTGACAGTTTGTTAGGAAATGTTTGTTAGTGTTTCCAGATCTACTGAAAAATCAGTATTTTTTAGACATTAAAACAATATTTTTTTTGACATCCTGTATAAAAGGTTAACGTTTATATTGCTGAATAGAGAATTAAGTAACCTTTCAAATGAGCTAGCACACGACCCCTATTCCCCTAAGTAAATAGGGCAAAAACGAATAAAACGCATTCTTGTTAAAAAATAATAAAAATGTGTTTATGCTAACAGTAATATATTAAGAATATATTATATAAACAAGAAAAACTTCAGATTTTCGACCAAATTGGCACCAAACTAAATTATGTTTAAATTATACTAAATTATATTTATAATATTTTTTATTTTTATTGTTCCAAAGCGATTTTCGGGGCATTTTAATTACTATAATGGTAATTAACCACAGTTATATAATGGGAAATACTCTTAATTGATTGGAATTAAAAGTGTCGGCCTCTAGGTCGAGAGTCGTCTTCAAAATACAAATTTTTGTGGCTTCCAAATTGAAGACCGAAACATCCTACTGTACAATGTAAACTAACCATAATTGTAAAGTTTGAACTAATTTGTTTGATGTTTTGGTGTTCAAGTCAGAAGATGTTTTCAAAATTCATGTCGTTATTTTTGTGATCAAATTTTATGTAGCTTCGCTCTATTTTTGTTCAAAATGTAAACTGGAACAATCCAATTGGGCAATGTATTGCGTAATGATTGAAATCGAGTTGATAATGCTTATGGATGACACTTTTTATTTCATTTCTTTTTGGTATGGGTTTCTAATTTGTTGTGAACGTTTTTTTTTGCATTTTTTTAAATATATTTTATTACGTATATTTCATCTTGGTTTTATTTCAGCAAAATCAGTGTTAAATCGGGGGATCGGGGTGGTATGGCATCTATTCATTATTTATTCAATGAATTGTGCCTCCGATCTTCTCAGATCCTTTTAATATTACTATTATAAGAATGTTTTTTTTCTATGCGTAATAATATCAAAATTTATGCTTTATGACGTTGTTATTAGTTTACTTTCAGTTTTATTTCAGTTCTTTAATAGTTTTCCTTAAAAATTGGTTAGGTAGTTAGTTGTTGAAACTTCGGAAATCTGAAGTTATTTTATCGTAATTTGTACCATATTACAAATACATTGACTTAATATAAGACTTTTAATTTGTACGTTTTTTATATTTTATTTGAATACTTACAAATTTACGACTGCTTCGAGATGTTTTCTTGTGTTTTTATTATTAGGTATTTAAAGAGCATGTTTAGTTAAGTTGTTTCTGTCTTTTCTTTCATACTTGTTTCGCTAACTACAGTTTGTGAATAAAATTATTTCCCTCGCCCCTCAATCACTATTAATAATACTACATTTTTCACTACATATTAACAAATTAACCAAAGAAGTATTTTAACTTTTTATGGCAGTAAAAGAATAAAAATCTTTGTCATTCTGTTACGTTGGTTAATCAAGAATCATAATATGGTTTCCACCAAATATGCAATCTAGCCTAAAATACTAATATAAAACTTACCTAATAGTTTAGTTTTATTGTAACACATAAACGTTACAGTGGATACATTAAAATTATTTGCTTATTAAATCCTGGAGAACATATCAGTAATTCTTTGTTTTACCTCGTTAATACTTTCCGTTCGATTATTATTAGCTTTAACCTTCCGATGACCAACCTTTTTTTGTTACACGGATGACCAAGGGGGGGAAAATGACCCCAGGTCAAAAATGTCAAAAATGACAATTAACAAAAAAATGAAGTTTTTTTTTTTAATTTTTTTTTAAAATTTTTTTTTATGGCATGGACTTTATGTCATTCAGCCAGTCACAACATGAGTATTAGTGTCACGTGTAGTGTGTATGTTGAGTAAGTGTCTTGTTGCTTTGCAAAGTCTACGTCATTAGCGTAAAACTATTTGGAATTATGCATAATAGACGGTATTTTACTAAACATCAACTTCAGAATATATTTTTTATTCGTAAAATATAGGAAATTTTTTTATTTCAAAATATGAGGATATCTAGAATGATATTAAAGTCAAATAAAAAAATAATGGGTTAAAAATTGAAAATACTTTTGAATTTATTAAAGAAAAACATACGCTGGGGTCACAATTTCCCCCGCTTGGTCATCCGAAGGTTAAGTAATTTCACAAAAACTAATTAAGCGATGTTAAATCGGGAGGTCGAGGTGGCATGGCACTTTTATTCATTATGGAATCACCCTCAGATACCGTTACCATTACTGTTATAAGAATAATTCTTTCTGTTTTGATGGATTTCCAAATCGATATTTACTGACGATATTTATGCAGATTTTCATCATCCTAACATCTAATTGTTTTCTTCATCAGCTTCACGGATCCTGTCTGCGATAAGAACATGCTTTATGTTATATTTTGTTTTTCTATGTTGCTAATGGTAGACTGAGAAATGGTGAGCTATGGTGTGAATATGTATTATCGAGTCATTCACAACCTTACGAATTCGTGTATTATTTACACGAACCAAGCTTGTCATTACAGATTTATATTCCCGGATTTTCGAAAAATACACTATGTATAAAAGAATGTTCTATTAAATATCATTTAGTAGTTATCAGCTGGTGTTTAATACTTCAAATGTCATTCAAACCATTTCATGTTAAATACACAATAAGATTTATAGGTACTCTAAAGCATCGTAGGAAAAAACTACGCTTTTAGCTTATTTTAAAAAAGTTATGACCGAAAAAATAAGGCGGACTTAAAAGTACCATCGTACTGTCAAAAAAAATTTCAAGTGATGGGAGACAAAGGGTGGACCAATGGAGGGAATACTGTGAAGAAACATTTGGAAGTACACCGCACGAAAGGCTGAGAGAAACAATTGATATGGGGGAACAATTAAGAGAGATTTCAAGAGAAGAATTGGTATATTAGAAGCGTTACGAAAATTGATGATAGGTAAAGCTCGGGGGGGGGGGGGGTTAAATTGCACCAGAAATAATTAAATACCTAGGAGAGAAAGGGAAAGACTGGCTGTGGACAATATGCAAAGGTGCATGAAAGGAGAAAAGGATCCCAAAGGATTGGGAAAACAATTTAATACTACCAATATATAAGAAGGGCGAGGAAACTCTTTTTGACAAGTATAGAGCAATCTGCCTAGCTCAAGTAACTTATAAAATATACACAAAAATATTGGAAAAAAGACTTAAAGAATATGTCGAACTAAATCTGGAAGAAGACCAAGCAGCATTCAGACCTGGAAGACAGACTAATGACAAAATATTTAATTTGAGAAGACTGATAGAGAGAAAAATAGCAAAAGGACAAGAGTTGTTCTTAACATTCATAGACTTGAAAGTTGCCTTCGATTCAATAGATAGAGAGAAAATTTGGAAATGCTTATAGACGGAGAGGCAGCGCTGAAAAATCTATTTGAATTTACTAAAGCTAGATTTTTCACAGTTGATTACTGTGGGTATGTAGAGAAACATACTGCGGTCGGTCAAGCGAAACGTAGAACAGGGGTTACTGAGGGGGTATCAAAATTGCTTTCCTACGAAGGTAATTATTTCCATTTACTAAGGCTGACAAGCAGTACACACATTCTAAATTAAATATAAATAAAAGTTATTTTAGTCGGTCAGCTGTATGACGGGACAAAGCCGGTCGGTCGACCCCAATAGTCGATTGAGGAAATGAAGCATTTTGGCTCGCAATTTTTTCATCCAGCATGGATTTACTTGAAATTTTCACAGAAGTTAGGAAATAGTCCAAGGATCATTTTCTATATAATGTCGCTATCATACGCTAAAACCTTGGGGGTGGTTGCCACCCCATCTCGGGGGTGGGAATTTTTTATTACATTTTAACCATGTAATTCGATGGAAAATGTGATTCTAAGAAAAAATGTTTTTTACATTTTCTTCGTAAAACTAATATTTTTCGAGTTATTCGCGCTTGAAAATAACAGTTTTTCGACGAAAAAATCGACTTTTTTAGTGGGTTTTTTGAGAATACCCCGAAAAATATTCTATATATTTTTGGCGATAAAAAGTTTCTTCAAAAATGATTTAGTAGGATTTTTAAAGAGCTATAAGACTTTGTAAATTAAATTCCGTAAGATCCCTTAGTTTTTAATTGGGGCGGGTTTAAAAGGCTCGAACAAGGGGGTGTTTGCTGGTAAATAGAGGTTTTAAACAGCTATATCTGGCTAACTATTCACTGTGATGAAAATCTATGCACAGGGTAATTTTAGTCATTAAAAAAGCTATAATTTAGTCGTTTACAATTTTTTTCGGATCTTCAGTATTTTCGGAGATATTTTGAAGTAAAAGGTGAACATTACCAAATTGCAAAAAATCAATTTTTCTTTAAACTCCAATTTTTCCAAAATTAGGCATTTTAAATGTGTCAAACTCCGTAAGTGTATTGATAATATAAATATAAAAGGAACTGCAGAAAGGTGAAGACCAATTTTGAATTAGGAAGGTAGTTAGGGGGTTGTTTTCACTGATTTTTTCGTAGAGAAAAGCAGGTACCGACATTTTTTTGATTATAAGTCGCTTAATTTTCATGCTAAAAACTTTTTAATTTTTTTTTTGAAAAGTCTAATTGTATACTTGAAAAAAGATTATTTAAGTTTTCCTCGACAAATGCAAATTTTTCCCATTATTTGGCTTTGAATATTTCAAATTATGCATTTGACGAAAAAAGCGAACTTTTAACATGCCGTATCTCGGTTTGTGTTGGTCTTAAAGATATTATAGGAAAATAATTTGGTTTGTGTTACTAAAAGATACAATTTTAATATCTACAGTTTTTTGATTAAATGCATATTTTTCGAGGTATTCTCAAAAAACCCTCTAAATAAGTCGATTTTTTCGTCGAAAAACTGTTATTTTCAAGCGCGAATAACTCGAAAAATATTAGTTTTACGAAGAAAATGTAAAAAACTTTTTTCTTAGAATCACTTTTTCCATCGAATTGCATGGTTAAAATGTAATAAAAAATTCCCACCCCCGAGATGGGGTGGCAACCACCCCCAAGGTTTTAGCGTATGATAGCAGCATGATATATAAAAAGATCCTTGGACTATTCGCTACCTTCTGTGATCAAGTAAATCCATGCTGGACGAAAAAATTGCGAGCCAAAATGCTTCATTTCCTCAATCGACTATTGCGGCCGACCGACCGGCTCTGTCCCGTCATACAGCTGACCGACCATAATAACTTTTATTTATATTTAATTTAGAATGTGTGTACTGATTTTCAGCCTTAGTAAATGGAAATAATTACCTTCGTAGGAAAGCAACTTTGATACCCCCTCAGTAACCCCTGTTCTACGTTTCGCTTGACCAACCGCAGTATGTTTCTCTACACACTCACAGTAATGAACTGTGAAAAATCTAGCTTTAGTAAATTCAAATAGATTTTTCAGCGCTGCCTCTTGGTCTATTAGGACTTGGAAGTACCCACAGAATTAAGATTATCAAAAGTACATAGGTACGACGTAATGAAAGCTAAAGTACAAATTGGAGGTCAGCGGTCAGAACAGTTTCTAATGGACAAAAGACTAAAACAAGGCGACAGTCTCAGCCCCTTACTCTTTGTAATAATAATGGACCGAATAATAAAAAAATCAGAGCAAGGGGACAAGAAGTTAACACCATAATCGGCTACAGAAATTTGCAACCAGTAAAAATAAAAAGTTTACTATACGCAAATGATATAGTGCTTATAACCAATAACAAAAATAAAATGCAGCAAAACCTTAATATATGGACTGAAGAAATTGAAATGATGGGAATGAAAATAAACATAGACAAAACCAAAACAATGATAATAAATAACAAGGAGGACCTACACAACAAAAAGATAAAGTGCAATCAGATAACATTAGAAAAAGTATTAACCTATGAATACCTAGGGAGTATAATAACTGACGACGGGAGAATAGACGCTGAAATAGCAAACTGAGGAAACAAATCGACACGAATATTTTATGCCTTAGCCTTAAATAAACCCATACTAGGACATAAAGACATACAAATGGAAGTGAAAAGGAAGATTCACAATACAATAACAAGACCAGTAATAACCTATGCAAGTGAAAATTGGACAATACAGAAGAAACATGAGTCAAAAATAGAAGCCATGGATATAAAACACTCAAGAAAGATCGCAGGAAAATCAAAATGGGATAGAATAAGAAATGAAGAAATAAGAAGAACGGAAATAGAGCCAATATTATATCACATCCAAAATAAACTAGAATGGTATGGACATTTGATAAGAATGAAACCAGAAAGGATGTCCAGGAAAATTCTGGAAATGGGAAACACGACAAAAAGGAGAAGAGGGCGTGCTTAAAAGAATTGGAGGGATCAAATAGAGGACATAGAAAATGCACGAGGGAAAACGAAAGAAGAAATGAAACGCCTAGCCAAAAACAGAATAGAGTGGAAAAAATGGGTGAAAGAAACAACCGACCATAATTCGACGCCGTAATAGGCATAAGGAAAAAGACAAGAAGAAGAAGGGAGACGAACGGTTCAAATAGTAAATTGTGACAGCTTTGCTTGGCGGTGACTTGATTGTATCCATGCATTCAATATGTAAAGAATTACGTTTCTTGATTATCACGACTAAAACTAGAAGAACTAACTGAACCAAATTTAAGCAGACAATGACTTAAACTGCCAATATAAGAAGGGGGATTTCTTGAGTTCTTTATTGTTTAACCTGATCATAGATGAAATAATAAATAAAAAAAGTGAGAACTAAAAAATGATACTAAATGGGAGAAAAACAACTTATGCAGACGACGCAATACTAATCTCTCAAAGTGAAGATGATTTACAACGTATGCTGTACCAATTTAATATAACCGTCGGAAAATTTAACATGCTAATCTCCCCATAAAAGACAAAATGCATGGTTATAACGGCAAATCTACTAAGATGTAAATTAGAGGTGGAGGGTCAGATAATAGAACAAGTGACTTTAAATATCTAAACATTACACTATCTACCTACGAAAAGCTCGAAACGAGTGAAAAATCACGTGAATAATTATTGAGCAAACAGAGCCGCAAGTTGCCTGAATGAAACAATATGGAGAGAAAAATATCGGGAAAGAAACGATAGGCAGAATTTACAAAACAGTGATTATACCAATAATGATCCGATACAATGAGGACAAAAATAATGCTAGAAACAGCAGAGATGAAAGCGATTAGAAAAATGGGTAGGCAACTATGGGACAGAGCTAGAATTCCATATATACGACGGTGATCTTGAAATGGGTAATAAATACAAGAGTAGAATGAAATGATCATATAAGCCGAATGGCAACAAATAGGATAGTAAAGATGCCGAGAGAAGGTTCCCCAATAGGAAGACGATCAGTGGGAAGACCATGAAAACGATGGTACAACTTACTGAAGGCTCATTGAAAAACAGACGTAGTTATGTCTATACAAAACGAAGAAAAAGATTATCATGACTAAGCAGAATACCAATATTCGTGGGCAAGGTGACGAATATTGCAAATATATTGGCCAAATCGGATAAGTAACAAGGAACTTTGGAGAAAAACTAATCAAGAGCCGATAGCCAAAACGATAAATAGACGCAAATGGAAGTTTATTGGACACACATTAAGGAAAAATGAAGATGATATAACCAAACAAGCCCTGGATTACCAACCAACTGAAAAAAGAAAACAAGGCAGACCAATGACATACTGGAAAAGAAATATTACCAGAGAGCTAGAAGACAATGGGTTAACATGGAAAGAAGTGAAAGCCCTGGCCAGAAACAGAGGAGAATGGAGGGGGACTGTAGAGGCCCTATGTTCCAAATGGAATCAAGAGGAGTAAAGTAAGTAGTAAGCAGAATACCAAAGTTATACTTCAGTGTCATAAAAAACTAAACTACAGTGGATCCCAAACCCTTTTTTCCGTGCGTCATAGTTTGTCGAATTCGCTCTAACTCATTAAGCTCTAAGTAAAAAAACGTACATCCGTGATTATTATACATACAACTTCGAAAACTATGTGTTCGTTGGAAGGGTATTTTCATATTAAAGTGACTTATACTTGGAGATGTATAATTGGTTAACAATTACAGTACTCTAAATAGATAACAAATTCATGATGCGAATAAAGATAATTTTGAACAAAATTAATCTATCGTGACGGTACTTTTACAATATTAATGGATAAAATGACAATTTTGTAATTCTAGGTTAGGAATTTGTCAACGTCGTAAATATAAATATTTTATGTCATTGGTATATTCGGACATTGTGTAGTGAATATTGTATTTTATATTTATTTATTTTTTCCTTAAAATATTTTAAATATTAATATTCTGGAAAATATTTTTATAAATATTGATATTTATATAAACAAATATAAAATATTCTGACAACTGAAGACATAAGTTTATAAAGGTCATATGTCACATTTTTTGGGAAAATTGTTTTATTAGGTTTTTGTTATTCTAATATGTTGTTTTACCTTTTAAAATTTTAAAATAACCTATTTTTAGCTAAACAAAAAATAACAGGAAGGTATTAAAGCAATATGTCCCACTAGATTTTCGAATTCTAGTGGATAAAGGTATTTTGTCCAAAATTGCATTTGGACATAATACCTTTATCCATGTGAAATGTGTAAATATGGAGAATTTTTTCTACTACTTTGAAGATATGCTGACGAACCTATATTTATGTAAAAAGCAAACAAACACTTCAAATCAAAAGGTTAATTTTCGTGTTCCGTAAAATGGATAAGGGTGGACGAATTTGATTCTATCTCTATAAGACATAGATACCCTAATGACTACATGTCATTTCAGCAAGTAGATTTAAGAAAAAAAAAGTACAGCACATCTGACCACAACTGAATATAGACCAAGAAGACTGGAAAATAAAACTGGTAGTTTGAGTTTGGAAAAACTGGGAAATTTAAGAGACAGATTAAAATTTGTTCCCGAAGAGTATAGATGGTTTTATGAATACGCTATAGAGGAAAATAAAAAAAAATCCCAAAAAGAAAAGAAGAACCTACTAAAAAATATGTTTTTATTAATTTTGCAGTTTGTATTGCAATTTTTTTGACAATAAATGCTCATTTTTATACTAACTCTTTTATCCACTTAACCCTAATATTTTTTAATTATTTTTACTATGTGGATAAAGGTAATATGTCCACAAAATTTAAAATATTAGGCTTAAAGTAACTTTTTTTAAATTCAATTTAAAGTGTGAAAAAAGTATCTTCAAATACCTGTTTAAAAAAGTGTAGCAATGCAAATTTACAAAATAAATAACTAACTTGGAACAAAAGACACTAAAATGCTCATTACTCAAAAACATTATTTTGTGACATATGACCTTTATCCACGTATGTCTTCAACTGTCAGATTTAATAAAATGTCATGCAGCGATTCTCGGCACGATTCTCGAAATTAATGACGCACTGAAAAAAAGGTTTGGGGGTTAACTGTACTTCATTTATCCAAATACCGTGGAATTGTAGTATTATTAATACAATAGTCCAATAACTGGCAAATATAAAAATTGTTGTTTTTAAACACAAAATCGTATATTCCTGAATAGGGAATTAAAGCGCTACCTTTTTGCATTAAAAAAAAATTAAAAAATTATGGGGGAGATAAATCGTTTTATTTAGAAAGTGTAATCTTAGAACTAAAAATCGAATCTAATTGAAACCATAATAATAAAGGACAGTATTATTTATATTATATGTATTATATTACATTATAATATATGATATATAGATAACATATAATATATATTTAATATATAATATATAATGTATATGAATTTATATATAATATATATAAATTCAATTATGGTAGCAAAAAACTTTTCTAACATTAAGTTTAAAAGTATTTTTTTCTACAATATAATTGTACTGCTATTAATTTTAAATCTAAAGCGCATTAAAAATATATAATAGAGCGCAAATAAATTTAAATTGGCAATTTGAAATTATTCTGATTTAATCTCGAATATTTCTCTTATTTTAAGTTAAAACAATATTTATTAATTAATTTTATTTAACTTTAGAATACTTTTTTACAATATCTAACAACAATTAAATTCGATCAAAGATAAGAATTATTGTTTTTACTTTTAATGCTGAATGCAATTTATATGTAAGAAAATAAGATCAGTGTGGAAAAATTATCTCATTTTAAGCTTAATGAAGTACCAATGTGATCTGTTTTACCAATTTTTTTAAATTTGAATTGTGTTAATGAGTAACTACTTTAAAATTTTCGTTTCGTTGTAAATATAGATAAAAAAGGCTTTTTTAATCGAGATTATTTAAATAAATATAGAAATGTAACCTATGATGACATTGAATTACACGTTTTTCTTTTTCACTGAAATGATTAGTGAAAAGTAAAGAATATTCGCAACAATCCATTTTGTACACACTGTAACAGGATAATGTATGGATCAAACAAGAAAACATAGTTTAAGTTGAGTATAGCTTTATAATATAAAGCCTATATTGGCAATGTTGCACTTTAGTTTAGTTTAGATGTATGGAACTAAACACAGCAATTATATGTTTAGAACATTTTAAACTTCAAAATACAGTGAACCTTGGAAAATTCGAATCTCAGGGGACCGTTAAAAAAATTCGAATTATCTAAAAATTCGAATTAAAAAATATATCTACAAAAACAAGGAGTACCTACAAAAACATCTGCAAATAATGATAAATATCAGTAGTTGATCAGCAAAAAACAGTAGTTGATCATTTTTATCGCTGGAAATGTTTTTGTTCCTATTCTTACCCGAGTTTTGTTAACCTAAAAAAATGGGCCAACAAAATTCGGACAAAAATACCAATTAAAACATTTGCAAGCTATAAAAAGGACCGACTTTATTTTTTTCCAAAGAGGTCCGAAATTTTTAGCTGCTTTTTAGAATTTAGCTTCTCAGTAATGACAAAAGATTCTAAGATATTCAGAAAATATAGTAGAAAAGTTCGAATTATCCAAAATAGAATTCGAATTATTCACGACTTTTGACCATTACTTATATAGGAAATGCTAGGGACCAGAATAAAAATTCGAATTAAAGAAGATTTCGAATTATGGAAGTTCGAATTAAGCAGGTTCCACTGTATTATAATTAAAGGTGCTAGTAATAGCATAACATTTTATTTCTTTAATTTTAACAAACATTGAAATACATAAAACTTTTATTTCTTTAAATAATTCTGATCTCCATTCTTTAAATTGTACCAATAAATTAAATATTTTGAAAGGATTAAATAGTGTTTAATTACAATCGTAACACTGTAAAAACGGGTTAAAATATACAGCATTTTGAACAATTAATTAATTCAAAAATGAAAATAATCGGTTTCGTTTTGATTCAAATCGAGTCTCTTGCCATCCTCTGACACCGTGTTTCGGGATCTACCCTTTATCAAAAAGGCTTCGTTATAGACATTCAGTTCACTCATTTCAATTAATTAATTTCTAGTTATTCAATGATTTTACATTTTCACACAAAAATATATTTTATAGAAAATCCAAAGATTTGTGATCGTATTTTAGTAACGTAATCATAAAAAATGGTACATACAGATATGCCGGTAACGGTATTTTTCGTAAATGACGTTATATATATGTATGTGTTATATTATTTGAAAGTTACTGTGTCATTCAGTATGTTAGGTACTAGAATCGAAGAGTGTCAGATAAATTTTCTCTACTCGGTGGTTCCCATTTTAAAAAGAATCGCACAAAAATCTAATATTCTTTTTCTCATGATCATCTTTCAGTGCATCACAGTTTTTCGATTTCTCTCTAACGCATTAAATTGTATGTGACAGAAAAAAAGGCACGTCTGTGAATACTTTGGTAATTATTCTAGTTTGGTGATTATTCTAGTTGTCGATAGATGGCGCCATAATCAAAAAAGAATTATTTATTAAATAAAATAATATTATTATCAATATAATCTGTACAATTTATAAGACTATACAAATGAAAGAAAATACCATTTTATAAATGCAATAGACACAATTGATTTGGTTTTATTCCAAATTGAAAATAAAATTTGACAACTGTCAGATTTAACTAAAATGTCACGTTAGAATAAATGTCATAAATGTGTATTATCACGGACTTACCTTTTTTTCTATAATTTGTGACGCACTGAAAAATGTTCATGAAAAGGAGAATAGCATACTGAGTGACTGAAGATCTTTCAAATCACGAATCATGTGCCATATATTTTATTTTACAAAAATGTCGATGAAGTTATTAGTTGGGTTGAAAAGTTCATATTCTAACATAGAAAAAAATTGTTTTTGATGAAATTTCATTTTATTATTTAATATAGTTACCTTCGAGGGCGATACAATTTGCCTTTAACCTCAAAATATGCCTCAGTTTCGGCGATTACCTCTTCATTGGTTCTAAATTTCTTTCCAGCGAGTGTTCTCTTGAGCCATATCTGGTGAATACAGTGACTGTCCAATTCGTAAAATTAGAGGCCAAATTCGTAAAATCTTACCATTGTTTTCATTGATTTGTGACACGGTCTGTTGTTTTGATGAAATAGCACTTTCTTCTTCTTCTTCAAATGGGGCCGTTTTTTCGCGATTTCGTCCTTCAAACGTTCCAGTAACGCAATATACTAGTCACTGTCAATGGTTTTTCCCTTTCAAGGTAGTCGATGAATATTATATCATTCGCGTCCCAAAATACTGATGCCATAACCTTGCCAGCCGACTGTTGCGTCTTTCCACGCTTTGTAGTAGGTTCATCATGTGCAGTCAACTCGACGGACTGTCGATTGGATTCCGGTGTAAAATGATGCAGCCATGTTTCATCCATTGTAACATATCGACGCAAAAATTAGGTTTTATTACGATTGAACAACTTCAAATACTTCTCAGAATCATCAGTTCGTTGTTGTTTTTGATCAATTGTGAGCTCTCGCGGCACCCACTTTGCACAGAGCTTTCGCATACTCAAATATTCATGCACAATATATCCAACACGTTCTTTTGATATCTTTATAGTCTCAGCAATCTCGAGCAACTTACTTTACGGTTATCCAAAATGATTTCGTGGATGTTTTGATGTTTTCGTCGGTACAGTACAGATGATTCCAAACCCTTTTTTCAGTGAGTCATAGTTTGTCGAATTCGCTCTAACGCATTAAGCTCGAAGTGACAGAAAAAAAAACGTACAAAACCGTGATTATTGTACGTAGAACTTCGAAAATTATGTATTCGTTGAAGGGTATATTTAAAACTGCTTATACTTATAGATGTAAATTGGTTGAGAATTACAATACTCTAAATACATAACTAATCCATGATGCGAATAAAGATAACTTGAAACAAAAGTAATCTATGGTGACAGTAGGTTTCACAATTTTGACAATTAAAATGACAATTGGAATTCTAGGTTAGAAATTTGTCAACGACATAAATATAAGTCCAAGGAGAATATCAAGCCGGTTTTAGGCCAAACAGATCCACAATAGATCAACTATTCACACTGAGACAGCTTCTAGAAAAGGGATGGGAGTATAACAGACCCATACACAATCTCTTCATAGACTTTCGACAGGCATATGACAGCGTAGAAAGAAGCCAAGTATGGAATGCCATGGCGGAGTTCTCAATACCAAAGAAACTCATTCGGATGACTAAAGTCTGTATGGAGGGTGGAATATCAAAAGTACGTGTAAATAATAAACTGTCTGACAGCTTCGAAATCAACAGTGGACTCAAACAGGGTGATGCATTATCTCCACTACTTTTTAACCTTGTATTAGAGAAAGCCATGAGGTCGGCCGAAATAAAAACAGAACTGCTATCGGTTCAAGGTCCCAAGTTATTACTAGCATACGCAGATGACATTGATCTCGTTGGAGACTCCATCCTATCCACAAAAGCCATTTTCAACAAGGTGGAAGGAGCAACAAGCGAAGTAGGGCTGAGGATTAATGAAGAGAAGACGAAATATATGTGTATAAATAGAACGACACGAAGAGACAGGATAGGACAAAATGTGACGGTCAACACCTTCGATTTCGAAAGAGTACAACGTTTCTGGGGACCGTAATCACAGCTGACAATTATGTTACTGAAGAAATAAAAGACAGAATTCAATCAGCAAATCGCTGTCTATTCGCACTGGATAAGCTTATAAAATCAAAAAATCTTACAAGAAGTTCTAAGATCAAAATCTATAAATCCATCGTCAGACCTGTACTAACATATGGTTGCGAAACGTGGACCATGACCAAATCAAACGAAGAAAAGCTCAGACGTTTTGAACGAAAAATACTTAAAAAAATTTTCGGACCTCACCACGACATTAACACAAACCAGTATAGGATCAGAACCAACTTCGAATTAAAAGAACTCTACAATGACACCGATATTGTCCAAGAAATTAAATCACAGCGGCGAAGATGGGCAGGCCACATGCACAGACTTCATAACGAGAGGCTTGTAAGACTGGTATGGAAGGAGATTCCTACAGGCAAAAGACCACTCGGACGTCCCAGAATGCGATGGAGAGATAACATCCAAGCAGATCTCCGAAAAATGAACATCCCATTTGACCCAGGGTTGTAGCGCTACGTGATGATGATAAATATAAACATGTTGTCATTGGTATATTCGGAAATTTTATAGTGAAATTGTATTCTATATTTATTTTTTCCTCAAAATGTTTTAAATATTAATATTCTGGCAAATATTTATGTAAATATTAATATTTATATAAACATAAAAAATATAAATATTCTGACAACCGTCAGATTTAACTAAAATGTCATGGCTCGATTAGCGACATTCTTAAAATCTTATATGACGTCAAAATTAATGACACACTGAAAAAAGGATTTGGTGTCATCTGTACACACTATATGTAAGTTTGTTTTTTCAAACCGTACAATTAAAAAACAGTCGAATTTAATTATATACTGTACGGTGATTCTATTTTTTACTTACTCACCGAATAAAGGTTCGGAGTCAACTGTAGGAATACATAATAATTTACACAATCGCCGTTGAATATCAAACGAAGGCTATTTGAAAATTCGCGACAGAATCCCACAATAATCTACAAAGCATTGAATTGTACATTTTTTATAGATACTAATAATCGAATACTGTCATAATGTGCAAAATGGGAAAAATGAATTTACCTCTCTAAAAGTTTTCCATAACAGCTAAGTACTACCCTACGCTACTGTGTTTAAACAACTTTATTTCCTCTCGGTCTAATAAGAGATATACTTATTATGTTGCCTGGTCCGAGAATGGGAAGAGGTATAAAAGGTCCGCTTCTGCTTTGGGTAGGTATTGATGTGACGATTTCATTAGTGAAAAAACCAACATCAAAATTCAAAGCAAAAATTACTCCATTAATACGTATCCACAAAAAAAAACAGCCCTGTGCACCGTTTACCATTTCGCAATATCTTAACACATTAATGAACTTCTTTAGACTCAACGAAAAGCTCGATTACACCGTATTGTAAATGAAAATTAGAACTTCTACTACGAATCTCGTAAACAGAAAAACAATTTTCGGGTGATAAATTAATGCCCGGAAATATTTTCTTCCATCCGTGTCTAACATTATGTTTTTAATGATTTTCTGTTTCTTTTATTATTTTATTATCTTATTATATTATTCTATATCAAACAATCGAGTAGGTATAAAAATAATTTCCACAAAGATTTTTTTTTCCCATAATCATCACTACGATGATGATTATTACAATTACAATCTGGTCATACTTGACCAATGAGCAATTTTAATCTAACCTAAATTATTACTGTTCCTTAAAATTAAGAGCTTGCCCCATAGCGTCCCTTATCTAACCTAACAAGATAGTGCACTATTCTAGCATACACACTAACGCGCACAAGCACTATGCTCTGCTTTTCACTATCACCTATCACTTAAACTAGTTCATAAGGTTTTGTCCTCTTCAGTCTTCTAACTTGCCCAGTAGTATCGAGGAGCTGGATTGCCTCAATATTCTCGTGCATGTGAAGTCGTTGCTCGTGACTTCCTGCCATCTTCTTGATGATTATCTCCACAGTTTCCATTCCTAGGTCCTTATGGAGATCACTGTTTGTAACATACCAAGGAGCATCTACAATATTTCTTAGTATTTTGTTCTGGAATCTTTGTATTACTGTTATATTACTTGGTCTAGTACACCCCCATAGTGGGCATCCATAAGTCCATACAGGTCTCAATATTTGTTTGTAAATTAGTAACTTATTATGTATCGACAGTGTGGAGTTTCTTCCAATTAGCCAATACATTTTTTTATATCTTATATTTAGTTCTTCCCTTTTTTTCTTAACATGCACCTTCCAGCGTAGTTTTGCATCTAATGTTATACCCAAATACTTAGCAGTATCTGCATATGGTACTTGGATATTGTTGATTATAACTGGTATATATTGTATTTTTTTGTTGGTGAAATTAACATGGACAGATTTAGCTTCATTTAGCCTCATTCTCCATTTTTGTGTCCACTTATAGATTTGGTTAACTGCTATTTGGACCTTGTTGGTCGCCTCTTCACTTGTCGTCCCTACTGCTTGAATAGCTGTATCATCAGCAAAGGTGGCAACTGTGTTGTTTTCCAGTACAGGTATATCACACGTGTATAGTAGGTATAGGACCGGACCCAACACACTGCCTTGTGGAACACCTGCTCTAATTTCTTTTAAGTCTGAAAAACAGTCTTCTTGCTTAATTCTAAAATGTCGTTCTTTTATGTATGACTGTAAAAGTTTTGAGTACTGTATAGGTAAAAAACATTTTAGTTTGTATGTTAAACCTTCATGCCAGACTTTATCAAAAGCCTGTGCAGCATCAAGGAATACAGTTGAACAGACTTTCTTTTCTTCTAGGGATCTTTCGATAATATTTGTGATTCTGTGCACCTGGTCAATTGCTGAATGCTTATTTCTAAATCCGAATTGAACTGAACTGAACAAAGATTTGAACTGATTTTCAGTAGTAATTGCACAAGAGCTCTAAAATTCTATATTAATTTTAGAGATCGAGTGCAATTTGTTGCGATTATTTCATGAATAAAACTGTTCAAAACCAAAATTTTATTGTAATTTATTTATGTAAGTACAAATTAGTTCAACTAAACACACAGTTGTTATAAATATTTTACGGTTAAAAGTCATCACTTTTATAATTTTTAAAACATTAATTGTCATTAATGTCACTGAATGTATTTTTTCGTAGCAACGAAGGGCAGCTGACGTAATATACTTGACGACGGACAATTATCAAAAATTATCAATTTAATTTAGATTTCTGTAGCTTTCTATTGGTCAGAATCTCCTATGAATGAAATAATCAATAAAGTTATGGTTGAAATATTTTAATTTTGACTATTATAGTTCAAGGAATTGTAATACACCAAATTAAATATTCCAAAGAAATAAAATTTTTATTTACTATTTTTATTTATTTTATTTATAAGTAAATAAATGCTGATTATTTTAACTAATACATTTTAATAACATAATATAGTTTATAATATACAATTTTATGTTTGCAATAATAATTTTAGGTTATTTTTATAAAATAAGTCTATTTATTACCTTTATTTTTCAGTAACCTTCTTATTATATATTTATGTATTTTTTTTTATAATTTGTCACGAGTAATCATTATTTTAAAGTTCCATTTTAAATAATTATTTTTAAAACTTTGTAGGTACTGTTTACTTCTTTCAGATGTAATTAAGATATTATTTACTATGTTTCATAACACAAAACAGTCGGTTTATTAAACTAAGTTTTGATATTTAACTTAAGAGGGTAGGCGAAAAATCTTGTTTCAATGCTATTTAAATGCGTTAATTTTTTCGAATCCTGAGAAAACTAATAAGTATTTTCGAAAAATTTAAACGCAGAATGAAAGATTGCATTATTACCGGGGTCCCTAAAAACTTCTATGTTTATTTTAATAAGTTACAGGAGTGAAAAAAGAAAGAAAATTTGGTGTGATTTTTAATTTCAAATATTTCATTCAAAAGAAACTTTTTGTTTATTCTAAGGGACTTTCGGCCCTGGTTAATCTTTTATTCTGCGTTTAATTTTTTCAAAAATATTTATTAGTTTTCTCAGGATTGGAAAAAAACGAATGCATTTATAAAAAGCATTGGACGAAGATTTTGCGCCTTCCCCTTAAATTTTATGTATAAGTGCAAAGTTTTTTTTTGTTTTCTTTTTTGGTCTAAAAGCAGTTAGTCTTCCATTGAATTGTTTTCATAAGGTAGTGCTCTGTACTAATAATTATTTTTGACTATCTAACTATACAAAATTAAATTTGCACAATTTAGCTTAAGGTACTAATACACTTTATAAGACCAGAAATAAGCATTTTTTCAAGATTTTTTTCTCAGAACCTTTATTAATAATGAACATAAAACTTTTTACATGTTAATACTTAACTCTTAGAGAATACAAAAAATATATCTTTATGCGCGTACACTAATATTGTAGGGGATGCAAAAAAATAGTTCCGATGGCAGACAGTTAATCTCAGGATTGGGATCTCCGAAAAAAGAAAATCTTACGTCATTTAAAAAAGGAAGGTTCTTTACGTGATAATTTACCACCGTTAGTAAAAAATTCCGCAAAAAAAAGATTTTACGGAAATTTGAAAAAATTTTGTGAAAAAATCGCTTGTTTTTCTTTAGTTTTTCATCGTTAAAAATATTTATTTTTTATTTTTTGGTCAAATTGTGGTAAATTGTCACGTAAAAAACAGTCATTTTTCAAATGCAGTACGATTTTTTTGTTTCAGATATCCCAATCCTGAGATTAACTGTCCTCCATCATTTTTCGAGGCCTTGAGTTTTGCGCCCTCTACAATATTAGTGTACGTGCATAAATGAAAAAAGATTTTTTTTTATAATCTCTAAGAGTTATATAGTAATATGTAAAAAGTTTTATGTTCATTAAGGTTCTGAGAAAAAATTTCTTGAAAAAATGATTATTTTTGGTCTTCTAAAGTGTACTAGTACCTTAAAAGACCCCGGCACTTTTTTTTTTTGTAAAAGTGGTTTCAGGTAAATTGCTGAAACTGTGCAGGTAGGTAGTTTTGGTCATGCTGATCAAAAGTTCTCAGAAAAGAAACGATAGCAACTGAACAATTCATCCAGTGAAGCGGGACGAAGAAAAATCTTTATTGGGCTAAGATAATGACAAATTAAAGGAAACATCCTGTGTTTCTAACATTTAATGTGCCTGTCCAGCATTCAGTCTTACATGATTCTAAGCTGATCTTATTGCGGTTTTATAGAATTTTCCCCTCAGTTTCATTGGAATCTTTCTACCACACAACACATTACGGGCTTTCTTCCACTTCAGTCCATTATAATTCTACTGCAAGCATTTCTATACATTTCCCCATTACATGAAATAACTTCTTCTTCTGGCAGTACCGTCTCCTATCGGAGGTTGGCTACCATCACAGCAATTTTAACTGTGTTGGCTGCAGCTCTGAACAATTGTATTGAACTGCACCCGTAGCACTCCCTTAAATTTCGCAACTAGGAAATACTTCTACGTCCCACATTTCTCTTTCCCGAGATTTTTCCTTGGATTATGAGCCTTAGCAGGGTGTACTTTTCACCTCTCATTATGTGGCCTAGATATTCCAGTTTTCTCGTCTTTCAGTCTTTTCAGTCGTTTTCAGTCTTATTTGTGTGGTACCTTTAAAACATTTTTAAATATGTACATTATTATGATTGTGTTTCCATTTGCTTCCTTCTTTAGTGATGTCTTTTCTGTGATTACATGGCCTTTCCTTCCTTTTTGCACCTTGTTTTTACTCCATTGAAGTCTATGTTGATAGATATTTATATAGGTTATCTCCAGTAGCCATGAGAGAGTAATAAGGGGGTTATGGATAAGACTAAATGCATGATGATGACTAAATCAGCACACGCAAACATCCAATGACTATTGAAGATACTGTAATTAAGAGTTTGTATAACTACAAATACTTGGGAACATGGATAACATCAAATATAGACCAAACCAAAGAAATTAAGACTAGTATTGAAATAGCACGTGCATCATTCATTAAACTTAAAAAAGTTACTTTGTTGTTGGGATATAAGGTTAGAACTACGTCCAAGAATGCTTCGGTGTTACGTGTTCTCTACTCTTTTTTATGGCTTGGAAGCGTGGACATTAAAACAAGTCCATCTGAATAAGTTGACCGCCTTTGAATTTTGGTGTTACAGAAGAATCCTACGAATATCATTGATTCAAAGAATGTCAAACGTGGAAGTAACTAGAAGGATAGGAAATAAAGCGGAAATAATATTAACTATCAAAAGACGAAGATTTGAGTACTTAAGACATGTAGATGAGAGGGCAAAAATACTCATTATTACAACTTATTATGTAAGGCAAAATTCGAGAAAAGCGAAATGGTGGATAATGTGGAAGAATATCCTGGCTTAAGAACTTAAGGAAATGGTTCGAATGCTTAGAGCGGCAGTCAACAGGATCCGCATTGCCATGATGGAACCTAAAGAAGAAGAAGGATAAGACATAAACGCGTCATGCAATCTCAAAAAATTCCGTTTATAAAATATTCGGCACTTTGTTCAGATCTTTTGACACTTTGATTCTAGTTATATAGACTCATGTCAATACTTTTGCTCATTTAGAACCCTTTGTATAAGATATTCGGTTGTATTTAAACTTCAAGTGTTAAGATCCCAAAAACCAAACGAGAATAAAAGTAAATCTTTGTAATGAAAAAATGATGTACCCAACTTTTAATAACACTACCTAATAAAAGTTGATGGTGAATTTATTACGTCCTAAAACTAATGTTGATCGTCAATTCCTATCTGACATTTTAAAATAATCTATTTAAAATGGAACTTCATAATTAAAAAATGAAAAATTTTATTTTGGAAAAAAAACTTGTTTCGGTACTAATAATTTATACTTAAGCTTATAAGATTTTCAGTTGGCTGTGTGATGTTTGCAATTTTTCATTCCTGAAATATGAATTTAATATTATGTATATAATACTTTATCACAATTAAATTCATACATATATTTTGCTTATTTATTATTCCCCACCACTTTGAACTTAATTTACTATAAAACGAACTATTGTTTTTTATCACTAATCGCTTTACATTTTAACGGTTGGTGAACTCTACATATTTTGCAATATCATTTTTTTTTACGGTTACATTGATACTGTCAAAAGCGTTCTCCAAGTCAGCGGGTTGAGCACTTCTAGCTCTTACAGAACAAGGTGGTAAATCATAGAGTTCGCTACAAATTATATCTTCTAAATCGAAATCATGTGATTCAATGGGTTCATACAAGCCGTCAGATGAAGGTTTCCAAATTTTTTTATCTTCTAATTCCAGAATTGGCAAATTTAGGGCCTACAATATAAAATTATTATATTATATATTATATACAGGGCGTCCCCGAAAATAGTGTGTTCCTTAAAGGTATAGGTAGAAAGCACAATGTAGAGCAAAAAAGGCTTATAACATTTTTTTTCTAAATTCAGCCGTTTGACCAAAAAACGAAAATATATGTTGATATGCAAATTGAAATCTGGCAACAACGTGTAATACAAAAATCTAAAGGTAGACAGTTACAATTAGAAATAGTAGGTTTGTAGGCCAATTGTATCTGGTAGGTAGTAAAGTAATAATGTAAATATCAACCAAACGCATGGGTCTAGTGTTTACATTTTTTTCACTCCGTCCGTGATCGTCCCCTCACATCAAACAAACCAGGAATTTGGTTGATGTTATTGATATTGGATATTTGGTATAATTGGTTAGTTTTACTGTACCAAAAGAACACGAGGCATTTGTAAAGGATACAGAAAGGATAAAGGGTGCAATATTTTATGAATTACTAGCACGAAATATAAATACATAATACCTACTAGTTTAGTTAAAAGATAGTGTTTCTTATTGTAAATAAATGACATTTTATGAATTCGTTTAAAATATCCCATATTTCAATATATTTCAGAAAAACATTAGGTACAGATCATTTTTCCTAGGTGCATTAATTGCATTAGAGGAATTAAACCATAGTTACTTACGTAAAAGTTATAATTTATGTAAAATTTCGAGCTTTAATCCAAAACCTTAAGTAATTCAGATAGTTGCAAAAATGCAACATTTTTAAAGCAAGAAATACTTATTTTGCAGGTAAGTAGCTTTGGGATGTCAACAACCCTAAAAATCACACCTCAAATAGTAAAGGGGTTGGATTAGGTTAAATTTCCATAGTCACAAACAAGTTCTACGTTCTACCATGTTGCCAGGTCATTTAAATTTATGAAAATAAAAATTCACTTATATTATAGAGAACAATGTTTTTTTTTTTTGGAAACGGTTAACTTTAGAAAATATATATGATTTTTTTGTTCTAAATTGTGTATTATATCCATACCTTAAAGGAACGCACTATTTTCGGGGACACCCTGTATAGTTTATAGTGCATGTTTTAATAATATTTAGTTTATTCAAATTAATAGCATATTAATTAAAAACATATTTTGGATACTTAATCAACTTGTATCAGCTATTAAAAAATATTTAATACATATGTAAAATCATGATAATTACAAGAAAAAAGAAAGGTAGACAAAATACGGTTTTGGTTTAAAAGAGATTAGGAGAATTTTTCTAGCATGTTGTTAAATATTTTAGAACAAGTATAGAATAGAATAGAAATATGCTTTATGGTCATGGAAAATTTAACAATTTTATAGACAAAGCTTACAAGAGTCATAAATAAAAACAATAACAAATACAATTTACTAAAATTATATAAATCGTCAATATAAATAAAAAATAATGAAGTGAAACAAAAAACAACACAATCTATTGCAAAATTAAAAAAAAATAAATTGCATAAACTACCTTAAGCAATTTAAAAAAAGTTAAGTTAAGCTACTGCATATGCCACTCAAATATAGATTAAAATTCTACTTATACATAAGAATACTGTAATTTCTTAGTTATTGGTTAAGAAACTCTGCTACTGTATAATATGGTCTTTCAGATAGGCTTTTGTCATTTTACGGAACTTTGGGAACAATGTTGCAGTTATTTCTTTACTAACTCAGTGGACGGAATGGGTAACTAGATGTTGTCAAAGGTAGAATTTCTGGTGGAATAGTCATGAATGGGTCTTGCTGGAGAGACATGTAGATGTTTACGAATTAATCAAACAGTTTCTATAATATATAAAGAATGCAGTGTTAGAGTCCTGTGATCTTTGAAGTAGCTTCTGCAATGTGTTGTTCTTCTGATGCCAAACAGATATCTTATTGCGCTTTTTTGTAATTTAAAAATAACATCGGATTGGGCAACTGTATCAGAACCCCAAAAAGGAAGACCATATCGAAGATGCGACTCAAAGGATATTAGAACGATTTATAACGAATCAATTATTTTCACCGTTTATATAGACAATAATAATCACGGGTTACTTCAAATTCAGACCAAACATGTTCTTGGTATCTGAGTCCGAAGTCTTGGTATCTGAAGATGTTGTTCTCTGCTCTCCTTGGCTGTAAGTAAGAGACTTACAAGAAGTCTAATCATCTTAATAGTTATAAATTTAATCCCGTGTAGTTGCTTAGAGATGTTAACTTTCTTATTATCCGTGATATAGAAGTTTATTCCAGTAAATGAGTCTAATATGATGGTATACCGAAAATATATTTTTAGTTGTGTTTTGCCGTTTTTTAGCTGTCGCTAAGTCGCTATATACATAAAAATGTATATCCCACTTTCATTAACAATCATCTTGGCATCGCTGTTAAATACAATATTATCCACAATTAAATACATAATTTGAGATGAAATTGTGTACATTTATTTATACTCTCCAGGGTCATCTTAACCATACTACCGTGCTTAGCGAAAACGCCGTATCTGCAAAAATCCGAAAAAATTAGATTTATACATTTTTCTAACCCAAATGTGCATTCAGTCGGAAAAATGAAAGAATATCCATGAACGATCACATCAATCACTTATTTTGTATTTGCTGTATTTTTCTATAAATAACAAACGTTTGTTATAGAAAAAGAAAGCAAATACAAAATAAGTGATTGATGTAATCGTTCATGGGTATTCTCTCATTTTTCCGACTGTATCTATCTTATTTGCTTACTAAAAATGACGTAAGTTAAGCCAAAATACATTAAACACAACGCATTTTATGCCGTATCTGCAAAAATGTTCATGAATACTTAGAATAAATGCGTCATCTGAAAAATACTTAGACAAAGCGCCGTATTTAAATGTCACTTGCCGCGTTTATCCTAAGTAGGCACTAGATGCGGCGTTCTACCTAAGCATTTGACAGATTTTTACAGCATGTGTAAAATTTTTAAGAAGGTTAGTTTGTTGCCATTTTTCAACGAGAACGGTTGTTTGATATAATTTTTTAAATATGTCAAATAAAACAAAGTTAATACTGCAGAAGGCTATTTCTTTATCAACAGAAAATCTAAACACATATGTTTGAGTTGTTGGTGATCAAGAAATAATGTGTGGTTTTAGAAACAATGCGGTACTACTGAGACAAATACTTCCATTAAATGTGGAGTTTCCTGAGGTACATATAGCGGAGTTTCCTATATTAGGGAAGTCAATGAGGGTAATTTGGCTCCGAATTCCATCCTACCACATCGATTTACTTGATATTTTCACAGTAAGTAGGGAATAGCTCAGGAAACAAAGTCTACCCTATGCCGATGTGCGCTTTTTTGGGGGTGGTTCCCAACCCTTCTCGGGGGTGAAAAATGTTTTGGTTAAAATAGCCACGGAAAAGGCTAGAGAACCTAATTTTAAGCAATAACTGTTCTATAATTATTTTTTGAAATTGAGTTATTCGTGGTTGAAAGTTGTCCATTTTCATTGAAAAATTACACATTTTCGGACGGATTTTTGCGAATACCTTAAAAACTATGCATCCAACAAAAACACTATATAAAATATTTCTGTAGGTTATAAAAAAACAAAAGATTTGTTCCTTCATAAATCTTCTAGTTACAATACAAAGAGGGGTATGGTAGGTAAGAAGAGTTTGTTTTTTTGCTGCATGCCCAAATCGGTTTATTCAACTTGAAATAACAGAGAAACTGTCGACTTTAGGTGTATAATTGTACTAATAACTTTTGTAGGGCTTGAAAAGACCTTTAAAATGAGCAATACTAAATGTCTATCACATTCAAACTAAGCGATATATTCTGCAAAAAAGTTGATGACTAATGTATTTTAAGAAGAAATGAGAAGTATATTTAACCCCTCATGCCTCAGAACTTAAATACATCGTTTTCCTTCTACAATACTTTTTATTATAGTGTTATTTCTATGTTCAAAAAGTTGGACTGGATTAAAATGAACGGTTTTAAAAAAAATAAGATTAAATTATATTTAAAAAATATACATTTTTAAATTTTCTTAAAAATCTTCCTTTTCCTCCATGTAACTCGAAAAAGATAAGATATACAAAAAAAAAAAGATACCACACAAAAATGTAGGACTTTTTCAGATATAAATTTCCTTTTTATTTTTAATTACTGCATCTCCTATCATTTTCAAGTTACATGGAGACAAAGGAAGATTTTTAAGAAAATTTAAAAATGCGCTCTATAATTTGATCTTTTTTTTTTCAAAAACCATTCATTTTAAACCCGTCCAACTTTTTGAACGTAGAAATAACACTATAATAAAAGGTATTGTAGAAGGAAAACGATGCATTTACATTTTGGTGGATGGGGGTTAAAATTACTTCTCATTTTTTCTTAAAATACATTAGTTATCAATTTTGTTTGCAGCATATCTCGCTTAGTTCTATAATCAATGTTTTAATGTAATTGACCTTTAATATAGCTCATTTTAAAGGTCTTTTCAAGCACTACAAAAGATATCAGTAGCATTATACACCTAAAGTTAACTGCTTCTCTGTTATTTCAAGTTGGAATACACCAATTTGAGAATGTACCAAAAAACAAATTATTTTCACCTACCCTACTCTTTTTGTATTATAACTAGAAGATTTATGAAGGCAAGTGTCTATTTGTTTTTTATAACCTACAAAAATGTTTAATATAGTTTTTTTAGTTAGATGTATAGTTTTCAAGGTATTCGCAAAAAACCGTTCGAAAAGGTATTGTTTCAATGAAAATGGCCAATTTTCAACCACGAATATCTCAAAAAGTATTGAGTTTTCAAAAAAAAATTATAGAACAGTTTTTGCTTAGAATTAAGTTCTCTAGCGAATTCCGTGGTAATTTTAACCAAAAATTTTTCAACCCGTAAGAAGGGGTGGTAACCACCCCCAAGATAAAAGCACACACCGGCATAGGGTAGACTTTGAATTAGCAGATAAGTAGAGGCTAGGCCCAAAATTTCATTAAAATCCATGCAGTATGATAGAATTTGGAGGTAATATCCTATTCTTGCTCCCATTGACTGGCGTATATGTATGTACATTGTTGTTGATGCGAGATTCTATTACTACGTTACATCAGGCATTTTAAACAGCGCAAATTTTATAAAGTTTGTTCGAAATACGAATTTTGATACGAAGTATTTTGGTCGCCGTAGGTCGTAGAATTTCCACATAAAAAATGTGTTATAAAAGTACATAGTTAAATCAATGTCTAATAATTAATAATTAAAAATAAACTTCATTGTAAATATTAATCGTTTCTGGAATGTTTTTAATTTTAAAATGCAAGAAACGCCCCTTAGCGACAAACTTATGAATTCCAAAATTATTTTCAGCACTTTTTTTGTCCATTTTCATGACACACTTTTATAAATAATTTTTTTTATTCTCCGTTTTCATCTTTATATTGTATTTATTATACCGCAGACTCCCTCTATAACGAGAATTGAAATGGCAGACTAATTACCTCGTTATTCGCGATCTCGTTAAATTAGACAACAATAATATTGTGCATACAAATGAATATTTATATAGTTTTCTAAAATATTAACTTTCTATAGTGAAGCCACTCGGAGCAATATAAGATGCTAGATATTGTTTCCTCGACAATAAGGTTTCGCCATCATAAATTATAATTTTTTTTCAATATTCAGTATCGGTCAATAGACAAACAGAACAGGAAGAAGTTTATTATAGGTAGGCTGTGGATTTTATTACAGCACTGCCCTCGATAAGCGCACAGTAGTTGGGGTATTTACTTATAGCCATTACAGCGGTAAAAATAGATAAAGAATAATAAAGATACATATTTTACGATTTCATTTTTCCTCGTTATATCTAAATATGCCTCGTTATAGAGGTGTTTAGTTCAATAGGAATTTCATAGGATATCTAGTGTACCTCGTTATAAGCGAAACCTCGTGATAACCGTGTTCGTTATAGAGAGAGTCTACTGTATTATAAAATAAAATGATTAGCACAAATGCAGTACTGCATTCTTCCTAAGTAGGAAGAAGTTAATTTATGTAGTTACTTAGAAAGAACTCAGTAACATGAGTTTTTAGAGTAAATAAGATATATTTTACCAATCTTATGTATAAATATGAATTCTATGATATTTATTATGTATATAAAGTAGAAAACAAAAAAAAATCTAAATAGTTTTCAACGGCTAGACATTTAAACAAAAACCGATTTTACTCGAATGTGATCTCTCAGCAGATATGGCGTTTTGGCTAAGCACGGCAGCATAACACAGCAATGTAAATGCAGTGAAAAATCTATTTTTTTTTCTTCATAAAGATAGAGGCTGTTTTAAGTGTTGACAAAAAAAAAACAAAAAGAAAAATAACATTGACCCAAAATACCGATATCAAATTGATTTAAATTAGTAATTAAATTAATTAAAAATATTAGTAAATCACTTTTTTACACATTTTATATAAAAAGACCCTTATTCAACTTCATAAACGCTTAAAGCCCAAAGTATTTTGATTTACGTTACAAGTAGTTTCATTCAATTTTGATAATAATTGGCAGTTTTCGCCCTTAAAAATAATGAGCGTATCGTTCATTTGGAAGAAGAGGGTTATAACTAAGAATTTTCACTTTTTCAGTAGAAACGTTTTAAGATTCATATTAGTTTATTTCATTTATTTTGTGCAGTGTTTATTGATATTATAGGATTTAATTATTGAGTATGATAGATTTCTGATCTTTTTATCGCTCTGACAAGAATTTTCTTTTTTAAGATATCAGGTTTAGAAAAAAAACTTAGATATAACCTTCTTGAATAAAGAATTATTATCTTTTTAATACACTATGTTTGCTTATAAAGTTATATTTTAGGAAATATATTAATAAAGTATTATTAAAAATGCCATTATATCAATTATGATTTAATAAAACTTATTAATAAAACATTAAAAAAAAACTAATTAAATAGTTCACAAAATGAAACATAAAGCAATAATAATAGTACCTAATAATTGTTTTTCTTTACAAATTTTTGTGAAAACTTAAATAGTACTCAGGACAACATTGCGTTTCTTTATTAAAGACAACAATAATTTATTGTTAAATTAAATTAATCCTTAAATAATACTACAGTTTAATTTATAATAATTTACCCAATGCAAAAAAAGATAATTCACATACCTATAACAAAATAACTATGGAGAATAAGGTTACATTTCACAAAACTACTTTTTACGCACATTATATTGCTTCTTTTTATGATGAAGTATCCAAAAAAAGTTACAACTAAGAAAGTATTCTTCTTTCAGAACATACTGTTCACTTTTAGTGTTATAACTTTTAAGAAAAATGGTTATATCTTTACTTATAACTCTATATCCCAAAAATAAATCACCCTTTTAATTAAATTAACTTATTTTTGTCTATTATATTCCAAGATATAACTGTTTTCGTTAAAGCAAACAACGTTCTGTAGAGAAAGTTAGGGAAAAACCAAAGAGTTACATCTGCCATCTCTCGGATACTACTGTACTTACAAATGCAACTATTTTTTCCATAGTAGAAGTCATTATTTGGAAGGTATTGATGCAATAAAAAAAACTTTTGAGATGTAACCCTCTTCTTCCAAATGAACGATATATTGGCATAGGGTAGACTTTAAATAAGGAGTTAAATATAGTATATTCCAAAAATTTCATCAAAATCAATGCATTAAGGGCATAGGCGCAAAATGTCGCCTGTCAATGTTCAATGTGTTTTACATGTATTCATTTTTTTCGAATCCTGAGAAAACTAATTAGTATTTTTGAAAAATTTAAACGCAGAATGAAAGATTGCATTATTACCGAGGGCCGAAAATCCCTTAGAATAACCAAAAAGTTTCTTTTGAATAAAACATTTGAAATTAAAAGTCACTAAATTTTCTCTTTTTTTTTCACCCCCAACTTATTAAAAACATAGAAGTTTTCAGAGACTTTCGGCCCTCTGTAATAACGTAATCTTTCATTCTGCGTTTAAATTTTTCAAAAATACTTAATAGGTTTCTCAGGATTCGAAAAAAAAAATAAATACATTTAAAACATATTGAACATTTTGACAGGCGACATTTTGCGCCTTTAAGGATAGAAATTGAAGTTATCATATTTTTGCTCTCATTTATTGACTTTTATTTGTAAAGAAAATTTCTGAACATGGATTGGAAAATCTAATTTTTAACACTGTAGGGAAGAGTGTTGCATCTTTGGGCGCTTGTACATCTGGACACTGTCGTTAAAATTGTTGTTTTCTCCGTGTTGGAAAGAATTTTTCTTCAACGTTCTGCTATTGACCACTAGAGGTCGGTACAATAGTTTCGCTTCATAAATATAAAGACTTTGGAATTTAGTCAGGCTTGTGAATTTTTCGTGTTAAAAGTAAATAATTAGCGAGAACATAAAGAGTCAGTGTGTTACAAAGTTGTGGCTGGTTTCATCTATAATTTCCCAGGTAAGAAATATATTATGTTTGCTATTTAAAACTTGTGTTCACCAATCCATAAAGTTTACATAACTTTAAAAAATTAATGTGTTTTGGTAGTCGTAAACATTGTTGTACCTTGGGACATTACGTTTGTTGTACCTTTGGCCTGGCCAGAGGTACAACTGGCAATGGCCAAAATACAACAAAACATTTTACTTTTTCTACTAGACACTAAAGTAACCGTAATAACACCAAACATTCTATGTATGTTCCTAGAATGTACACACAGGACATTGAAAACATTCCTGGAATGTCCTCAAAAACACAAGAACGTCCCCTAAATGCCCTGTGTCAGCATTTTAAACATTCCTTGAATGTCTTGTTGCAACATTCCATGAATGTCTACGAATGTTCTTTGGAAATTCACATTATATTTTTTAGACATTCCCTGGATATAGTCTCTGATGTGATATAATACCTCCGATTTGTTTTTTCATGAGTTTTGTAAGAGAGTCTAAAAACTTTTTTTACAGTCACCTCCTGTTTTCATATGATATTTTTTGAGATGTTTTGTAGTAAATTCAACTATCTATTTACTACAAAACATGTCAAAATTTACATGTGAAAACAGGAGATGACCCTAAAAATGGTTTTTCGTCTCCTACAAAATTCATGAAAAAGCAAATAGGAGGTATTGTCACATCACCGACGATATACCAGAAGTATATGTGGACATTGGTGGTTATTTAATAATATCTACTACATCCTTGATAAATATAAACATTTTTATTGCACAAAATATTGTCATATATTTTTTTCCATAATCATCACTACGATGATGATTCATTGTATTGAATTGTACATTACAATTACAATCTGGTCATAACTGACCAATGAGCAATTTTAATTTAACGTAAATTACTAGATACTGTTCCTTAAAATGAAGAGCTAACCCAATTGTGTCTCTTATCTAATCTAACAAGATCGTGCACTATTTTAACATACACCGGCACACAGGCACTCTGCTCTGCTTTTCACTATCACCTATCACTTAAACTAGTTCAAAAGGCTTTGTCCTCTTCAATCTTCTAGTTTGCCCAGTAGTATCGAGTAGCTGGATTTACTCAATATTCTCGTAGTTATGAAGTTGTAGCTCGTGACTTCCTGCCATCTTCTTGATGATTATATCCAGGTTCCATTTCTAGGTCCTTATGGAGATCACTGTTTGTCACATACCAAGGAGCATTTACAATATTTCTCAGTATTTTGTTCTGGAATCTTTGTATAATTTTTATATTACTTGGTCTAGTAAGTATACCCACATAGTGGGCATGCATAAGTCCATACAGATCTTAATATTTGTTTATAAAGTAATAACTTATTATGCATCGACAATGTGGAGTTTCTTCCAACTAGCCAATACACTTTTTATATATATCTTTCTTTTGCCTTTCATAGCCACAAGGCTATACGTTTCCTTCCTGTTTTTTTGTAGACCACTTTCAGCTGATTCTAAAAAAAATAAAAATGAATGGTAATTTTTCTATTCTTTACAATTAAAAATCAAAAGAAATAGGTACTATTTACAGGTAATAATATGCATAAATAATTCGTTTCATAAAGAATAAACAAAATTGAAAACGGATTTTATAATACTTACATAATTGATTAAACAAAAGAGATCCAGCCAGGGCAAAACTAACATACAGAACAGCAAAAAAAGCCACTAATTCTAATTTCCATTTTCCATCCAATCATAAATTTTTAGGTTATCATGAAATGTGAAAATGTGATGACCACGCGGCACGCGACCATACTTAATAGAACACGCGCGGCAAATTTGAAAATGAACGCAAATTAAATAGTAAATGGCCTCACTTAAAATATAGAACATTGGTAGTATGTTCATAGAATGTCTTGTGGTAATACTCCACCAATAATTTAATCAAACGTTCACCGAATGTTCCTTGAATGTCCAGGACATTCAAACTTTAATAGAACTTTGATAGTACATTCCTGGAATGTTTTGTGTTGTTAGGGAAGGCGAAATCGGCACTGACGTGTGTTTTTAATGCATAGGCAATAAATAATTTTCAAATCAGAGGAAGCTCAGTGGTCTCTTTGCTTTAATATGCATTGCGGCATTAAGGCAATTTTTATCGCTCATGTGATTTATTAACCTCACTGCACTCAGCTAATAAACTCTACAAAATTGAACTTTAATGCTTTTTTACTTAAATAACAAGTAAACTGACACCAAGCTTCTTTACAGAAAAAATGCCACGAAGCAAAAATGGAATAAAAAGAGACAAAGTGGATGTAGGTGCTTTGCAGAAAGCTGTCGAAGACGTCCTCGAAAATAAGATTCTGGTTCGACAAGCTGCCAAAAAATATGATATTTGTCGATCAACTTTATCTAATCATATTCGAATTCGTGTAAACTCCGAACGTCCTACATTCGAATACAGCCCGAACAACGGTGTTAAAAAAGTGTTTTCACTTGAACAAGAGTCACAGTTGGAGCAGTACTTGACACAGGCAGCGTCGTTTCATTATGGACTCACAAAAAAGGTGCAAGAATCTTAGCATTTCAATACGCACGTGAAAACAAGATAATAACACCAGACAGTTGGACTTCAAATGCAACTGCGGGCAAAGAATGGATAAGACACTTCATGAATCGACATCCATCATTGTCATTAAGCAAACCCGAGGCTACAAGCCTGCCAAGGTCAACTAATTTTAACAAAGAAAATATCTAAGCTCTTTTTAACAATCTTAAAACAGTAATGCCACCCTATAAGTTTTCCCCTGCCAATATCTATAATTTAGATGAAACAGAGAATTCTTCAGTCCATGCCCCACCTAAGATAATAGCCTTAAAAAGTGTAGACGAAGCAATGAAGCACTAAAAAGTCCAAAACATAGGAATTTTGTGCAGTAAGATGGATCGTCATGCAACTTTTTGCATTTGATTCTAGAGAGTGTCAGGCAATTTTGTGAACTAAATTGATCACCGGCAAAAATTTTGTGCATGAGAAAGTGAATTTTCAAAGTGCACCTCGAAGAGATGGAAAATGAAAAATTTAGAACTCGGGAAATATTGACGGAAATAGGTTCAATTTTTATATTTGTAGGTTTTGGAGGTTACTGAACACAAATTTCATGACGGCGATGGTCTCCAAGGTACCTGGTGCCCAGGGTGGAGATCGTTGCCTGGGACAATCGAATAATTCGAGAAATGAAGATTGGATCGAAAAACTGAAAAATACGTGTTCAATATTTTTCAGAAATCTATCGAATGACGCTAAAGAGGACCCCCACTCTACCCCCTGGAGGTGGGGTGGGGGTAACTTTAAAATCTTAAATGGAAACCCCCATTTGTTATTACATATTTGGATTGCTTGCGTAAAAATAAGCAACTTTTATTCGAGACATTTTTTCGAATTATGGATAGATGGCGCTATAATCGGAAAAAACGATTTATCGTGATACCTTGGTGTTCGGTGACCATAGGAAAATTATAGAATCGGTCTAATATCTCGAGGAGTACACTTCCAAATGAAAGACCAAAAGTATGTGTTTAATATTTTTCAAGAACCTATCGAACAACATCAAACACGACCCTGGAGGTGGGGTGGGGGGTAACTTTAAAATATTAAATTGGAATCCCCATGTTTTGTTGCAGATTTGGATTCCCCATGAAAAAATAAGTAACATTTATTGGAAACATTTTTTAGAATTGTTGATAGATGGTGCTAATAAATAGTGTTTTTCCGATTATAGCGCCATCTATCCATAATTCGAAAAATCGTCTCGAATAAAAGTTGCTTACTTTTACGTAAGGAATCCAAATTTGCAATAAAAAATGGGGGCTCCTATTAAGATTTTAAAGTTACCTTCCACCCCACCTTCAGCCCACCTTCAGGGGGTGGAGTGGAGGGTCGTGTTTTATGTTATCCGATAGGTTCTTGAAAAATATTAAAACTTGCTTCTTGGTTTTTTATTTGGAAGTGTATTTCTCGAGATATTAGACCGTTTCTATAATTTACGTATGGTATCACGAAAATATTGTTTTTTTTTTCGATTATAACGCCATGTATCCAGAATTCGTAAAAATGTCTCGAATAAAAGTTGCTTACTTTTAAGTTACTGCAATAACAAAAATGGGGTTCTGTTTAAGATTTGAAAGTTACCCCCGCCCACCTTATGGGGTGATTAGTGTCATTCGATAGATTTTTGAAAAATATTGAACACGTGTTTTTCGGTTTTTCGATCCAATCTTCATTTCACGAATTATTCGACCGTCCCGCGACTTATTCGGTCGTCCCAGGCGACGAGTTTCACCCTGTGCACCAGGTACCTCGGAGACCATCGCCATCATGAAAATCGTGTTCAGTCACCTCCAAAACCCCCCAAGGTTAGAAGTTAAACTCATTTCCGACAATATTTCCTGAGTTCTAAATTTTTTATTTTCCATCTCTTCGAGATGCACTTAAAGATGCATTTTCTCATGCACAAAATTTTTTGTCGGAGATCAATGTAGTTCACAAAATTGCCTGACATTCTATCGAATCGAATGTAAAAAGTTGCATGACGATTCATCTTACTGCACAAAATTTCTAGGTTTAATGCTTCGTTGCCTCGTCTAGTAAAGCAAACTGGGTAGTATGACATTCGGAAAAAGAAGGATCAATGCAACTTTGATTGCTGCGGTTAATGCCATCGATAACCATGTACCGCCCATGTTGATATTCCCTCGCGTGTTTTTCAAGGACCTTACATGGTGCACCACCGGGTTCAATTGGAGGCGCAAATCCATCAGGATGGTCAAACAAGAAGCTCTTCTTTTACACTACTTGCAGCATTGTATAGCCCACGTTAAGCCGAGAGAGCAAGAAAAAGTGCTACTAATACTCGATAATCACGAGTCCCAGATTGATTTGGCGAAGGCAAATAATATTGTGCTATTAACGTTGCTGCCACACACCTCGCACAGAACTCGACCTCTTGACTGGACTGTTTTTGGACCATACAAAACCTACTACTACACCTTAGCTAATGAGTGGATGATGACCCATCCTGGACATCCTATAAGCTTGTATGACGTAGCTGAACCCGTAGGCAAGGCATTTGCAAAAGCATTTACTCCTGCAAACATTGTCAAAGGATTTGAAAAAAACAGGGATATGGTCTGTTAATGAAAATATATTTGGCGACCATTGAATGTCGTCCCATGTAACAGATCGCCCAAATCCAGAATCGGAAGAGAATCCTAATGCGGCATCTTGCTCATCTAGCATCTAGCTCAGGGGTTCCCAAACTTTTTTGTACCACGCCCCCTTTTTTGAAAGAAAGCTTCTCGCGCCCCCCTTACAGTAAATTGTATGCGCCTAAATAGGAACAAAACAAAAACAAATAAGTATTAGCTTGAAAACAAAACATTTATTTATTCTGCCATAAGATACAACAATATCAGTTTCCATAAAATACAAAAATTATTAATAAAAGAAAAATAGATTATGTTGCTTAGTGAGATGAATGTGCTTGCATTTTATTTACTAGTATTCCTATTCGTGGCTGAGTTTTAGTAAGTGCACAGCACAAGTCACTAGCAACATCAAGTTTATTCCGATACTTTGTTTTAATTGCCACAAGTGTTGAAAATCGCACAAATAGTTACTTGAAAAAGGCAAATATAAATGAAGAGCTTCCCGTGATACACTAAGATACACTTTGAAATATTTTAACCAAAATGAAGGTTTGGCCATTATAACAAAGTATTTGGCAGAGGAATCGTGCAAAAAATCATTTGGATTTATTTGCAAAGCATCTTCTTGAAGTGATTCATGCAGGGAGTCTATGTTGACATGGAATGGATCAGTTGACATTCTGTAAATAAAATTGTCACAGGTGTTTGGGAAGTATTTCTGGAACTCTTCAATTAGGCTCTCCAAATGGTTTGATATTTGGATTTTCAAACTTGATCCTTCATAAATGTCCTTTCCTCTGCGTGCTTCTTCTGAGATTGGCTCTACTTCAGAGAAATTTGAATAATTTCAGGGGTTTGCTGATATTTTACGCCTCCAAAGTGGAAAGCCTCCATCACAATGAGTAACTACTATATTTGAGTCTCCACCCTGCAGTTTTAGGTTGAGGATGTTCAACGAGTCAAAGATGTCTGACAAATAAGCCAATATTACTTGGATACAATGTTTTTTGAAGGCCATGTTTAGCTCATTTTGCTTTTGATGTTTCAAGGTGATTACTTCATCTCAAAGGTCAAATAATCTTGCCAACATGTTTCCTTTTGAGAGCCATCGTACTTCTGTATGAAGTAGCAGTGTTTTGTGATCACTTTCTAAATTTTCACAAAGCGTTTTAAACAGTCGAGTATTCAACGAACTCTTTTTTTATGTACTTCACTACTTTAATACACAACTTTAAGACAGCCATACGTTCATTTGGAAGGGGTTTTGCTGCCAAGGCTTGTCGATGTATAAAACAATGTATCCCAATCACACCAGCATTTTTCTCTATTACTAATTGCAAATAGCCTGAGCGAAAACCTAGCATTGAAGGTGCGCCATCTGTACATAAACTGATCAGTTTTTGTCAAGAAAGTTCATGTTTGTCAAAAAACTCTCACACTGCTTTCATAACATTAATAGCTTTTGTCGTGGTCTCCAGTCTCCAACTCTGTAGAAAAGAGTAGCTTGTCTTTCATTCTTTCGTTTTGAATATACCGAACATAAACAATTAACTGATAACATTGTGCTATGTCAGTACTCTCGTCTAGCTGAATAGCATCAACTACCTGGTTTTGTACGTCTTCGGTCATATCATTAATGCGGTGTTTCATGCACAGTCTTGTCAAAAAGAGGTATTTGAGATAACTTTTGCTTACTCTGCGCTACCAGACACAGTTTGACAAGCGGTTAATATTGAATTTTAGAAAAATATAACTAAATTTATTTTAATGTTCAACTTGTCTCGCGCCCCCCCTGATATGTTCTCACGCCCCCCAGTTTGGGAACCGCTGATCTAGCTCATCAACTATCCGCAAATCCATCAACGTCAAACTTGACACCCGCACTTCCACTGCAGTCTAATGACAACAAGGCAAATAACACTGACTTCAAAAGCCCGTTTGTAGCGCGTCCATTCTCCAAAGCCGCAGCTCGAAAGACTTCTCAAAAGGGACGAAAGCGTGGTAAAACAATAATTTTGACAGACACCCCGAACAAAGAGGAACTATTGTAAAGTAAGGTGAAAACACAAAAGTCAGTCAAAAGGAAGGTTCTCTGCGATAGTTCAGACGAATCTGATGAAGAGATGAAAAATATAACAAAGGATTCAAGTGACGAGGATTTCATCAACGGTAGATTCAGCACAACTGTCAAAAGAGCTTGCACATATCCTGGAGCAGATGTGCCTTCTGACCATGTACTATTAGTGGCCGTCATAAAGATCGCTCTTTCATGCAAAAACAAGCCTGAAACTCAACAACAGATCGCATTGGATAAACTGAAAGATCCAATGATACAAGCAGAAATAAGTAATGAAATAAACACACAAATTCAAATATTGACGACAAATATTACCGAAGATCTAACACCAACATGGAATACGATTACAAGTGCTGTAACAGACATCATGAAAAGCAACTTGGGGTACAAACCAAAGAACAAGAAGCAAAAATGGATGACAGAAGAAATACTATTACTAATGGATGAACGACGACGACACAAGAATGACCCAGATGGCAGCAATATGTATAAAAACATTAACAGGCAAATAAAAGCAAAGATAAGAATAGCAAAAAATATGAATGGCTTAAGCAACAACAATGTATTGATCTAGAACATTTACGACAGCACCACGATCGGAATTTACATAAAAAGCTTAAGGAGACTGCTGGAATATACAGAAAACGAAGACCAACTATTATAGTTAATCAGGATAACCAGGTAGTGCTAGGTGAAAAAGAGAAAATTCATATATGGGAAAACTATATCCAGGAGCTCTTTCATGACGAAAGACCCATGAGTGAAGTTTATACAGACGACCAGCTGACTGGCCCTTCAATCACTAAAGAGGAAATAGAAAAGGCAATATTATATTCAAAAAACAATAAGGCACCTGGACCTGATGAAATCTCTTCAGAAATACTCAAACTACTAGATGAAAGGGGAATTTCAGCACTACATAAAATATTTAATTTTATTTATGAAACTGGTTGCTATCCTCAGCAGTGGTTGCTCTCTACATTTATTCCCCTACCCAAAAAAGTCAATGCAAAAAGATGTGAGGATCACAGACTCATTAGCCTGATAAGTCACACTTTAAAAATATTCTTAAAAATACTACATCAAAGATTATACAAAAAATGTGAATGGGACATCAGTGATTCTCAGTTTGGGTTTAGGCAAGGTTTGGGAACAAGAGAAGCAATAGTAGCAACACAGGTGTTGGTCCAAAATTGTTACGATCAGAGGAAGGACGTATTCCTGTGCTTTTTAGACTACGAGAAAGCGTTTGATTGTGTCCAACATCACAAGTTAATGCAGATCCTCAAGAAGCTTGATATAGACCAAAAAGACATAAGATGCATTGAAAACTTGTACTGGTATCAGGCAGCACAAATAAAAATAGACAATTCTATATCCAAATCCATACATATAAGAAGGGGTGATCGGCAGGGATGTGTGCTTTCCCCTCTTTTATTTAACATTTATTCGGAAGCCATATTTCAAGAGTCTTTGGAAGATGCATATATGAGAATCAAAGTGAATGGAGTATTGATCAACAACATACGATATGCTGATGATGCTGTCTTAATTTGCGACAACATAGCAGATCTTCAACAACTTGTCACTATAATCGGAGAATACAGTAAGCGAATGGGATTAGAGATTAATACCAAAAAGACCAAATTCATGATCATCTCCAGAAACTTGGATGCATATTTGAAAACTCCACCATAACACTGAATACTAAGTCCATTGAGAGAGTGAGCAAATTCAAATACCTAGGAACGTGGCTTTTTGAAGACTGGGCATCGGACAGGGAAGTCAAATGTCGCATTGAGCAAGCTCGACAAGCTTTCGTAAAATTCAGGAAGGTACTGACCTGCTCAGAGTTCGACCTTACACTGAGACTAAGGTTTACTAAATGCTACGTGTGGTCGGTGCTGCTATATGGCATAGAGGGCTGGACACTCAAAACGAGGGATATAAACAGATTAGAAGCCTTCGAAATGTGGCTTTATCGCCGTATCCTAAAGATACCATGGACGGCGAAAGTCACAAATGTGGATGTCCTTAAAAGAATCAACCAAGAACGTCAGCTTTTCGAAAACATCAAGAAAAGAAAATCGGCGTATTTGGGTCACATCATGCGAAACGAAAAATACCAGTTCCTTCAACTTATAATCCAGGGTAAAATTAAAGGCAAGAGAGGAATAGGACGCAAGAAAATGTCCTGGCTCCGAAACATAAGGCAATGGACAGGGATTAACGACATACAATCTCTGATACACATTGCAAGAAACAGAGAGTTAATGGAAAATGTGATCGCCAACATCCACTAGTGGATTTGCATTTGAAGAAGACGAGGATTTAGAAAATTTTCTGGCAAACGAAAATGAAAATTATTCGTTAGAGCAACAGGAAAGTGAAGAAATACTGATTCTAAGTTAAAAGAAGGTGATTTTGTTCTCGTAAAATTGGCCAGTAAAAAGAATATTGCACAATATGTTGCCAATATAGTTGAGGTTTTAGATGACGAATACATGGTCAAATATTTAAAAACAGTTACTGGAAACAATAAATTGGTTTATTCAGATGAGGAAGTCTCTTGTGTCTCCGAATGCGACATAATAAAAAAACTGCCTTCACCAGATTTGGTTGGAACATCACAACGTCAACAAAATATTATGTTAAATTTGATACATACAATGTAAAGTAATCATGTTTGTCATATTATAATTCATGTAATAAATAAGATTTCGTTCGTTTGTGTTCTGACCACAGGTAGAACGTAATGTGGACAGAGGTACAACATAGTGTCGTACCTTTGGACGCCCAAATTTCAAATTTCAATTTTTTTTTAAAGTAACTGAAACGAATCCATAGACGTATACTTTGTGATTTACAGATAAAGGTTGTATCTGTTTCTGTATGCTTCAATGGTCGCTATAAAGCAATTTTTAAACATTTTTAGCCAAACGACATGAAATTTGCCCAAAGGTACAACACTCTCCTCTAGTTTTTTTTTTGTAAATTTTAACTAATTTTTCTTAAAATAGCTTTTAAATTAATTTAACTTCAATTTTCCTAATTTACTTCTATTTTAGTATTAATCTTAAATTTTGATTTTTGTCAGTTTTTCCCGTTGTGAAAAATCATTAAAAATCCTGCAATACGATTTACATACCATTCGACATAAATAGTTTTGCATACATAGTGAGTTTTATGTAAGGAACGCCTTAATTATCTCATACAAGACTTGCAAAATTGTTATAGATTTGAGTGAATAAGGGTCTTACGTGGCATTTTTGTCAGATTTCCGTTTTTCTGGAAATCTATTGAACTTTCTTACTTAAAATGGAACACCCTGCATATTTCACCCCAAATGCCGTAATTTAGGGGTTATTGCTACATTTATTTTTTTAAACATTTTAAAACAAATTATAAAAATCAATTTTTTGGCCTAGGCAGACATTATTTTAGGTTCTTTGAATCACTGAGAACAAAAAAGGTCTTTTGTAATTTTTTTTCTAAAGTTGATCGTTTTCGAATAGACAATTTAAAATAAAAAAAAAAAACGAAAAATGACGATATTCAAGGCTCAAAAACACAAGTAAAACATAAAATTTTTGAAATTACGAAGTGCCCAATTTCAATCTCAAACCTTCTTCTATCAGCTCCCCATAAGAATCTTTGTCATGTTTTATTTTAAAACATTGTTTTTTAATGAAGCGCTTATGAGAGGACTGGTGATCGAGCTGCGTTAACAACTAAAAAACTCAAACTAAAATTCCCTCCTCTTCCTTAGTCTCAGCATCCGTTATGGCTTGCAAATTGTAGAAGCCTCGGAGGTGTAATGGTCCAAGAGCTGTGAGACATTTTTGAGTAGGTATTTAGGCAACCTGAAAATTTTTCCATTTCCATTTCCATGATAGCCTAATACAAAAATGCCGGTCTGGCTGGAGGATAGCGGTTATTTTCCCCAAAAATCCCCCCAAAGTTAAAAAAAGGGTAAACATTGTTATTACAAAAAATATCAGTGACGTGACTTTAAAGTAAATTTAAATATTCAAATATAAAGAAAATAAACAAGCCAGGCGATTTGAGGGCGATTTTAACTCTGCAAGATACTTGCATGGGCGTCCCAGGATTATTTTCAGGGGATGCATCTGAACTTCAGAAGATTTCATCTGAATCTGTACATACTATTAACGAGTATAAAATATACAACTATACATACATAGCTATGTATATTTCTTCCGGAGAGGGAGGTGCAATTGTTATTTTGACAGGGTATTTTTTAATATTAAAAATAAATATTCTAAAAAGACAAGTTTTTTGGTGAAATTTTCCAACTGCCATGTCATCAAACAAATTACGCGTGCATATAAATGAAAAGCGCTATAGGTAAGCAGCACTGTGAGAAAGGGCGTATACCGATAGCTGTTTGCGTCCTCTGTTCTAGCGGAGCTAGTCCGTTTGCTCGAGAAAAATCACGTGACCTGGCGATACCCATGTTGTTGTGCCTCGAAACGTTAGAGTAATTATTATATATTATAGTTTTTTAAGTAACTTTTTCTTAATTAAAAGAAAATAATACGTACTATACAATAGATTTTGCAAATATGATAGAAAAAGACAAATTTATTATTATAAATATATAATAAAGCTAAATAATAAGCTAAATAAATTCGGTGTCCGAATCTTGTACTTCTTCTTTAAACTCCTCATCTGAGCTTAAATATTCATTCTCTTCTTCTTCCTCCAGACTCGTCAGTCGAAGCCTGCACAATCACGGGCGCATCTGAAGAAAGACTTGCCATTGTCGAGATGTGGTGTTATCGAATAATGTAAAAAATATCATGGACACAACACGTAGCAAACACGGAAACATTAAGAAAGATGAAAAAGGAAAAAGAAATACTCAACACTATGAAGGAAAAAAAATGAGCTACTTTGGTCATATACTAAGAAATAAAAAACCTGATATGATTGGTTATATAAGGAAACGTATTAAGTAATGGTTATATTATAAGTAAGAATACGTAGCAACTCAATTAATTAATCACTAATTAATTTTTAATTAACTCTAAATACATATTACAACTATTTACAGATCAGGTAGAAGAGGAATGTGAGTCTCGAGGGGTGTCTGACGAAGAAAAAGAGAATGAATATTTAAGCTCAGATGAGGAGTTTGAAGAAGAAGTACAAGATTCGGACACAGAATTAATTTAGTTTATAGTTTTATACTTTTTTACCTATATATTTATAATAATAAATTTGTCTTTTTCTATAGTAATTGCAAAATCTATTGTATAGTCCGTATTATTTTCCTTTAATTAAAAAAAGTTACTTACAACAACATGGGTATCGCCAGGTCACGTGATTTTTCTCGAGCGAACGGACTCGCTCAGTTACAACAGAGGACGCAAACAGCTATCAGTATACGCTCTTTCTCACACTGGTGCTTACCTATAGCGCTTTTCATTTATAATGCACGCGTAATTTGTTTGATCACATGGCAGTTGGAAAATTTCACCAAAAAAAACCTGTTTTTAAGAATATTTATTTTTAATATTAAAAAATACTCTGTTAAAATAACAATTGCACCTCCCTTTCCGGAAGGAATGTACATAGCTATGCATGTATAGTTGTATATTTTATACTCGTTAATTGTATGTATAGATTCAGATAAAATCTTCTGAAGTTCAGATGCATCCCTTGAAAATAATGCTGGGACGCCCATGCAAGTATCTTGCAGAGTTAAAATCGCCCTCAAATCGCCTTAGTCAAGGCGGAAACGGCGGGTTCGTTGGGAAAAATATTCCCATGAGATATTTTTGCATAATCACATTCGTGAGACATCCTAGAATAAGGTTCAAGAAGTCGCCCACGAGAAAAGTGGGCCAATTTTTTTTAACAATTTTTTTTAATCAAATTGCAAAAATCAATATTTTGGCCCGGACTAATTTTTTATTAGGTTTTTTGGACCATTCTGGACAAAAAAGGTCTCTTATAATTTTTCTCTAAAGTTGATCGTTTTCGACTTATAAGCAAGTTAAAATTTGAAAAACGCGAAAATACCCATTTTTAAGGCTTAATAACTCGGTCAAAAATTATTATTTTGAAAGTCAGAAATTGACTAAATCAAAGTTTAAAGTCGCCGTTACATGATCCTGAAGAAATCTGTGTCATTAATTTACTACTAAGCTGTTATTTTTAATTAATAACAATGAGTGGTTGTATCGTATTGACGCTGCTGTAAATGTGAGTGCGAGTAAGATGCACAATTGGACTGCTGGAATAGCTTCTCTCTCGCACTCAGCATTTACAGCCCCGCACACGTGCATGACGCTTATTATTATTACTTAAAAATAACAGCTTAGTAATAAAATAATGACAAAAATTTCTTCAGGATCTTGTAGGGGGGGCTTCAAACTTTGATTTAGTCATATATTGACTTTCATAATAATAACTTTTAACCGAGTTATTAAGCCTTGAAAATCGCCATTTTTCGTTTTTTTCAATTTTAAATTGCTTATAAGTCGAAAACGATCAACTTTAGAGAAAAATTATAAGAGATCTTTTTTGTCCAGAATGGTCCAAAAAATTAAAGAAAAAATTGTTCGGGCCAAAAAAATTGATTCTTGCAATTTGATTAAAAAAAAATTGTTAAAAAAATTGGCCCACTTTTCACGTAGGCGACTTCTTGAACCTTATTCTGGGATGTCTCACGAATGTGATTATGCAAAAAAATCTCATGGGAATATTTTTCCCTTCGAACCCGCCGTTTTCGCCTTGTCTACCTGGCCTGTTTATTTTTTTATATTTGAATATTTAAATTTACTTTAAAGTCACGTCAATGATATTTTTTGTAATAACAATTTTTACCCTTTTTTTTAACTTTGGAGGGGATTTTTGGGGAAAATAACCGCTACCCTCCAGCCAGACCGGCATTTTTGTATTACGATATCATGGAAAAGTCACCTGAACAATTTTCAGGTTGCCTAAAATACCTACTCAAAAATGTCTCACAGCTCTTATACTATAACCAGAGAAGGTTCCCATTGTTTTCAGTCTGGTGGGATGTAAAATAACATTACGTTGTTTTATATGCCATTGGATTGAAAAGTTAGTCTTTTGCTAGCAGTTGCCGCTAGGGCATCTATGCCATTTCGTTCGTTGCAACCCGTGACTGCACGCCGGGGTTTGTTTTGGTTGGATCAGAGAGAGCAGCATATGTGCCTCCTGATGAAAGACTAATAAGTTTCGAAACCGGTAGAGGTGCTTGCTGCACTCTCTGATTGGACTAGAATATGATGCGGCTGTATTTTCGTTTTGCAAATAAATTGAAAATGCTTATTCATTTTTGAACTAAAAAACTGTTTTTAAAATTAAATAAGACCAAATTACTTATCGGGAACTGATAAAATAAGATTTGAACTTTGGTACTACTTAATTTCAAAAAATTTTTACTTGTGTTTTCGAGCCTTGAACATCGTCATTTTTCGTTTTTTTTTTACAGTTTTTAATTGTTTATAAATCGATAACGATCAACTTTAGAAAAAAATTACAAAAGACCTTTTTTGTTCTTAATGATTTAAAGAACCTAAAATAATGTCTGTGTGGGCCAAAAAATGATTTGTATAGTTTATTTTAGATAAAAAAAAATAAATTTAGCTATAACTCCTAAATTACGGAATTTAGGTATAGGGAATATTACATGAAAAATAATCAGTATTTCTTAACGACTTGAAAACACAAAAAATATAATGTAGGGTGTTCCATTTGAAATAAAAAAGTTCCTTAGATTTCCAGAAAAATGGAAGATCTGAGAACAATGTAAATACCACTGTATTATCGGCCGTATTAGAAGACACTTACCAACCAAAATCTATAAAACTCGTGCAAGCCTATCCCGAGATAATTGAGGCGTTCTATACATAAAACTCACTCTGTATTCGCCGTGTGCAAGTACTTGGAGGGGATACGAGAAACGATCGCGCGCGAATAGCGGAGAAATCTTGCAACTTTCTTAAATAATTCATTGTCAATTAAAATTGTCAAATTGACGTATGTTTCATATCTACTGTCAATGAAGAAGAAAAATTATATGTTGCTCCACAATATTGATATGATATGCAATTATTATATAAAAGTAAATTTAATTAATTGTATTTTGCTTGTAGTAGTGCATTTTAATAATTAATTTTATTTACTACATACAATTGTTTACCTTTTAATAACATAACCTTAATATTATCTTTTCTTCTTATAATTTTTTTGGGCTATGGACTTGACAATTGTCCAGTAACCAGGACCAATATGATTGGCTAATATAATTAAAAGTGCGAAAAATGTTGGCGAGCTATGAAATCAGGTGTCGCTTTTCCGAACTTGCACGGTCCCATAGCCACATTTACTTTACAAGCCATGAAGAGAAAAAGGCAACGTCGCAATTGATGACGTCGGTAGTCTGACTTTCGAACTACCGCTTTCGAAACTACTATTTTAAAGTACAAATTCTGGTAAAATTTATAGTATTTTTTGAGTCGAACAAGAAAATATTAATTAGAAGTTTGTATAAAATAATATTAAAAGTAATTCCTTGTAAGTAACGTTCATTATACAAAAAAAAAACCAATAACAAGAATATAAACGGGATTCATTTTCTTCGTATAATAAGAAAACTAATAAGTATTTTTAAAAAATTTAAACGCAGAATAAAAGATTACGTTAGGACCGAGGGCCGAAAGTCCCTGAAAACTTCTATGTTTATTTTAATAAGTTACAGGGGTGAGAAACCAAGAAAATTTTTTATTCATTTTAAGGGACTTTCGGCCTTCGGTAATAAAGTAATCTTTCATTCTGTGTTTAAATTTTTAAAAAATACTTATTAGTCTTCTCAGGATTCGAAAAAAATGATTACATTTAAAATACAGGCGTCAAAATTTTGCATTTTGTTCCTTTCCACTTAAAGTTTGTCGCACTTATTTAGAAACACCCTGAATTGATAAAGAACAAATATAGTTGTTAAACATAAGCGAATTAATAAAAAAAACAGAATGTTAAGAAAACCGGAGTCTATAGTTGGGTTTTAATTTCAGTATTTTATAAATGCCCGGTACACCATAAAAATTTAACTGGTTAGCAACAATATTATTACAGCAGTATTGTAAAAGAATTAGGCTATAACATATAACATATTAAAAAAATCACTTAAATCTGCCAACAGGTTTAGGAAATATAAGACATTAAAAACGACAAAATTTTTAAGTGTACGGATTTCTATATGCACGCAAGTTTATATAAAAATATATTATATTGAACTAAAATCATCTTAATAACATACCTTTTAATGTTCTTTATAATTTGGAGCACGAAATATTGTAAAATATTTCAGTTTCTCTGTAAATACAGTGAAAATTATTTAAAAACAAATGAGAACTGTCAGAATTAATCGGTCTACCAATATATGTTTCCAAATTTCAACTTCATGGCTTGTTAAGTAAGGGCCGGTACTTTATGTCTTGATTAACAGCCCGTTAGTTAACGGAGGTTTAATCGGGACCTGTTTAGGGTCTTTTGCGTTGTAATAAATGCAATTATAATTATTATTATACTTATTTATAATTATAATAATACTTGTAATTTGTAATTGCATTTATTACAACGCAAGAGACCCTAAAGAGGTCCCGATTAAACCTCCGTTAACTAACGGGCTGTTAATCAAGACATAAAGTACCGGCCCTAAAGGTGGCTATGACGGTCCCAATATCTACATACATAGTATCTAATTCCTATCTACAGTCCGTCTAATATACTTACCGTTGCACGTCATTATCTAAGTCAGAGATCTGAGTTGACATTGTTGCCCAATTACAAAAAATTCTTGAATTCATTTTAAATCAAATATATCACATAATTTTTGCGGAAGTGGATTATACAACAAAACAAATTAATATTCAATGTAAATAAATAAAAACTTTAGAAATAGAAAATAAGAATTAAGTTATAATCTTACGTTAAAGTAAATAATAAAAACAGTAAATATAATAAAACAAATACTTATAGTAAAGAATAAAAACAAATATGAAGTGTCATCACCGCAACTGCCAAATAAATGTTACCAATTTATGCCAAAATATCACCTTCGTTCGATTACAGTTACAGTGTGTTCCAAACAAATGTGCTTCATAAAAACGCTTTATAATTCATTTATACAAATTAAATGAAACATATTATTGTGTATTTCTTTAAGTTAACATTAATAGAAATCTTCAAATATTATTTCTACGCGTACATAATAAAATATGTCTATCTATCTCTATCTAATCAGCCCTAAACATCCATCCTTGGATTTAGGCCTCCTCTTCCTTCTTCCATGCCTCTCTATCTTGGGCAATTTGCATCCATTTTGACCCAGTGTGTTTCTTCAGGTCATCTGACCATCGCATCTGTGGCCTTCCCCTTTTTCGTTTGTGATTCCATGGTCTCCAAAATATGTCTAGTAGCTGTAATTCCAGTGTACTCGGCAAAATGATTCTAAAAAAGAACACATCTATCGCCTAAATATTTCGTGTTGGTATCATGTGACATCACGGGCTATGACGCGGATGACGTGAGACGGTAAGTAAATTAGATGAAGTATAGAACATATTCACTAACCTGCTGTACTAGGTCTGATATGTCAGATCCAGAGAAACCTTCTGTTTTGTGAATCAAATGTGCCCACATATTAACTGACTTTTCAAGAGGTGTACCACTTGTAAACATTCTAAATAAATCTCGCCTTTCTAAATGATCAGGTAAGGGAATGTACATACGTTTTTGAAATCTTCGTAAAAACGCAGGATCGATATCCCACGGACAATTGGTAGCCGATATTAAGAACACATTGGAATTTGATTCTATTTTACCCATTTGACATAGTAGTTCCGTTTTGATCCTACAAAAAAAGAAAATAACATATACAGTGGACCCCAAACCCTTTTTTTCAGTACGTCATTAATCATTCAATTAGTTGACAATTACAGTACCTACTCTTAATATATATCCAATCCATGATGCGAATAAAGATAATTTGAAACAAAAGTAATCTATCGTGACGGTACTTTTACAATGTTAATGGATAAAATGACAATTTTGTAATACTAGGTTAGAAAGTCAACGACGTAAATATAAATATTTTATGTCATTAGTATATTCGGACATTGTATAGTGAAATTGTATTCTACATTTATTTATTTTTTCCTCAAAATATTTTAAATATTAATATTCTGGCAAATATTGATATTTATATAAACATAAATATAAATATTCTGACAACTGTCAGATTTTACTAAAATGTCATGCGGCGATTCACGACATTCTTAAAATCATATATGACGTCAAAATTAATGACGCACTGAAAAAAGGGTTTGGGACAAATGTAGGTAACCTATAAATCATGATATTATAATTTTATTAATTAATCAAGAAACGATTAACATAACTGCAGTATTCATTAATTTTAGTTAACATAATTAGTATGTTCATTGTCCAATGCGTGTTTAAGTACATATTTGAGATCTGCCACGTTCTCTATTTTTAAAACAAGATTGATGTTCACTTATTCTAACGCTTAATGTTCTTGACGTTTCACCCAAATAAAAATGTTCGCATTTACAAGGTGTTTCATAAATACAAATCTTTGTTTTTTGTTGTTCATTGTTTATGAATGAGTCACATAAAATTAAATTATTAGAAGAATTTTTATCAAGCAATAAAAACAAATTTGTTAAATTTATTAGTGTTTTATCTTTTGATAACGATTTTCGAAGTGGAAATCGAAACGTCAAACTTAATTTCATAGCAAAATTGTGGCTTAATCGCAAATAAAAAAGTAAATAAATAAAAAGCTGAAGAAGCAGGTATGGGATATTAATTTAGAAAGGAAAACCGCGAAAATAGTAACTTGACATAAAAATACTGCCGGATATAATATCTATTTTTCTAATGTTAAACAACCTAAAAGAAAAAAAATACATTTTCAGGTATCTCGCAATCGGATCCACAACAATCCAAATAAAAGATGCTCCCCATAATCTAGGCGTATTACCAATGAAATTTACCAAAGTCTCAAAAGACTTACCAAAGTTCAAAAATCTAGGCACACATTTGTTCATTACTACAATTTAAATCCACGTTTAGAATATCAACGTTATAATATACAATATGATGATCTAAAGTCCGAGAATGTTTCCTAGCGGAGCTAGAGTTCTTTAAAGAAAGCTTCTTGTAATTAGTTTTATAAAATGACTCCAGAGCGCTTCTATTTGGAAAAACGAAAACTTTTTAGTCTTGTTTCACACACTAAGAATTTTGACGGTGCGATGGTTGAGATGTACATAGTGGCTCGAGCAATCATATTATGGAATCTTTCTCCCTTCACTGAACGTTTCAAGCGGTGAAGGGAGAAAGATTCCATATGATTGCTCGAGCCACTATGTACATTTCAACCATCGCACGGTAAAAATTCTTAGTGTGTGTTTACGCTTATTTATCTTCGAGGGATAAATCGATTCCATCGGTTGCGACTTTCTAGTACCGGCTATAGGCGTCCGTATTGGGTAGGACAGCGGTTATTTTATCGCATAGCTTTTTTGTGTTTAACTTTTAAACATTTCTGACACTTATTGTTAAATTGTGATATATTCTAGTATTAAAAGGTACTTTTGCTGTAAGTCGCTGAGATACACCGTTTTCTAAAACAATCAATTTGGAAATTTTTCCTTCTTTGAATTTGAAAAAAAATTTCAAAATAAAACGGTCTATTTTACCGACTTAAAGTAATAATAACTTTTAGTACCAGAATACCTCAATTTAATAATCTAGTGTCAAAATTGCTTAAAAATTAAAGACAAATAAGTTATGCGATACAATAACCGTTGACTTATTCCAAACGGACGCCTATGATCGGTACTAGAAATCGATTAATCTCCTGAAGATAAATAAACACACCAGTTTTCGTTTTTCTAAATAGTTGTTTTTGTGAACATTTTTTTCAAATTCAAAAAACGAAAAATTTTCAAATCGAGTTTTCTAGAAAACGGTGTATCCTACCGACTACAAGTAACAGTACCTTTTAGTACCTACTAGAATACCTCATAATTTAATAATCCAATACTTAGAAGTTAAAGACAAAAAAAAAATAATGCGATAAAATAACCGTTGACCTACCCAAAACGGACTAGCAATTCGCAATTGATGGAATCGATTTATCTCTGGAAGATAAAAAAGCGTACAAACAAGTTTTCGTTTTTCTAAATAGAACCGTTCTGGAGGTATTTTGGAAAGATTAATTACAAGGCGACGTCTTTAAAGAGCTCTAGGTACTTAGTTAAATTGTCTTAAAATTATCCTAGGAATCTTCGGTCTTCGTTTGTCGTGAGAGTTTCTGGACACCCTGTATACAGTGAGGATGTTTAGGTTGGAATAAATTAATGTTCTCAAGAATGGGCGATTTTGAAGGAAAATCCCGAAACGGATCGATTTTGAAAGGTTATTTAATTCTCTATTCAGTAGTATAAACGTTGACATAATTATTTATACAGGGTGTCCAAAATTTTTTATGATTAATATAATGGAGACAAAAAGAGGAATGTATGTAGTTCATTTAATTCAAAAAACATTTTAGTGCCGTCAAAAAACAGAAAGAAATGTTATTTGACAAATAAATATTGTTTATCGCTTAAAGTCAATGTTAAAGCTGCCGTCCACCTGTCTCTTAGTCTCCGTTTTTTTGACAGCAGTAAAATGTATATTGATTTAAAATAATTGCTTACATTCGTCTTTTTGTCTCGATCAATTTACTCGAAAAATTTTTTTTGGAAACCCTGTATAAATAATTATGTTAATGTTTATGTTACTGAATAGAGAATTGAATACCCTTTCAAATGAACTAGCACACGACTCCTATTCTCATTTAAAAAAATAATCGATTACGTCATTACGCCTAAATTGATGACGTCAATAGTATGATATACTTGCCAAAAAATCATAATTCAAAAACAAAAATCGACCTGCTTCGGGATTTTTCTCCAAAATCGCATTGAAATAAATCGAGAAAATGAATTTATTCCAACCTAAACGTCCTCACTGTATGTGTGATATAAAGCTGATAGGGCGGTAGTTTTTTTAGATCTGTTATGTCTCCTTTCTCGTGTAATAAAATAATGACTGAATTGTTCCACTGAGAAGGGATTTTTTCTTGGTAGATGCATTCGGTTAAAAGTTTGGCCAAAGCCTGGATAATTTTATTTCTACTTTGTTTGATCGCCTTAATCACTACTCTGTCATCGTCATGGGATTTGTTATTTTTCATTTCTGGAAGTGTCTTTTTGACTTCGTATGGTATTATTTCTGGCATTAATTCTGATCCCTGGTTTGTGATTTTGGGCAGGCGCTGATCTTGCATTTCGTTGGTGCTCTCATAAATTTCACGATAAAAGGATTCGACAATCTTGAGGTCTTTTATTCTGTACATATTTTTGTTGCCAATGTTGTTCGTATTACGCCCCAAGACTTTTAGACTTATGTTTTCTTAAATTATTTTAGTTATTTCTGTTGTTTTCTCTTGTGCCTTTCCGGATTGATCGGTGCATATCTTTATTCAATTTCTTCAGTATTGTGTAGTTGCAGTCATAGTTTTGTGTCAGCTGTATTCTTTTACTTATTGGTTCTTTGGTATTTTGTCTTAATTTTTCTTTATGGGTCATGATGGTCGAGCAGCACTCCCTTTCTGTTTCTTTTAGTCCCTTCTTTATGACATTATTTGCTTGTTTAATATCTTCTATTTCGTTTTCTAAGTCTTATATGCCTGGTTAGTGTATCTTCATACAGGCTATTGTTTTCTGGGGGAATCCATTTCCTGTTCGTGTTGTTAAGATCATCTTGGGTCTTTCCAAGTTGGCATTTAATCGTGTGTTTGCACAGATTAATCTGTGGTCGCTCTTTATCGAAAATTTGTTGAATACTTCAATGGTTTTAATTATTTCTTTTCTGTTCGTCATGATAAAATCTATCTCATTTTTGACACTACCATCTGGGCTTCATAAAAAAAAATTACACGCATTATTCTTGCTGTGTCGAATAGTTTAATTCAAAAACATTTTTTTGGACACCCTGTATAAATAATTATGTTAATGTTTATATTATTGAATAGAGAATTGACTAATATTTCAAATGAGCTAGCACACGACCCATATTCTCATTAAAAAAATCATCGATTACGTCATCACGCATAGATGGATGACGTCACTAGGATGCCAAAAAAATCATAATTTAAAAATAAAAATCGACCTGTTTCGTGATTTTTTTTAAGTTACCGGTTTACGAGATAATGAATTTATTCCATTTGGCTTTGTCACACTGTATAATATTCAATATACTCTTACCTTCGTGAAAATTCTTGCTCAGCATTCGCTCGTTTTCTACAAAATCCATCTACCTCATCTATGAACAATAGCGAAAATTTATTCTGGCTTTGGATATAATCAAATAAAAATTTAATTTGCCTATAAAACAATATACACATATAAATTAAAAGATGTTTAATAAAGTTATGGTATTAAATTTTATAAAATCGAAATTGTATATTCTATTTCTTATTATGTATTTGTATGTAAGATAGATACGGAATTATTATTATTTTTATTTTTATTCGATTTGCACATTTTGGTGAAGTTAATATTAATATCAATCTTTAAGTCAATAAATAACTATTAGTAACTTTATTACATTAAAAAAAACTCTTATTTCCAATCAAACTATGATTTAAAGTTTCACAGTTTTTGATAGGTAAATCGTGAAGGAAGAAGAATGAAGAATTTTCATTACGTTTCTTTGTAGTTACCGTGTATAGTCAGAATGAGTTATACCTATTAAAAAAACAATAAATGCTGTATAAAAGGTATATTTAAAAAACCCTCAAAAGGGCCACATCAATTCACATAACTAGTTTTCGACTGGTTTACCAGTCATCATCAGTGCTTACGTGCAATGTACATGTTAGCCACCAAAATGCTATTTTACAAAAATATGTGGGTCAAAGCCCATTTCAAGTAGTCCGTTAAGGAAACATAAGTATAAAAAGCTACCTTAAGCCTTGATGTTTAAAATATAATTTAATTTGCCCTAGGTAACATCTGAAACTTGGGTGTGACTTGTTCACATGTTGGAAGTTTGACGGCAAGTGAAGTTACTTGCCGTCAAACTTCCAACATGTGAACAAGTCACACCCAAGTTTCAGATGTTACCTAGGGCAAATTAAATTATATTTTAAACATCAAGGCTTAAGGTAGCTTTTTATACTTATGTTTCCTTAACGGACTACTTGAAATGGGCTTTGACCCACATATTTTTGTAAAATAGCATTTTGGTGGCTAACATGTACATTGCACGTAAGCACTGATGATGACTGGTAAACCAGTCGAAAACTAGTTATGTGAATTGATGTGGCCCTTTTGAGGGTTTTTTAAATATACCTTTTATACAGCATTTATTGTTTTTGTATCACATGGTATACAGCCAACTACAGGAAAACTTTTTTCCTTGTGGATTTTTATACCTATTAGGATATAGACCATAGACTACACGCAGGGGTGGGCAAAAGCCGGCCCGCGGGCCGGATGCGGCCCTTTTACTTACTTTATCTGGCCCGTTGAGAAATCCCGCAAGCAATTTTTTTAATAGCGTACGCGGAAAATTTCGGGCAAATGGTTTTTAAATGCATTAATTTTTTCGAATCCTAAGAAAAGTAATAAGTATTTTTGAAAAATTTAAACGTAGAATGAAATATTACGTTATTACAGAGGGGTGAAAAGTCACTGAAATCTTCTATAATGTTTATTTTAATAAGTCACAGGGGTGAAAAAAAAAGAGAAAATTTAGTGTGATTTTTAATTGCAAATACCTATCTCATCCAAAAGAATCTTTTTGTTTATTTTTAGGGACTCTCTGCCCTCCGTAATAATATAGTCTTTCATTCTCCGTTTAAAATTTTCAAAAATATTTATTAGTTTTCTCCGGATTAAAAAAAAATGAATGCATTTAAAAAGCATTGGTCCGAAATTTTGCGTCTACGCTCTTAATCTCTTTTATGAGATTTTGTTGGAATCAACAGTATTAGTGTTCGTAGTATTCATATAAATAATGAATCTCCATCTTCTGCTTTTCTTAAAATTGTCTGTGTGTTTAATCCGGTCCAGGCGCGAATATTTTTCGGCCACGGCATTTGTCGTCTACCAGGACCCCTTTTCCTTCGATTTTACCCTTCATAATAAGCTGCTGTAACAATTTACAACAAGGTACTTATGATTTCTAAGTATGTGCCCTTTCTCCTTGCTGTCTTTCTCCTTTTAATAAAGGTCAAAAGGTATCTAGTCCTTCCCCATTCTGTGTAACACCATTTTGTTCGTAAAATGATCGGTCCATGGTATTTTCAAAATTCTCCTAAGCCACATCTCAAAAGCTTCCAGATTTTTCATTAAGTCAGCATTAACAATCCAATGTTTTGCTGAAGATGGGGAAGGAATGCGAAGTCATAAAACCATACAAACAAGATAACTGGAATATCTAGACCACATAATGAGAGGGGAAAAGTACTTCCCGCTAAAGAATTGGTTTCCTTGAAGCGGCACCGACAAACTGCGACTGTACCACGCAAAATAATAGCAGTGGTTTCCAAGGGTGCGTTGGAAGCCACCGCTTGCTGAGTTGACACATTTCATTGCCGCAGTGAAGAACCTTGAATTTTTCGCCGTAATCTGACGTCATTCATCGCAGTGTTACGGTCGCAGTTTGACGGTGCCACTTTCGAGGAAACCCAGGTTTAAGGCTCATAATAAAAAAAAAAAATCTCGGGAAAGAGCAACGTGGGACGTAGGAGGATTTCCTGGTTGCGAAATTTAAGGGAGTGATACGGGTGCAGTTCAATACAATTGTTCAGAGCCGCACCCAACAAAGTTAAGATTACTGTGATGGTAGACAACCTCCGATAGAAGACGATACTGCAAGAAGAAGAACAATCCAATAAAGAAGAATAGAGTGGACATAACATTTTTATTATTATCCCGGTTTTTCATGGCGTTCTCCGCCTTCCGATTCCCATTTTCCAGCTTCATCGGTTGTTGCATTCGCCAGGGTGAAGGATCCTTTCCGACATTGCCTTCTGAATGCCGTCAGGATTGTTTCGGCCTTCCTCTCTTCCTTCTTTTCCTTAGCGTCCATTTTAAAATTTGTTTTGGCAGCCTGTCATCGTCCATTCAAGATCAGTTGTCTCCTTTGAATTTCGTCTATAGTGGTTGACTTGACATCATAGATTTGCAGATTGAATCTCAGAAATTTCTTATTATTTACTCTATTCTTGATTGAATTTCTGAATTTCATTTTTATCTGGATTTTGGTTATGGCTTAATATAGTGGACCATATTAAAAATTTTGTAATTTTACTGGCTGGGCATAAATTGTTCGCATATACACCAAAGTAAGACAATTTATTATTACTATTATTTATTATTAAGAGGAAACAGTAGCGATCAACAGGTAGCGAAAACGCGTTCCAAGATTGCGGCTGTAATTTTGAATATTTTTTCGAGATATTTGGCACACGTATTCGTAATATAATAAAGAATGGCGGTACAGAGCCCAATTTGAAAAATATATTAATATGTGGAAATTACTCTGTAATTAAATTCAATATTAAAAAAACGAGCCTGTACCCAGGGCCGCCGAGAGGGATGAGCGGGCCCCGGCAAGAAGTGACGAACGGGCCCCCGGCAAAAAGTGAAGAGCGAAAAAAATTGTTCAACTTTTATAGAAATAAAATTATCAAGAGGAAAAATATGTAATAAGAAACATTTCAAATATAAATTTTATTAAATTTTGATTATATTCATAATAGTGAAAATACTTATAATACAGGTGCTTTTCGAGTTTTCTGATTGGAAAAGATGTCTATAACTTTCGAAAAATCACATGATTTTACCAAATAATTCTCAATGCACAAAGTGATAGGCGAGTTAACCAATCCTGTTTCATTGTAGATATCACAGCCTTTATGAGGGAAAGAAAACTAAAGGATCTTTTCGCTTCTGCGACTGTCACCGGCAATCTGCAAAATATTCTTAACGCAATAACGACGTTAGGAAATAATGAATCTAATTTGAGATGTTTAATTTTATTAAGTAAATCTATTGGAGAAATTGCAGGGAAAGATTCAAGGAAGGCGCAGCATAGGTAGAAGAAAAATGTCCTGGCAGAGAAATCTCAGAGAATGGTTTGGATCCAGCTCAACAGATCTCTTTCGGGCTGTAGTATCAAAAGTTAGAATAGCAATGATTATTGCCAATCTTCGTTCGCGGAGATAGCACGTAAAGAAAAATGGAGAAAGTTAAGATTTACCAATATTATTCTTGTATATCGCTCTGAAATGAAAAATTTCATGTATCAATTTTTCACTGATGTCTTCTTTATAAAACTCGCGCAATATATCAATTTTTTTCTGAATATTCTCGTCATCGTCATCTCGGAATGTCCACAAAATGTTAAATGGCGAATGAATTTCATTTGCCGCATTAAATATTGTGGTTAATTTGACAATATTAAATAGTTCACAGCGAAATATTACGTCGGGCTCAAAATTATCAGTAGTAATTGCACAAGAGCTCTAAAATTCTATATTAATTTTAGAGTTCGAGTGCAATTTGTTGCGATTATTTCATGAATAAAACTGTTCAAAACCAAAATTTTATTGTAGTTTATTTATGTAAGTACAAATTAGTACAATTAAACACAAAGTTTTTATAAATATTTGACGATTGAAAGTCATCACTTTTATAATTTTTAAAACAATAATTGTCATTAATGTTACTGAATGTATTTTCGTAGCAACGAAGGGCATCTGACGTAATATACTTAACGACGGGCAATTATCAAAAATTATCGATTTAATTCAGATTTCTGTAGCTTTCTATTGGTCAGAATCTCCTATGAATGAAATAATATCACATCACTACTAGGCCCAGACAATCATCAAAAAATCTCACAGGCTTCTTGCGCCGCTTTTCTTTATTTGATGTATTCTATAATTGCTGGTAACTAATTTAGATTCTTCAACAATGGAAGACCTGATCACTTTAGATTCTGGCCCTTTATATTCTTCAATCAATTTTTGATTTTTTGTAAATCTTCTAGAAGCCCTGATATATTTTTAATCTCCATATCCATAGTTATCTGACTGCACTGCAGCATTTGACTTCTGTGATTTATTGCTGTTAAAATTTTACACCAAATCAACTAAAAGTCATGTTAAATATAGCCGAGGATTAATTAAACGTATTATGGACATAAAGTGAATAGCAAAAAAACGGGAAAAATTACGTCTATGGTCTGGTCGACGCCGGGCCCCTTACATCGCCGGGCCCCGGTAAAATGTACCGGCTGTACCGCCCTCTCGGCGGCCCTGCCTGTACCGCCATTAAGAAGAACAAAAAAATACACTTTCTTCAAATAAACTTTTTTATCCGATGCCTAGATTTTGTGTCATTTTAGAACTACTAATGAAATAAAAAAATTTAGTTGTTCCAAAATGACACAAAATCTAGGCATCGGATAAAAAAGTTTATTTGAAGAAAGTGTATTTTTTTGTTCTTCTTAACGGCGGTACAGGCTCGTTTTTTTAATATTGTATTTAATTACAGAGTAATTTCCACATATTAATATATTTTTCAAATTGGGCTCTGTACCGCCATTCTTTATTATATTACGAATACGTGTGCCAAATATCTCGAAAAAATATTCAAAATTACAGCCGCAATCTTGGAACGCGTTTTTGCTACCTGTTGATCGCTACTGTATCACCTTAACAGTAAAATGTACTTGTCCAAATGTTTTAAAATGATACTTATAGCATTTTTGCCAAAAAATTTCTTGGGCAGAAAAAAACTACCAAAAACATTAGCTTGTGCGTAGAGTACATACTGGGTATAGTCCTCCGGCCCGGGAGACATTTTGAAAATTTCATTTTGGCCCGCGCATAAAAGAATTTGCCCACCCCTCGGAGTGACTACAGCATTTTTATGTAATATTGGTACTCTTGTTTAATAAGATAATTATTTTAGAGAAAAACTTTTTTTGGACACTCTGTATAAATAATTATGTTAACGTTTATATTACAGAATAGAGAATTGAATATTATTTCAAATGAGCTAGCACACGATCCCTATTCTCATTAAAAATCATCAATTTCGTCATCACGCCCAGGTAAGGCGCCATTAAGATTTACAGGATACCATACTGTATGGTAAAATAATCTCAGGTAAGGTATTCAACGTCAAATAATGCTTTTTATAATGCGTTTTATAACATAATAAATGACATTACTTATATCAGAAAAACTAAAATGGACATTTTGGTAAGTTAAGGGAACTAAGAACCAGAGTCAAAAAGGCTAAAATAATGTAGTAGCCTGAAAAAGGGAACTAAACTTTTATAAAACATTTTAAAATGTGAAACAAGAAGTGTACACTGAATTGATACTGACAGCTACCTATAAACCAGTTTAAAGAAAAAGAACAGCCAAGGAAAATGTTGATATAACAGTATTCAACGTCAAATAATGCTTTTATAACATAATAAATGACATTACTTATATCAGAAAAACTAAAATGGACATTTTGGTAAATTAAGGGAACTAAGAACCAGAGTCAAAAAGGCTAAAATAATGTAGTAGCGTGAAAAAGGGAACTAAACTTTTATAAAACATTTTAAAATGTGAAACAAGAAGTGTACACTGAATTTATACTGACAGCTATAAATTAGTTTAAAGAAAAAGAACAGCCAAAGAAAATGTTGATATCACAAAGAATTCAAATTTAATGAACATTTGAAACAGATAATGAAAAAGTTGGTAGAAATGGACTGTGACTATAAAAATCTCGATCATAGGGAACTTGCATAAAATTTTAAATTCAAAAAATGCTATAAATCACAATAGAACAAAATTTAAAACATATATCAAGGAAAAACAGTTTTTTTGTCTTTCGTTTGGCCCCTTCTTCTTCTTAAGGTGCCTATCCGTTCCGGATGTTGGCGATCAGCATGGCTATCCTAACTTTGCTTGCTGCTGTTTGGCCCCTAAAGACGATTAAAAATTCAAATTATAGCAGCCAGCCCAAAACGCGCCCTCATTGGTCGTGACGTGATATCATTGTAGTATTGGATGTCCTCGCCATTAGTTCATTAGGTTTGGAATGGCATTCGTTTTGACACTGACACTCAGTTTTATAAATATTTTGATAGTTGCTATTTCTGACTAATATTTGAGTGTTTTTGTTAAGACAATTTCGAACTAATATTTAATTGTTTTTGTTAAGATAATTTGTAATTAATAGTTACGTAAGTATTTTTATTACTTAAGACAATTTTTTTAAAATGACCGAAGAGGCTTTTTCTAAAGGCCAGTCTGATAACTTATCTATACCTAGTAAATATGTCTATGGCGGCCACATATTTTCAAAAGGGTGAAAATTTTTCCGTTGGAGAAATTCGGGGAGTTAAAGCAGATAAGTAAGTACATAATATGTATATTATACGCTGTTTTTTATCGGCTGGTAATCCAATAAATATTTTATTGGGATTTTTAATAGTTGTACTTTTACAAAATGGCCCTAAACAACATTTATAGTACAGGAACTAAAGCTTTTCACCTAAAAATGTTTACAGAATGGATTGATTTGCTTGAAAATTTGAGAATAAGTAGTGGATAGTCCAAGGATCAAAATCTATATGATGTCGAAAGGCGCTTTTACCACGGGGATGGTTGCCGCCCCATCTCGGGGTGGAAATTTTTTATTATATTTTCACCACAAAATTTGATAAAAACATTTATTCTAAGCAAAAATTGTTCTATACATTTTTTTGATAAAATTAATAGTTTTCGATTTATTCGCTTTCGAAAGTGTTAGTTTTATATCGAAAAAATCAATGTTTTTCGATATTATACTCATTTACGATTCACTAAATTTTTGCCGTAGGAAAAATTTTTTCACACCAAGTTCTTGGGAGTTAGGTAAATAACCTACAATTTCATATTAAAACTTCTTTTCGTATCTCTGATACTAATCTTTCTATTCAGAAAATGGCATTTTTTACCAAACTACAAAAATTCGTTATTCGCTTTTAACTCCAGTTTTTTTAAAAACTAATCATTCTAAGCCAGTCAAACTTCTAGAATCTGTTAATAATATATAAATAAAGAAGAACGAATAAGGTTAATGACTAAAAACAGCGCCAACTTACATTATTATGCTTCCAATTGGATTTCTCCTTTTTTTTTTCAAAAAATATATTGACTTTAATTTCGTTACTTTTCATTTTTTATCTTAGAAAGTTTGGTAATAAAGAATTTTGTAGGTTTTTGCAAGATCTATAAGGCTATTAATATTATATCCTTTTAAAATCCCCAGTCGCAAAAAAAGCTGACTTTGAAAGAGTTGGTAAAGGTGGTTTTTGCATGTTAATACAAGGTTTAATTGTCAATAGCTCACTCAATTTTTGGCGTAGAAAATTTTTTTGAAAACCAACTTCTTGGGAAATAAATAAGCTACAATTTTATGTTTAAACATTTTTTTGTATCTCTGATGCTAACCTTTCTATTCTGAAGAAAAAGCATTTTTTACCAAACTACAAAAATTCGTTATTCGATTTTAACTCCTTTTTTTTAAACTAATCATTTTAAGCAGGTCAAACTTCTAGAACCTCTTAACAATACATAGATAAAGAAGACCAAATAAGGTCAATGACTAATTTAAATTAGGGTGGTGATTAGGGGGTTGTGTCGAATCACTTTTTCGCTGAAAAAAATAGGGACTGACATGCTTTTCATTATAAGTCACTTAATTTTTGAGATAGAGAACTTTTTTATTTCTGGAGATAGATATTTTTAAATACTTTAAACTATGTAGTTTAAACAAGTTATCCTCGAAAAATGCATAGTTTTCCCATCTTTTGACTTTGAAACTACAATATTTAGCATTTGATGAAGAAGAGCTACCATATTATAAAGTATAGCTCGATTACTATTAGTCGTAGAGAAAATTAGAAAAAACGGTTTTGTTTATTTTTTCAAGAGCTACATTTTTGTTAAGCAAAGTTGTTTTGATAAAACGAAAACTTTTTGAGTTATTAGCAGAAAACTGATTAAAAACATTGATTTTTTCGATATAAAACTAACATTTTGGATAGCGAATAAATCGAAAACTGTTCATTTTATCAAAAAAATGTATTGAACGTTTTTTGCCTAGAATGAATGTTTTTACCAAGTTTGCGATCAAACTATAATAAAAAATGTCCACCCTCGAGATGGGGTGGCAACCACCCCCATGGTAAAAGCGCCTTTCAGCATTATATGGATTTTGATCCTTGGACTATCCACTACTTATTCTTAAATTTTCATACAAATCGATCCATTCTGTAAAAATTGCGAGGTTTTGTCCTGTTTTAAGCTTCATTACTTTGGACTATTATATTATAATGTATTCGATAAATGTCATAAAAATGTAAATATAACCATAAACATAACATAAATAAAATATAATTATGTGACGTCACGGGTCGTTTGAAATGGTTTGAATACACAGAATATTTTAAATTTGTACTTCTAAGTTATTATGAGTTTTTGAAGGGCGAAATTTTGGAAATCTCATTTTTAAACAAAACTGACCATTATTATGCAATAAAAAAATGTGCAAGCTCCCTATACGCTGTGAGCTCGTACGTAGAGGGGATATTTAAAAATTCGCGAGCGACAGTAGTGACAAGTCAGTAAACGTTTACTGGAAATTTGACATAAATGTCAAAGTGATTAATTTAAAATTAAAATTAAAAACATTAATTATAAAAAATATTAGTTGGTCAAAGCTGTGGTATATATTTTTATCTTAAATATACTTACGTTTTAAATACTGAATTTAAGTTTTTTTAATGTTTTGTAATATGCAATTATAAATTAATCTATTAATCAAAAATGAATAACCATTTTCAATTTCGTTGCAAAACGAAAACACAGCCGAACCATATTCTAGTCCAATCAGAGAGTGCTGCAAGCACCCCTACCGGTTTCGAAACTTATTAGTCTCTCATCAGGAGGCACATATGCTGCTCTCCCTGATCCAACCAAAACAAACCCCAGCGTGCAGTCCCGGATTGCAACGAACGAAATGGCATAGATGCCCTAGCGGCAACTGCTAGCAAAAAGACTAAGTTTTCACTCTAATGGCATATAAAACAACATAATGCTATTGTACACCCCACCAGAATGAAAACAATGGGAACCTTCTCTGGTTACACCTTCGAGGCTTCTACAATTTGCAAGCCATACGGATGCTGAGACTAAGGAAGATGAGGGAATTCTACAATTTATAATTCACGTCCCATCTGCTCAGCGTGGTAAAGTTCCAACGAGAATGGTTCCCTTCATACTCCACATAGAGTAAATGTAAATCAAAAATGAATAACCATTTTCAATTTCGTTGCAAAACGAAAACACAGCCGAACCATATTCTAGTCCAATCAAAGAGTGCTGCAAGCACCCCTACCGGTTTCGAAACTTATTAGTCTCTCATCAGGAGGCACATATGCTGCTCTCCCTGATCCAACCAAAACAAACCCCAGCGTGCAGTCCCGGATTGCAACGAACGAAATGGCATAGATGCCCTAGCGGCAACTGCTAGCAAAAAGACTAAGTTTTCACTCTAATGGCATATAAAACAACATAATGCTATTGTACACCCCACCAGAATGAAAACAATGGGAACCTTCTCTGGTTACACCTTCGAGGCTTCTACAATTTGCAAGCCATACGGATGCTGAGACTAAGGAAGATGAGGGAATTCTACAATTTATAATTCACGTCCCATCTGCTCAGCGTGGTAAAGTTCCAACGAGAATGGTTCCCTTCATACTCCACATAGAGTAAATGTAAATCAAAAATGAATAACCATTTTCAATTTCGTTGCAAAACGAAAACACAGCCGAACCATATTCTAGTCCAATCAAAGAGTGCTGCAAGCACCCCTACCGGTTTCGAAACTTATTAGTCTCTCATCAGGAGGCACATATGCTGCTCTCCCTGATCCAACCAAAACAAACCCCAGCGTGCAGTCCCGGATTGCAACGAACGAAATGGCATAGATGCCCTAGCGGCAACTGCTAGCAAAAAGACTAAGTTTTCACTCTAATGGCATATAAAACAACATAATGCTATTCTACACCCCACCCGAATGAAAACAATGGGAACCTTCTCTGGTTACACCTCCGAGGCTTCTACAATTTGCAAGCCATACGGATGCTGAGACTAAGGAAGATGAGGGAATTCTACAATTTACAATTCACGTCCCATCTGCTCAGCGCCATCTATTAATCGCTAACAGCGCTAATCTATTAATCTTAGCGCCATCTACACGATAATTGTGAAAGTATCCGAAGTAAGAAATTAATATTTCATCAGTAGAACGTCAAAATGATTAGAAAAATCTTAAAAAAATCGATTACAATTTAATTACTTTTTTGTGTTGTAAATATTAAGCGATAACAATTAAATAATAAATTTAAAAATTACCGGTGAAAGTTGCATTAGTAATCCGCTAGGAGCGACACCAGCGAAGCTCAGAGCATATAGTCTGTTACTAATGTTTCTTCTTCTTTAAGTACCGTGCCCAAATTTTAGGCGTGGGTAGCTTCCATAACAATTTGCCGATATCGTTCTCGATCTTGCGCGGCATGTTAGGGAGAGGCTTGTACCTTGGGCCAGCTTGTACCATGGGCCACCCCATTTTTTTTTATTTTGCGCGCGAACTGTCAATGTTTCTTATTTAAATTTCTTCTACAATCGTCGTCTTTCTGTGGATAGTTGTTGAACGTGATTTAAAATCGTTTGCGGCTATCGTAAAAATATCGTGTTTTATTTCGTGAACAGTAACTATTTATAGTATAGAAAATTTTATTTTCTAATTTTTGTGTTAACAGGTATCGTAAATTAAATCACAAGGTGTGTATGTCCCTACTAAGTAATAGGTAGTTAAACAACATAGAGAGAAATATAACACAACCGTTTTATTATGTTAAATTCACATTTTGTTATCTTTTCGGCCGAGTCTTGTACCTTGGACCGCTATCACGTCTTATACGTTGGACCGTACAAAATTAATGGGAAAAAAGAAGACAGTTTTATGTTGCACAAGTAACTGCTGTAAGTCCCTACTTAACGGTCCAGTATCTGAAGAGAATTCTGAACAGCAACAAATATTCAGGCCCAAGTGGTGAATCAACAATTTGACATTGACATTGAAGATGTTTTGCTCAAACTTAAAGAACCAAGTCTGACTGGTTTGTCTGAAAGGCAAAAAGGATTACATGTTTTTGACTTAGATTTTGAGAGGTTTAATGTTAAATAACACAATTTTTTTTATACAGTGTCAGTCAAAAGTCCGTACCCCACCTCTTATCTTTTGAACGGTTATACCTATAATAGTAAAATTTGAAGGGAGGAAATAAACAGACGTAAGTTTCTTAACTAGTCATGACAGCTGACGTAATAGTGACAGAGGACGTTACAGAGCCACTGTGACCGATAATTTTAAATGGGACCTTATAGCAAGTGATACCTCGTTTGAAAGGTATTCAAAATACCTATTCAGGCATGCTATTTTTTTGGGTTTAAGTTGATTTTGATTTTGGTGAATAAATTAAATAAATATAATATTGTAGTTTCGCATTTAATTAATAAAAATTCAAAGGTCCGCCTATGTTTTTTTTGTCAAAAAAGTTGACGTTTTTCAATTCTTTAGTAGTTTTTACGTCAATATCAACCTTTTTAACAAGTTATCAGAGGCGGAATTTTGAATTGTTATTAATTAAATGCGAAACTACAATTTTATATTTATTTAATTTATTCATCAAAATTAGCTTAAACTCAAACAAAATTAGTATGACTGAATAGGCATTTTCGATACCTTTCAAACGAGGTATCACTTGCCATAAGGTCCCATTAAAAATTATCTGTCACAGTGGCGCTGTAAAGTCATCTGTCACTATTACGTCACCTGTTATAACTAGTTAAGAAGCGTACGTCCGTTTATTTCCTCCCTAGAAATGTCACTATTATAAGTATAACCGTTCAAAATATACGAGGGGGGGGGGGTACGGACTTTTGACTAGCACTGTATATTTTTAAAGGTTTACGGGTGGTTCAACGTACAGGACTACGTGGTTCAAGGTACAGTACTGGTTTGTACCTTGGACCAAATTAGCTCTAATAAATAAAATTCTAAAAAATGTGTTTGGTTTTGTTTTATTAAAATGACCTTTTAATATAGTATACAATGGTGTGTAAACTACAAGTTGGTCCAAAAATTATTCCTTGAAATTTAAAAACTTAAATATAATTGAGCTTTGAAAAAATCCGGTTCAAGGTACAAGCCTCTCCCCTACTAATGTTTAGGCAACAGAAAACAAAAAAGTCTAATTTTAGGTATATCTGTAATGATTTACAACTTACTTTTCTGACTGACCAACGAGAGGTGATAACATATTTCCTACAGTGACACAAAATAACAAGGCTCCAGCGTCATGAGCTAATGCATGCACAAGGTGCGTTTTACCTGTTCCAGGTGGACCGAACAGTAATATGCTGTTAAAGCATTTTCTATTTTCAAATAGTTGAGGTTGAGTTTTTGGTAAAATTACAAGATTTTTTAACAATTTCTTCACTTCCCAAAGACCTGCCACCTCATCGAGCCCTTTGATTCTAGGTGTTTCGATTACAGATTTAATAACTCCTAACAGTGTCTTCTTTTCTGTATCTTGAATATTAGTCGATTGTAATTCATACGGTTTGTTTGTTTTAATAGTGGTATATATTACTGGTCTTTCATTCTCTACAAAGGCAAGTAACACAACAATATGTTCCTTTAACAGAAATAGGGGTACCTAAAAGTGCACATTTGTTAATAATTCGATAAAAAATTTGTAGAATGTTTTATGAAGGATAAATATTAATAATCACTGATCGACAAAGTGTTACTTTTTTGTAACGGTATGATTTTCTTGTAAAAGGAAATTAAAGATTAGGAGTTTATTATTTAATAAATTTTTCTTGTGTTAGTTTTTGGATGAACTGAGTAGCTCTACAATCTACAGCCGGTTACAAGCCCGGAAAAAGAGGAGGGATCAAGTAGTAACCCCTCTATAAAAGACCAACGTTCAGCTGATCCGGCTGATAGTGAGGGTCCGTTGTCTAGTGTTATAGACGAAGACCAACAGCAGATGAAGCAGATAAATTTCTACCCAATGGCCCTGAAGGTGGACGTATATTAAAGGGAAAACCGATCTCTCAAGTCCTGGAAGACAATCAGTATATGGAATGAACACCCTGAGAAAAAACTACCCGGCCCTCCAGCTCCAGGTAGGGAGTTAAGACATTGAGTCTGACTCCCAATACTTACAAAAAAGTTATGGCAACGGCGATGGAATACTTGGACGACGATCACGGCGACGAAGCAGGACAATGAATTTTGTAACATGGATACAAGACAGGCAAGGTAAAACGAAAGACGTTACTACAGGACTACAACAACAAAAAATATCGATATATATATTATTACAGTAACAAAGAAAAATGGGAATCACACTAACTGGAAAATGTGTCCACATTTTTAGCGGAGCACTAAAGGACAAAAGAGCGGTCAAAAGGGTGTCTATATTTATTGAACAAAAACTAAAAAACAAAATAAAAAATTGGAAAGCATTTAATGAAAGGGTAGGGGAGAGTTGGATAAAATGGGATAGTCGGATAAAACGGGATACCTAGCCTAGATACCCAACTATGGCTGCTATCAATCGGACAACGACGAAAACTTGTTCTCAGTTATCATTTTAACATTCTCACTTCGTATTACCTCGATGCCATAATTTGATGAAAATTTGTTGTGTTTAGAATTGTTTGACTCTATTTTTTTGGTACTTTGTACTTTTAAGTGCGTTGTTTTCTACATTATATTGCCTACATATCTAAACATATAATTCCGGTGACTATTACATTTAATTAAGCACTCATTAACGAATATTCTCATGTGTAGTCTATCTAATTTTACTTTCACGTTTAGGTAGGAGCCATTTTTGTTTTGAAAAATGTCTGAGTTGGACAAAACGGGACACTTCTAAGTTGGATAAAATGGGATACAGTTTTTTATGTACCGTTTTATCCACGTATTTATTTGTTGGCCTATTAATTTTTTAAATAGCTATAAAGCTTGTTCTCATACTGCAGAAAAGAACAACAAACAACATAAGAACAACAATTTCGACTTTTGTTCTGATATACGCACCAAGTCCTAAATAAAAGGTCTTATTTCTTATTTCCCATTTTGCAATAAAACATAAAAAGGCCTATTTTTAAGTTTCTGACTACTGAAGATATTGTTTTTTCAGAGGTAAATTTTGCTTTGCAGTCTTATATCTACTTAAATATAGGTTTTAGATAATTTTATGCAAAAAATTAAATATTGTGAACCTATCCCGTTTTATCCAACCATGGTATGCTAAACGGGATGTGCAGGACTTTAATAAATATTTTTTTTACTATTTTCCAGTCATTAAAAATAGCTAAAAATATGTTTTTTGTGTGATTCAATAAATGCTATACCTATAAAAAATAATAATATGATTATTTCTTTAACATTTTTTCCGTAATAAAAATAAACAAGAATGGTATCCCGTTTTGTCCAACTCTCCCCTCCTAACTACGAATCTAAACATCTACGGACGCAAAATTACTATATTTAGCCCAGTAAATGAACGGAAAATACGGCGATACCGTGTAATTTTCAGGGGCAACTCCGAATTGCATGAAAATTTGGATTTAGGTTCTACTTACCCTCCACTTCAAAGTTGAAATTGTGCCGTTGGTTGCTTATACTTGGGGGGTAACAGTCACCCCTTCTCGGGGGTGCAAAAACATACGTTCAAGATAAGACCGGAAATTGATTAATTGACTGATTCTAAGCAACTTTCGTTCTATAGAGTTTTTTATGTAAGTCAATACTTTTCGAATTATTTGCGATTGAAAATGTTTATTTTTCGACAAAAAAACTACGTTTTCAGACGGGTTTTCGCAACTAACTCAAAAAGTAAATATTTTATCGAAAAAAAATCTATAGCAAAAGTGTAGCTTATAAAAAACCGAAAAAAATGGTGTATAAGTTAAGAAGTCTCTAAATCGAGTAGAAACAAAGTTGTAGCTCATGAAAAATACGTTCTTATTCGTCTTATTCCAAATCGAATATTTCAAGGTGAAATCACCGAAAAAATAAGCACTTTTCGGGAAAAACTCACTTAAACTTTTTTAAAAGTGTTTAACAAAAGCTTTATTTTAGTTTATAAAAGTTTTTAGAATTAAAAATAGTTACACTCGAGTTACGCTCAAAATAAAGTTGGCCCCCTTTTTTTGGTAAAAAGCTCATGAAAATTCAAAAATTTTTAGAATTTGTTTTTAATATATAAAACCAAATTTTTTCAAAAATAAGCACTTTAAACCAATCAAACTTACAGATCATATTATAAACAATACACATAGAGTTAAAGTAAATGGTAAAGCGGTAACGATTAATTTTATTTAGGGTGCTAAATAGTGGGAGATTATCACGATTTTTTTTACCAAAAAAAGAGTGCAACTTATTTTTACAGTATAACTCGTTTATTTTTGATGCTAGAAACTTTTGTAAAAAATAAATATAAAGCTTTTTTTGAATACTTTAAAAATGCTAATAAGCTTTTCCCGAAAAGTGTTTAACTTTTTGTGATTTCACGTTAAATTATTCGATTTGGAATTAGACGGATAAGAACGTATTATTCATGATCTACAACTTAGCATTTACTTAATTTATAGACTTTACTGATACCATTATATTTTTTAGACATTATAGACTTTACCATTTTTTTATAAGCTACACTTTTACTAAGAATACTTTTTTCGATAAAATATTATTTATTTTTTGAGTTATATGCGAAAAACCGTCTGAAAACGTAGTTTTTTTTTGTCGAAAAATCAACATTTTCAATCGCGAATAACTCAAAAAGTATTGACTTACATAAAAAAACTCTACAGGGTGATTGATTAGTAGGGTAAAGCTCAATAACTCCGCTATAGTAATATATAGCAATAAAAGTTAATAACAAAAATTTTAGCCACCTTTGAGCTTCACAATACAAAATTAGTTAGAATGTTACAGGGTGTTCGATAACACAGTGGCATACCAAACTTATGTTTTTTTTTAAATGGAACACCCTATATTTTATTTTAAATTAAAAATCCTGTTAACTTCTCCATCACAAAAATATAAAGGTTTGTTATGTTATACAGGGTATTTACAAAGTTATAACCAATTTTATATGAAAATCTTAACAAGTTCAACTCCCTGTATAAATAAAAATAAGCAAAATAACAATGGTTTATTAATGCCATATTTTTTAACGTATTGTCAAAATTTTCAAGAATGGTCGATATTGCTAATTTTCTTTATATCAAGTACAGGGTGAGTCAAAACGCAAGTACATTATTTTCTCAGTAATTTTAAATGGAACACCCTGTATTTTATATCACTATTGAAAGTACCATTACCGTACTTTAATTTTTAGATAACATTCCCTATGTCTAAATTTATTAGTTTTCGAGATATTTTCATTTTTCAATGGACCAGTAGCCTGGCCACCCAAATCACCAGAATTTAATGAAGTGGACTGCTTTTTTTGGGGTTACGTTAATAATGAAGTTTATAAAATACCCCCAACAACAAGGGATGAGATGAAAAATAGAATACAAAGTGTATTTCGATGTGTTAATTTACAAATGCTCCGTAGAGTAAGTAGCTCATTCAATGATCGTTTTTATGCGTACATAAATGTGTTAGGAGATAATTTTGAACACCTTATGTAATTAAATATTAAAAATATTTTATTAAAAGTAGCTTCTAATTTTTTCAAACATGTTTTTTTGCAAAATGTATTACTGATAAATTATGTTTCGTTCTTTATTTGTTACATTGTTACATTTACATACAAAATTAGTGTTTAATTGTCTTCACAAAATATTGTATTTTGTGTTTATGTGTTTTTGTGTAAAATTTTTTACTAATTTTCTTTGTTTATTTGTTGCATTTACATAAAAAGATAGTTTTTAATTGTTTCAAAAATGTTGCATGTAGTGGTTGTGTTTTTGTTTGTAAAATGTATTACTAATAAATTATTTTTATTTCTTTATTTGCTACAGTGTTACATTGATTACCGGATTGATAATCGGTAATCTTCAATTGTCAATTCAGTCATGGCTTACTTAAAATTTAGATAAATTTAAACACCTAAAATAATTTGCTCTGAAAAATGAAAATATCTCGAAAACTAATAAATTTGGGCATAGGGAATGTTATATAAAAATTAAAGTACGTTAATGTTACTTTTCAATAATGATATAAAATACAGGGTGTTCCATTTAACATTACTGAGAAAATAATGTACTTGCGTTTTGACTCACCCTGTATTTGATATAAAGAAAATTAGCAAGATCAATAATTCTTAAAAATTTTGACAATAAATAAAAAAATATGGCATTAATAAACCATTGCTGTTGTGCTTATTTTTATTTATACAGGGAGTTGAACTTGTTACGATTTTCATACAAAATTGGTTATAACTTTGTAAATACCCTGTATAACATTACAAGCCTTTATATTTTTGTGATGGAGAAGTTAACAGGATTTCGAATATAAAATAAAATATAGGGTGTTCTATTTAAAAAAAACATAAGTTAGGTCTTCCACTGTGTTATAGAACACCCTGTAACATTCTAACTAATTTTGTAATGTGAAGCTCAAAGGTGGCTAAAATTTTTGTTATTAACTTTTATTGCTATCTATTACTATAGCGGAGCTATTGAGCTTTACCCTACTAATCAATCACCCTGTATAGAACGAAAGTTGCTTATAATCTGTGAGTTTATCCATTTCCGAGCTTATTTTAAACACGCGTTTTTTGCCCCCTGAGAATGGGTGACTGTCACCCCCCAAGTAAAAGCAACCAACGGCACAAATTCAACTTTGAAGTGGAGGGTAAGTAGAAGCTAAATCCAAATTTTTATGCAATTCGGAGTTGCCCCTGAAAATTACACTTCAAAACGGTCATTTATTGGGCTAGTTAGGCGTATATACTCCCAATGAAAATACATCAGTACATGAAAAAGATACGTTCCACTAACAACTGGAAGATATACTCTCAAAGGTAGGCAATCAGCAAGAAATAATAACGATAGGCGACATGAACGCAAGAACTGGAAGAAGACAAAATAATCCAGTATAGGTAACATCGGCGAAGAAGTGACAAATAATACAGGAAAAATACTTATAAACCTATGTACAAAATTTGACCTGAAAATCATGAATGGCTTCTATCACCACAAAAATACACATACTTAAATATACTTGGCATCAGGACACAAGACAATTAAAAGCAGTCTGATTGACTGCTCTTGACCTTATCGTTATAGACGATCCGGTATAAATTCGATCGGGAGCGATCCGTTTAATGGATAAAAATTATTGGGGTGTCCGATCTAATTTTGTTCTGACTGTAATTAGCATAGGCGTCATTTCGCGAATTTCATTGGGGTGGCAAAACCTACTGGGGGGTTTGGTGGGTACCCCCCAAGGGAAAGGGGGGTCCGGGGAAATTTTGTAAATTTTGATGCAAAATAGAAGGGTTTAACGCAATTTATACACTATTTTTTTACCACCACAGCAAAAAGCCTGAAACTTTGATTTTTTTACATAATTTATTTATAAAATTTAGTTTTATGGGTCAATCTCACGGTACACGTACAGACGGTATGCCGATTTTGGCGCCTAATTCCGTCCGTTTCGCGCACGACGTCAGCTTCGAGGAACCCACACACTTGCCACTTAACTTGCAGATACATTTTTACATGCATTTGTGAAGTTCTTTACACCTGATAGTTTTACGGACCGGAGAATATAGAATATATTTTGTTACTTTTAATTATTAGACATTATTGAACGTATTAATATTCAATTTATTATTTGTATTTTTTTTGATATCGTGTGGGTCTGGCATAAATTTACAATGGCGAATTGTGCCGTATATAATTGCAAAAACTATAATCAAAGTACAAAAGGTACGAAAATAAAATACTTCAGCTTTCCAAAGACAGATAATTTGTCAAAACAATGGATAATCGCTTGTCGCAGAGAAGATATAATAAAATTAATTTAAAAAATGTAAGTTTGGAATTAATTCTAAAATGTATATTTATAAGAAATTGATATAATATCAAAAATAAATAATAAGAAGATATCACAAAAGAGCTGTATTAAATAAATATTTATATTTATAATAATATATTTTATGTAAGTATAAGTAACTTTAACTTTTTTCAGTAACGATTTGCAGTAACGATTTATTTTGAAGAAAAACATTATGAAATTCCTCTGAAACAAAGGCTTTTGAATTACTCTCCAAAGAATGCTCGTCATTTAAAGGCTGATGAATCTCTACAAGGTTCAGTACCTACTCGAAAACTTACCTGGAGGCTCATCAAATACTGATCTAAAGCGAAAATCTGAGGAAAGAACACTGAGAATCACAAAAAGAAGACGTAAAGAAGAGGTGGAAGATATTATAAAATCATCAAACAGTAATTCAAGTTGTACATTCGCACATAAAAAGAACAGAGACGATTACTGAGGAGTCACAGCTTCCAACATTTGATGCACAATTAATTTCAACATTAATAGAGACATGAATAGAGCCCCTGACTGGATACAAGCTGTCTCTAGAGTCTAGAGGTTCTCATTTACATCCAAATGATGATTTGTGAGAAGTGGCTCTGAAACTGGAGACGGAGTTCCATAAGATGCATGGTCTATCTAAAGAGGAGAACATTTTTCACAAATTAGCTGATAAAACAATATCACAAATAGCAACTACATCAGTGCCTTACGAAGTTGTCCTTTACTTCGCTAAAACTCGAAGTTATATTAGACTACGCGAGTTAAATAGAAAAATTAGTTTAAAAATGCTCAAGAGCCTAGAGAAGAAAATATCAAAATTAACCAATTTTAATATGATAGTATTTTATTTTTTTTTGTTCTTTTGCAATAAAATATTCTATAAAATGTCTGCATTTTTTCTTTCCTTTTTTTGGTAGGACGATATAACTAACATAATTATTTATAACATCAATGTTTTCTTTTCTTGAAAATATTTTTTAATTACCTGGCAATTTAAAAGAGAAAACATTTCATCAGGTTATTAAGATAATACTGCAAAAAAGTATTTATCGTATTCTTGAATTAATAAAAAAGGCTTATTATTTGGACGTATTTCCTCGAAAATCATTTTCAAATACATTTTTAATAAACAACGTTTAGGTGGACATATTTTACATCCATAGAAATAATATTAGTACACAAAACTATTTTCTCTTATAATCATTTTTAATCAAAAAATCAGACGCTATCATTTTAAATTCGATAAAACTGGAACGTATCTCCTAAAATGATATGCATTTTCAAAACATTCTCCTCTCTCCTGCTGTGACGTCACAGCAGCGAGAGAGATGCGCCTCTGCATACCGTCTGTACGTGTTACCGTGGGTCAATCTTTGGGGTGGCAAAATGGGAGGATACAAAACTTTGGTTGGCAGCTGCCACCCCTTGCAACCCCCGAATTACGTCTATGATAATTAGGTAATTAATAAATGATGAAACAATTGCAAGTGTAAGTCCATAAACGCAATGAAAGAAAATCGTCAATACTTACAATATTATCCTTTATTAATGTTAAAATATTGACTACCGGTTTCGGGACTTGTAATTTATGTCCCATCATCAGGCCAGAATAAGAGGTCAAATTGCTTATTGTTAAAACAAAATCATAAGCTAAAAACATGAATACAGACAATTAAACATAAACAAAAAACTAGCGTTAAAATTAGAAATGAAATAATTAAGCAAACAGCTATAACGTCAGCGAAAGTAAGTGTTAGATGACTCTATGTGGTATGCATTTGGACATGCACAAACATGGTTTGATATAATTTTTTTCAATTTTTAAAAACACTCACAACTAACCAAAGTCCAAACCTAACACCTGACGGAACGTAGTCCTATCGTGAGGAGATGTTGACTTTGAATCCATTTACATACCTTTGCTGTAAGCCTACTAGGAACTGATGTATGCACAAGCTTAATTTAATTTATTTCTATAATGTACTCAGGGTTGCACCGATATGTGTACTTTAAAATTCATTTTTACATTAAAAAATATTTTATATATCAAAAATCAATTAAATATTTCATAAATTAAATATACAACACATTCTTTTAACATAAGGATATCCATAAATTTACTTGGTACCAACATACACGTGGACTTAAGTCAATCATTGACCATCTAATCTCGAGACAAAATGCAAAATTTAGCATCCAGGATGTTAGAGCTTTCAGAGGGGCTGATTGCGGATCAGACCACTGCTTAGTAATCGGTAAAATTTATGTTACATTTATACCAAAACAAAATAACTCCGAAGAAAAAGAACACAAAAGGAATTCATATGATCCAGAAATAGAAAAATATAATATTAACAGCTTACAACATGAAAGTACACAATATCTGTACCGTAACAGACTTGAACAGAAACTAAGTCAAGAACAAAGAACAACCGAAGAAGAATATAATCACATAAAAACATGCATAAAACAAACAGCACAAGAAGCACTAGGAAACTTGAATGAAACTAGAAACCAGAATGGTGGGATAAAGATATCGAGAAGAAAATAGAGAAGAAAAAACAACTTCACCTACAACGTCTACAAAATCAGGAAAACGTTGAGATTCAACAACAATACAGGGACCTAAATAGAGAAGTAAAAAGAGAAGTGATTAAAAGAAAAAACGCAACCTGGATCAAAAAATGTGAATACATAGATCAACAATTAGGAGGAACTAGCAGTTCAGAAGCATGGAAGATGATAAGGAATGTCAGAACATCACATAAAGGTGGGCACACAATTAAGAGTATATCTGATGCCGAGTGGGAACAACATTTTAAGGAATTATTGGTAGAAAAACGACCACAATACATAACAAGAATACAAGAAAAAGAAAATGATATACAGAGTGAACACGAAATAGAACTAGATGAAACCAAAGTGGAAGAAGCTATTAAAACTATGAAATCCCGGAAAGCACCCGGAGCTGGAGGAATTAATACTGAATTAATAAAATATGGACACCCAAACTATGGGATATGCTTAAAAATCTTTTCGCAAGATGCCTGAATGGAGAAAACGTACCAGATGAATGGCTAACATCGCATATTACTCCCCATACATAAGAAGGGACCTAAAAATAACCCCAAAAACTATAGGGGAATCGCCGTCATCAGCACCATTGGAAGATTATACTCCAGGCTATTAAGAAATGAAATAAAACAAGAAATTCAAGGAAAGCAAGCTGAAGAACAAGCTGGTTTTCGTGCGGGACGTTCAACGGTAGATAATCTCTTCACTTTAAAAATAGCACTAAAAAAAAGAATACAAAGAAATCAGGAAACCCACATCGCTTTTATTGACCTAGAAAAAGCATATGATAATGTCCCCATAATAGAGCTATGGAATTCAATGAAAGACATCGGTATCGATGGAAAACTCATACAAGCAACTAGAATGTTGTATGAGACCACTAACACTAGAATCAAAAACGGCAAAAATTTCACTGAGGCATTTAATACTTCAAAAGGCCTCCGACAAAGATGTTGTCTATCTCCCACTCTCTTTAAAATATACCTTGACCAATCCTTACAGAGGTGGACAAAAGCAGTAAAACCGATGGGACTGAAAGTGGGAGACGACTCCCTATTTACATTATACTTTGCGGATGACCAAGTTGTTATAGCCCAAGATCAAGATGACTTAAGCTATATGATACGGAAGCTAAATGAGCATTACCAACAGGCAGGATTAGTAATAAATATGGATAAGTCAGAATACTTCATAGTGGGAAACGAAGACATTGAAAACCTACCATTGGAACAAGGACATATTGTTGGTGTGAAACAATGCAAATATTTGGGAGCTATATTCAACAAACGAGGAAATAGTGAAGATGAAATACAACACAGAATCAATAAAGGTAGAAGCATCACTAGATCCCTCAATTTAATTTTATGGGACAAAGATATCATGAAGGAAACAAAGAGAAGAATATATGAAAGTGTAATGAAGAGCGCTACAATCTACGGTGCAGAAGTTTGGGACATAAGTGCAAGAAATAAAAAGAAGCTATTTAGTACAGAAATGGACTTTTTGAGGAGAAGTTGTCAGGTTTCGAGATTAGAACATATAAGAAATGAAACAATTAGAGAACGTATGAAGGTGGAAAAAACTATAATAGACGATATTGAAAAGAGACAGCTGACATGGTTCGGTCACGTTAAAAGAATGAATGAGACTCGCTGGCCGAGAAAAATATTAGAGTGGGTCCCACCGGAGAGAAGAAGAAGAGGACGACCAAGGAGAAGCTGGAGGGACAATATTCAGGAGGCAATGGATTCGAGGCAATTAGATGAGGATATGTGTTACGATAGAAAAAATTGGAAGCTGGGTATGGAGAGGCGGCAACAGCCGTAGAAATCCATTATATATATTAAATATTTGACTCGGCTCTCATTAGACTAGTGATAATACAAGCGTAAAACTGTCCAAATGCATACCATATAGACTAATCACTAACGTTATAGCTGTTTGCTTAAAAGCTTTGAAAGGTTATTCTTTTCTCTAAACGACGCTCTTTTTTTTTAATTTACGTAATGAGTTTGAAGATAATTTTGGACTTAACAAATCTATTATAAATTTGTTAAGTCCAAAATTATCTTTAAAGTTATTCCGCAAATTAAAAAAAAATAGAGGGTTCTGTAGAGACAAAAAATACCTTTCAAATGTTGTGCCACTCGACCACACTTGCTTAAAAAAACTGGAGGTTGATGCGGGGCAGGGAAAGGGGACGAATTTTGCATGAAAATTCGTCCCCCTTTCAATACAAATTGACATGTTTTTTTAAATTCTGAAGAAACTCTTGGTTCCTGAGTTACTGGAGATGGGGTCAAATTTTCATTGGAACACTCTGTATTTATGTTTTGGCTTATGATTTTATATTAACAACAAACAATTTGACCTCTTATTTTGGCCTGATAATGGGATATAAATTATAAGTCCCGAAACTGGTAGCAAATTTTTAACATCAATAAAAGGAAAATATTGTGAGTATTGACCCTTTTTTTACCTAACCATTACAATTAATTAATAATTAATAATGACTTTTTTTTTATAAATTTAAAGAAATATTTTTCGACTCGTGCAGGTTTTATTTCAGAATTCTTGGATCATTCTAAATAAAAAAGGTCTTTTGTAATTTTTCTCTTAAGTTGATCGTTTTCGAGTTGTAAACAATTTAAAATTGAAAAAAAAGAACAAAAGCTGACGATTTTTAAGGCTCGAAACACAAATAAAAGATATCATTTTTGAAATTAAGAAGTACCTAAATTCAAGTTCAAACCTTCTTCTATCAAGTTCCGATAAGAATGTTTGCCATATTTTATTCTACAATATATTTTTTTAACTGTTAATGAGAAAGGTTGCCGGCGATCATTAACAACTAAAAAACAATATTTGAAAATGAAAGCAGTCCAAAATATTTATCAAGAACTGATAGAATGAGGTTTGGACTTGAATTTAGATACATACTTCGTAATTTCAAAAATATTTATTACCTATGTTTTTGAGCCTTGAAAATCGCCAATTTAGATTTAAATTGTCTCGAAAACGATCAACTTGAAAAATTACAAAAGACCTTTATTGTCGATTTTTTTTATTTATAAAAAAAGTCATTTTTTATTTATTAATTTATTATAATCAGAACAAAATTAGATCGGGTACCCCTTGTTTTTTATAATAATTACATATATTACAATACAATACTTTTTATACATTTACCAGATCGATTCAGATTGACCTTATATCATGTTTTAGACTATCTGGCAAGATATCAACAGTGAAAATACAAAATCAATCAAAACTCAACCGAAACAACTGAAAGAAAAACAAAGTCTAATATAAACAGCCTTTACGATGACAGCACATGAAAATTATATCAGAACAGACTAGACCAGCTTTCTTTTAAACCTTAGACCAATGATAGGAATATTAATTACAGGCTCTCTTCTCAGTAAACCACTCGGCTAATGTCTTTTCGACGTCTGACTCTTTTTCCCTGCGTTTTCGTTTTTGAGTTAATTTTGAATTAGCTCATCAATCGTTGATAAAACTGTCTTGGTTTTTTAAAAGTTTGCTCACCTGAGCTTCCAAAATTCCAAACTTTTTAGCAATTTCGATAGAACTGCACTTGGATTGTTTCGCGTATTCAATTACATATTACATTAATAGTGCGGCAGATTCGTGCAATATATTATAAGAATTGCACATTTAATGATACAAGCGTATAATTTGGTCCACATATACTGCACAAATAAAGGTTCAAATTTAGATATGAGGCCATCTCAGATTTTGCCTTTTACAAAAATGGCGGTCATTCAAAATGGGCGACTATACATATATGACTAATAGCACGATATCTTTTGAATGAAAAGTCCGATTTCAACCAAATTTGGTACGTAGGTTCGTTTTGTGATTTACAAGATCGATGCCATAAACTGGAAGAATCGTTTTACCAGAAGTTTTGTTTTTCCTGTTTTTTTATGTAAAACTATTTTATATTATGTAAATAATATATTTTCAATTTTTTCACCCTGTATATATTAATTTTTCAAAATGGTAATACCACTATTGAAAAGAGCGTAAGAATATGTTTTAGGAAATATTTTGAACTTTGTAGTTATGTTAATTATAATTACCATTTAATAAATATGCATAACGTATCTTCATATGTACCTACATGTGTCAGATTCGTGCAAATATTATAAGAATTATTGTACATTTAATGGTAGAGTCATATAATTTGGACAACATATAGTACACATACAAAAGTTCAAATTTAGATATGAGGCCATCTCAGATTTTGCCTTTTACAAAAATGGCGAGCATTCAAAATGGCGGCTATACATATGTGACTAATAGCACGATAACTTTTGAACGAAAAGTCCGATTTTAGCCAAATTTGGTATCAAGTTTCTTTTTTTGATGAATAAGATCGAGGTCTTGAACCGGAAGAATCGGTTTACCAGAAGTTGTGTTTTTACTGTTTTTTATGTAAAAATATGTTGTTGTTTTTTTCAATTCTTTCACCCTGTATATATTAGTTTTTCAAAAAGGTAATACCGCCATTGAAAATAGTGTAAAAATATTTTTTAGGAAAAATTTTGAACTTTTTAGTTATGTTAATTACCATTTAATAAATGCATAACGTATCTTCACATGTACCTATGTGCGGTAGATTCATTTTGAATGCCTGCCATTTTTGTAAAAGACGAAATCTGAGATGGCCTCATATCTAAATTTGAATTTTTGTATGTGTAGTATGTGTGGTCCAAATTATATGCTTTTACCATTAAATGTACAATAATTCTTATATTATTTGCACGAATGCGCCGCACATAGGTTCAGAGGTACATGTTAAGATACGTTATGCATTTATTAATTGGTAATTAATACAACTAAAGAGTTCAAAATATTTCCTAGAAAATATTTTTACGCTGTTTTCAACGTCGGTATTAACTTTTTGAAAAATTAATATATACAGGGTGAAAGAATTGGTAAAAAAACAACATGTTTTTACATAAAAATCAGGAAAAACACAACTTCTGGTAAATCGATTCTTTCGGTTCAAGACCTTGGTCTAACACATCAAAATAAGAATCTATATAACAAATTTGGTTGAAATCGGACTTTTCATTCAAAAGTTATCGTGTTATAAGTCACATATGTATAGTCGCCATTTTGCATGCCCGCCATTTTTGTAAAAGGTAAAATCTGAGATGGCCTTATATCTAAATTTGAACCTTGATGTGTGTAGTATATGTGGTCCAAATTATATGCTTCTACCATTAAACGCACAATAATTCTTATAATATAATAAAAAGGAAAAGATTCCTCTCATTGGCTGTATACCATAATAAAAAACTTAATAATGAAGTAAAAACCTCACGTGTAGGTAGATGGTATATAATTTATTAAAAATTTTTTTCTAAAATGATCCAAAATAGATAAAATCACACAAACGTTTTCGGACCAATCAGTCCATCATCAGGTGGTAGAAACTTTAGATCCAAAGTAGTTGGAACTAGCTACATATTTAGGTCAAAAGACCTTAATATTATAATAATTATGTCTACGTATTTTTTATGGGAAATAAGCCACAATTTTACTAAAAAATGAATTTATTAACGTTTCGAAGCCCAAATCGGGTTTCGTTGTCAAAATACAAAATACTATTAAAATAAAACAAACATGTTGTTGCTAAGTAAAAAAATTCTTCTAATAATTTATTTAATCTGACTCATTTATATTGGCAATTCAGACGTATATTATACATTTTAAAGTAGAAGACTTTAAAATGATATCGCCAATATTTATGAGTTGCGTTCCTGGGACGACTTTACTAAAAGATAGTTCATTCGATTACATGAAATCAATCCCAACTCAAGAATATCCGCCGCAAAAAAATCATAGCATGTGATCTGTCTTTAAAAAGACAACCAAATGCAACGATGACAGTAAAATTCTCGCGTTAGAGATTCCATAGTAAATCACGAGGGAAAACCAGGAAAAAACCTCGTGATACTATCCCGACATCGTAAGTATTTGGTCTTACATTTAATCTACCTTCAAAAAACTAATACCAAATTCTGACTTTAATAGGTTTAAATTATAAATAATATTAATATTACATAGATATAAAATAAGTAATACTAAAATATAAAACTTGTACTAACTCGATATGTTATTCACTTACTAATCGTGGTATTTTCTTTCTATTGACTTCCTCTTTCAGTATGGGTAACCACATCCTACTGCATTCTACCGAAGAATTTGCGACACAATTGGTTTCATTTAGCATAATTAGAGCCGCTTCTTTGATTTTTCTCTTTTTACTATCTGATAAATTATTATAATTATCCTTTATTGTTTATAAATAAGGAATTGACAAGATTAGATCGAATGGAACACAACAACTTAGAACGGGATCCTACAACATTCACAAGAAATAATACGAGGAAAATAACAATACCATATATAAAAGGACTATCCGAGAAACTTAAAACGATAGGAAATAAATTCAACATTTCAACAACATTCAAAACAACAAACACATTGAGATCTATTCTATCTAAAACTAAACCTAAAAATGAACAAGAAAGAACAAAGAATTGCATTTATAGAATACCTTGTGAATGCGAACAATTTTATTTAGGTGAAACATCAAGACCATTAAACGTTAGAATAAGTGAACATCAGTCTTATATTAAAAACAGAGAATTTGATAGATCTCAGATATGTCAACACGCATGGGATAATGAACATAGAGTTCAGTGGAGAGATTCAAGTATAGTCCTGAAAGAATCAGATAGTAAAAAGAGAAAAATCAAAGAAGCGGCTCTAATTATGCTAAATGAAACCAATTGTGTCGCAAATTCCTCGGTAGAATGCAGTAGGATGTGGTTACCCATACTGAAAGAGGAAGTCAATAGAAAGAAAATACCACGATTAGTAAGTGAATAACATATCGAGTTAGTACAAGTTTTATATTTTAGTATTACTTATTTTATATCTATGTAATATTAATATTATTTATAATTTAAACCTATTAAAGTCAGAATTTGGTATTAGTTTTTTGAAGGTAGATTAAATGTAAGACCAAATACTTACGATGTCGGGATAGTATCACGAGGTTTTTTCCTGGTTTTCCCTCGTGATTTACTATGGAATCTCTAACGCGAGAATTTTACTGTCATCGTTGCATTTGGTTGTCTTTTTAAAGACAGATCACATGCTATGATTTTTTTGCGGCGGATATTCTTGAGTTGGGATTGATTTCATGTAATCGAATGAACTATCTTTTAGTAAAGTCGTCCCAGGAACGCAACTCATAAATATTGGCGATATCATTTTAAAGTCTTCTACTTTAAAATGTATAATATACGTCTGAATTGCCAATATAAATGAGTCAGATTAAATAAATTATTAGAAGAATTTTTTTACTTAGCAACAACATGTTTGTTTTATTTTAATAGTATTTTGTATTTTGACAACGAAACCCGATTTGGGCTTCGAAACGTTAATAAATTCATTTTTTAGTAAAATTGTGGCTTATTTCCCATAAAAAATACGTAATTATAAAAATGCCACAAGGAAATAGCTTCAGAACAACAATAATTATGTCATTTCCGCTACAAAAATGTCGACAATAAGTCGATGTCACAAGAAATTAAAATGCAGCGGTATTACAGAGTATAAATTATATACCATCTACGTACACGTGAGGTTTTTACTTCATTAGTAAATTCTTATAATGTTTGCACGAATTTGCCACACATAGGTACTTGTGATGATACGTTATGCATTTATTAAATGATAATTAACATAACTAAAAAGTTCAAAATATTTTCTACAAAATATTTTTACGCTCTTTTCAATTGCGGTATTACCTTTTTGAAAAATTAATATATACAGAGGGAAAAATTGAAAAAAAAAAACATATTTTTACATAAACAACCAGTAAAAACACAACTTCTGGTAAACCGATTCTTCCGGTTCACCATATCCCTCTTGTAAATCAAAAAAAAAACCTATATACCAAATTTGGTTGAAATCGGACTTTTCGTTCAAAAGTTATGGTACTATTAAACACATAAGTATAGCCGCCATTTTGAACGCCCGCCATTTTTGTAAAAGACAAAATCTGAAATGGCCTCATATCTAAATTTGAACCTTTATATGTGTAGTATATGTGGTGCAAATTATATGCTTGTATCATTAAATGTGCAATTGTTTCACATATCGGCCACACTATAACTTTTTCTTTCAAAGCAAGATTTTAAAACAATTTTAAAATTTAAAACAGTTTTAAAACAATTTCTATCTAAAAATTCTATAATATACAGGGTGTTTCATTGGGAAACGGAAATACTTGAATGGTGAATAGAGGTCACTGAGGCGGTTCTAGATATACCACATTTATTGCCTTACAGATTTTTATAACTGAGTTACAGGGTGTTTTATCGATTTTGCTCATTTCTTTCTGGACCCATAACTTTAAAACCACCCTGTATATTTTTTTGATATTTGGTACACATATGTCTCATTTAAAACAAACCATCCAACTACTAGTCACAAGAAAAATCCAGGTCCGGACTAAAAATAAATTATAAATTCTTTGTGACCTTGAAACAACACCCTGTATATTGAAATTTTTAAAATCCGTTTGCATATTTGAAAAGAGCACAAACAACTAAGTCTAATGATTTGCTTAAATTTTTCGGCCAGACAATTTAATGGCTTTAATTTTGAAATCATATTTAAGTTTTTAAGAACTCTTAGATTAAAAAGCAGGTATTATTAACTTTTAATAATAAATTATTAAACTTAATGAACAAATACTCATTCTAAAAATAATCAGTACTTATTTACTATATTAGAACGATCCTTTTACTAATCACAAGAAAAATCCAGGTCCGGATTAACAAAAAAACATAAAGTAATTGTGACCTTGAAACAACATCCTGTATATTGAAGTTTTCCAAATTGGTTTGCACATTTGAAAAGATCACAAAAACCTGAGTTTACAGGTTCGCTTTAATTTTTTTCACAGAAAATTTAGTAACTTTAATTTTGAAATTAAATCTATTGAAATTTTTTATAACTCTGAGATTAATAATCAGGTGTTAGTAACTTTTAATAATAAGTTAATGACTAAATACTCATTTTAAACGTAATCTGTAATCATTTACTACATTGGAACGACCCATTTACTAATCACAAGAAAAATCCAGGTCCGCATTAAAAAAAAATATGTAACTTCCATCAAGTAACGGTCGAATCCATCAATTAATTAAAAAAAATATGTAATAGTCACCTTTAAAAAACACTCTGTATATTGAAATTTTCAAAATCCGTTTAAACATTTGAAAAGAACCCAAAAAGTCCTGAGAGTTCTTAAAAATTTCGGCCTAATTTCAAAATTAAAGTCATTAAATTGTCTGCCCAAAAAATGGAAGCGAACCATTAAACTTAGTTTTTTGTGCTCTTTTCAAATGTTCAAATTGACTTTGAAAATTTCAATAACAGGGTGTTTTTTCAAGGTCACTATAACTTTATATTTTTTTGTTAATCCGGACCTGGATTTTTGTTGTGATTAATATGTGGGTCGTTCCAATGTACCTAGTAAATAAGTATTCATTATTTTTAAAATAAGTGTTTAGTAACTTTATTAATTTATTATTAACAGTTACTAATGCCTGCCTGCATTTTAATCTCAGTACTGTTTATTTTGCCGCATACTGTACAAATCTATTCCATGAATATACAACTGTTTCGGATAATCGCTACAACGAATATTTTATCTACTGCTCAACATAAAAAATACGAAAGTAGATCTATACAGGGTGTTTGGTAGAGAATGGGCCAATACTTAACATTAGTTTAAAATAGGTCGAATTAAGCTAACTTACCTTAGTACGAAAATTGATAGTAACAGAAATACAGGTTGTCAAAGTTAAACTTTTATTTTATTTATACTTGAATATTTCCTAATGTTGTTCTGAAGCTATTTTCTTGTGGCATTTTTACAATTTTAACTATTTATAATGGGAAATAAGCCACAATATTATTAAAAATGATTTTTATTAACGTTTCGACGCCCAAATCGGGTGCCGTTGTCAAAATACAAAATACTACTAACATAAACAAATGTTGTTGCTTAGTAAAAAATTCATTTAATTTGACTCATTTATATCGGCAATTCAGATACATATGATACATTTTAAAGTAGAAGACTTTAAAATGATATTGCCAATATTTATGAGTTGCGTTCCTGGGACGACTTTACTGAAAGATAGTTCACTCGATTACATGAGATCAACCCCAACTCAAGAATATCCGTCACAAAAAAATCATAGCATGTGATCTGTCTTTAAAAAGACAATCACATGCAACGGTGACATTAAAATTCTCGCGTTAGAGATCTCATAGTAAATCACGAGGGAAAACCAGGAAAAACCTCGTGATACTATCCCGAGGTTTATATAATAAAATATTGTTTATGTTAGTAGTATTTTGTATTTTGACAACGGCACCCGATTTGGGCGTCGAAACGTTAATAAAAATTATTTTTTAATAATATTGTGGCTTATTTCCCATTATAAATAGTTAAAATTGAATATTTCCTGACAGGCATGAGATACACGAAATTTGGTAAGTGGCGGTTTATTGGAACGAGAAATCTAAATTCCCCACCAAAAATTATATATTGCCCAGAGGGCGCCACATATGTCTTTCCGCGCTCATTTAATACGTTAAATTACTTTTATTCCCCACTCTATATAATTTTGAGATCAAAAATTTTATTGTCCTATTATTTTTGATTAAAAAAAGGTTGACTACATCCATCTCGCCGAACTCAACGGTTTTCGAGATAAACGCATTTTAAATCTACCATGCAAAATTCAATTTTTTGCATTTTATTGTAGTTACTAAAAACCATTTGATACCCTGTCATACTTGGCAGCAGTGGCGTAGCGTGAGTGTCGGCTGCCCGGGGCGGAAGACAATTTTGCCGCCCTCTTTTTAGGTATTTTAATTTAATGTATATGTTTTATACATTACATACATTAATTATAGAAAACTTTTCGCCGAGAACAATCATCATTATTTTGCAATATACAGGTTAGATTTTAAATAAAAAAGTTTTTCTAAGTTTTACTATAACGTTTATTAATACAAAAATTCTTTTAACTACTCTATCTCATATTATGTATAAGTTTTTAGTTTGTGAATATGTCATTATAGATATCAGTGCGTGAAGAATTTAAAGTGTGCGTGAAGTAACAATGTATTTTAAATGAGATTTACTTTTTCGCACTGTTTTTTGACACATTTTCATATATAATCAAATATCTTTAACTTTCGCGGTGTCATGGTGATGAAATATGAGTAATAAATTACAACAAAAGTTTTGACAGTTTTGTGGTTTGAAAGAAGTTAGAATTTTTAAATGTCAAAGTTCTAAAAATTGTAGAATAGAAATGAATTCCAGTGACGAAGAGTTACAGTTTTTTTATTTGTTTATCGTAGATAAAATATTGTATGAAACTGTGCGTGAAGTACTTTTTGCGAACTTACGCGATGTATGGCACTCGCTCCGCTGTCGTTCGTGCTCTAAACATCGCGTGCGTTCGCAAAAAGCATACTTCACGAACTGTTTCATAAATAACTATTACTTTAACCAATTAGATACAAATGGTTTTTCATTCACAATCATTTGTTTCTAGTTTCTGTTATATGTCGTTTAATCCGTGTATATTAATATTATACACAGATTATACAACACAAAGCCCTAGAGGGCTTTTCATCGATTTGTTTCGAGCTTCTGTCATGTGTCACATAATCTTAATATATCTACATCATCTTATCATCTACGTCATAATATCATCATAATATATCTACGTCTATCGATCTTTGGTTTGTAAGTATCATTGGTATATGGTATATACCAATAACGGATGACGTAGATATATGTATTAATATTATGTGACACATGAGAGAAGCACGAAACAAATGACTGTGAATGAAAAGCCCTATTGATATAACTTATGTACCTATCACTTAAGATTAGGTACACCTTGATGATCGACAAGATTAAATAAAATCAATTTTTAATTAGAACTAGAACAATACTAAAGGGTGATTCATTTAGGGCCGGTTGTTCGAACGCTAATCAGCAATGATCACTATCAAATATTTAATTACTGTCACCAACTGTCAATGTCAACTTTGATTGGGTTGCTGAAAACATTATTGATTATAATTATGAGACTAGTTAATCAATTAACATAACAATTATTAACATAATGGATTAACTAATTTCATAATTGTAATTCATAATTATGTTTTCAGCAACCCAAACAAAGTTGACATTGAAAGTTGGTGACAGTAATTAAATATTTGATAATGATCATTTTTTATTAGCGTTCGAACAACCGGCCCTTAGAGGTACTTTTTTTGGCGGGGATTGATGGGAGATTGTGCATGAATAGTATCGCTTTACAGGGCGTTTTTATTCAGTATTATTGTTTGACATTTCATCCAGAAAAGACTTAGCTCAACACAACGTCTAGAAATTATTCAGTTGTATTACCAAAATAGACGTTCAATGAGGAATGTGTTTCGTGAGATTACAGCAACTTATGGTCCACATAACTGACCTACCGAAAGCATATTTCGCTATACCATCAGTTTGGAACCCACTTTTCATTATTGGATAACACGAGGCTAAATAGATCACATTCAGCACGCATTTAAGAAAACATACCGGCGGTAGCGGATGGTGTACGCGAAAATGACGAAGAATGGATTCGTCACCGTTCCCAACAGCTTGGCTTATTGTATTCAACAACTTGGCGTATATTACGTAAAGATCTTGGTTTAAAAGCCTACCAAATTCAATTAGTGCAAAATCTGGGCCGAAACCACCTTCCGAGTTGTCACTGTCTCAGTCGAAATGCTCTTGATAAGTTTGCAGAAGATCCACTGTTTTCGAAAAAAAAAAACATTGTTTTCTGATGAGGCTCATTTTTTGGCTTAATGGGGACGTGAATAAATAAAATGCTCTTCGGGTTGATGTTGATGTGTAACCAGAAGAGATTCAAGAGTTGTTATTATATCCAACAAAAACAGCTGTTTGATGTGGTTTATGGGCCGGTGGAATTGTCGGTCCATATGTCTTTAAAACAGAGGCCGCGGCCGGCCAGAATGTTACTGTGAATGGAGACCGTTAACGCGCCATGATAACGGACTATTTGACGGACTATTCCTGTTTCAGACCAGTGAATTGACCGTCTATATTTTGTGGCATCACAACTCTAGAAGTTCTCCTTTGGGGGTATCTAAAGTCCAAAGCCTATATGAATCAACCGGCTACGATTGAGATATTGTAGGCCAATGTTACTCAAGTTATTGGTCTAATAACAATCGGAATGTTCGAACGCGTCATCGAAAATTGGAACTTCAAAATGGACCATCTTAAACGAAATCACGGTCAACATTGAAAGAAATTGTCTTTAAGAAGTAATTGTAAGGAATGTTTCTTTTGTATGACAATAAATATTTTCAAATTAAATAAATTTTTTCATTGTTTTTTCTTTTTAAAAAAAGTACATCTAAATGAATCACCCTTTTTTTGTGTGAATTTGATGGCCTTGGCCGAGCTAATTAGCCAGACATTTTGTTATTTTAAAAACAAACAAATTTGATTTTTCAATCAGAGGAATTTTTTCTGTATTTCTAACTCTAAATACATAACAAACTAACATTATTATCTACAATTATTATCTAAATATTACTGTTTTGGTTGTTCATTTTTTTTTGTAAATTTTTATTTTTTTTTGTATTTCTTGTTGTATGTTTTTTCTATTGTTAATTTGTTTTTTTTATCATTTTTTTTATTTTTTTTATTGTTATTTTTTATAAATTGTTTTTTTTTACTACAGTAAGACGTAAACCCGATTCAACCTCGCGGAGGTTTACATCTTCTTAGTTTTTTTTTCTTTTTTTGCCTTTTTTTCTCTTTTTTGGTTCTTTTCTTTTTTCAACTATAATATACAATAATTACTTAAATCTACAGAGTTAAAAAAAAATAACAACAAAACAAACATGCCTGCTTTGTTTTAACAAAATTTCTTAAATACAGGGTAAATTTTATTGCTACAATCTATATTTACAGTTTTTGATATGTTCGTAAATTGATTTTAATATATTAATATCTTCAGAAAATATCAAATTGTTCAGGTAGACGGGAAGTGGAATTTTTAATATATTAAGATTATCATAAAATTTGTTTATATTTACTGATTGATGTGAACATTCGAGGAGAATATGTAGTAGATCACCTTCTTTTCCACACTCACAGTTAGGTGACTCTGTGAGACCCAAACTGTACATATGAAGGGGGGTAAGAGCATGATTACATCTCAATCTATTTATAACTCTTATGAAATGGCGATTTGATACAGAATGAAACCATCTTTAATGGGAATTTCAGGCTGCATTTGTTTGTAATTACTACCAGTTCTCGTGTTTCGATAATACCTTTGCCAATTTTCTTTTTGGTGTCGTCTACTAATAATATCAATATCCGAAATGGGTAATAAGTTCATGGAAAGTTCTTCGCCTATTTCTAGGGCGGATTTGGCTAGCCTGTCTACTATTTCGTTACCCCTAATGCCTGCGTGTCCCTTTATCCATGATATAATGATGTTTTTTCCTAAATTTGCAATTTTATTATAAAGAGTCATAATATCCAGTTCTATATGATTGAGTTGTTGGGACTTATGTACGTTAGTTAGTCTATCAACGACACTCTTACTGTCTGTAAATATTATGCAGCTATAGGGTTCGTTACTAAATATGTGTCTTAAAGCAAAAAGTATCGCTATCATTTCAGCGGTGTATATCGATGATTCACAAGGCAATTTGAATAATTTTTTAAATCCACTTTGAATATTGATTATTGCACATCCTACTTTGTTTTGTACTTTGGATCCATCTGTATAGTAAAACTAATAATGTGGCCATTTATGAAGTATAAATGATTGAAAAACGGCTGGATTTAAATTAATATCCATAAAAAAGTATTAATTTATTTTGAGAAAATTTCTTCTAATACATGGGAATACATAGGTGAAACTTGATTTTCATAAGTATAGAAAGTACTTCGGTATTGAGATATTTTCAAGTAACTATCTACAAGAAGGGGACATTTTTTCTTTATAATGTTATACTTTATGAATCACCCTTTATAATGTTATATTTTTATTTTTATTGAAAAGTGATATGATTATTTGTTATAATTAAAAACAAAACTTCCGTCTTCAAGTAAAAATCAAAAATATGCTTTCTTGTTATGCGCCTCCGAGATTTTATGGAAATTTCAAGTTCTTCACACATATTTTTTTATTCTCATTCATTAAATTAAAATTAAAGGCATTAAAAAAACTGTAACCAATTAAATGTTCGAACAAACCACCCTCTTGCAGTGAACAAAAACCTAATCGATCATACAAAGCAAGTCTCATTGCATTCAACTGATCTGGCTGTACCTGACTCCAGAGTTGAACAATTTTTTCTTGCAATTCTTATTCAAACAATTAAGTGTTTTCTTTGTTCCACACACTGATTAACGTATAGGGTAGTAAAATAATTGCCGATGTATGTAATATAAGTCATTCTCGCTGATTGTTAGTCATAAACGGGGAATTCCCACAAGTCAGTATAGACGTTGTTGCCAGTCGCTACAAAATATCATTCAAAGAAAAGTAATTCCCCGAATTCGTCACAAAATAAGTAATGAAAAATTCCGTGCTCCTTTCAGTCGGTCCAAATTTGTAGTTGCAATAAAAATATAACATGGTTCAAATATTTACAAAATATTTTTATTATTTATTGTTAAATTTTACCGCCCCCTAAAAAGTTCTGCCCCGGGCGGGCCGCCCCTGCTGCCCCCACTACGCTACACCACTGCTTGGCAGCAATTGTAAGCATTGTACACGCTTCTAAATTGTATTAAACAAACGTTTCTGGCTACTACCAGAGGCGTACGACGAGGGAAAGGGGAGGGTCAACTATTCACTTTCCCCTGTCGTACGCCGCTGGTAGTAGACGGAAACGATTATTTAACATAATTTAGTAGGGTGTACAGTACCTACACTTTCTGCCGAGTACGACACGGATGTGTCAAATAATTTTAAAGTATTATTTTTTTTTAAATAATTTATTCTTTATTTAAAACGTTTATAAGGACTATTTGTACCCGGTACTGTAAAGCTATTTGACACATCCTTATCATACTTGTCAGAAAGTTCAGGTATTGTACACCCTACTGAATTATGTTAAATACTCGTTTCTGGTTACTATCAGAGACGTACGACACGGGATAGTGAATGGTTGACCCTTCCCAAATTCTACGCCACTGACTAAACTGCTATTTTAGCATAATTTTTTGATTATTCAATACTTTCTATGAAAATAATATACTCCTCCTTCTTAACGATAAAGTCATTATATTTCGAGATATTTGAAGTTAAAAATGAAACGGCACAGTTAATTTCATTAATGTATTATACCGCTTCGTTTTTATCTTCGAATATCTCGAAAACTAATGACTTTATCGTTACGAATGAAGAGTATATTATTTACATAGAAAGTATTGGAGAATCCAAAAATTGCAAATCCACTAAAATAGCAATTCTACTAGTGGCGTAGAATTTGGGAACGGTCGACTTTCACTTTCCCTCGTCGTGCGCCTCTGGTAGTGTAGTAGCCAGTAAAAGAAACATTTGTTTAATACAATTTAGTAGGGTGTAAAGTATTTACACTTGCTGCCAAGTCTGACAAGGAGATATCAAATGGTTTTTAATAACTACAATGAAATTCAAAAAATTGAAAAACTTACTAAGGAAGTAAAACCTCACTTGTAGGTAAATGGTATATAAATTTATTAAAATTTTTATCTAAAATGATCCAAATTGGATTGAAGTGGGTACATCTATAGTACAAAAATCACACAAACGTTTTCGGACCAATCAGTCCATCATCAGGTAGAAAACTTTAGATCCAATGTAGTTGGAACTAGCTACATAGTTAGGTCAAAAGACCTTAAAATTACAATAATCAGGCCATTTCGGCTACAACAATGTCGACAATAAGTCGATATTTAAAGCTTTAAACATCGACTTATTGTCGACAAAAGTTTTTTTATTATGGTATACAGCCAATGATAGGAATCTTTTCCTTTATATTTCAAAAAATTGATTTTTGCATAGTAGATTTGAAATGCATTTATCTCGAAAACGGTTGAGTTTATCGAGGTAAATGTAGTACACCTTTTTTAAGTAAAAATAATAGAGCAATAAAAGTTTTGACCTTAAAATTATGTAGAGTGGGGGATAAAAAAAATGAACATATTAAATAAGCGCTGAAAGATGTATGTGGCGCCATCTGGGTAATATATAATTTTTGGTAGAGAATTTAGGTTTATCGCCCTAAAAAACCATAACTTACCAAATTTTGTGTAGTTATCTCATGCCTATCAGGAAATATTAAAAAATGAATAAAATAAAAGTTTAACTTCGACACCCTGTATTTCTGTTATTATCAACTTTCGTACTAAGGTAAGTTAACTTCAATCGACCTATTTTAACCTCAGGAATCTAAGGTTAAGCTATGGCCCATTCTTTACCAAACACCCTGTAGAATAGATCCTTTTTATTGGAATAATTACTAGAGCAATTTACTTTCGTACTTCTTATGTTGCACAGTAAAATATTTTTGTTGTCGCGATAATCCAAAATAGTCGTATATTCATGGAATAGACTTTATTACTAAGGGTCGGTTGTTCGAACGCTAATCAAAAATGGAATCAACTGATCATTATCAAATATTTAATTACTGTCACCAACTGTCAATGTCAACTTTGTTTGGGTTGCTGAAAACATAATTGATTATAATTATGAGATTTATTAATCAATTATATGTTAATAACTGTTATGTTAATTAATAAGTAATAACTAATTATTCAATCAATTATGTTAATTATCATAATGATAATTAACATGATTGATTACAATCAACTGATTGACGTACGAATGAGGGGTGTTATTATTTGATAGTTGTTAAGGGGACTTAATTATAATCAACTTCTTGATTAGCGTTCGAACAACCGGCCCTTAATGTATTTACAAAGAAAAATATATACAGTGAGGACGTTTGAGTTGGAATAAATTCATTTTCTCGAGAATAGGCGACTCTGGAGATAAATCCCGAAATAGGTCGATTTTTATTTTTAAATTATAATTTTTTGGCATATACAGTATGTCCCTGTAAGTTGTATCCATATGGAAAACTTTTTTATTATTAATTTTACGAAAAAAGTTATTCTTCATAAAAAGCTCTGCATGGTCCAAAACCTAAGATTTAACCATAAAATATCATTTTTTTTTAATATTATACGAGGTATGTCAAAAAGTTTGAATTTCACTCAAGAGTAAAGTAGCTTTATTTTTCACAATATTGAAAATTGCTATTATGAGAAGTTGTTTGGAATTAAAAACTATATTCTAGTATGCAATTACATCCTTCTAATTGAAAAAAAAAAATTGATACATTTAGGATAACTAACATTATTTTCAGTTATTTCAATTCAGATAACTCTTTTATTATTAATTTTACGAAAAAAGTGATTCTTAATAAAAAGTTCTGCATGGTCTAAAACCTAAATACAACCATCTTATGTCAAATTTTATCAATTTTATACGAGGTATGTCAAAAAATATGAATTTCACTCAAGAGTAAAATACGTTTATTTTTCACAATATCGAAAATTGTTATTATAAAAAGTTATTTAGAACTAAAAACTATGTTTCAGTATGTAATTACATCCTTCTAATTGAAATATTCTGAACTATAAAGGTACTTTACTTTTGATCTAAATTTATCATTTTTGACATACCTCGTATAACATTGATAAAATTTGATATAAGATGGTTGTATTTTAGGTTTTAGACCATTCAAAACTTTTTATTAAGAATCACTTTTTTCATAAAATTAATAATAAAAGAGTTATCAGAATTGAAATAACTGAAAATAATGTTATGTTATCCATAATTTTCAAAAACAATTTTTTTTCAATTAGAAGGATGTAATTGCATATTAGAATATATTTTTTAATTGCAAACAACTTTTCATAATAGCATTTTTCAATATTGTGAAAAAGAAAGCTACTTTACTCTTGAGTGAAATTCAAACTTTTTGACGTACCCCGTATAACATTTATAAAATTTGATATCTGATGGTTGAATTTTGGGTTTTGGACCATGCAGAACTTTTTATAAAGAATAATTTTTTTTCGTAAAATTAATAATAAAAAAGTTTTCCATATGGATACAACTTACAGGGACATACTGTATATCATACCAGTGACCTCATCTATCTGAGCGTGATGACGTAGTCGATGATTTTTTTTAATGAGAATAGGGGTCGTGTGATAGCTCATTCGAAAGGTTAGTTAACCCTTAACTAATCCGGTACTGTAGCAGTAGCGTAACTGGTCCGGCGTCGTCTGCGAAACTACTGTTTTCAAGATAGCAAAACAACACTCAAAAATAATTTTTTTATTAAGAATAAAAAAATGCTACAAACATACCCTGATATATTTATATAAAAGTGAACGTATTAGATTTGGGCGTTATTTGGGTTAAGAAAAAAATATTAAAATAAAACTGAAATCTGTACAAATATTTGTGAAAAAGTACATGGTTTTGTAAAGTAAATAAAAAAATATATGAAAAACAACATGAAAAAAAAATGTATTGCTAGGATAAATGTTCAAACTGCATACTAAACAAAAAACTAGGTAAAATAAAAATCGATAAAAAATGTTTGTTTCCATCATCACTCAAACTTTACCAATTTTATATGCAATTTTTACATAGGTAGTGGTTTTGTACAGCCGGTTCCAAAAAAAAAACTGATACGACTCTTAAGGCTATGGGTACATAATTCGCAAATATGTTACGTGTATCCCTACTTTTTCTGTCTTTACACGTCAAATTACGTGTAGTAAAATTCACACTGGTATGGATATGTAAACATTAGGTACTAGAATGTCATTCTACTTGAAAATGTCACCATTAATTTAAAGAGATGGGTTTTGAATGTTCTTGGATAACTGTTATTTTTATAATTGCAAATTATTAATTCAGTTAATAAATGTGATAATTTCTTCACTAACTATGTATTCAGTGATTGTAATAATTTATTTGTACAACAAAGACTAATACTCAATCGAGAAAAGAGGAAAAGTGTTAAGTGATTTTTTAATAATATATTGCTATGGAACGCTTACAATTTTGAACATCGCTTTAACAACAAAATACTTGGATCACAGAATATATTATCCTGATGTATTCTCTGCTTGGATCTTCCAGAAATAATACACAATAAATAACTTTTTATTAAGTTCACGTCTTAAATCAATTATTTATCAAATACACTATACGCTCTGAGCTTTGTTGGTGTCGCTCCTAGCGGTTATTAATTCAACTTTTACCGGTAATTTTTAAATTTATTATTTAATTGTTATCGCTTAATATTTACAACGCAAAAAAGTAATTAAATTGTAATCGATTTTTTTAAGATTTTGCTAATCATTTTGACGTTCTATTGATAAAATATGAATTTCTTACTTCGGATACTTTCACAATTATCGTGTAGATGGCGCTAAGATTAATTTATAATTACATATTACGGAACATTAAAAAAACTTAAATTCAGTATTTAAGACGTAAGTATATTTAAGGTAAAAATATATACCACAGCTTTGACCAACTAATATTTTTTATAAATAATGTTTTTAATTTTAATTTTAAATTAATCACTTTGACATTTATGTCAAATTTCCGGTAAACGTTTACAGACTTGCCACTACTGGCGCTCGCGAATTTGTAAACATCCCCTCTACGTACGAGCTCACAGCGTATATATCAATAATATTTAATTAATAACTCAACATATTCCCGATGCAATGTCAAATATTTAAAATTGCCACTGATTGTCAGTTTGATTGACAATATATGCTGACAACATTATATTCGGCTGAGTGCGTTGTAAGACAAAGATAGATTTGGAAAATATTACCACGACATTGTGTTCATTTTTTTCGAATCCTGAAAAAAGCAATAAATATTTTTGAAAAATTTAAACGGAGAATGAAAGACTAAATTATTACCGAGGGCCGAAAGTCCCTTAGAATAAATAAAAAGTTTATTTTGAATGATATATTTGAAATTAAAAATCACACTAAATTTTCTCTTAGTTTTTCACCCCTGTAACTTATTAAAATAAACATTATAGAAGTTCTCAGGGACTTTCGGCCCTCGCTAATAACGTAATCTTTCATTCTGCGTTTAAATTTTTCAAAAATACTTATTAGTTTTCTCAGGATTCGAAAAAAATGAATCCCCATTTGAATAGCACTGCAGCCGAAAATACGTACAGATCCTCTTAGGCGTATTTTGTAGAAAATTGAGCAGTGTACTTTCTTCTTCTTCTTCTTTTTGTTTTTGGTCTCGCTGCAAGGCAATTACCAGCACGATTTATAGGCGATCTTGATGTAGTCTGGCTCTAAGCCATATCAAAATCGCTGACTATGTTCTTGTAAAAAGGTTTTGATGAGGTGTGATATAATGAATATGACTTTAATTATATTTAATTTACTAAATTTTGAAGGATAAATACTTATTATTTACATAGTGTTAAGGCCGCGTCTCACCATCAAATAATTTGATCAAACAGTTTGAGCAAACTTGACGTACTTGAGGAAGTACGTCAAAGTGACGTCACAATTGCAGTTTTTTTTGAAATTCTAAAAATCTGTGCTCTCACTATCAGTCTAGTTTGATCAAATTTTTTGTATTGACTTGTCTAACTTGTTTGTACTTTATTTAAAATTAAAATTTTTCATTATTATCCACAATGAACACTCAGGATGTGACGTCACTAACTGTCACTTTCTTGTCACTTTCAGTTTGCTCAAACCAGTTTGATCAAATTATTTGATGGTGGGACGCGGCCTTTAATGTCACTGCCAAATCTTAAAATTTATCAGATAACTTCAACCTAAAAAAATGGCCGTTTGTTTGTTTATTTTATTATTTGTCTGTCATAATAAATATAATATAATGTCAGATCAATCATACACTGCTCAAAATGATCAAATCTTACCAAGAGTCGTATCAGTTTTTTTAGGAACCAGCTGTACATCCCAAACAAATAGGCTTTCTGCATCGCAAGCACAGGTATTTTGTCATCCTGCGATTTCTACTCGGACATAAACTGCAAATCTTTGCATTTTTCTGAAATAACAATATCAATCTGATTGTCCTCTTGTTCTTCTTGAACTCCAAGTATGAACACAAAAAAGTAACACAAACGGTCCGGCGTCGTCTGAGAAACTACTCTCCCCATAACTGTTGCGACAACTTTTTAGGAACTGAGAGAAACTTGTCTCAAATACATCCACTTGTCAAGCTTCAGTAATGTGGGAGAGAGGGGATATGACATAAGAGATGCTCTCGTGTTTACTAAAGGTTTGTTCCAACATAAACTTTTGGACGGTCCAGAAACCGTCACGAAACTACTTGTACCGTTTGTTGTGCGCATGTTCGTAATTGTATCGCCCAGTTATCGTCCCATGACGGTAATTTTGAAACCGATGTTGGAACGGTTACCTGATTGATAACTGATTTATCTATCAATATGTATATTGTTGTTGGTATATCCAATGATAAAAGCTAAAGACGTATGCCGTAGATATATTAATATTATGTGACACATGACAAAAGCTCAAAACAAATGACAATCAATGAAAAACCCTATTTCCCGATTACTGAAATGGTCATCACGAAACCACCACTAAAAGATCACAATTCTTGTTGGAACAGTGGGAAGGACGATCCGATGACGATCATATTTTTGTTGGAACGGATTTTGTTTACTGCGCAGGAGCGTTACCGTTTCGTGACGGTTCTCGGTCGTGTTGGAACAAACCTTAAATGGGACCACTTGATTTGACACTTTTGGGAAAGGCAATATGGCGGCGGGCAGGTTTTTTATGTTATACGTGGAATATATGTTGTTAGTTAATTATTAAAATTATTAATTATATATATATATATATATATATATATTCTGCCTTGGCAGAACATGTGATTAATGATGATCATGTTTTCATGTTTCAAGAAACCACAATTTTAGAAAGGGAAATTAATTTACGCAAAAGAGAATTTAAAGAAATGGTTTGGATAAAAAAATCAAATTGCATTAATAAGAGATCTGACATTGATAAATTAAGTATCATTTATAATAACATTTTGTCTTATTAAAATTTGTTGAAATATTACTAATAATTCTACCTAAAATATATTTTTTTTATTTCTTCTATCATAAATTACAACAAATTATGTCATTAATTTCTTTCCCAACCCATCGAATTATTATAGTAGTCCAACGACATTTTTTTGAGTGATGTCGAATTGACATACTATCAAAACTTTTACGTTTACATATTACTTTTAAGAAATTTTCATGTTTTTATATAAGTTGTATAATTATTAATTTGTAACCACGAGCAGTAAGTTAAGTTTTATTTTTTGAGTTTTATCTAAATTTAAACATTTTTATTTGTAGATAGTCTTGATAAAGAAAATAAAATTTTCGAAAGCTCGACTAATAAGTTCAAAGTGTTTCACTGAATAGCCCAAAAATTTATTGACTGCATTCCCCAAAAAAATTTTTATTACAATTCCAACAGTCATTACATATTAACAATTATATATATATATATATATATATATATATATATATATATATATATATATATATATATATATATATAAACAAACAAGTGGTTTATTAGGGTTGCAGTCAGAAGTTTGGCCAGGATATCAAAGAAACACTCTTTTGACTTTTTGTCTAGCTTTCGGGGTTGTTTGACCCCTTTATCAAGACTCTGTAATATAAAACAAAAATGTAAGTATTTTAAAATATTACATTGTTTTAGTAAACCCACTAGTCGTTGAGATTATTAAAAAGAAGCTTGATGATGCTCAACATTTCAAATTAACACAAATATTGACAACAGAAAACAAAGGACACAATACATTTTAAAATTTTTGAATAATTAGCAGAAATACAATAATTATTCTGTCATGTTAACCTACTGATAATGTAAGTCAAAAACTCTAACACATAGAGAACAGAAAGAAGAAACAATCAAATTAAAAAGTATCAAATAAAAAAGTAATTAAGTGTTATGATTATTGTGGTTCTTTTTAAAACATCAGAGGCCCATACAAGGTGTGTTTAAATTCACTAACTGTACTTAAGAGTATGCAACTCATTATACGTCCATGTGTGTTTTGTAAAACAAACAAGTATTTTTATGTTTTGGTTTTTAGTGTTGCGCAAGTAGATAACAATATATGTTGCTAAGTTTTTCTATATCTGATTTTTTATTTATACATGAGTTGCTAGATTTTATGCAACACATTTCCACAAAAACGCGTTTACAGTGGTTTGTTTCCCTTGCCAAAATACAGGAACCCTCGAAATTGAACTCATGTTTCAATGCTATAGCATGTTCTGTTAGTGCACATGCATTTATTTTGTTAACTTTTATGTCACTACGGTGACTTGTAGCTCTACTATGGAAATTACGAGATGTTTCGCCAATGTACACGTTGTTACAATTGAAACAAGGTATAGAATATACAACATTCGAAGATTCCTGTATAGTGAAGGGATTCTTAGTTTTTGTGTATAACATAGACACCGTTTTCACATTCCTTGTTGCGATTTTTAAGCCATTCACATTTTTGAAAATGTTGAATAGCTTCGGTGTCAGATCAGGAATGTAGGGCAAGGAACCAAAAGTTATTTTGGGTGGTACTACTGATGTTTTGCCTGTCAGTTGTCGGACTTCATTATTATGACAATTTCGTCCGTCAGCTGATTGACAAGAAGGAGAACCAAAAATAAGTTTGTTTAGAAGCCCTATGGGATAAGAATTTTCTAATAATATGGATCTCAGCTTTTTTAGTCCCCTATCCCTAAATTCCAGGTGCGACAATTTAGTGACTCTACTTTTTAAGGCCAAAAGCTATTCAATATTTTCAAAAATGTGAATGGCTTAAAAATCGCAACAAGGAATGTGAAAACGGTGTCTACGTTATACACAAAAACTAAGGATCCCTTCACTATACAGGAATCTTCGAATGTTGTATATTCTATACCTTGTTTCAATTGTAACAACGTGTACATTGGCGAAACATCTCGTAATTTCCATAGTAGAGCTATCAGTCACCGTAGTGACATAAAAGTTAACAAAATAAATGCATGTGCACTAACAGAACATGCTATAACATTGAAACATGAGTACAATTTCGAGGGTTCCTGTATTTTGGCAAGGGAAACAAACCACTGTAAACGCGTTTTTGGGGAAATGTGTTGCATAAAATCTAGCAACTCATGTATAAATAAAAAATCAGATATAGAAAAACTTAGCAACATATATTGTTATCTACTTGCGCAACACTAAAAACCAAAACATAAAAATACTTGTTTGTTTTACAAAATACACATGGACGTATAATGAGTTGCATACTCTTAAGTACAGTTAGTGAATTTAAACACACCTTGTATGGGCCTCTGATGTTTTAAAAAGAACCACAATAATCATAACACTTAATTACTTTTTTATTTGATACTTTTTAATTTGATTGTTTCTTCTTTCTGTTCTCTATGTGTCAGAGTTTTTGACTTACATTATCAGTAGGTTAACATGACAGAATAATTATTGTATTTCTGCTAATTATTCAAAAATTTTAAAATGTATTGTGTCCTTTGTTTTCTGTTAACAATATTTGTGTTAATTTGAAATGTTGAGCATCATCAAGCTTCTTTTTAATAATCTCAACGACTAGTAGGTTTACTAAAACAATGTAATATTTTAAAATACTTACATTTTTGTTTTATATTACAGAGTCTTGATAAAGGGGTCAAACAACCCCGAAAGCTAGACAAAAAGTCAAAAGAGTGTTTCATTGATATCCTGGCCAAACTTCTGACTGCAACCCTAATAAACCACTTGTTTGTTGATATTGACAGTCACTAATATCCAGTATTTTTTGTATATATATATATATATATATATATATATTTATATAATATAATACAATTTTATAATTATATACTTTATATAGAACAGAATATACTGCTAAAGAGTTGTTCCGCCATATTGCCTTCCCCATTTAGCCCGTGAAAGCGATCCCATCTACTTCACCTCATGTCACATCCCCTCCCTCCCACATCACTGTCAAGCTTCAATATGGCTTTTCATTCACAGTTATTTGTTTCGAGCTTCTGTCATGTGTCACATAATATTAATATATCTACGTCATACGTTATTGATATAACCAATGATACAAACCAAAGACGTATGACGTAGATATATTAATATTATATGACACATGACAGAAGCTCGAAACAAATGACAATCGATGAAAAGCTCTATACGCTGTGTACTCGTACGTAGAGGGGATATTTTAAAATTCTCGAGCGCCAGTAGTGACAAGTCTGTAAACCTTTACCGGAAATTTGACATAAATGTCAAAGTGATTAATTTAAAATTAAAAATAAAAACATTAATTATAAAAAATATTAGTTGGTCAAAGCTGTGGTATATATTTTTACCTTAAATATACTTACGTTTTAAATACTGAATTTAAGTTTTTTTAATGTTCCGTAATATGCAATTATAAATTAATCTATTAATCTTAGCGCCATCTACACGATAATTGTGAAAGTATCCGAAGTAAGAAATTAATATTTCATCAATAGAATGTCAAAATGATTAGCAAAATCTTAAAAAAATCGATTACAATTTAATTACTTTTTTGCGTCGTAAATATTAAGCAATAACAATTAAATAATAAATTTAAAAATTACCGGTAAAAGTTGTATTAATATTCCGCTAGGAGCGACACCAGCGAAGCTCAGAGCGTATAGTGTAAGGATTAGATAGAACAACTTGCCTGTCGGGCGGTGCCAATTTCCAATAAAAAATAATTAAAAATATTGAATTGTCTGTCAGACGATGACGCGCGACGCAGGACCAGTTAAGGGTTAATTCTCTATTCACTAAGATAAACACTAACAAAATTATTTATACAGGGTGTTCAAAGAAAAATTTTTTGAATTAAAATAATTGAGAGAAAAAGAAGAATGTATGTAATTTATTTAATGCAAAATATACTTTACTGCTGTCAAAAAACAGAAAAAAATGTTAATTTGCAAAATAAACATTGCTTTTAGCTTAAATTAAATGTTCAAACTGCTAAGAGCCAGGTGGGTGGTAGCTTTAATATTGAATTTAAGCGAAAAACAATATTTATTTTAACAATATAACAACGAAACCCGATTTGGGCTTCGAAACGTTAATAAAATCATTTTTTAATTGTGGCTTATTTCCCATTAAAAATAGTTTATTTTTTTAATATTTATTTATCAAATAAACATTTTTTCCTGTTTTGGACAACAGTAAAATGTAAAGGGTGATTCATTTATAGGTACTTTTTTAAAAAAGAAAAAACAATAAAAAAAATCTATAAATTAATTATACAAAAAATAAACTAAACCGTCTATTTTTGTATTTTTACTAATGCCATACTCTGTATGAGAGTACAAAGACTCGTTTCATATAGTTTCTCTGAACCGCATTTTTGGAATATTTCCCAGCGGTGCCTTTTGATATTTTGATATCTAGGTCAACAGAAAACTAGAATCGAGTCGCCATTTATTTCACTTATTCCCCGTTAGAGGGCGTTCTAACCTTACTCCGGTATAAATAGTTTTATTGTATACCGAGAACTACGGAAGTTTTGATTTAAATTTGTCTTCTTGCATAGCCTCCTTGACAAAAGGTAGACCTAGAAATAGCGCTATCGGGGGATGGCAGGAGACAGATTTAAATCAAAACTAAACCGTCTATTTTTGTATTTTTACTAATGCCATACTCTGTATGAGAGTACAAAGACTCGTTTCATATAGTTTCTCTGAACCGCATTTTTGGAATATTTCCCAGCGGTGCCTTTTGATATTTTGATATCTAGGTCAACAGAAAACTAGAATCGAGTCGCCATTTATTTCACTTATTCCCCGTTAGAGGGCGTTCTAACCTTACTCCGGTATAAATAGTTTTATTGTATACCGAGAACTACGGAAGTTTTGATTTAAATTTGTCTTCTTGCATAGCCTCCTTGACAAAAGGTAGACCTAGAAATAGCGCTATCGGGGGATGGCAGGAGACAGATTTAAATCAAAACTAAACCGTCTATTTTTGTATTTTTACTAATGCCATACTCTGTATGAGAGTACAAAGACTCGTTTCATATAGTTTCTCTGAACCGCATTTTTGGAATATTTCCCAGCGGTGCCTTTTGATATTTTGATATCTAGGTCAACAGAAAACTAGAATCGAGTCGCCATTTATTTCACTTATTCCCCGTTAGAGGGCGTTCTAACCTTACTCCGGTATAAATAGTTTTATTGTATACCGAGAACTACGGAAGTTTTGATTTAAATTTGTCTTCTTGCATAGCCTCCTTGACAAAAGGTAGACCTAGAAATAGCGCTATCGGGGGATGGCAGGAGACAGATTTAAATCAAAACTAAACCGTCTATTTTTGTATTTTTACTAATGCCATACTCTGTATGAGAGTACAAAGACTCGTTTCATATAGTTTCTCTGAACCGCATTTTTGGAATATTTCCCAGCGGTGCCTTTTGATATTTTGATATCTAGGTCAACAGAAAACTAGAATCGAGTCGCCATTTATTTCACTTATTCCCCGTTAGAGGGCGTTCTAACCTTACTCCGGTATAAATAGTTTTATTGTATACCGAGAACTACGGAAGTTTTGATTTAAATTTGTCTTCTTGCATAGCCTCCTTGACAAAAGGTAGACCTAGAAATAGCGCTATCGGGGGATGGCAGGAGACAGATTTAAATCAAAACTAAACCGTCTATTTTTGTATTTTTACTAATGCCATACTCTGTATGAGAGTACAAAGACTCGTTTCATATAGTTTCTCTGAACCGCATTTTTGGAATATTTCCCAGCGGTGCCTTTTGATATTTTGATATCTAGGTCAACAGAAAACTAGAATCGAGTCGCCATTTATTTCAATAAAAAAAATGAATTTTATTTGAAAATCTTTATTGTCGCAAAAAAGAACCATTCTTTACAATTACTTCTTAAAGATAATTTCTTTCAAATGTTGACCATGACTGCGGTTAAGACGGTCCATTCTGAAGGTCTAATTCTTGATGACGCGTTCGAGCTTTTCGATTGGTATTTGACCAGAACTCGAGTAATACTGGCCTCCAATGCCTTAATCGTAGCCGGTTTATTCATGTAGACTTTGGACTTGAGGTAGCCCCAGAGGAAAACGACTAGACGTGTGATGTCACAGGATATAGGCGGCCAAGTCACTGATCCGAAGCGTGAAATAAATTGCTCACCGAACCGTTTTGTCAGTAAAGCCATGCTTTCACGGGATGTATGGCAGTTGGCGCCATATTTGTGGAACCAAATGTCACTTAAACTACGAACTTCAATTTCTGGTACCAAATAGTCTGTTACCATGGCGCGATAATGGTCTCCATTCACAGTAACATTCTGGCCGGTGCCGGTCCAAGACATGAACCGACGATGACACCGGCCCATAAATCACACCAAACAGTGTTTTTTTTAATGTATTGGCAACTTTTGAACCTCTTTGGGTTGCTCACCATCAACCCAAATACGGGCATTTTGTATATTCATGTCTTCATTAAGCCAAAAACGGGTCTCATCGGAAAACATTTTTTTTGCTCTAAACGCACGAAACACATTCCTCATTGAACGCCTATTTTCGTCATACAAAATAATTTCTAGACGTTGTGCCGAGTTATAAGTCTTTCTAGGATGAAATGTCAAACAATACTGAATAAGAAAACAACTTTAGGTGATACCATTCATGCACGATCTCCCAACAAATCCTCACCAAAAAAAGTACCTCTAAATAAATCACCCTTTATTTCGAATTAAATAAGTTATATTCATTCTTCTTTTTGTCTCATTAATTTAATTCAATTTTTTTTTTGAGCACCTCGTATAAATAGTTATGTTAATGTTTATACTTATATTAGTGAATAGATAATTGAATGACCTTTCGAATGAGCTATCACACGACTCATATTCTCATTTAAAAAAATCATCGCCAGACGGATGGCGTCACTAGTATGATATGTAGCCAAAAAATCATAATTTAAAAATAAAAATCGATATGTTTCAGGATTTATCTTCAGAGTCGCCCATTCTCGAGAAAATTAATTTATTCCAACTCAAACGTTCTCACTGTATACCTATACTTGTTTGCAAATATTTAGGTAGTAGGTACTATTAACTACAAATTACGTAAATATTAAAATTTTCATTGATGTTTAGTTTTGTTTCACTGCACTTATGTTAAAAATAGGACATGAATGTATTTATAACATTATTATCAGTGAATATAATTTTCAACAATTTTAAACAATTGTAAAGTGTAACCGCACTGCCAGATTTATAGAATCTTCGAAGAAAAAAATATACCTACTTAAATAAAATTTCACTTTCTAGTGCTACACATAGTCTTATGTTTAATTGTTAAAATAATGTATTTTACTTACCAGGAAGGAACATTTATTATTTTCGCTAAAAATTATATTCTCTATGCTTTTGCAACAACGTTGTAATCCCGCATTTACGTTTTTATAATCCAAGTTTTCAGAGCCAAAAAGAACTTCCACCTCTTCATAACTTGAAATAATATAGGTATTAATAATGAATGAGATAATTATGTTTATTTTAGGTATACCTATACTTACCAATCTATTGCTGAATAATAGAGTGCCAAAATTTTGTCGTTTTCTTCTTGTGACATATTATCGGTTTTTAAGTAATGAATAAATAAATACAAACTGTGACAGATTAATAATTAATTATTATTTACATGGACATAAATATGTAGAATATTTTCATATTATTTTATTTTAAAATACCAATGATACCAATTTGGTATTTGACTTTGTACCAACTACCAACTGTCAATCACTTGTAAGGTTTTCTCATAGATGTCAGCCGTGGCCATGATATAAAAAGAGAGCAGATAATTACAAAAAATATTATAATAATCGCTAAACTAAATAATATACATTTATATGCGAATAAACGGTATGTTTTTCGCTATTTATTATTATAAAATACTAATAGATAGCGAAATAAAATTATAAAACTTCAGTATTTATATTCTCTGACAGTTATACAACCAACAATACATGAAATGTAGTTTATAAGGATATTTGTGGGACTTCTTGTGGGAGTAACAAAATTATTGGAGAAGAAAACAAGAATCTTGCTACATACTTCATCTTTGTTGAAAACGTCTCCAGTATGAATCCATACACATTATAAGTTCATCTAAAAGTAAATCACAAAAAGCTTACAACCATTTTCTATGGTAGTAGAAATAGAAGGTAGTAAAAGTAGAAGATAGAAGGTTGCGCACTCCCTTGAACCCTGTTTAATTTAGCCCTAAAAAAGTCATAAGAACTTCTGGAATCAACACGAACGGAATTATATTTTGCAAAGACAAGTATTCTGTTCTGAATTTAGTGAATTGGTATATCTTGGTTTACCTAGTTGCCGATATATAAAAAAAAAAGAATAACCAAATCAACAGACGACGACTCATCCTTACTAACATATATATGCTACTTTGGCCTATCAAACTATCAAGGAATTCCTTAAGAAGTACTTACAGAATTTGAAATTTCTAATTAGAATTGTCATAATACCAGTTTGACATACTATGGCTTATGTAGGTACTATTACAGTCGAATTACGCTTATTAAGTCGAATTTTTTCTAAAAACAGATCTTAACATTTTGAAAGAAATTTCGATATTGCCATATTACCGACTATGATATATGTAATTAGACTTATTTAATTCTACAAAATCAAGATAAAGCAAATACTATAATAAATAAAAAATTAAGTAATATTTTGCAACTTTAACAAAACAGGGTGCCACTCCTTTGGGAAACAGGCTTGTTTCCATTGAATTATAACACAATGGACATCCTGGTTTCATTTGTGTTCAGTGCATAAAGCTATCATCGGTTATTTAAACTCTAGTTAACTTTCGGAAGTAATGCTATTCTGTCTTAATATATTAAAAAATAATGTATGGCAATTATTTAAGCTATTTTGGTTTTAAATAATTATTCTAATTGGGAAAAAGCCACAATTTAACTTGAAAAAATAATTTTATTAACGTTTCGACTTCCAATTCGGACGTCGTCGTCAAAATACAAAATATTAATAAAATAAACAAAAAAATTATTTTAATAATTTAATTTAATTTGACTCATTCATATCGGCAATTCAGACATAATATATACATTTTAAAGTAAAAGACTTTAAAATGATATTGCCAATATTTATGAGTTGCGTTCCTGGGATGACTTTATTGAAAGATAGGGTAAGTGCACTAGTAATGGACACCCAAGAGAAAATTTTGTACTATTTTTATTCGTTCTAATGAAGTATTTGACTTACAATTTTTTTTACTGTGCTAGGATACTAAGAAAGGTATATACTTTCATATACATCCAAGTAAATAACTAAAAAAAAATTGTTTTTCCAAAAAAATATTTTTTGCTACACAAATGCCAAAATCGCTAGTAATGGTCACAAAAACTCTAGTGATGGACTCTCGATAATTTAGTAATGGACACTTTATCAAATATATTTTTATATAAGCTTTTCACTGCGGTACATTGCTGAAATTTTTAACAACCATTCAAAAAAAACATAGCAAAATGTAAACTTATGTCCCATGGGCGTAGCCGGGGGGGGGGTTTCGGGTTTCAACCCCCCCCCTAAAAATTAAATATTAAGATTTATAAAATTTTTCTTATGAATATAAGGGTTATTTTATGTACTTTTTGTCGTTTTATTTTCTTAAACCCCTCCCGAAACTAAAACCTGGCTACGCCCGTGATGTCCTACAAAAAAATGTTTCACTTAAAAATTGTATAACGCACTTTAAAGAAAACTAGATAGTTCTGGTACTGAGTAATAACCCCGTTTGCCTTTAACTAATGGTTCCCTTATAATCTTTTTAATGTCCTCATAAAAATAAAATAATACATCTTCTTTTTCTGGCCATTTCCAGTCATAGCCTGCTTTTTCCATTGACGAAACTTCTGCTCCTTCCTGGTTAGCTTTTATCACTTTTCCTAGAACAAAGAAAAATTTTGATCATTAAAACATAATTCTGTTAGGAGACGTAAATAACAAATATATTATAGTTATAGAATGTTACCTGGATAAAGATTTCCATTGTATTTGATAATAACAAAATCTCCATCATGAATATTCTTGATCGTATAATTTTCAACATCACTCGCATCTAGATCTTCATCACAGTAAGGAACATCATCGGCAGAAGATTCAGATTCGCTTATTACTTTTCTCTTTACTGCAGGCTTTTTTATTTTAATTTGTGATTGTTTTGAAGGGCCACTTTTAGACGTTATATTATCATAATGGGCCCTGTAAAGTGTAGTGGATACAACTGCTGGAAATATTTTTCGTTTTCTGTTGGGTGGTTCTTTTTCAGGAGTCTTAGGAAAAATGAGACATTTTTTGAAAGGAGTGCTAACCACATATCCTTGGTCTTCTTTGTCCTTATACAGCGCAACGTTTTCTAATTTATCCGGTGAAAGAAATGACTCTGAAACATTTAGTGAAGTAGTACTTTTATCTTGTAAAATAGTGCTGTTCCCGTTCTGTGACTGTTCGTCATTTGGAAGAATTACACTCTCTTCTCTCTGCTTACCGTTTGGAGTTGAAGTTGACGCTGTTGGAACTGAAAACGATATTGACATTTCTTTATTTCCTTCCATTAAGTTAGAGTCATCCTCCTCAGTGACATGTTTATGTTTATTTGTTACTAATAAAGCTTCATTTTTAAATTCTGCCCAAACCTCATAAAGTTTCTTAAATTGTAAGTCTCCCTTCCAGTCATCTTTATTGTCGAAATTTGTTCTGAAATGATTCAATTCAAGTGGTGGTATTTTTTTCTCAAGTTCGGATAATATATTCCCTTTTGTAATAATTGTGTTTTTAATATCTGATAGATTTGTAGGATCTACAACTTGCCGAGTGGAAACACATTTGGTGTAATCAACATTGCTTTTTTCAAAAGGAAACAGTCCACATTTTCTAAAACCGTTGCGTATTGTACTTTCCGTTGCATATTTTTTAAAAACCGTACTTAGAATGGTTGCAAATGTATACTTTGTTACATCCTTCGGAAAGTTTTCAAATTTCCATGTTCTTACTATTGTCTGCCAACCAGTTTTTAAAGGTTTAAAAATTGAAACATCGGCTGGTTGGAGAATATGAGTGGCGTTGGGGAAAAGAGCAACCAGGATGATACCACTTGCTTCACATAATTCGCTGACTTGTTTAGTTAGATGGGACCTATGTCCATCCACGAAAAACAAAACAGGTTGTGGTATATTTTTTTCTTTGAGATAGGGCAAAAAATGGTTGCCGATATACTCATAAAATATTTCCGAGTTCATCCATCCGGAGTCTGATCGTCCCACTGCCCATTCTGGTGGTGCAGAATTAACTATATCCTTTGGTATTTTTTTGTACGGATATATGACCATTGGTGGAACTGTGATACCATCGGCTGAAAAACAGGCCATAACAGTTATTTGCTCTTTTTCTGCATTAGATTTTCTCTCATAAAAGTCTTCTGCCAATTTCGCCGGCCCAAGGACAATACCAGATTTAGGATCAAGGCTAAACCCGGTTTCGTCTGCATTGTATATCCTATTTGGGTATTTTAGTATGTCAATCATACCTTCTTCTTTTAAATAGTTTTCAATTTCATTAAACCATTTTTCTATATCAGCTTTAGAGACGGCAGCTCTTGATTTTGTAATAGACTCTGCTCTTCGTTTTTTTATCTCAGGATGTCTTCGAAGAAAAGCAGCGAACCAAGTTTTCCCGGGCATCCCATCTTTAAAAACAGTCGACCTCCCAGTTTCTTTCATAATTTTATGCACCGTGGAGAGTAGATTTGTTGCATTAACAGGAAAGCCCTTTCTGCCCATAGACAAGATCCAATTAGCTAATAATTTCGCTTCGCCTTCTGAAAGAATAGTTTTAGGACCCATTTTTCGTTTAAGACAATTGTTTTCAAGTCTACGCTTTAAGGTTGTTCTAGGAACACAAAATTCTTTAGCTGCACATTTTTTGGACATGCCTTCATTTTTTACTGCGTCTATAGCAAGGCTCATTTTATCTTCCGTCCATTTAAAAAAAAGGCCTTTTCTTTCCTCTCTGGGTATCCATGTCTATAATAATAAGAAATTACAGGTTACTTTAAATTCTTTAAAGCTCTAAATTCGAAATGGATAAAGAGACCATTAATAAATGATTGTATTTTAACGATGGCCACCCATAATCAAAAACCTCCACAATGATATATTAAGCAAACAAACATAAATAAAAAAATAACACATAATTTTTAAAGCGCTAAATGGATCGAATATATTGGTGACCATTAATAGATCATTGTATTTTAGAAATGGACACCCGTGGTGACCATTTCTAAATTTCTAACAGAATTTTCATTCAGTAATGGTCACCCATGATCAAAAACTTTCATAATAATGTTTTTAGTAAATATGAATAAAAAATACAAAGTACTTACCCTTTAAATGAGTAACAACACAAAATAAATATATAAATTTTAATAATACGTTCACGGCACTAATTTCAACCCAACGACTACACAACTTGTCTGATAGATCAAAACAAACTGATTTTTGGCGCGCCAAAGTTTTACGCATGACAGTTAGTCAAAAACCATTGTCAGATGGCGCAGAGTTCGTCCTTGTATTATGGATAGTATAATCAACAGGGTAATGTAAAAATGTGCGGTAAAATGTAATAAGAAATGAATATAATGACGTTAATTGGCTTAAGGTGACCATTACTAGCGGTATGTCCATTACTGGTGCACTTACCCTAGTTGTTTCGATTACATGAAATCAACTTTAACTCAAGAATATTCGTAACAAAAAAATTATAGCATGTGATCTGTGTTTAAAAAGACAACCACATGCAACGGTGACAGTAAAATTCTCGTGCTAGTGATTCCATAGTAAATCACGAGGAAAACCCAGGAAAAAACCTCGTGATACTATCCAATATACATAGGTATATACAGGATACTATATACAAGAAATAATACGAGGAAAATATCAATACCATAAATATATAAAAGAAACTATCCGAGAAACTTAAAACAATAGGAAATAAAAAGCCTAAGTTTTCAATCTAATAACACATAAAATAATATTAAAAATATTACTCTACATCCCACCAGATTGAAACAATGGGAACTTTCTCTGGTTACACCTCCGAGGCTTCTAAAATTTGCAAGCCATAACGGATGCTGAGACCAGGACAAACCCCGGCGAGCAGTTATGGAATTGCAGAAATGGCAGGGATGACCTAGCGGCAACTGCTAGCAAAAGACTAAGTCTTCAATCTAATAGCACATAAAATAATAATAAAAATATTACTCTACATCCCACCAGACTTAAACAATGGGAACCTTCTCTGGTTACACCGCCGAGGCTTCTAAAATTTGCAAGCCATAACGGATGCTGAGACTAAAGAAGATAAGGGAATTCTACAATTTATAATTCACGTCCCATCTGCTCAGCGCGGTAAAGTTCCAACGAGAATGGTTCTCTTCGTACTCCAATCAGAGTAAACATATACCTAAATCAAAAATGAATAACCATTTTCAATTTCGTTGCAACACAAAACTACAGCCACATCATATTCTAGTTCAATCAGAGAGTGCAGCAAGCATCTCTACCGGTTTAGAAACTTATTAGTCTCTCATCAGGAGGCACATATACTGCTCTCTCTGATCCAACCAGGACAAACCCCGCCATGCAGTTACGGATTGCAACGAACGAAATGGCAGGGATGCCCTAGCGGCAACTGCTTCAATCTTCAATCTAATAGCACATAAAACAACACCAAAAAATGTTGTTCCACATCCTACCAGACTGAAAATAATGGGAACCTTCTCTGGTAACACCTCCGAGGCTTCTAAAATTTGCAAGCCATAACGGATGCTGAGGCTAAAGAAGATGAGGGAATTTTACAATTTATAATTCACGTTCCATCTGCTCAGCGCGGTAAAGTTCCAACTAGAATGGTTCCCTTCGTACTCAAATCAGAGTAAACATGTAAATCAAAAATGAATAACCCTTCCGGTGGGATGTAGAGTAATATTTTTAATATTATTTTATGTGCTATTAGATTGAAAACTTAGTTATTTATTTTATTCTTTTGTTGTTTTGAATGTTGTTGAAATGTTGAAGTTATTTCCTATTAAAAATGAATAACCATTTTCAATTTCGTTGCAACACGAAACTACAGCCGCATCATATTCTAGTTCATCATATTCAATCATATTCAATCTTTTGCTAGCAGTTGCCGCTAGGGCATCCCTGCCATTTCGTTCGTTGTAATCCGTAACTGCATGCCGGGGTTTGTCCTGGTTGGGTCAGAGAGAGCAGCATATGTGCCTCCTGATGAGAGACTAATAAGTTTCGAAACCGGTAGAGGTGCTTGCAGCACTCTCTGATTGAACTAGAATATGATTCGGCTGTAGTTTCGTGTTGCAACGGAATTGAAATATTCATTTTTGATTTACATGCTTACTCTGATTGGAGTACGAAGGGAACCATTCTCGTTGGAACTTTACCGCGCTGAGCAGATGGAGCGTGAATTATAAATTGTAAAATTCCCTCATCTTCTGTAGCCTCAGCATCCGTTATGGCTTGCAAATTTTAGAAGCCTCAGAGGTGTAACCAGAGAAGGTTCCCATTGATTCAGTCTGGTGGGATGTAGAGTAATATTTTTAATATTATTTTATGTGCTATTAGATTGAAAACTTAGTCTTTTGCTAGCAGTTGCCGCTAGGGCATCCCTGCCATTTCGTTCTTTGTAATCCGTACTAATAAGTATCCGTATGACAGACTAATAAGTTTCGAAACCGGTTTGCTGCACTCTCTGATTGAACTAGAATATGATGCGGCTGTAGTTTCGTGTTGCAACGAAATTGAAAATGGTTATTCATTTTTAATAGGAAATAACTTCAACATTCAAAACAACAAACACATTGAGATCTATTTTATCTAAAACTAAACCAACAATGAACAAGAAAGAACCAATAATTGTATTTATAAAATACGTTGTGAATGCGAACAATTTTATTTAGGTGAAACATCAAGACCATTAAACATTAGAATAAGTGAACATAATTCTTATATTAAAAATAGAGAATTTCATAGATCTCAAATATGTCAACATGCATGGGATAATGAACATAGAATTCATTGGAGAGATTCAAGTATAGTACTGAAAGAAACAGATAGTAAAAAGAGAAAAATCAAAGAAGCGGCTCTAATTATGTTAAATGAAACCAATTGTGTCGCACATTCCTCGGTAGAATGAAGTAGGATGTGGTTACCTATACTAAAAGAGGAAATCAGTAGAAATAAAATACCACGATTGGTAAGTCAATAAGAGGATAGTACACAGGTATAGTCGAAGCGAAGATCGGTGGGATATGTGCATTTTATCAATGAAATTCGATATTTTAAAGATATTCCAGAAGCCGCTACAAATAAAATATTTTAACAACCTATTAACCATTCAGAATTACTCGACGGATATTAGTAAAGTTAAAATAATTAAGACGATAACCGGACAATAATGATTTAATGAGTGAAATTTGAAGTTTTTTTACTTTAATGAAAAAAAGAGCAAGCCCATTAGCAGAACCTAATTAAAAATTGTTTTGCACATCATATTTGAAACATTATTTGGTTGAAAAATCTCATTTTTGTTGGCAAAAAAATATATTAATTTGTTCGGACTAAATTACAGTTGTGTTTATCTTAAAAAGGATATGTTACTATCAACATTTACACAGTGTTGCCAAACTGAATTTTGTTATTTTGGGTGTAAATTTTTTCCATGGATCTCCGAGGGTACAATACTTTATATTTTAGTATTATTTATATATCTATGTATTATTAATATTATTTATAATTTAAAATAACATATCTATGTCAGAATTTGGTGTTAGTTTTGAGAGTAAACTGAATGTAAGACGAAATACTTACAATGTCGGGATAGTATCACGAGGTTTTTTCCTGTTTTTTTCAGGAATTACTAATCCTGGAATCACTAATTTTACTGCCACCTTTGCATGTGGTTGTTTTTCAGAGACAGATCATTTTTTTGTGACGGATATATTCTTGAGTTAAAGTTGATTTCATGTAATCGTCTTTCAATAAAGTCGTCCCAGGAACGCAATTCATAAATATTGGCAATTTTATTTTACAGTCTTCTTTTTAAAATGTATATATAATATATGTCTGAATTGCCGATATGAATGAGTCAGATTAAATTTAATTATTAGAAGAATTTTCTTACTAAGCAACAACATTTTTGTTTAATTTATTAATATTTTGTATTTTGACAACGACGTCCGAATTGGAAGTCGAAACGTTAATAAAATTATTTTTTCAAGTTAAAGTGTGGCTTCTTTCTCAATTAGAATAGTTAATTACAAAAATGCCGCAAAGAAATAGCTTCAGAACTACACATAGTTTCAAAAGTTATGCATCACCTAGAATTATGCTCATTTTCATAGTTGATTTTTTCATGAACAGATCAACGGATTCCGCTAATTTTTTTTATTAATTTAGATTTTTCTTTGGTATTTACACACTTATGCAAATGTTTACTCAAACTTCTTTGTGTACTTATACCGTGTGGAAGAAAAGAAATGGTTTTCTTATGTTAAGTTTGAGACACCCTGTAGGGAGGATAAGGTACAAGTATGAGTACGCATCAAAATCGTATTGTAGTCTTATGCTTTGTTTTTATGTTACATGTTGTTATGTTACATGTTACATTATGTTTTTTTGAATTTTCCTGATATCTTTAGAAACAAAAAAACAGACGGTGTAATTCTTTACCATGTATTTAAACTGAAACAAAAGTTTGAGACACCCTGTAGGGAGTAAAAGATACAAATGTAGGTAAATATCTTTCGAAATTATGTTGTAGTCTTATATTTTGTGAATATTTTGTTCTTTTAGTTTCTTTGATATCATTAATAACAAATAAACTAGACGGTTTTACTCTTTAATATGTGTTTTAACTGACTACATGCGATACGTGAGGAGGCCATGTCTTATCATACCACTAAGATGAAATTATTTCTACTGCAAAAGGAACAAAGTGTCCAAAGAATGAAAATCTGTGCAATGTAACCTCTCGCTATTTAAAGAGCCTCCATGTATACACCAAATCCGTACTTACCCTCAAGGAAATTCCACCCCCAAACTTCACAGAGCCTCCATTAAACAATCTCGTCTCTCTTATGTGGCGCGTTGCATACCGCTTACTTGCTCGACAAATAACTCTTAAGGTGTTGACCAGAATTGTTAACGTTATGTGCCTTTCTGTTTTTAACGGTTTGTTAACTGTTATTTTTTATTGTTAGTTTAATTTTGTTTCAGTTAAAACACGTCATATTAAAGACTAAACCCGCATATTTTCTTTGTTTCTAAAGATATCAGGGACATTCAAAGAACAGAATGTTCACAAAACATAAGGAAAATAAGTATAATTTTAGGTGATGCATAACTTTTGAAACTATGTTTATTTTGGTTTTGTTATCAAGGAACTGTAGGTACTAACAAAAGCAAATTGTATGGAGTTTGTGACAAATTTCAATTATTGGAAACTCGATATTAATTTATGATATTAAATAAATTTTCTTTTCTTTAGAACCCATGACAGTGAATATTTTAGAACAAACCACAATAACTGTAGAAAAATTTCATATTTTTACGTATCGACTTCCAGTTGTTAAAAAAGATATTACTTAAATGTTTATGTAACTTTTACACTTTATATTTTCCTGTCAGTTACACATTGTAATATGATTTTTACATTTTATGTCGTTTTTCCTTTTTCTTTTCATTTTTTATATCATCCTTTTTATTTATATTTAATAACGAATATATTTTGAAAAAGATTTCTAGACTCGAAGTCGAACAGTCAAAAACACTTTACTTGTACTACGTTTATGATGGTTGATTCTCAAAAAAATATCAAATATTCAGTGTGAATAGTCCGTTCTTTAATGGTAAAATATTGCAAAACCTCTAAATTTAAAAGAACCGCTTGGATTGACATGAAATTTGGCATACACATAGCTAACAAGTCAAAGAAAAAAAGTGATAATGTGCCGATATGTGCTTTTGCCCTGGTGGTGGTTTTCACCCCCTCTTGGGGGTGAAAAAATATTCGTTCAAAGAAAGTCAGGAGATGGATAAACTGGTTAATTTTAAGTAACTTTTCTTCTACAGAGTTTTTTCACTAAGTCAATACTTTTCGAGTTATTTGGCAGTGAATATGTTCATTTTTTCAACAAAATAACCACGCTTTTAGACGGTTTTTCGTAAATAACTCAAATAGTAAGTATTTTGTCGAAAAAACATTCTTAGCAAAAATATAGCCTGTAAAAAATTTAAAAAAATGGTGTATATATCACGTCTCTACACCTAGTAGAAGCAGAGTTATAACTAATGAAAAATAGGTTCATATTTGTCAAATTCCAAATGGAATACTTTAACGTGAAATAACCAAAAATTAAGCACATTTCGGGGAAAATTTATTACAACTTATTTAAAGTGCTTAAAAAAAGCTTCATTTTTGTTTTATAAAAAAATTTCTAACATCAAAATTAAACAAGTTACTCTCAAAATAAAGTTAGTCCCTTTTGGTTTTGGTAAAAAAATCGAGAAAATCAACCCCTAATTAGTATCTTAAATGAACTTAATCGTTACGACTTCACAAGTTTCTTGACTCGTGTATATATTTTTTATATGATCTGTGAGTTTCATCGGTTCAAAGTCCTTATTATTGAAAGGGCTGTAGTTAAAAGGGGTTGAACGAGTCACTGATCACGAATGTATGCAAATTTAGAAACACCAAATCTTAATCAACTTTTGTCTAACAGAAAAACAAAAAATACATGATATTGAGAAAAGCAAATCTGATTTTTTTTGTTTTTCTAGATTTTTGGTATCTGTAACAATTTTTAAGTTATTTTGAAAAAATGCATATTTTTCAAAATTTAAATTTTTAAAAATTTTATTTTGAAACCAAATTTTTTCAAAAATATGCACTTTGAATCGATGAAACTTACAGATCATATAAACACAACATAAGTAAAATAATTTGTGGAGCGGTAGCGATTAATTTCATTTAAGTTGCTAATTAGGGGGTGTCTTCCCGATTTTTTTTTGCAAAAACAAAAGGGACTAACTTTATTTTGAGCGTAACTTGCTTAAATTTAATGCTAGAAACTTTTTGTAAAATCACAAATAAAGATTTTTTTAAACACTTTAAAAAATTTTAATGGATTTTCCCCAAAAAGTGCTTAATTTTTTGGATATTTCACGTCGAAATATTCTATTTGAAATTTGGTGAATATGAATCTTTTTTTCATTGGCTATAACTCTGGTTTTACGAGATCCAAAGACCTAACGCACACACAATTTTTTTTACTTTTTTATATGCTATATTTTTGCTAAGAACATTTTTTTCGACAAAATACTTACTTTTTGAGTTATTTGCGAAAAACCGTCTAACAATGTGGTTATTTTGTTGAAAAATGAACATATTCACTCGCAAATAACTCGAAGTGTTGACTTGGCGAAAAAGCTCTATAGAACAAAAGTTACTTAAAATTAGTCACTTTACCCATTTCCTGACTTACTTTGGACATATATTTTTTCACCCCCAAAAGGGGGTGAAAGTCACCCCCAGGGCAAAAGCACACATCGGCACAATATAACTTTTTTTCTTTGACATGTAAGCTATACGTATGCCAAATTTCATGTCAATCCAAGCGGTTCTTTAAAATTTAGACGTGAAAGAATGGACTAGAAACCTGTCACAAGGAAATTGGTTTAGAAACATATTATACATACAGCGTGTCTACTTAAGTTGGAAACATATGGGAAACTTTTTTGTTATTCATTTTACGAAAAAAAGTTATTCTTTATAAAAAGTTCTGCATGCTCTAAAACCTAAGATTCAATCATCAGATATCAAATTTTGTCAATATTATACGAGATATGTCAAAAAATATGAACTTCGTTCAAGAGTAAAGTACCTTTATTTCTCTCAATATCGAAAATTCTTATTAAGAAAAGTTGTTTGGAAATAAAAACTAAGATCAAATATGCAATTACATGCTTCTAATTGGAAAAAAAATATTTTCCAAATGTTTCTCAAATATATTGATACTAACTTCGTTTTTATTTATTACACATACGATAACTGTTTTATTATTACTTCTACGAAAAAAAGGTATTCTTTATAAAAAGCTCTGTATGTCCTAAGACCAAAGATGCAACCATCAGATATCACATTTTATTAATTTTATACGAGGTATGTCAAGAAATATGAATTTCACTCAAGAGTAAAGTACATTTATCTTCACAATATTGAAAACGGTTATTAAAAAAGTTGTTTAGAATTAAAAACTATGTTTCAATATGCAATTACATCCTTCTAATTGAAATATTGTGAAATATAAAGGTACTATAATCTTGAGCGAATTTCATATTTTTTGACACACCTCGTATAAAATTAATAAAAGTTGATATATCATGGTTGTGTCTTAGATTTTAGACCATGCAAAGCTTTTTATAAAGAATAACTTTTTTTCCTAAAATGAATAATAAACGAGTTATCATATTTGTAATAATTAAAAACGATGTTGGGTATCTATAAATTTGAGAAAAAATATTTTTTTTTCAATTAGAAGCATGTAATTGCATATTTGATCTTAGTTTTTGATTCCAAACAACTTTTTATCATAAGAATTTTCGATATTGAGAGAAATAAAGGTACTTTACCCTTGACCGAAATTCATATTTTTTGACATACCTCGTATAATATTGAGAAAATTTGATATCTGATGATTGCATCTTAGGTTTTGGGACATGCAGAACTTTTTATAAAGAATAACTTTTTTTCGTAAAATTACTAATAAAAAAGTTTCCCATATGTTTCCAACTTAAGTAGACACTTTCTCTCTAATTTTGTTTAGATAATTATAGTCCAATAAATGAAGCTTAAAATAGGACAAAACCTCGCAATTTTTACAGAATAGACCGATTTGGATAAAAATTTGGGATTAAGTTCACTTTACCCTCTACTTCAAAAGGTGTAGTGCCGACGAGTGCTTTTTATTTTTTAATGGTGAAAACTACCCCTTATTGCCAAAATCTATAAAAAAGCTTAAAGAGAGTGAACTTTGTTAAAATCAATTAAATAATTGCCTGATACCCTAACCACCCCTAACTATAATTTTGACTATTTCAACCCTTTAAAAGTCAATTTTTAAGGGTGAAAACTACCCCTAATAGCTCAAATTTATAAAAAAGCTTAGGGGTGATAAAATTTAAATCGGATGATTTAGGTAATAATGGGTTGATATTCTTAATATAATTTCTGAGTATTTCAACCCTTAAAGGGTCCTTTTTGAGTGCTCATCTAAAGCATCTACATCTACGTCTTCGTGTGTGTTCTATGGTTCCATGAGTCGATTATGAATCAATGTATAGAATACAAAAAAACTCCGCTAATTTACATTAATATGCTCCTAGTTGGATTTCTAAATTTTTTTTCCAAAAGAAATATATTGGATTTTTAACCGTAACTGTTTTATTTTTTACCTTCGAAAGGTTTGTAAAAAGCATTTTGTAGGTTTTTATAAGAACTATAAGGCTATTAATATTAAATCCTTTTAAAAAGGATCCCCTCAGTTTCAAAAAGGGGTGACTTTGAAAGAGTTGGTAAAGGTAGTTTTTGCAATATCTCACGCAATTTTTGCCGCACAAAAAATTTTCGCAAACAAAATTCTTTGGAATTAAAAACGTTATAACTTTATATATAAACATTTTTTTCGTATCTCTGATGCTAATCTTTCTAGTTTGAATAAAAATGCATTTTTTATTAAACTACAAAAATTCGTTATTTGCTTTTAACTTAATTTTTTTAAAAACTAATTCTAAGCCGGTCGGAATTCTCCAATCTATTTAATAATACATAAATAAAGAAGACTGAATGTGGTAATTGGGGGTTGTTTCCGCCCACTTTCTCTCTAAAAAAATAGGGACTGACTTTTATTTCATTATAAGTCACTCAATTGTTAAGCTAGAGATTTTTTTACTTTTGGAGATAAATCTTTTTAAATGCTTTAATTAGTTCCTACAAGTTATCCTCGAAAAATGCATAGTTGTCCAGTATTTTGACTTTGAAATTCCAAAATTTAGCATTTGACGCAGAAGACCTAACCTATATTAAAGTATAGCTCGGTTACTATTGGTTATAAAGAAAATAAAAAAACATTTGAAATAAAAACATATCAAAACATTTATTTTTCCAAAAGGCACATTTTAGTTAATTAAAGTTGCTTTGATAAAACGAATAATTTTTGAGTTATTAGCAAAAAACTGATTTCATTCGATATCGATATCAAAACATTCATTTTTTTCGATGTAAAAACACTTTTTATAGCGAATAAATCGAAAACTATAAATTTTATCAAGAAAATTTAGGTCGTTAACAGAAGAAACGACGACATTAGACAACAAATGGAAATAGAAGGAACAATCATAGATGACATCGAAAGGCAACAGCTAGATGATACGGACACGTAAGACAAATGGAGGAAAGGATAATCCCCAAAAAAGTGTTAGAATGGACCCCCACAGAAAACCGAAAACAAGGAAGACCAGCAACTACATGGATAAAGAGCATCTCCAAGGCGATGTCGGAAAGAAATTTAGGAGAGTATAACTGTCACAATAGAAAGGAGTGGCGATGAGGAACAGAAAGGCGTAGAACGCTAAAAAAACCGATATAATAATACAAGAAAGTTTAGGAATAGGTACAACATTTTTTGTTTAGAATTAATCTTTTTACCAATTTTTGTGGTCTTTTCAAGAGGACCTTTCGGGCCGCATAAAAAACACTAGAGGGCCGTATGCATCCCGCTTGCCGCTGGTTGAGTATCATTATAGAGTATGTATGGTTTGAGGTTAGACATGAATATTTAGGTTTAGGTATGAAAAAGCTGTTTTGCAAATGGGTGCTGTTTGGACATGTTTAATCCGAAGAAGTTGGAGTTTTTGTATTGGTATATTACAATGGATGAAACATGAATCTATCACTTCACTCCGGAATCAAATCAGCAGTCATATGAGTGGATAACACCCGGAGAAAACGTCCAAAGCGACTAAAGACGCAGCAAATCGCCGTTAATGTTATTGCCTATGTGTTTTGGGACTCGCAAGGAATTATGTTCATAGACTATTTGGAATTTGGAGAAACAATTGAACACGGAAATCGCAAATAAAAGGCCTTATTTTTTATGAAAAAATTATTGTTTCATCAAGACAATGTATCGTATCACAAGTCGATGAAAACGATGGCAAAAATGCACGAATTGGGCTTTGAATTGCTGCCATACCCACCGTGTAATCCAGATTTGGCCCCCAGCGATTACCACCTTTTTTCCGATCCTAAAAAGATTTTCCATGTCAAGAGGTCTCACGCCGATAAGCAAGTACTTAATCGCCGAGACTGAAGCCTACTTTGAAGGTACCAGACAAGCGATCATTTACGGCGCTGTAAGAGCAGTAAAATGAAGCGGCAGTAGCTGCAGTAAAAAGCATGACCAGACGGGCTGTAAGATGTAATAGCATGTTTAGGTCGTTGCTGTGCCTAGATGAGCTACAAATTTGGACCCAGGTCCCAGGTCCATTTGTTTGCGATACGGCGCCGAAGATGGGCCCGTTGCTGATGTTGCCGCGCGATATTTTACAGCTCAGTCTGGACATTCACTACGCTCACCGTGGGACCCATTTTCGCGCTTCATTTTACTGCTCTTACAGCGCCGTAAATTGTTGCTTGTCTGACCGTAGCCTAAAGATAAATCGTTTTACAAGGGCGGCTTCGAAAAATTAGAAAAGCGTTGGAATGATTGTAACGAAGCTAAATACGTCAGTCAATGAGAGCAAAAACAGGATATTACCTCCGAATTTTATCCTACTGCATGGACTTTAATAAAATTTTGGGAGTAGTCTCTACTTATCTCCTAATTCAAAGTATACACTATACGCTTTTATCTTGGAGGGTTTCTCGGGGTGGGAAGGTTTGGTTTTCACGGAAAATTTTTTTGTCAAAATAACCGCGGAAGTGGCTAGAGAACCTAATTCTAAATAAAAACTGTTCTATATATTTTTTTGAAAACTCAATACTTTTTGAGTTATTCGTGGTTGAAAATTTGCCATTTTCATTGAAAAATGTCACCTTTTCGGACGGTTTTTCGCAAATATCTTAAACATTATGCATCTAACGAAAAAAACTATATAAAATATTTTTCTAGCTCATGAAAAGTCAAAGAGAGCCGGCGTAGCTCAGACGGTAGTATGTTTGGCTCGAGTGCTGGTAGACCGGGGTTCAAATCCTAGCTCAAGCAAGAACAACTAGACATTTTTAAAATGTCTATAGGCCCCAGGTCGACGCAGTCTGAATAAAATGAGTAGCTTGGGTAAAACCAGGGGTAATAATAGGCGGTTGAAGCGTAGCACTGGCCCTGTTACCCAGTGGCGACGCGTGAGTTTTTCTAAAGTGTTACCAAAACCAGATGTAAAAAAATCTTATTTAAAAAAATATTTTGAACCGCCCAAATATAAGTTTTTGTTTTCAATCCTGTGAGATAAAATTAAACAAATCACTATTCCCAAATTATATGTATGTAATTATGTATATGTAACAGGTATAACAATAAATAATAAGCAAACTAAACATATTATTCTACCATAAAATTAACCTAAAAAATGAACAAGTAGGAAAAGAACAGATTTTGAAAACTATTGTTTATATTTTAATTCTTCCATTTTCAATAATATCATTTTTTTTAAAATAATATATAAAAAAATATACAAGTAGAATGACTTTTCAAGTAGTTGATCAATTACGCAATACGTAGCAACACTCTTCCATGTTTAAATGCACGCACACTGTAATCTGTAATAGGTACTAAACCAACGTTACCAATCTTCAAAATGGTGACACTACTGATATGCACAGCGTGCCCGCGCGCCGTCTCTAGACCCGTCGCTCCTTCAAAATTTTCAGAGCTAGTCCCGACCGATAGCGAGGGTTTCTCCTGCGTACCGTTTACGAGTGCCAGTATTGGTAACAGCATAATAATATATTATGATAACGTGCCATGGATTCACATATCTCGCCAATATTTTCGTGCGTCTAGTTGGCTATTTACTGAATTAGGTACTATTAACAAGTATTTCTGTTGGTAAAAAATATAAATGGAATTATTTCGTAGTAGTCATAAAATATTTATTTGTAAGATTTGTAACTGTTACCAATGGTAACAGTGGTTACATGGACGCTTCGCCACTGCTGTTACCTTCCTTGTATACCGTAGGCCCTAGATATAGCAGACTACCCTGCTATAATCCTACAGCGGTATGAAACGGGAGACTATTATATTATTATAACCACGGCAGTGGCTAGAGAACCTAATTCTAAATAAAAACTGTTCTATAATTTTTTTTAAAACTCAATACTTTTTGAGTTATTTGTGGTTGAAAATTTGCCATTTTCATTGAAAAATGTCACCTTTTCGGAAGGTTTTTTGCGAATATTTTTAACATTATGCATCTAACGAAAAAAACTATGTAAAATATTTTTGTAGCTTATGAAAAGTAAAAGAGATTCGTTTCTTTATAAATCTTCTAGTTATAATATAAAAGGTAGATACTCTTTTCACCTACTTACCATATATTATAGAGATATGTGAAAAGAGATTTTTTTGGTGCATGCTCAAATAGGTGTGTTCAACTTAAAGTAACAGAGAAATGGTCGATTTTAGGGATATAATGCTACCAATACCTTTTGTAGTGCTTGAAAAGACCTTTACAACGAACACTGTTATGTCAATTACATTCACACTAAGCGAGATATGGTGCAAAAAAATTGATGACTAATTTATTTTAAGATAAAATGCGAAATATGTACGGAGTTGAGTCGTACGGAGTACGGAGTTGAGTCGTGGACTCTCACAGACGCCACCTGCAAGAAAATTGAGGCTGTTGAGATGTGGCTTTATCGTCGAATCCTGAAGATATCTTATACCGACCACATTACTAATGAGGGTGTTTTGCTGAGAATGCAAAAAGAAAAAGAGCTGTTAATCAAAATAAAAACAGCCAAAATCGAATACCTCGGTCACATCATGAGGAACAGTGAAAGATATGGACTGCTGCAACTGGTCTTACAGGGAAAAGTAGAGGGAAAGCGAGGACCAGGAAGGCGAAGAATTTCGTGGCTGAAAAATCTACGTACGTGGTTCAACACAACCACCACAAATCTTTTCAGAGCAGCAGTATGCAAAGTACAGATTGCCATGATGGTCGCCAACATCCGAAACGGATAAGCACTACAAGAAGAAGAAGAATCCATCAGATTTAAATGCATTATTTTACTTCTACAAAACCTTATATTATTGTGATATTTCTATGTTCAAAAAGTTGGACGCGTTTTTTTTATTTAGCTTAATGACTCGACAAATAATGGCCATTGGAATGGTACAGTGGATTTTTCCAATCAGTTACTTAGTGTGATGTGTAGTGTGTGTGCTGAGTAAATGTCTTGTTACTTAGCAAAGTCGACGTCATTGTCTTTGCAAAGATACGCTCATTGCATCCGAACGTCTGCGGTCCCTCCGGTAAGTACCGATTCCACAAGGGGACGCGTTTAAAATGCATGGTTTTTAAAAAAAACAAGATCAAATTACAGAGCGCATTTTTAATTTTTTTTTAAAATCTTCGTTTTTCTCCATGTTTCTCGAAAATGATAAAGAGATACAGTAATGAAAAAAAAAACAAAATTATTATCTGAAGAATCCCTACATTTTTGTACCGTATCTTTTTTCGTATCTCTTATCATTTTCGAGTTATATGGAAAAAAGGAAGATTTTTAAGAAAAAACATTCATTTTAAACCCGTCCAACTTTTTGGACATAGAATAGAAATAACACTACAGTAAAAGGTATTGTAGAAGGAAAACGATGCATTTAAACTCTGGTGGATGAGGATTTAAATATGCTCATCATTTTTCCTTAAAATATATTAGTCATCAATATTTTTTGCACTACATCTCGCTTCGTTTGAATGTAATCGATATTTAACAATCCTTGTTTTAAGGGCCTTTTCAAGCATTACAAAAGGTAGTAGTAGCATTATACCCCTAAAATCGATTATTTTTGTGCTATGTTAAGTTGAATACACCGGTTTGAGCATGCACCAACAAAATTTCTTTTCACCTGCCATATCTCTTTTTGTATTATAACTAGAAGATTTATGAAGAAAATAATCTCTTTAATTTTGTACAAGTTACAAAAATGTTTTATACGCTCTGAGCTGCGCTGGTGTCGCTCCTAGCGGACTATTAATTCAACTTTCACCGGTAATTTTTAAATTTACTATTTAATTGTTATCGCTTAATATTTACAACGCAAAAAAGTAATTAAATTGTAATCGATTTTTTTAAGATTTTGCTAATCATTTTGACGTTCTATTGATAAAATATGAATTTCTTACTTCGGATACTTTCACAATTATCGTGTAGATGGCGCTAAGATTAATAGATTAATTTATAATTACATATTACGGAACATTAAAAAAACTTAAACTCAGTATTTAAAACGTAAGTATATTTAAGGTAAAAACATATGCCACAGCTTTGACCAACTAATATTTTTTATAATTAATGTTTTTAATTTTAATTTTAAATTAATCACTTTGATATTTATGTCAAATTTCCGGTAAAGGTTTACAGACTTGTCACTACTGGCGCTCGCGAATTTGTAAATATCCCCTCTACGTACGAGCTCACAGCGTATACAGTGATGAGCGCGCTTATAACCGGCAAAATAGCGCAAAAGATGGAAAACAATACATTGCGAAACAAAAAGAGATGAATCTAGTGGAGATGGAAATGATCGTTATAAATGTATAAATTAACAAGAATAAAAAACCGCTAAACGCCGTAAAAATGAGTGGCGCATAAAATATTCCAGCTACAAAAGATCTGATATGAATGTTACGTGGCGCGAAAATGGATTTTCATTTGATGCAAAACAAAATTCTAGTTTTATTTTAAAAGATTTTTCCATAATATTTGCTAAATTTGAAGTAAACGCGCCACAAAAGAGTAACTTTGATACAGTTTGAATTTTGAAACTCTTTTGTGGCGCGTTTACTTCAAATTTAGCAAATATTATGGAAAAATCTTTTAAAATAAAACTAGAATTTTGTTTTGCATCAAATGAAAATCCATTTTCGCGCCACGTAACATTCATATCAGATCTTTTGTAGCTGGAATATTTTATGCGCCACTCATTTTTACGGCGTTTAGCGCTTTTTTATTCTTGTATCAGGAGTTTTTCAAAGTTATTTATAAATTAAATGTATGAAGTTGAATGCAATGTTCCTCTATTACACGTCAAGCTTTATAAATGGTCACCTTTGTTGCATTATCTCCCAAATCATCTAGTGTCCATCGAATGTACACTAGATTTTTTTCTATTCGAAATAGATTGAAAAAAAATATATTGAGATGGCCGGTAAATGAAGTCGGATTGCCCGTTGCCAGATCAAATTTAGCGTCGTAACCACTACAACTCATAAACCATTTGGGGAATAATCGTTAATTGGATTATACTTTTGTATCTTAATAACTTCTCTAAACGGCTTAACCGATTTTGATCAGTAAACATGAGTTTGAAACGTATTGACCAGTAGTATCTGATGGATCTAAGGTCAAGTATGATAACTGAAGCTATTAGGTACAGGAATTATTTAGCTTTCGGAACCGTTTTTCCCACAGAAAATAGATTTTATCATATTTATGAAGCCTATAACCTAAAAATTTGAATTTTCCCGGATATGAGGTATACATCGTTAGATTCGTCTTGAGTCCTTATACAAACGCTAAGTTATTGGCACAATTCGTACGTTGAAATGTTGAGTAATTGTCGAAAAACCAAAATTTTCAAAGTTTAGTTTTTCAGTTTTTCGGCTATACTGAGCCGTGTGTATGTCTGATCCTGACGGCTTGGACACCATTTGAAAGCTTAAGTCAACACTATTGATTTGATATATTTGCGGTTCTCATGCCTCTTCTTGATCCGAATATGTATACCCCCAAAAAATATGCCGTTTTGTACCTACAAAGTCCTATAGCTGGCTTATGGGTGGTCAAAAGTCACAAACTACACCGGTTCTAAATCGGCCCTGACCCCCTCTTTAAATACAGAGAAAAAATATCAAATCGGTTTAACTTTCAAACACACATACATACATATCCACAAACATTTTCCCTTTTTTAAATAAAAATTGAGTCACATTTCTAAGCTCTATAACTTTTGAATGGTATAACCGATTTTCAAAATTAGACATGCGTTGGAAAGGTAATGATGAGTTCTATTAGAAACCGCAAATGTTGGACTTAAATTTTCGAAGTTTTTGGGAGTTTTGGGGACCAGAACGAAAAACAGACCCTAAATAGGAAGGGCCGTAAAATCGACACCCTTGGACCAAAATGGATGGTTGACATATGAATGGGTGAGTCTTTTTCTGAACTTGAAGATGGGAGTTGGCACAATTTTCAATGCAGTCAGATTTAGAAAATTGAAAATTTCGTGTATATAATAGTGTCGCGTGTAGGGGGGTGTATTTCTGCGCCACTGGCGAGAACTGCCGTTATCTGGTAATCTTTCCGATATAAAACTAACAGCTTCGATAACTAATAAATCGAAAACTATTAATTTTATCAAAAAAATGTATAATGAACATTTTTTGTTTATAATTAATATTTTTACCAGCATTTGCGGTCAAAATATAAAAAAAAATTTCCACCCTCGAGATGAGGTGGCAACTACCCCCTTGGTAAAAACGTCTTTCGGCATCATATAGATTTTGATCCTTGGACTATCCACTACTTATTGTCAAATTTTTAAACAAATCTATCCATTCTGTAAAAATTGCGAAGTGAAAAATTTCAGTTCCTGGACTAATTATACCTTTGGAGCTCTATAATTTCTGAACGGCTTACCTGATGTTGATCACTAAACATGAATTTGAAACGTATTGACAAGTAGTATCTGATGCATCCAAGATCGAGTATGATAACTGAACGTATTACAGGAATTATTGAGCTTGAAAAACCGTTTTTCCCATAAGAAATAGATTTGATCATATTTATGAACCCTATAACTTAAAAATTAGAATTTTCCCAAATATAAGGTATACACCGTTAGACGCGTCCTGAATCCTTCTACAAACACTCAGTTATTGGCGCAATTCGTAGGTTGAAATTTTGAGTAATTGTCGAAAAACCAAAATTTTCAAAGTTTAATTTTTCAGTTTTTTGGCTATGGTGAGCAGTGCGTATGTCTCAGCTTGATCGCTTAAGGGCCATTTGAAAGCTTAACTCAACCCTATTAATTTGGTGTTTTTGCGGTTTTCCTGTCTTTTCTTGAACCTAAGATAAATACGCCCAAAAAAGATGCTATTTTGTATCTACTTAGTCCTCTAGCTAACTTACGGGTAGTCAGAAGTCAAAAATTAGACCGATTCTGAATCGGCCCTCACACCCTCTTGAAACACAGAAAAAAAATTCAGATCATATTTCTGAGCTCGATAACTTTTGGATGGTACAACCGATTTTCAAAATTAAACATGCGTTGGAAAGGTAATGATCTATGCTATCAGAAGCCGCAAAGGTCGGGCTTAAATTTTTGAAATTTTTGGGAGTTTTGGGGACGAGAACGAAAAACAGGCTTTAAATGGGAAGGGCCGTAAATTCCACACCCTTGGACCAAAACGGAGAAGTAACATATGGATGGACGAGTCTTTTCGTAAACTTTAAAGTGGGATGTGGCCCAATTTTCCATTCAGTCAGGTTTAGAAAATCGAAAATTTCGTGTATATATAGTGTCGCTTGTAGGGGTGTTGTGCGCCACTGGTGAGAACTGCCGTTCTCTGTGGACATTACATTACATAGTTTCCCACTAGAGTATGACAACTGTCACTGGGACAGTAGAATTTTATAAAATACTCCTGTCACAGACGTCTAAAGGTGGAAAACTGTGTAATGTAATGTGAATTTATACGTTTATAACGATTATTTCCACCTCCACTACTTTCATCTCTTTTTGTTTCGCAATGTTTCGCAATTATGTTTTCCATCTTTTCCGCTATTTTGCCGGTTATTAGCGCGCTCATCACTGTACCTATAGTTTTTTCGTTAGATGCATAATTTTTACGGCATTCACAAAAAAACCGTCCGAAAAGGTGTCATTTTTCAATGAAAATGGCAAATTTTCAACAACGAATAACTCAAAACGTTTTCAAAAAAATATTACAGAACAGTTTTTGATTAGAATTAGGTTTTCTAGCCACTTCCGTGGTTATTTTGACCGAAAGATTTTCCACCTCCGAGAAGGACTGGGAACCAGTGGTGTCATGGCAAAATTAGCAGTGCCTGAACGCAGTGCCGGAACGCACTGCTAATTTTTGTTTACAAAACCTAAATTCTCTATTTATTTTTTTTTTCTTTTCTTAACCAGTGCCGGAACGGTGTTCCCGCGCGTTTCCGCACCATGACACCACTGCTGGGAACCACCCCTAAGATAAAAGCGCTATTTGTTTCTTGAGCAATTCCCTACATACAGTGAAAATATCAAGTAAATTGATGCATTAAGATGGAATTCGGAGCCAAATACCCTCACTGACCAAGGAGATTTATCCAGATGAATAAAGAATAATTTTTGTAAAAAGCTGTTGTTTCACTAATTAGACCCGGAATTTATTGACCGACGGGTTACATATTTTTTTACCATCTTAAAAGTAAAACCTATATTTTATTTTACACTCAATAATATAATACCCAGAAATTAAAAGTTGAACGCATATTAATATTGCGTACTAGCAATTAGAGAAGATTATTAAATACTTCACACTTTTTACTTTTTCCAATCAACGAATTCCGATCAGGTTGAACGGATATGCAATGCCAAGTTTATACAATTCGCTGGGCATATTAATTTTTCAATATTAACCATTGAGAACTTTTACTATAAATAAATTAAGCATGAAGTGTAATGGTGTTTTAGCCACAAAAATAATATTCTATTGAAATAGAAATTATTTGGAATTTATAACATAAAAATAGAAACTATCTACATATAAGTATTTGAATCAATTATCGATTGTGATGATACACACGTATTATATAATAATAGTTATTTATACGTCTGAAGAGCACCATAATCCAGTCAGAGGGCCTCTGGCCCGAAGGATGGATGTTGCTCGATGGACGCAATCACCCGGTAACACCACTGGTATATACAAGATTTTATTTTTCATTTCACATAATATAAAAACTAAAATTGAGACGTTTTAACTTTTTATTTTACAGCGCCTACAATAGTTATTTATGAAACAGTTCGTGAAGTGTTTAGAGCACGAGCGACAACGGAGCGAGTGCTATACATCGCGTTAGTTCGCAAAAAGTACTTCACCCACAGTTTCATACAATATTTTATCTATGATAAACAAATAAAAAAACTGTAACTCTTCGTCACTGGAATTCATTTCTATTCTACAATTTTTAGAACTTTGACATTTAAAAATTCTAATTCTTTTCAAATCACAAAACTGTCAAAATTTTTGTTGTAATTTATTGCTCAATAGTTGCGTTCACGGGTACAGTGGACAAATTGTCGCCGACAATTTCTAACCTCACTTAATATAAATAATACCGTTAATAGATAAATGTACAAGGTATATTTACTTTTAAATAATATAATTAACTCATTATTAAATTATACTAGGTAAATATACCTTGTACCTATATTTATCTATTAAGGATATTATTTATATCATTTTAAAGTGCTCATGCGTTTTGCTGCTAATTTGTCGCCGACTAATCGCCGACAGAACTTTTTTTAGAATCACTATTATTAGGAAAGATGCTGTTTTATTGAAGAATAAAAGTGGGCAATACTTTTTAATAAGTATGTATATCAAACCAGACATAAAGTATAGTTTAAGAGCTAGAGGCGAGAAATCATCGTCATAAGTAATATGGAGTTTGGCATGTGAAATGTGTCTATTGTATGTTGATAATTATGACCCCTTTCAGGCTGACACCTCAGTGGATACAGGGAGTAGCAATAAGGGATGAAATGGGAAAGTTAACGCAGTCATTAAAGGTTTTCACCTCCTATTTTGTTAAACCTCCATCGATTTACATGAAAATTGGTGAGTAGCTAGAGCATACCTCAAGAAATAAAACTGATATGGTGCCAACGTGCGCTTTTACCCTGGGGGTGGATGCCACCCCTTCTCAGAGGTGAAAACTATTTTATTAAAAATAACCCCACTAATCGATAGAGAAACAAATTTTAAGCACAATTTATTACCTCTAATTATTAAAATAAATCAATACTTTTTGAGTTATTAAAGATCAAAGATTTGAATTTTTCGTGAAATAAATGCATGATGTACAGCGGTTTTTCGTAAATAATTCAAAAACTGTAAGTTTTATCAAAATAGTTATGATTACCAAAATTGAAGATAATAAAAAATAAAAGAGATTTCTTATTCGAAAAACCTTTGAGAATTAATAAAAAGTGAGTTATAGGTGATGGAATGTATATTTTTTTTCGGCTAGTACCCAAATCTATGTATATAAGCTCAAATAACGGGAAAATGGTGCATTTTATAAAATATATTTACTGAACACTTGTCAAAGTACTTAGAAATATGTATCAAATGAGCTCCCGGAAAGTTGATACCATTAAACAATATGCTACAAACATTTTTCAAAATTTAGGCTCCAAAAATTTGGAGCTTAATTATTATATTATTTATATAAGTTTTTAAAATGGTTTTAAGACATTTATATAAAATATAGCAAAAATGTATTTGAATATTTTGTCAAATGTGCCCATTATTGGACACCCTCAGTTTCTGTACATATTCAGTTTATACAGGGGCGGTTCTAGACCAAAAAAGTGGGGGCAAGGGAACACAACCGCTGAATAAACAATATAACGTGCCTTTTTAACGAAAATTATAGTACAAAAGTACTGTAAAAACTGAAGGGGGGAAGCTGCCCCCCTGCCCCTGGCTAGAACCGCCACTAAGTTTATATCGATAGAAAAAATTCAATTAAATATCGAAATAATATAAAAATAATATTTTAGTAACATACATTTAATTAATAATATGTTCTTTTTATTATTCGTAACTTTACGCATGTGCTCTTAAATTGACGCTATTATATAGGTACTTGCTACTGTCATTTCGGAGTCGGCGTTTGTATTGAATATATCCATCTCAATCTGAGCTATATCAACCAACATCTTTTACGAGCACGATACATTACAAGCATTTGGTTGAACGCCTATAAAAAAAATCCAACAGATCTGGTTATTGAACAAAATCGTTGGGAACTTGCTGAAGATAACACATATAAATTCAAATGGTTTGAAGGGTCTTAAATACCAGAGATTGTTAGAGATATTATTTTTGAGAATGAAACAGACGATGAGATGGATGATGAGCAAGCTGATGATGACATTCATAATAGCGAAAGTGATGAAAATAATTATGATAGCGATTTTAGTGAATGTGACAGCGAAAGTGAAAAATAAATAGTATTTTCAACGAAAATTTTGATTTCGTTTATAAATTCGCAAAGTCCGTTCGTTCGTTCCTGCGTTGCTACCCCTGCAATATCTGGAGCTTATGTACCGATTTCAATGTAGTTTTGTCTCCTGAATCCAAATATTTAAACGGCATTTCGATATATCACACCATCTTCGAGATAACCGACCTCAAAGACAAGTTGCATCTCGGGACAGCAATTTATGATTTTTTAGCAATTTTAAATACCGAGATAATTGTACAATGGAGACACTGTACGTAAAAATGTTAATGAAAATTTCATATTATTTCAAAAATATATTACTTCATATAAACTGTAAAAGAATTGAAATATCAAATAAATAAATATTACTTATTAATTTTAATGTAAGTAATGTTAAATGGCAGGTTACAAATTTTTGGTGCTGTCTACCCAATGATTTATGTATTATGTATATTATATTGTATAATATACAGTGTGTATACGTAAGTTGGACACATATATTATGGGGCACTTTTTTATTTTTAATTTTACGAAATAAAGTTATAATTCATAAAAAGTTCTGCATCGTCTAAAACCTACGATCCACTCATCAGATAGCAAATTTTGTCTATATTATAGGAGGTATTTTAAAAAATATGAATTTCGCTCAAGATTAAAGTACCTTTTTTTCACACTGTTGTAAATTATTGTTACTACGAAAAATTGTTTGGAATTAAAAACTGTGTTCTAATATATGCAATAGTTGTTATTATTATAATTAAATAATTAATAATTATTATAATAATGTAACTATTATCTACATTCTTCTAATAAAAAGAAAATATTTAATTTTCTTCTCAAATTAGAGATACCTACCAATCATCATTTTCATTTATAACTCTTTTATTATTAATTTTACGAAAAAAAATTATTCTTCATAAAAAGATCTGCACGGTCTAAAATCCAAGATGCAATCATAAACATAAGATTATATAAAATTGTATCGATTTTAGTCGATGTGTAAAAAATATGAATTTCGCTCAAGAAATTCGCTCAGTAAAGTGCCTTTATAGCTCACAATATTTAAATAGTAGGATATAATTGCACATTAAACATAATTTTTAATTCTAAACAACTTTCCATAATAGCAATTTTCCATATTAGGAATTTAAATACATAAAAAACAAAGTTTTCGTTATAATAATGCTCGCATTTTTAACTTGTTATATTTAAATTGTAATAAAACGAACTTAATAATAAATTATAATCCTAACTTCATTCCCGAAATTCCTTTAAAAATTATTCTGTTAACAAATTTCAAAATAAATATATAAATAGCGTATGTTTTAATTTTCACTTTTTCCTAAAAGCTCGAAAGGGTTCTCTTATTTTCATCATCAATTGCTTAGCTTTGATGCTATAAACTTCATCTCTAGCTCACTTGATAGGTATCCTTGAGTACTTTGACAAGTGTTCAGTAAATATATTTTATAAAATGCACCGTTTTCCCGTTATTTGAGCTTGAATACTAGATTTGGGTACTAGCCGAAAAAAATATACATTCCATCACCTATAACTCACTTTTTATTAATTCTCAAAGGTTTTTCGAATAACAAATCTGTTTTATTTTTTATTATCTTCAATTTTGGTAATCATAACTATTTTGATAAAACTTTGAACAGTTTTTGAATTATTCACGAAAAACCGCTTTACATCATGCATTTATTTCACGAAAAATTCAAATCTTTGATCTTTAATAACTCAAAAAGTATTGATTTATTTTAATAATTAGAAGTAACAAATTTTGCTTAAAATTTGTCCCTCTATCAACTAGTGGGGTTATTTTTAATAAAATAGTTTTCACCACCGAGAAGGGGTGGCATCCACCCCCAGGGTAAAAGCGCACGTTGGCACCATATCAGTTTTGTTTCTTGAGTTATGCTCTAACTACTCACCAATTTTCATGCAAATCGATGGAGGTTTAACAAAATAGAAGGTGAAAACATTTAATGACTGCACCAACTTTCCCCTTTCATCCCTTATTGCTACTTCCTGTATCCACTGAGGTGTCAGCCTGAAAGGGGTCATAGTTATCAATATACAATAGACACATTTCACATGCCAAACTCCATATTACTTATGACGATGATTTCTCGCCTCTAGCTCTCCGTCTAGTATAAGGTTTTCAGAATTACACGATTAAATCAGAGATTGTTAAAAAAATAACATGGTGTAAAATTTGGCCCCTCTCAATATTTCGTTTTATTTTCTTCTTTAATATATCCTTGCTGTCAGATTTTGCTTGTGAATATTTGATTTTTATATTTTAGATTGTAGATTTATATTTACTTTAAATTATATTTAATAAAAAATATTAATATAGTTTCGTTTTTATTGAGAAAGTCTCCTGTATTTTGTTAACCATACCATACATGTCAACAATACCTACTGTAAAAAACAAGCAATTGGACTTCGTAAGTCCTAGGTTTTCACCCAACGTGACCCGAAGTAGAGATAGTAGAAGTCGATATTTGAATTCTTAGTTTAACTTTGCGTCGATGCATGCATATACGATTTCACTAATTTTGAGTCATTTTTGACAAACTTCCGGTCAAAACTTTTTAACCTTAAATTGTCACCCCCGCCCTTCAAGCTGCTAGCAAGAAGAAGGGAAGACACAGGGCCGCGTTTAGGTCAATTGACGCCCTAGCCCTAGGCAATTCTCTAGTAGCCGCCCTTCAAACATGTACCGTTCTTGCGCAAAAAAATTGCAGAAATTTTTATTTAAATAAGAATACACTAAAAATGGTTTTAGACTACGATATTTATATAATATGTATAACAGAAAAAATTGTCATTCTACCTCTTAAAACCTCTACCTCTTAAAACCTACCAAATTGCATTTGCCTATCTCAACAAGTTTTAGAGCAATAAATAAATCGTCAGTTTGTAAGAAAAAATTCAACATCCCGTATCTCAGAAACGAAGCATTTGGGGACATATGTTTATAACGTAAACGGTCATTATTTTTTCATGCAGAATTACTCCTTAAAGTTTGTCGCACTTATTTAGAAACACCCTGTATTGATGAAGAACGTTGCTAGTTGTTAAAGTCCCTAACTTTTTTATTATCCAACATAAGCGAATGAGTCAAAAAGCATAATGTTAAAAAAGCCTAAGGCTATAGTTGAGTTTTAATTTTAATATTTTATATATGCCAAAATATTCCACAGGGTGTTCTAAACTTTGAGGAAAAAACACACCATCATTGTTACACCCAGTGTACAATGACACTTATCTGTTTAGCAACAATGTTATTACACCGATATTATTGAAGAATAAAGCTATAACATATTAAAAAAATCACTAAAATCGGACAACAGATTTAGGAAATACAGGACATCAAAAATGTCCCATTTTTAAGGTGGTGGGTTAATTTTGATGCTTAGTGTAAATCAATACTTTTTGAGTTATTAAAGATCAAAGATTTTATTTTTTCATAAAAAATGCATGTTTTAAAGCTGTTTTTCACGTATAAGCTATTCTAAGCTTTTACAAAAAAGTTATTATTACCAAAATTGAAAATAATAAAAAGAATACACTACTCACTTAAAGAACTAAACTAATGTTAATTCGAAGTGAGTTATGGGTAATTGAATGTATATTTTTTTCGACGTGTACTCAAATCTAAGTACATATTCAAGCTTAAATAACGGGAAAACGATGCATTTTATAAAATATACCTGCCACGCACTTGTCAAAGTACTTCGAAGTACCTATCAAATGAACTTAAGTAGAAGTTAATAGCATCACAATTAAGCAAGTTATAATAAAAATAAGAGAACCCTCTAGAACTTTTTACGAAAAAGTGAAAAATAAAACATACGCCATTTCCACAAAAATTAAAATTTATGGTAATCCTTAGCAAAATTTCTTTATATTAGCATAAGTAATGATTTCAACAATTTTGACCTGTTTATAATGCATATTTTTGAAAATATATATATATATATATATATATATATATATATACTTTAAAAAAATCATAATTTTTAAAATTATCGTATTTTTCATTTTCTTTTGATAATAACTCCAAAAATACTCAATATAGGTACGTAAAAAGTGATATATTTTAGTTTATCTAAATTTTAGTTTTTCTGTATCAAATATTTTATCTTTTTACTATTTCTCTAGGGTAAAAAATAACCGAGATAGAAACGTTTAAAGCTTAAATTTTGCTGCGAGAACCATGTAACCAGGGCCATTTAACCTTTTATTTTTTAAAAAGTAAGGGTTTTAAAAGATTAAATTGAAAGTGGTTTAATAGCCAATAAAATTAACTGGTTAATTATCAAATGGTTTTTAGGCAAATCTGATATGGTAAAAATTAACGGAGTTATTAAAAAAAAACAATAACTTTTTTCGAAAAATTTTTAAAAGATAAATTTTGAAAAATATTTGGTGCATAAATTTTAATGCTATCAACTTGTTCAACTATTGTCAAAATAAACGTCAAACTGAAAGTACCCATTAAAATCTGCTCCCAGTAAAATTAATTTTTCTGTGGATATTTTCCGGCTCTTTCGTTTAGTACGCGTCAATTTCGATTTATCTAAAACCAATTTATCTATACACAAAAGTTTTGGAAAGTTTTTTAAAGTGAATTGTTCAGTTTCACCATAATGGGGGAAGAAGATCCCCCTGATGAAGGGGGAACACAAAATATGGACTTGGAAAATAGTTTGGAGATCCAAAATATACCAAATATTGCTCAAGTTGAAAATAATGCTGTCGTTGATAAGGAGCCATCCAAAAAAATGTTTAATTTGCAGAAAGCTCATCTTTATTCTAATAAAGTGTATATTTTCATTGAAAAATCAAATAAAGAAGAGAATATGGGTAAAATTCACGCAATGAAGATAGGCCACATTCTCCATAAGATTCTTGCTGTCCAAAACATAATTAGCATCAGTAGTGTAGGTAAGAATAGAGTAAGAGTTGAGTTAAAATCAATAAAAGATGCTAATAAATTAATTCATGACAAACGTTTACAAGACCATAATATAAATGCTTTCATTCCTAATAATTTGTTGCAAAGAAAAGCCATTATCAGAAATGTTGATACAAGTTTTAATGATAAGTATCTGTTTGAAAATATTATCTCTCCTATAACTATAACAGAGGTAAGTAGATTTAAAAGAAAAATAATCGTAGACGGAGAAAATACTTATATACCAAGACAGATGATTTTATTGACTTTTGAAGGCAATGTACTACCTACACATGTTTTTCTTAACAGTGTTTCATGTGCAGTCGAATCTTATATACATAAAGTTGTTCAGTGCTTCGGGTGTCTTGAACATGGACACGTAGCAAAAAATTGTCGCAGCACTAAAACTCTCTGCCTTAATTGTACAAAAGAAAAAGACGACAAACATGAATGTAGAGATCCGCAAGATAGTTTCTGCAAACATTGTAAGATTGACCAGCATAAATCTATTTCTAAAACTTGTCCTGTATTCATTGAGCAAAACAAAATTAAAAAATTTATGGCGAAGCAAAATTTAACCTTTTTGGAAGCAAAGAATAATCTTCGGAATAACTACTCTTCGACTTTAAATACAAATAATAGATTTTCAGTTTTGGATACTCAAAGTATGGATAGTTTTCCTAATCTTCCTCAAGTAAAAACACATGCCTACAACTTCATTAATAAGCCTAGAGTTTCCTCCACAAACCCAACTACTTCACAGCAGGACAAAACCACCACAGTTCCTGTGTATCCCTATTCACAAACTGCGGAACCAAGAATCCCAGCTAAAAGAAAGAAATTGTCTGCTCCTGTAGAAACGCCAATGTTCCCTTTCACGTTTGGGCCCAGTAAACCTTTACCTTCAATTGATAAATCTAACCTTGAAATTAATTCTAATGATTTTGTGTCCATGTTTCTTAACATTTTTCAAAGTGTTTTAGATGATATTAATTCTTTTGATGATCTTAAAAACATTGATACTGATATTATTCGCAATAAAATAGGTCACTTTTATGGAAATAGCCAATAAAGGAAATAATAAATTAAAAATTTTGCAATGGAATGCTCAATCAGCAGTTTCTAATAAGATAAGTTTAGTGAAATGTTTAGAAGAACATCAAATTGATATAGCTTTATTATCCGAAACCTGGTTTAGGTCTGACCGACAGATTTCTTTTCGTGGTTACAATATTGTACGCAAAGATAGAGATGACGGTTACGCCGGTGTTGCAATCCTAATTAAAAAAACTTTTAACTATAAGTACTCTAGCTAATGTTTGTCAAAATTTTTTTAATGAAATATTAATTTGTGGTATCCAGATCATAACTAATAATAAGGAAAATTTTAAATGTTTTTCAGTCTACTGCCCACCCAACATAAGGACAAGCCGCTCAGATTGGGAAAATGTATTAAACACACTAAATGGTACAGGTATTATAGGAGGCGACTTCAATACACACCATGAGATGTGGGGCTCATATAAAATAAATCCCAAAGGAACTCAGGTATTAGACGTTCTTGAGAATACTGATCTAGTGCTTTTGAATACTGGAGAACCTACCAGATTTACAAGAAATAACATTAGATCTGTGGTTGACTTAACATTTTCGTCATCAGATCTTGCTATTGATTGTGAGTGGTATACACTTAAGGATGTGATGGGATCAGATCATTTTCCAGTTATTATCGAAATAGACAAACATTTATATCCAAATGATACAACTTTCAACCCTAAGACTAAATGGAATCTACGCAAGGCAAACTGGGATATATACGAAGATACAGCGTGTACATTTTTTACCGAAAATCATCCTGAAGATAATACAACGCAATCTAAATACGATTTTTTAATAGAAGGAATTAACGCTGCGGCCTCAACAGCAATACCTATAAACAAGGCTCCTAGAAATAAATTCACAAAAGTTTTACCACCTTGGTGGGACAACAATGTGAGGCAGCTATAAAAGAGAGAAAACACAAACTGCATATTTATAAAATAAATAGCACTCTGGAAAATTACATAATGTGCAAAGAAGTTATAGCCAGAGTTAAGAAGTATCTCAAAGAAAAAGCTAAATATAACTGGCGTATGTGGTGTGCGAATTTAAACAAAAATACTCCAGTTACGGAGCTCTGGACCCAAGCAAAAAAAATGCAAAGACATACTAAAACCACTAAGAAATCTGGTAACTCTAACTATCAAGATCATTTTTTCGATATAATAGCTCCGCCAATGGTGTATAACAATATAAACCATTTAATGACCAAGCGAGAACAAAACAAGAAAAATCATCGTATATTTTTGGAGCCTATAGGTTTAAATGAAAAAATTGACTTTGCATTAGATAATAGAAAAAATACCTCTCCTGGATATGATCAAATTCGATATCCTATGCTTTATCATTTACCAATGAATGCTAAAATATTTTTAACCCAAATAATGAACGACATTTGGATACGCGGTGAATGTATCGAAGAGTGGAAAAAAGTTATTGTTGTGCCTATTCTGAAACCCGATAAAAACCCAGATGAAAGCGAATCATACAGACCCATTTCTTTGTTACCATGTATATTAAAAATGTTTGAAAGGATTCTCAAAAACAGATTGGAATGGTGGTTCAAGAACACAAATGCTTTTCCTCAAAGTCAGTACGGTTTTAAAATAAATTATGGCACTGGTGATGCGGTTGGTCAACTGGTTACAGATATACAGCTGTGTCTTTCTCGAAATGACTACCAAGCTTCACTATTTCTTGATATAAAAGGAGCTTATGATAGTGTAGACTGGACTATACTACGAAATAAAATGATCAACTTACAAATTCCAGAAGAAGTAGCAAACACCATACTTAAACTCTACATAAATAGATCAGTAGCGATCAGAAAAGATAACGGCATCATTTCTGAATATCGTTTGGTAACAAAGAGTTTACCTCAAGGATCGGTTTTATCACCATTACTTTTCAATATATACACCTATGATTTACACAATATTTCACCTAATGCAAATATTATTCAGTACGCTGATGATTTCGTCTTTTACACACATGTAAGAAGTTATGATAAAAGTTTACAAAGTTTGAATACAGCAGTTACACCTTTCATCCAGAATATAAGTAATCTAGGTTTTGATTTATCTCCGCATAAATCAAAAGTGATCATTTTTACCCGACACAATATTCCAAATTGTACGACCATACAGCTGAATGATATTAATTTTTCTTTAACCAACCAAATAAAATATCTCGGAATCACTCTAGATAAAAAATTAACCTTTAGAGCACACATTGAAGAAACTTTACAAAAATGTAGTAAGGGATTAAACTTCTTGAAATGTATTATGAGGACATGGTGGGGGGCGGAACCTTAAACAGCCTTGACTTTTTATAAATCATATATGAGGTCCATTATAGATTATGAATAGAGAAGATGTTACACCCTTATTAACATTAGATGAGAGAATAAATATTGCTAAGGATAATTTATATAAAAAATGGTCTAAACAATATAAACATTTTATTTTGACAAAAGGCACAAGATATACATTGCTAGAACCCGATATTCGAAAAAATTACTGGTTTAAAAATTACGATTATCCGAGAAGTTCCATAACAACCATATCTCGGATGAAATTTGGACATGCTTGCTATCCGGCACATTTATACAAAATAAAAATAACTGATAACAGTCTTTGTGATATTTGCAATGAAACGGCGGACTTGGATCATATATTTTTTAATTGTAAGAAGTACACACATCAGTCGGACATTCTTACAAAAAATTTAAGAAGTTTAAACGTTTACGGTCCCTATAATGTTATGTATCTTTTGGCACTGAGTGATAAACGTATTTTTGATTTTATTTTGTTTTTCCTATATGACTGTAAAATTAAGTTATAGAATGACTAGATTAGGCTTGTATCCTTAAATGATGTCTTTCCTTTTGATTGCATACATGCCTGCCTTACCGTGTGGGGTGGGTATATAGGTAATCAATAATTATTAAGAAAAAAGAAAAATCCTTGAATGAGACAAGTGTGACCCTTGTCCTTATCCCAAAATTTTTATTAAGATTAATTTAGCCAAAATTCACATTGAAAATAAAATGTTTATTATATCTATTCTTAACAAAAAGGTCGGTCAGACTTAGACAACCTTAACTTAGATTAGTAATTAGATAGTTTAGATAATATATATATTATGTTTATGTATGTACTATTTACTTTGTTTCTGGCCGCATGGTCTAATCCTAAAGCCAATAAAAAAAACTTGTTCAAGGGCTCATTTGATAGATATTTCTAAATACTTCGACAAATGTTTAATAACGTTATGTAATAAAATGCATCATTTCCCCGTTATTTATATAAGCTTGAATACTTCGATTTGGGTACTCGCCGAAAAAAAAATATACATTCAATTACCTATAACTCACTTTTAGTTAACATTAAAAAGTTTTTCCAGTAAGGAGTTTATTTATTATTAGCTTCAATTTTGGTAAAAATAACTTTTTTGTAAACTCTTATAGTTTTTGAGTTATTTATAAAAAATCGGTTAAAAATTTTTCTCATGAAAAATAAAAATCATTGATCTTTATTAACTAAAAAAGTTTTTATTTATTTTAATAACTTTATGTAAAAAATATTGCTTAGAATTTGTCCCTCTATCAAATTCAGGGGATATTTTTAATAAAATAATTTTCACCCCCGAGAACGGGTGGTATCCACCTCCAGGGTAAAAGCGCAAGTTGACACCATGTCATCTTTGTTCCTTGAGATATCCTCTAACCACCAGTGGCGTAGCTAGCCCCACAGGGGCCCCATATCAAGGTTTGTTACGGGGCCCTTTTCGACGACTGATGTGGGATAGTGCTAAAAAAATGTTAAACAAAAGAAACCAAAACGCTTGTATAGAATAGAATAGAAATATGCTTTATTGTCACTGAAAATTTTACAATTTTATGGACAAAGCTTACAAAGAGTCGAAAAAAAAACAATAACAAAGACAGTTTCAGTTTACTAAAATTACATAAATCATCAATATTATTACAAAATAAAAAATAATGAAATAAAACCAAACAACCACGGTGTTTCAAATAATTGGAAATCTTTTAACTGTAGATTCCTGGGCTCAAAATATTAAGGTTTAACCCAAATCACCTACTCCGAAAATACTTCCTAATATTGAGTTGTGTGAAGATGGTGTCTTTTAATTAAATACCTCTAGAACGCTTCTATTTAGAAAAACTAAAACTGGTATTATTTATCTGGTCTATTGGTCTATTTATCTTCCAGAGATAAATCGATTTCATAAATTGCAAATTTCTAGTAGTTTGGGTAGGGCAGCGGTTATTTTGTCGTATAACTTTTTTGTCTTTAACTTTAAAGTATTTTTAATACTGGATTATTAAATTATGTGGTATTCTAGTCGTAAAAGTTACTCTTGATTTAAGTCGGTAAGATACACCGTTTTCTAGAAAAATCGATTTGTTTCTAGAAAAAATTTGAAAAATAATTTCGAAGAAAAAAACGGTGTATTTTACAGACTTAAAGTAAGAGTAACTTTTGGTATTAGAATACCTCATAATAGAATACCTCATAATAATGAGATAATTTATATAATTTTTATATTACTCAGAAAGTCATCTATTTAACAATATAAAATTGTAAATGTATATACAAGGTGTCCCAAAAGTAGTGGAACGGTCGAATATTTCGCGAACTAAACATCGGATCGAAAAACTGAAAAATATGTGTTCAATCATTTTCAAAAATCTATTCAATGACACTAAACACCAACCCCCACTACATCCCCTGGAGATGGGGTGGGGGGTAACTTTAAAATCTTAAATGGAAACCCCTAGTTTTTCTTGCATATTTGGATTCGTTACGTAAAAGTAAGCAACTTTTATTCAAGACATTTTTTTAAAATGTCGATAGATGGCGCTATAATTGGGAAAAACAATTTATCTTGATACCATAGGTAAATTATAGAAACGGTCTAATATCTCGAGAAATACACTTCCAAATGAGAAACGAAAAAACAGGTTTTTAATATTTTTCGAAATCCTATCGATAAACACCAAACATGACCCTCCAACCCACCCCCTGGAGGTGGGGTGGGGGTAACTTTAAAATATTAAATAGCAACCCCCACTTTTTATTACAGATTCGTATTCGTCATGAAAAACTAAGCAACATTTATTCGAAACTAAATCATCTTGGAGGAGACTACTAACTCAGTGAGAGCTTTATTAGTGGACTGTTTAGCATAGGGTGAATTTAAAATAGAATAAAAAAAAATAACAGTAAAAAAACCAGACCTTAAAGTAAATTGTAATAAAAATATTTCCTACCTTGTCATTTCTCGTTGCACAAGCTGGAGCAGGCCTGCTATTTTTCGTACTGCTATTGCTGAGTAGTATAAATCACTCGCGAGGACTATATTGAGTTTCTATACACTTTTCGGAATAATTGTAAGTGACTGTTAACCAAGAGAGTTGGTTGGCGAATTGTCTTTTTAAAATGAGGCGAGTAGGCAGGTAATTACATACAAAAAACTTTAAGGTTTTTACTTGAAAATAATGATAAAAATTAATACATACTCACTGAATTAGGTATTGGCCTACTCGTATATACGGGGTGTCCCATAATATTGAAAAGAAAATGAATTAAAATATTCTTTACAAAAACAAGAAAATTAAAAATTGTTATTCCTACTTATGTGGACGAACCAGAAACATTTTTTAGAGTTGTTGATAGATGGCGCTTTAATTGGAAAAATACGATTTATTAGCGCCATCTATCAGCATTTTAAAAAAATGTTTTTAATAAATGTTGCTTAGTTTTTCATAACGAATTCGAATCTGCAATGAAAAGTGAGGGATGCTATTTAAGATTTTAAAGTTACCCCCCACCCCACCTCCAGGGGGTTGGTTGGAGGGTCATGTTTGGTGTTTATCGATAGGTTTTCGAAAAATATTAAAAACCTGCTTTTTGGTTTCTCATTTGGAAGTGCATTTCTCGAGATATTAGACCGTTTCTATAATTTACCTATGGTATCAGGATAAATCGTTTTTCCCAATTATAGCGCTATCTATCGACAGTTCGAAAAAATGTCTTGAATAAAAGTTGCTTACTTTTACGTAACGAATCCAAATCTGCAAGAAAAACTAGGGGTTTCCATTTAAGATTTTAAAGTTACCCCCCACCCCATCTCCAGGGGATGTAGTGGGGGTTGGTGTTTAGTGTCATTGGATAGATTTTTGAAAATAATTGAACACGTATTTTTCAGTTTTTCGATCTGATGTTTAGTTCGCGAAATATTTGACCGTTCCACTACTTTTGGGACACCCTATATATTTTTTTTAGCCATGTAATGAGACATTTAGTGTGTATGGTTAATAAATAAATAAATAAAATAAATAATTGAATAATCTCGTGTCAAAATGCTTAAAAATTAAAGACAAAAAATAATGCGATAAAATAACCGTTGACCTACCCAAAACGGACGCATATGACCGGTACTAGAAATTTGCAATTGAAGAAAGTGATCTCTGGAATATACGTACCAGTTTTCGTTTTTTATATAGTTTTTTTTAATTATTTTTTCAAATTCAAAAAACTCAAAATTTTCAAATTGACGGTTCTAGAAAACTATGTATACTATATACCGACGCAAGGGTACCTTTTGTTTCTAAAATTCCTCACAATTTAATAATCCAATGTCAGAAAGGCTTAAAAGATAAAGGCAAAAAAGTGCGATAAAATAACCGTTGCCCTACTCAAAACGGACGACTATGACCGGTACTAGACATTCGAAATTTATGAAATAGATTTATCTATGACAGATAAATAGGCGTACCAGTTTTCGTTTACTAAATGGAAGCGCTCTGGAGGTATTTTGAAAAAAATTACTACAAGACGCCTTCTTCAAAGAGCTCTATCTCCCCTAGGAAGCATATTCAGACTAGGAGATTTGGATTAAATCTTAATATTTTGATCCCAGGAATCTACATTTAAAATATTTCCAATTATTAATGAAACACCCTTGTATATTGCAAAATTTAAATAAATTGAAAATTATAACACCCAAATATAGATAGAAATAATAAACTTAATAAACTCTAATATATTAAAGTCGAAAAATAGATTGAATTGTTGAGATTCATTGTTTGAAAACATATTCAGTTTTTTCAAGCCAAGAGTAAATTAATGAACGTTGAAAATAAGCGTAAACAAAGAAGCTGTGTTCTTAAGATGCGAGGGGCCGGCAAATAGCTAAATACAATTTATAGATAAAGAACCGATTACACGAAAATATACGCAAACAATATACACGGTTTCATATATTCAAACAAAACGCGATTACAAAAATTGCAATTTGGCATTATACTTTATACAGCGTGTCTACTTAAGTTGGAAACATATGGGAAACTTTTTTATTATTAATTTTACGAAAAAAAGTTATTCTTTATAAAAAGTTCTGCATGCTCTAAAACCTAAGATTCAATCATCATATATCAAATTTTGTCAATATTATACAAGGTCTGTCAAAAAATATGAATTTCGTTCAAGGGAAAAGTACCTTTATTTCTCTGAATATCGAAAGTTCTTATTATGAAAAGTTGTTTGGAATTTAAAACCAAGATCAAATATCCAATAACATGCTTCCAATTGAAAAAAAAGATTCCAAATTTTTCTCAAATTTATGGATACTTCGTTTTTATTTATTACCCATATTATAACTCTTTTATTATTAATTTTACGAAAAAAAGTTATTCTACATAAAAAGTTCTGAATGGTCTAAAACCTAAGATGCAACCATCAGATATCACATTTTGTTAATTTATACTAGGTATGTCAAAAAATATGAATTTCACTCAAGAGTAAAGTACCTTTATTTTTCACAATGTTGAAAATTGTTATTAAAAAAGTTGTTTAGAATTAAAAATTATGTTTCAATATGTAATTACATCCTTCTAATTGAAATATTGCGAAATATAAAGGTGCTATACTCATGAGCAAAATTCATATTTTTTGACACACCTCGTATAAAATTAATAAAAGTTGATATATCATAGTTGCATCTTAGATTTTAAACCATGCAAAGCTTTTTATGAAGAATAACTTTTTTTCGTAAAATGAATAATAAAAGAGTTATCATATTAATTTTTAATAAATAAAAATGACGTTGGGTATTCATAAAGAGAAAAATTTGTAAAATATTTTTTTTTCAATTAGAAGCATGTAATTACATATTTGATCTTGGTTTTTAATTCCAAACAACTTTTCGTAATAAGAATTTTCGATATTCAGAGAAATAAAGGTACTTTACCCTTGAACGTAATTCATATTTTTTGACATACCTCGTACAATATTGATAAAATTTGATATATGATGACTGAATCTTAGGTTTTAGAGCACGCAGAACTTTTTATGAAGAATAACTTTTTTTCGCAAAATTAATAATAAAGAAGTTTCCCATATGTTTCCAACTTAAGTAGACACGCTGTATAATGTCTCACACACAGCCAATGGTGAATAGACAATAAAAAGTAGCTTGAAAACAAAAAAGCTCTGTTGTTATGGAATAAAGGCGAGCGGCAGAAAATAGATAGGTATCTGTACATAAATGTAGTTTATATATAGATAAAGAATCCATTACACAAAAATATCGATATCCAAACAATATACACTGTTTCAAAGCGTTTTAATAGTGAACTAATTGTAGAATATTTTGTGCAATTTTTTTTAATGGAATTTTGTTTCGACATGCCGCGCTGGGGCCCCTGAATGTCGGGGGCCCCGTATAATTGATACGGCTGATACGGCGGTAGCTACGCCTGTGCTAACCACTCACCAATTGTCATGCAAATCGATGGAGGTTCAACGAAATCTCGCCTTTAAGCTCATATCCACCTTCAGTGACTGCACTAACTCTTCTTTAAATATTAAGATATTTCAATTGGTGATTTTATTGTGGTATCCAAATGACCATTTAAGTGAATGCATTCATGGTTGAATGATGTATCTTTGTCGTCTTTATTTTGTATCAAATATGCTTTGTGTAATTATGGTAAATCTGTTAATAACACGAAAACGTTGATAAATAAGTCGATAAGATTCCAGACGTCTATTCAGGGTCTCTTATCAGAGTGTCGATTATAATATAGAATGTGTGGATTTTCATCTCATCACTAGCTGAAAAGTTTAGTTCATCATCGGCCCCTCGTCAAATTGAATTTTTCTATTTCTCTTTCTTATTTCTTTATGTTTTATTTGGGCACAATTTTTTGAGTTCCTTGCGGTAAAGTAATTTGAAAGAGCTTCATACTCTTTAATGATCCATAATTTTTATATAGAAATATTTTTTGTACAGCATTTTTTCCGCCCTCTCATAATGTACCGCCCTAGGCAACTGCCTATATTGCCTAATGGATAAAGCAGCCCTGCCAAAGATACCTAAGTAGATACTACAGAAAAAGGGCGTCACATAAGTTTCTATATAAAAAAAGGGAAAAATTAAGAAACCTTAGCTAACGAAGAAAGGCAAGAAACTACAACTAGGTTCTTAAACCAAATATGAGAAAAGATATGAAAGTTTAATTATTAATTAAATGTTGTCAACACACTATATAAATAAATAACAAATAATATTAGGTGGAAATCATCCACTTATTTACCTACAAGACTAGTATAGCCTGATGTTTCCTTTTGGTCGAAATACAGTTAGAAAAATATTTAAAATTAATACATATCTATAAGTATTGGAAGTAGATAAATAAAATTTATCTTCTTCTTCTTATTTTTGTATAGACATGACTTCTGTCTGTCTGTTTTTTCAATGTGCCTCCAGTAAATTATCGTTCCATCGTTTTCGTGGTCTTCCCACTGATCGTCTTCCTATTGGGCAACCGTCTCTCGCTGTCCTTAATACTTTATTTGTTGTAATTCGACTTATGTGGTCATTCCATTCTACTCTTCTGTTTCTTACCCAGTTAATAGTTCTCCTCTTTGCATCTTCGGGGTATACTTCTAGCTCTGTCCCATAGTGTCTTACAATCTATTTTTAGAAGGGTTTTTATTTTCGCTATTTCGAGCAATCTTTTTGTCCTCTCTGTGTCAGGTCGTGTTTCTGCCCCGCGTATGTCATTATTATTGGTCTGATGACTGTTTTGTAAATTCTGAATGTTGTTCTGAAGCTATTTCTTTGTGGCATTTTCTTAATTAACTATTTAGATGGGAAGTAAGCCACAATTAAATTGAAAAAATAATTTTATTAACGTTTCGACACCCAAATCGGGTGTAGTTTTCAAAATACAAAATACTAGTAAATTAAACAAAAATGTTGCTTAGTAAAAAATTCTTCTATTAATTTATTTTATCTGACTCATTTACTCGTATATCGGCAATTCAGACATATATTCATTTTAAAGTAGAAGACTTTAAAATTATATTGACCATATTTATGAGTTGCGTCCCTGGGACGACTTTACCGAAAGATAGTTCATTCGATTACATGAAATCAACCCCAACTCAAGAATATCCGCCACAAAAAAATCATAGCATGTGATCTGTCTTTAAAAAGACAACCAAATGCAACGGTGACAGTAAAATTCTCGAGTTAGAGATTCCATAGTAAATCACAAGGGAAAACCAGGAAAAAACCTCGTGATACTATCCCGACTTCCTCTTTCAGTATCGGTAACTACATCCTACTGCATTCTACCGAGGAATTTGCGACACAATTGGTTTCATTTAGCATAATTAGAGCCGCTTCTTTGATTTTTCTCTTTTTCCTATCTGTTTCTTTCAGGACTATACTTGAATCTCTCCACTGCGTATGTTCATTATCCCATGCGTGTTGACATATTTGAGATCTATCAAATTCTCTATTTGTAATATAAGACTGATGTTCACTTATTCTAACTTTTAATGGTCTTGATGTTTCACCTAAATAAAATTGTTCGCATTCACAAGGTATTTTATAAGTACAATTCTTTGTTCTTTCTTGTTCACTGTTGTTTTAGATAGAATATATCTCAATGTGTTTGTTGTTTTGAATGTTGTTGAAATGTTGAATTTATTTCCTATTGTTTTCCTATTGTTTCTCGGATAGTCCTTTTATACAGGGTGTAACGAAAATACAGGTCATAAATTGAATCACACATTCTTGGACCAAAAATAGTTTGATTGCACCTAACTTACCTTAGTACAAATGTGCATATAAAAAAAGTTACAACCCTTTGAAGTTACAAAATGAAAAACGATTTTTTCCAATATATCGAAAACTATTAAAGATTTTTTATTGAAAATGGACATATGGCATTCTTATGACAGTAGAATCTTAACAAAAAATTATAGTGAAATTTGGACACCCTATAAAAATTTTATGGGGGTTTAGTTCCTTTAAACCCCCCAAACTTTTGTGTACGTTCCAATTAAATTATTATTGTATTAGTACCATTACTTAAACACAATATTTTTAAAACTTTTTTGGCTCTTAGTACTTTTTCTAAAATTCAGTTTTTATCGAGATATTTTGAATATTTGTCAAATCCACCACATATTTGTATATGGTTAAGTACGATTATGGAGACTTGGTAATAATATGAAAATTTATGTATGATTTACATTTTTAGGTATATTTTGAACCGTATTAAAAAAGAAGCCATATCTCGATAAAAGTTGCCTTCTCGAAAAAATACAAAGAGGCAAAAAAGTTTTAAAAACATTTTGTTTAACTAATGGTATCCCAGAAATAGTTTAATTGAAGCGTACACAAACATTTGGGGGGTTTAAAGGAACAAAACCCCCATAAAATTTTTATGTAAACATATTAAAAAAGAAGCCACAACTCGATAAAAAATGCCTTATCGAAAAAATACTAAGAGCCAAAAAAGTTTTAAAAATATTGAATTTAACTAATGGTATCACAATAATAATTTAATTGGAACGTACAGAAAAGTTTGGGGGGGTTTAAGGGAACAAAATCCCCATAAAATTTTTATGGGAAGCACAAATTTCACTATAATAATTTTTCTTTAAGATGGTCCTGCCATAAGAATGCCAAATATCCATTTTCAATAAAAAATCTCTAATAGTTTTCGATATATTCGAAAAAATAGATTTTTATTTTGTAACTTCAAAGGGCTATAACTTTTTTATGTACATATCTGTACTAAGGTAAGTTAGGTTCATTCGAACTATTTTTGGTCCCAGAATATGTGATTTAATTTATGACCTGTATTTTTGTTACACCCTGTATAATTATGGTATTGATATTTTCCTCGTATTATTTCTTGTGAATGTTGTAGGATCCCGTTCTAAGTTGTTCTGATCTATTCTACTACATTCACAAGAAATAATACGAGGAAAATATCAATACCATATACAGTAGCGTACCGATAGATCCGCGGGCCCTGGTTGTATATCAACAGTTTTTATTAAACATCAAAAACATTAAAAATATAAATCATCATATACACACATCAAAATAATCTAGTGGACAAAAACAAAATGCATGATTACAGACGGATTTCAAATAATTTATTTCAAATATTTAAAAAAGAGGTTATAACCAAGTGTTCCGAATATTAAATAAACATTTTTTCTTAGAATTATCGCAATAACTCTTAGAAAAATTAAGAGAGAACTCCATAAGTCAAAAAATGCTAACATAAAAAAATTAAAAAACTAATTTATTGCCCCTTAACTCCAAACAAAGTAGTCTTTAGGTTAAGTTAGTATAGTGTATGACCTCCCACGATTGTTGATTTTTGCCCTACATCTGTTAGTCTAACATATGATCAGATGGTCAGTGTCTTTCTGCGGTATTTTGCTCCACTCCATTGAAAGGCCCTCAAAACAGTTACTGTCTTGTATTGAACGCTATATTTTGTTGTAAAATGCATCTGCCCAATATGTCCCATACCCATACATGCTCAATTGGGTTTAAATGTGTAAGCCATGATAAAACCTCAATATCATTATCTTCGAGGAATAATTGCAAGACCCTGGCATTATGTGGACGCGCATTGTCGTGCAATAATTGAAATTTGGAAACAGCTTGTTATGCAAAGGGTACACCAATAGGTTCGAGAATAATATCGTGGTAGTCTGTTGTATTTATAAACCGTTCCAGACAAACGAGATTGGTTATTACACCAAGAGTGATGCCACCCCATACCATTATGCTGCCGCTTTGCTGACTATGAACCTCCTGCGCGGCGACCAATCGTTCAGCATTGCCAGATCGTCTCCAAATTCTTGTCAGTCTCGTATCTGGTGCAAATCCAAATCGAGACTTATGTCTGAACAAAGTAGATACCCACTCACGTCTAATCCAATTTGCGTGTTCTTGTGCCCACTGAAGTCGACGAGCGCGATTTCCTCTGGCTAACACAGACACTCTCACAGGTCTACGAGCATCTAAAGCTACTTCATGCAGTTTATTTCTAATAGTTTGGCAACTTACAAACACCTGATGGGTCTCTTGCAGCCTTATTTGTAATTGTGATGCAGTTATCGTGATATCTCGCAAAGCCTGCAATCTAAGAAAACGGTCTTCAATCTGGTTGGTTATCCTTATACGGCCTCTATGACGTTCAGCAACGTCACCAGTTTCATGAAACCTTAACTACAAACAATTAATGACATTACTGTTCGTGTGGAGGACCTCAGCAACGTCTCTTTGACTTCTGCCAGGTCTAAGCATCCCGATAGCACGCCACTGAATTTCTCGATATAACTGGTGTCTCTTCATTATTGGCAATTGCAAAACTAAATAAAAATCCACATAGACATCGAAAATTAAGAAGTATCAATAAAGAAATATTACGTCTTAGCTTATAGACAAAAACGCATACTGAAGTTTTGTTTGATTTTTTATAGCCATTCTTCTCGGCGTTACCGTACAAGTTCTTCTTCAGCATTACCATAATTGAAAAAACAACAATAAATATTAAAATCATAAATTTATTTTTGTATTTGTAGCTAACATTGATTTAAATCTGTTAATATAGGTGTCCCCTAGATTGTTTTGATGTGTGTATTTATAAAAACTCAAACTAATTTAAAACAGTAAATTAATATTAATCCTATCGCTTTTCATACTGACATGACTGATCACTTTACTCAAGCTGTTCCACAATTAAAACTTCCCCTGTTCCAGTGTTCCCATACATCAAAGTTTGTCCGACTAGACACCGTTAAGCTAATTAACAAATTTTCAGCTTGCTATTAATCAACTTTTTTTTGGTACGCGGAATCCAGGACTATATTCAATTTGAGAACCTATTTTGTTCATTTTAGTCCAGAAAGCCACTGCGGACAAAAAGGACCCCTTTTAACAAATTTGCATGTTGCCAGGACCAAAAGTTGGTCAAAAATTTTTTAAACGTTTTTTTTTGTTTTTTTCCTAAAATTATTTTTTTTGCATGGAACAAAATTTTTTTAGGTTTTTTGGATCATTCCAAACAGAAAAGCTCTTTAGTGACTTTTCTCTAAAGTTGACAGTTTTTGACATATAAGCGAGTAAAAATTGAAAAATTGCGAAATCGGCCATTTTTAACCCTCAAAAACTATGTGAAAAACTGAAAATTTGAATGTTACCAAGGTAGGTAGATATTCTTTAAACATCGATTGATGAAATCACGAAGAGTTTTTTGCAATACAATATCAAAAACCCCTTTGTTTTTTAATTGCCAATCAAGTGTGCGCGACACTATTTTCCACCGTTGCATGTGTATGCGGTATGGTGCAAATGAAAGGAATAAATTCGTTATTTCGTAAACCGGCGACTTTAAGGAAAATCCCCAAACAGGTCGATTTTTATTTTTAAGTTATGATATTGTGACATATATGGTATAGCAGTGACGTCATCCACCTGGGCGTGATGACGTAATCGATGATTTTTTTAAATGAGAATAGTGGTCGTGTGCTAGCTCATTTGAAAGGTTCTTCAATTCTCTATTCAGTAATATAAATATTTACATAATTATTTATACAGGGTGTCCAAAAATTTAATTTTTTTGTCAATTTGCCAAATTATTTAATTTAATAAAAATTTTTTGGACACCCTGTATAAATAATTATGTACATATTTTTGTTACTGAATAGAGAATTGAAGAACCTTTCAAATGAGCCAGCACACGACCCGTATTCTCATTTAAAAAAAATCATCGATTACGTCATCACACCCAGATGGATGACGTCACTAGTATACCATATATGTCACAATATCATAACTTAAAAATAAAAATCGACCTGTCTCGGGATTTTTGCTTAAAGTCGCCGGTTTACGAAATAACGAATTTATTCCTTTCATTTGCACCATACTGCATACACATGCAACGGTGGAAAATAGTGTCGCGCACGCTTGATTGGCAATTAAAAAACAAAGGGGTTGTTGATATTGTACTGCAAAAAACTCTTCGGGATTTCATCAATCGATGTTTAAAGAATATCCAACTACCTTGGCAACATTCAAATTTTCAGTTTTTCACATAGTTTTTGAGGGTTAAAAATGGCCGATTTCGCAAATTTTCAATTATTAATCGCTTATATGTCAAAAACTATCAACTTTAGAGAAAAATCACTGAAGGACTTTTCTGTTTGGAATGATCCAAAAAACCTAAAAAAATTTTGTTCCATGCAAAAAAAAAATAATTTTAGGAAAAAAACAAAAAAAAAACGTTTAAAAAATTTTTGACCAACTTTTGGTCCTGGCAACATGCAAATTTGTTAAAAGGAGTCCTTTTTGAGTAAGATTGTGCAAAAAATCCGAATTAGAATATTTTTCCTAGCGGATGCGCAGTGGCTTTCTGGACTATTTCTTAAAAGCTGTTTTAGTTTTACGATATTAAGGTTTTTAATTATGACGAGATTAAGATGTAGAAAATTTTTGAGTTTCATTATTTATAAAAACATCTGGAGTAAAGTGATCAGTCATGTTAGTATGAAAAACGATAGGATTAATATTAATTTACTGTTTTAAATTAATATTTGAGCTTTTGATATTTATTAAAAACTTTTGATATACAAAGTGTGCTTTTATTGGGCGGAGCGCCCGCATCCCAACTGGAACCAGGGCCCGCGGATCTATCGGTACGCTACTGTATATGGTATTGATATTTTCCTCGTATTATTTCTTGTGAATGTTGTAGAATAGAACAGAACAACTTAGAACGGGATCCTACAACATTCACAAGAAATAATACGAGGAAAATATCAATACCATATATAAAAGGACTATCCGAGAAACTGAAAACGATAGGAAATAAATTCAACATTTCAACAACATTCAAAACAACAAACACATTGAGATATATTCTATCTAAAACAACAGTGAACAAGAAAAAACAAAGAATTGTATTTATAAAATACCTTGTGAATGCGAACAATTGTATTTAGGTGAAACATCAAGACCATTAAAAGTTAGAATAAGTGAACATCAGTCTTATATTAACAATAGAGTTTGATATATCTCAAATATGTCAACACGCATGGGATAATGAACATAGAGTTCAGTGGAGAGATTCAAGTAAAGTCCTGAAAAAAACAGATAGTAAAAAGATAAAAATCAAAGAGGCGGCTCTAATTATGCTAAATGAAACCAATTGTGTCGCAAATTCCTCGGTAGAATGCAGTAGGATGTGGTTACCCATACTGAAAGAGGAAGTCAATAGAAAGAAAATACCACGATTAGTAATTCAATAACATATCGAGTTAGTACATATTTTATATTTTAATATTACTTATATATCTATGTATTATTAATATTATTTATAATTTAAACAACATATATATTATATATTAAAGTCAGAATTTGGTATTAGTTTTGAGAGTAAATTACATGTAAGACCAAATACTTACGATGTCGGGATAGTATCACGGGGTTTTTTCCTGGTTTTCCCTCGTGATTTACTATGGAATCTCTAACGCGAGAATTTTACTGTCACCGTTGCATTTGGTTGTCTTTTTAAAGACAGATCACATGCTATGATTTTATTTGTGGCGAATATTCTTGAGTTGGGGTTGATTTCATGTAATCGAATGAACTATCTTTCAGTAAAGTCGTCCCAGGAACGCAACTCATAAATATTGGCAATATCATTTTAAAGTTCTCTACTTTAAAATGTATAATATATGTCTGAATTGCCGATATAAATGAGTCAGATTAAATAAATGATTAGAAGAATTTTTTACTAAGCAACATTTTTGTTTAATTTAGTAGTATTTTGTATTTTGACAACGACACCCGATTTGGGCGTCGAAACGTTAATAAAATTATTTTTTTCAATTTAATTGTGGCTTATTTCCCATCTAAATAGTTAATTGTAAATTCTCCCTTCCATTTTTTTCGGATATTTTTATTTCTCCATATTGTGTCGTTCAGGCAACCTGCGACTCTGTTTGCTCTATTCACTTGATCATCCACTTCTGTCTCGAGCTTTCCGTAGCTGTATAGTGTGATGCCTAGCTTATTAAACTCCAGCACGTGTTCTATTATCTGACCTCAAAAAGCTCAAATTTACACCTTATTGGATTTGCTGTTATAACCATGCATTTTGTTTTTTTTTTTGTGAAATTATCATGTTAAATTGGTGCAGCATACGTTGTAAATCAGCAAATACAATTAAAACAAAATTAATTAAGATTATATTTAAAAGAATACAAAAATAATTATCAAAATCTGAAAAAGTTGACAAAGATAGTCCGTAGATGCGCCCAGGATTTCTCCACTTTAGGAGATAATTGAAGGTAATATTATGATGAGAATTTACGATAAATTTTGATAACTGTTGCACTTAAAATCGCACTGACTCTATTATACTGACTTTTTACTATGCTAAGCTGTACTAGTTTTAAGCAAAATTAAGGTAATTTCTAACGTAAGTATATTTAATCTAATATTGTATTAGATTGAGTGACACTGGCTTAATAACACTATAGGTATGGCGAAACCGACATATTAACACTGAGATGAAGTCGAGAATTTATAAAGCCAGTGTAAGATCAATAATGATATATTATGAATCAGAAACAAGACTAGGTACAGTCACAACACAAAGACTACTAGAAACGGCAGAAATGAGAGTACTGAGAAGAATTACTGGAAATAGGTACGCTGAGATCGAAAGTGAAGACGTTACAGTTCAAGTTAATTATCCAGTTGGAGTTGACTATTCCTAGTTCGAGTCAACTCAAACGACTGGTTTCAGTAAATGTTGAATATAAATATAAAATGAAGATTTTTATTCAACATTTACTAGTAAAAGTAGACTCCAACTAGTTAAAGTATACTCTTCCCAATGCCATTTAGTAAAAGTTGATTCACACAAACAACCGATTCTATTTAGAAATTAAATAATGTTACTGGATATTAGTTCAGGAAATGAAGCATTTTGGCTCGCAATTTTTACGTTTATCATGGATTTACTTGAAATCTTCACAGAAGGTAGGGAATAGCCCAAGGATCATTTTCTATATCATGCCGCTGTACGATGAAACCTTAGAGGTGGTTGCCACCCCATCTCGGGGGCGGGAATTTTTCGTTGCATTTTAACCAGAGAAATCGATGGAAAATGCACTTCTAAAAAAAATTGTTCCTTACGTTTTCTTCGTAAAACTAATATTTTTCGAGGTATTCGCGGTTGAAAGTAACAGATTCTCGACAAAAAAATCGTGTTTTTAGAGGGTTTTTTGAGAATAACTCAAAAAATATACAGTGAATAAAAAAACTGTAGCTTTAAAAATTGTATCTTTTAGAAACAGAAACAAAATCTTTTTTTTTTATAATTTTTCTACAACCAATACAAACTGAGATACGGCATGTTAAAGGTTAGCTTTTTTCGTCAAATGCATAATTTGAAATATTCCAAGCCAAATAACGGAAAAACTCTGCATTTTTCGAGGAAAACTTACAGAATATTTTTTTAAGTATAAAATTAGACTTTTCAAAAAAAGTTTCTAGCATAAAAATTGAGCGACTATGATCAAAATAAGGTCGGTATAGTATTTTTACTACAAAAGCGATATTACGTAGGTCAAAATTTTTGACGTAATAGAACTGTCAAAACATTAGAATGTGACTTTTCATTATTGCCATGTTTATAATAAACACGGCAATAATGAAAAGTCACATTCTAAAGTTTTGACAGTTCTCTTACGTCAAAAATTACGTCATGGCAATAATGAAAAGTCACATTCTAATATTTTGACAGTTCTCTTACGTCAAAAATTTTGACCTACGTAATATCGCTTTTGTAGTAAAAATACTATACCTACTTTTTTATACGAAAAAATCAGTGAAAACTATCCTCCTAATTCAAATTGATCTTCGGCCTTCTGTAATTCTTTTTATATATGTATTATCAATACACCCAAGAAGTTTGACCTATTTAAAATTTAGAAAAATTGGAGTTAAAAGAGATAAAATTGGAGATTGGAGAGATAAATTTTTTTTGAAATTTCTTCAAATATCTCTTATTCAAAATATCTCTTATCTTTTATTCAAAATATCTCCGAAAATATTAGGGATACAAAAAAAATATAAAGTATGTATTAAATTGTATCTTTTTTTAATAACTAAAATTAACATTTGCAAAGACTTTCTTTACAGTGAACATTTAGCGCGGTATAGCTGCTCAAAACCTCTAGTTACAAGCAGACAACTCCTTATTCGAGCCCTTTAAACTCATCCTACTTAAAACCTAAGGGATCTTACGGAATTTAATTTACAAAGTCTTTATATATAATTTAGCTCTTATAAGTAGCTATAAGATAGCCCACCAGTTATAGAAAAAGACGAAGATGGCATCGATCTCGATGAAGATGACTAAAAAACTATTTGCATTTGCATTTGTAAATTCGTATTTTTGTGTAAATAAATGTTTTTGTACGTAATTCTACTTTTTTTCTGTATTAAGTAAGATCTTTTAAATTACTTATAAAAATTGCAATGTTATTAAGGGTGATTTTTAAGGGTTGAAGTATTATAATATTATATCCTAAAGCATGATACAGTCATTATTTAACCAATCAAAACCAAATTTGACCCATATTAAGGTTTACAATGTTTTATATAATTTTTGACAATAAGGGGTAGTTTACACCCCTAAAAATAATCAACGCCCTTGGACATGATATAGAATATGAAGTAAAGGGTGAGATGATCCTAATCCCAAATTTTTATGCAAATCGATGCAAGCCGAAATCATTCTTTTACGATAAATAATTTTTTTATATATAGCTCCAACAAGGGTGGTTTTAAGAGTTGAAATATTATAATATTATATCCTAAAGCATAAAACAATGATGATTTAACTCATAAAAACTAAATGTTGACCATATTAAAGTTTAAAATGTTATTTTATAATTTTTTACATTAATTAGGGGTAGTTATCACCCTTAAAAAACCAAAAGCGTACAACGGCTCAATATAGAAAATATATTAGAGGGTAAAATGAGCCCAATCCCAAATTTTTTGTACAAATCGATGCTGGACGAAAAAATTGCGAGGTTTTTCCATTTTTTCAGCTTCAGTTCCTGGCCTATATGTTCAAATCATGATAAGTAGTCAAAACAAAGAGAGTCATCAAAAAAGCACGTGAGATTATACTCGTATAATCAACATTTACTGAATCGATCCAGGAATAGTCAACTCAAACTAGTAAAAGTTGAATTCAATTTTTCAAATCAACTTTTACTGCTCATTTTAGTTGGAGTTGACTCGAACTAGGAATAGTCAACTCTAACTGAGAATCAACTTGAACTGTAACATATACATTAAGTTCACTTTATTTTTCTAACACTCGGGTTTATTGGGTTGATTTTGTCTATCTATGGTGTAAGCTTCATGAATTTTGGACCTTCTTGGTGGGATGATTTCCCCTATTTCCCCCCGTAGACCCACCACTGCAAGCATATAATCTGGTGTTGCAAAATCTAACACCAATTTCTGTCTACGAAAATTAGAAGCTATATTTATGTTTAAATTCAATTCAGGTTTCTCTTTATGGTATCACTTTGGTAAAAAACTATCAATTAAGATTGTCTTTAATATACCACCTAGCATTTCAATAAATCGAATTCGATCCGTAATTAAAGCGGCATCTTCATTTCATTAACTATTGTCAGTTGAGTTTTCGTTTATTTATAGAGTTGAAGACCCTGTCCTATACATAACGGAGATTGTGCCTCTCAAATGACCAAGACCGTTAATTGAAGAGATACTTGGGTTTGGTCTAATGTTAGCATTGAATTCATCATGAAGATTAGTGAAGAAAAGCACAGGTCCGACTTTTGCGAACTATACAAATGTTCATAATTGTTTATTGAAAGATGAATGGAACAATTTTTTATAATATTTTTTTCGTAAAATTGCTATTACAATATTTAATTCTTCTTTTTAAGGGTCGATCTTCTATCAGAGGTTGGATGTCAAAATGGCAATTCTTATTTTACTTCTCTATTCAATCCTGACCCCCCGGAGGGAGTGTAGTGGTCGACGTGATGTCGTATATTGTCTGTCTCCAAAGATCTCTGTCTCTGGTCATTTCTTTTAACTCATGCATAGGTCTTTTGCATATTCCTGTAATCTGATCGATCCATCTTGTGGGGGATCTTCCTCGTGATCTTCGGCCTTCCACCTTTCCTTGTATAATGAGTCTTTCCATGTTTTCTGTGTTGGCTCTCATAACATGTCCAAAGTATTTTAATTGTTGAAGATGGACTTTACTGGAGAGCCGTTGGCTAACTTTTAGCTCTCTTAAAATCGAATTATTTGTTCTATGGTCGGTCCAAGGAATTCGTAGCATTCGTCTCCAACAGAACATTTCAGTGGCGTCTATCTTTCTTCTTTCCGAGTTTCTCAGGGTCCAAGATTCACATCCGTAAGTCAGTATTGGGAATATTAAGCAGTTGATCAACCTCATCTTTAACGCTCTTGAAATTTGACAGTCCTTCCATATTGTGGTCATTTTTGCTGTGGCGACTTTTGCTAGATCACAACTATGTTTTATTTGTTCCTGTAGTGACCCTGTGTTTGTGATTAATGATCCCAGATATAAGTATGAGTTCACAACCTCAAACCGATCAATTGTGGTTATATGTGGATGATTGTTATGTAGTCTATCCACTATCATGATCTTTGTCTTTGATATGTTTAATTGCAGACCAAATATTTGACTTTCGTTTTCAACCAGTCGTATAAGATCAATCAGCTCTGCTTGACTATTTGCAAGAAGGGCTGTGTCATCTGCGAAACGTAGGTTGTTTATTTTATGACCATTTATTGAGATGCCTTTTTCCCATCCTTCAAGTGCTCTTCTCATAATATGCTCTCCATATATATTGAATAATTGTGGAGACAGTATACATCCCTGTCTGACACCCCGTTCTGGATGAAATTCGTTTGAAAGTGTGTCAAGCACTTTAACTGATTCAGTAGTGTGTTCGTATAGTTCAGTTATAAGCGAAATAAGGTGTTGGGGTACGCCCACTTCTTTTAGTATTTGCCATAAGTGTCTCCACTTGACCCTGTCGAACGCCTTACGATAATCTATAAAGCATATGTACGGTGGATTATTGAATTCCCTAGATTTTTCGATTATCTGTCTTATATTTAACAGGTGTTCTCTAGTACCTCTACCTTTGGTAAATCCAGTTTGCTCTTGTGGAATTTCTCTTTGAAGGAATGTTTTTAGTCTCTCGTTGATTATATGTAGCATTATTTTACTGGCATGTGATATAAGAGAAATAGTTCTATAATTGTCGCATTTATGGAAGCTGCCTTTTTTATGAATTGTGGTTATTGTAGATTTTGTCCAGTCTTCAGGCCATTGTTTTGAATGCCATATTTGGTTACAGAGTAGATGAAGTAATTTTACGCCAGTTTCTTCTGTGGCTTTGAGCATTTCTGCTGTTATCATATCTGGACCTGGTGCTTTATTATATTTGAGCTTACTGATCGCGAGTCTTACTTCATTTTCAAGTATATCAGGTTCTTCTTCCACCTCGTCAGAGATTTGGTTAACAGGTTCTTGGCCTTGATCATCTTTATATAAGTCCCTGCAATACGATCTCCATGTCTCTGCTATATCTTCTCTGTTTGTTCTCAGAGTTCCAGTGTTGTCTTCAATGGCCCAAGTTCTGGCTTTAAAGTCTCTTGTTAAGTCTCTTATTTTACTTACAGCAGTTCTAAATAGTTGGTTAGAGCTCAGACTGAACCATTTCCTTAGATTTCGTAACCAATTTTTCGTAATTCAAGCTTCCGCCTTTTAATTGTCTGTATAATTTCTTTCCTCTTATTGACCCTATCAGGGACTTCAATGTTGCTAACTTTGTCTATCCATGATATTCGTAGCATTCTTCGATAACACCAACGCTCAAGAGCTTCCAATTTCTTAAGCTCTAATTGCTTCAATGTCCAGGCCTCAGATCCGTAAAAAGTTGTAAAAAGCGTAGCAGCGCAACAACCTTATCCTTAGATCCATTCTTAGGTCTGTACTACATAATAGATATTTTATTTTCACAAATTTTGCCATTTCTATATGGCTTTTAATCTCTTGTATTTGTTCTTCGTTTTGACTAACCAATGTTCCTAGATATTTGTATTTATCTACCTTTCTATCTGGATATTATAAATATGGAGTGTCCCGTTGTCTTTTAGATGTTTTGTAATGACCATGAATTTTGTTTCCTGTCAGTTCATTTTAATACCATATTATGGTACACTTTTGGTTCAACCGTTCAGCCACAAATATTTCACATTTACATTTTATGTTGTATTGTGTTTGTATGCAGTTTTTATGCGACAGCTCATTTACAATATTGTATGCAAACATAATACAACATAACATGTAAGTGAGCTGTGTCATAAAAACTGTGCTATCAATAATTTTCAAACGGAGTATAGAAAAAAGATAACACTACACGCCGTTCTGAGGACACCACACCAAGAGGACAAAATGTGCATACTTGGATGGTGGTGGTCTCTGTATCGTAACTAAAACTTAAAATGTCTTTCTCTACCTTCGTTTTCTCACAAATTGAGTACCTACTAGGAATCAAATTCGTTGGATTTTTATTTAGAACCTAGATACAATGGCGTATCGTGGAAAGAATATTGTAGATTCCCCACTATAGTACATTGTTTCACGGTTCTTGCTGTAAATTTTAAAGAACCACTTGGATTGACATGAAATTTGGCATACACATAGGTAACATATCAAAGAAAAAAAGTGATATTGTGCCGATGTGTGCTTTTGCCGTGGGGATGGGTTTCACCCCTTCTCGGGGGTGAAAAAACATACGCCCAAAATAAGTCTAGAAATTGATAAACTGACTAATTTTAAGCAACTTTTGATCTATAGAGTTTTTTGATTACATAAGTCAATACTTTTCGAGTTATTTGTGACTGAATATGTTCATTTTTTAACAAAATAACCACGTTTATAGACGGTTTTTCGCAAATAACTCAAAAAGTAAGTATTTTGTCGAAAAAACATTCTCGGCAAAAATATAGCCTGAAAAAAAGTGAAAACAAGGGTGTATGCATGAGGTCTCTAGACCTGATAGAAGCAGAGTTATAGCTAATGAAATATATGTAGGCTCATATTCGCCAAATTTCAAATAAAATATTTCAACGTGAAATATCCAAAGAATAAAGCCCTTTTTGGAGAAAACTCATTACAACTTCTTTAAAGTGTATAAAAAAATTCTTTTTTCTGTTTTTCTAAAAAAGTTTCTAGCATCAAATATAAATATGCACATTAGGATCAAAACTAAAGTTAGTCCCTTTTGCTTTGGCAAAAAAAAATCGGGAAAATCACCCCTAATTAGCAACTAAAATTAAATTAATCTTTATTGCTTTACAAACTGCTTTAGTTGTGCCGTGTTTATATGATCTGTAAGTTTTATCGATTCAAAGTGCTTATTTTTGAACAAATTTGGTTTTAAAGTACAATCTTTAAAATTTTTAATTTTGAAAAAAAAGTTTTTTTTTTCAAAATAACTTAAAAATTGTTCGAAACACCAAAAATCTTAAACAATGAAAAAAGTCGCATTTTCTATTCTAAATATTTGGTATTTTTTGATTTCACTGTAAGACAAAAATTGGTTAAGATATGGCTATTCAAAATGTTGAGTACACTCGTGTTTAGTGACTCCTTCAAGCCCTTTCATCTACAGCCCTTTCAAAAATAAGGACTTTAAACCGAAGAAACTTACAGATCATATAAACAATACATTTGCGAGTAAATCAACTTGTGAAGTGGTAACGATTAAGTTCATTTGAGATGATATTACGGGGTCCTTTTTCCGATTTTTTACCAAAAAAAGGGACTAACTTTATTTTCAGCGTAATTTGTTTACTTTTGAGGCTAGAAATTTTTTTTATAAAACAAAAATAAAGATTTTTTAAAACACTTTAAAAGAGCTGTAATGAGTTTTCCCAAAAAGTGCTTCGTTTTTTGATTATTTCACGTTAAAATATTCGATTTGGAATTTGACGAATCTATTTTTCATTAGCTGTATCTCTGCTTCTACTAGGTCTAGAGACCCAATATATACAACACTTTTATCACCTTTTTACAGGCTATATTTTTGTTAGGATATTTTTTCGACAAAATACAGTCGAACCCGCTTATTAGCGTACCGGTTATAAGTATATCCCGGTTTATGAAATATAAATTCGAGGTCCCGAAACATTTCCATTTACCCTTTAATAAATTTATCGGTTTATTGGAATATGGTTTATTAACCTAATACCGCTTTTTAGAATAATTTTTTCAGGTCAACAAATAAATTTTTACGTACAATTTCCTAAAAATTTTAAATTTGCCTGATATAATGGTTTGTCGGCAAGAGCTTCGAAAGCCTGCTGTTTTGTATATTATTACGGTTTGTCAGGTACCTAATAAACACTTTATTACTGTGTTATGAGTAAACGCTTCTTTCCCACAGAAAATTACAAGGTCATAAAATAATTTCATTTGTCTACAAATTTCTATAGGTACATAATGCCACCCATACTTGACTGTTTTTAGAAACAGCATTTTTCTATAAGATTATTTATTACCAATAGTTGATCGTTTGTTCAGAAGTTTTTTCTAAAACCCAATTCCAATTTATTGTCTAATCGTTTCGTAATTATTTTTGTAAATAGATTATAAATTTTTAATGACATAAAAAGACCTAAAACCATATGCATATACATATTGACATAGTATGTACTACGATGACGTATATTCGGGACACTTATTTCAGCTAGCCACCAATGATCGGTTATTAGAATATCCCGCTTATAAGAATATTTTTGATTGGCACGAAGGCTATTCTAATAAGCGGGTTCGACTGTACTTACTTTTTGAGTTATTTCTGAAAAGCCGTCTAAAAACATGGTTATTTTGTTGAAAAATGAACTTATTCACTCGCAAATAACTCGAAAATTATTGAATTAATAAAAAAACTCTATAGAATAAAAAATGCTTAAAATTAGGCAGTTTATCCATTTTAGTTTTAGTGACTTATTTTGGAAGTATATTTTTTCACCCTCGAGAACGTGTGACACACACCCCTAGGGCAAAAGCACACATCGGCACAATATCACTTTTTTTCTTTTACTTGTTAGCTATGTGTATGCCAAATTTCATGTCAATACAAGTGGTTCTTTAAAATTTAGAGGTTTTGCAATATTTTACCGTTAAAGAACGTACTACTAGTGCAGTCACTGAAGGTGGATAAGAGTTAGAGGATGTCTCAAGGAACAAAGGTGACATGGTGCCAACTTGCGCTTTTACCCTGGTGATGGATGCCACCCCTTCTTGGAAGTGAAAATTATTTTCTTAAAAATAACCCCATACTTCGATAGAGGGACAAATTCTAAGCAAAATTTGTTAGATAAAGTTATTAAAATAAATTAAAACTTTTTGAGTTATTAAAGATCAAAGATTTTAATTTTTCGTGAGAAAAATGCATGTTTTTAATCGATTTTTGATAAATAACTCAAAAACTATAAGTTTTAACAAAAAAGTTATTATTACCAAAATTAAATCTAATAAAAATGAAATAAACTCCTTACTAGAAAAACCTTTTAGTGTTAACTAAAAGTGAGGTATAGGTAATTGAATGTATATTTTTTTCGGCGAGTACCCAAATATAAGTATTCAAGCTTAAAAAACGGGAAAATGATGCATTTTATAACATAAACTTATTAAACATTTGTCAAAGTACTTAGAAATATCCATCAACTGAGCCCCCGAACAAGTTGATTGCATTAAAATTTATGCTCCAAAAATTTGTCAAAATTTATCTTTTAAAAATTTTTCCAAAAAATGTTATTGTATTTTTTTAAATAACTCCATTAACTTTTACGATATCAGGTTCACTTGAAAACTGTTTAAAGTTAATTCCAAGGGCTATTAAACCGCGTTGAACTTAATCTTAAGCCACCTTTACTTTTTTAAAAATAAAAGGTTAAATGGCCCCGGTTACATGGTTGTCGCAGCAAAATTTAAACTTTAAACGTTTCTATCTCAACAGAAATAGTAAGGCCCGGTACTTTATGTCTCCGTTAACAGGCGGTTAGTTAACCGGGGTTTAATCGGGACAGAAATATATGCATAACATAGACATAAACGCAATTATACTTATTATTATATTCATAAATAATTATAATAATAATTATAATTGCTTTTATTACAACGCAAGAGGCCCTATGAGATACTTTTCTGTCCCGATTAAACCCCGGTTAGCTAACCGAGGTTTAACCAGGACATAAAGTACCGGCCCTAAAACTGGTAAAATATTCGATACAGAAAAAACTAAAATTTAGTTATACAGTGATGAGCGTGCTAATAACCGGCAAAATAGCGCAAAATATGGAAAACATAACACATTGCGAAACAAAAAGAGATGAAACTAGTGGAGGTGGAAATGATCGTTATATACGTATAAATTAACATTACATTACTTAGTTTCCCCACCTTTAGACGTCTGTGACAGGAATATTTTATAAAATTCTACTGTCACAGTGACAGTTGTCATACTCCTCTGATATGTCTAAAGGTGGGAAACTATGTAATGTAATACTAATTTATACGTTTATAACGATCATTTCCATCTCCACTAGTTTCCTCTCTTTTTGTTTCGCAATGTATTATGTTTTCCATCTTCTGAGCTATTTTTCCGGTTATTAGCGCGCTCATCACTGTGTATTATTTTTTGCGTATATTGAGTATTTTTGGAGTTATTACCAAAAGAAAATGAAAACTACGATAATTTTAAAAATTCTGATTTTTTTAAATTAGATCTTTTTTTCAAAAATATGCATTCTAAACCGGTCAAGATTGTTGAAATCATTACTTATGCTAATATAAAGAAATTATAGTAAGGATTACTATAAATTTTAATTTTTGTGGAAATGGCGTACGTTTTATTTTTCACTTTTTCCTAAAAAATTCAAAAGGGTTCTCTTATTTTCATCACAACTTGCGTAATTTTAATTCTATTAACTTCTTCTGAAGCTGATTTGATAGGTATTCCGAAGTACTTTGACAAGTGTTTAGCAGGTATATTTTATAAAATGCATAGTTTCCTGTTATATAAGATTGAATACTTAGATTTGAGTAAGTACACGTCGAAAAAAATATACATTAAATTACCCATCACTCACTTTGAATTAACATTAGTTTAGTTCTTCAAGTGAGGAGTGTATTAAATTTTTTATTATCTTCAATTTTGGTAATAACTTTTTTGTAAAAGCTTATATAGTTTTTGAGTTATACGTGAAAACAGCTTTAAAACATGCATTTTTTACGAAAAAATAAAAATTTTCATCTTTAATAACTCAAAAAGTATTGATTTATATTAATAACTTAACAAATGTTGCTTATAATTTGTCCCTCTATCGGTTAGTGGTATTATTTTTAACAAAATAATTTTCACCCACGGAATGGGTTGGCATCCACCCCCAGGGTGAAAGGGCAAGTTGGCATCATGTCACCTTTGCTCCTTGAGGTATCTTCTAACTACTCACCAATTTTCATGAAAATCGATGAACGTTCAACGAAATCGGAAGTGAAAACCTTCAGTTACTGCACTACACGTCTATCTATTTTTCGTCCGTTTGCTGTTCAAATTGTACAAATCTCGGATTAAGGTTGTGGTCAGAATTTGTTTTCCAGCGTAAGAAATCTTTCGATCTCCGGCTCTTTTGGTTTCGTTTTGCTTTTGATATATTAGAAAATTGAAATCTTTTAAGAAAGTATAAGATAAACTAATCTGTTTTTTTTTGACGTAGTACGGTTCCCTCCATTATCCTTTTTCGTTTCTTAATTCTGCTGAGGGCGACTTGTCTGAAAGTTCCCTCCATGTCTTCGATAACTTTCTTAAGTTTTTTTATTTCGTTCGTAATCTCGACCCTCGTATATGTATGGTCGGATATTAGTTTCCTTAACCTATTTGTAACTCTGGCAAGTTTTTACGTTGCTCTTACCATGGCCGTTGTATTCCTCTTATTCAGGTTTCTACCACTGACCGAAGATCTCCCAATATATCCCCTTCTTTCAAAGATCATAATGTCCTCCTTCCCCTTTTCTTCACCCACCTTCATCACCAACATTATACTTGGAGTAGAGCTTATCAACTAATCAGTATAATGGTAGGGGAGCCCAAGCGGGGATTTTTGCAGTTACTCAAGTGCGTCAGATTATCATATGGGGGGAAACCTGGTACCCTGCAGATGTACCTCTACTATATATTGGCTCTTAACGCAGGGAAGTTCGTTAAGGGGGCCCGAAAAAAAAATCTATCCTTAAAAATACTTGAAATTGTCAGATTAACATAATTTAAGTTAAGCACATGCAAAAGAGTGTAGGTATATTTCAAAAATTTGACGATTTGAGTGGGGCGTAAGGAAATGGATGAGTCAAAAAGTTTCACAAAAAAAGCAAATATTTCGCGAAATAAACGTCAGATCGAAAAACTAAAAAATACGACTTCAATATTTTTCAAAAACCTATCGAATGGTACTAAACATGACCCCCACGGAGAGGGGTGGGGGTAAATTTAAAATTTTAAATGCAAACCCCGCGATATTTCCCAAAATGAACATTAGATCGAAAAACTACAAAATATACTTTCAAAATATTTTTGAAAAATCTGTCAAATGGTACCAAATACGACACCCTACGGAGGTGGGGTGGGGGTTACTTTAAAATCTTAAATGGGACCCCCAAATTTTTATTGTAGATTTGGATTCTTTACGTAAAAATAAGCTAAGTAACTTTTATTCGAGATATTTTTTCGAATTATGGATAGATGGCGCTATAATCGGAAAAACTATTGTTGGAAACGGAAAATTTAATTAAAAAGTGAAAAGTCCCCACTAAAATGGAAAATTTTACTTAACTTTTTTTGGTTTTAGGACTTAATAATCACAACCCAATAGGTTCCCATAACGCTCGAGTGACTGCAAATTTAGCATACTATTTGCTCCCCTATCATAATAAAACATGCGAATCCACAGACGAATCCCTAATAGAAGCTACTATTACTCATACACTGCGAGGCACATAGATACACAGGGCCGCACAATAATAATTCATAAATACATAACACATAAAAATAATTTTATTGATCCTGTTAAACCCGACGCGTCCACGAGAGCACTGGGGGGTTAAGAAATGCCAGATTTGCTTATATTCATCATAATAAATCAGCCAATCGCGTCCACCGCTGGACATAGGCCTTCCTTAATTGTTTCCAGTGTTCTCTACACTAGGCCTGACTGTGGGTCAGAATCTAGAGACGGTGGTCGTTTTCGACTTCTTTTATAGTTTCTGGCCCTACATTCCATGGTTCGTCTTCTCCAACGTTCATCTTGTGTTCTAGCTAAGTGTTCTGCCCAGTTCCACTTAAGCGTCGTAGCTCTTTCGATGACATCTTGAACTCCTGATCTTTGCCTGGTTTGTTGCTTGTATTATTTATTCTTTAATGTCTGTTGAGTGTTCTGTTTCCATTAGTTATTTAAACTGGTGCTGAGACATGTATAATGCTCGACTCTTTCAAACTTCAGATGCTTATAAAGTGCAATGCAACTGTTTGTACTTTATTTCGTATTGTTGTTGTCCTTCGCAATACTTCCGCTCTATATTCATTCATTCATTCATAATCAATGATCCTCTTATACCGTAAGCTGTCGAGGTGTCTTCTTTACTCGTTATTCTCTGCGAACTTACGCCACTTTTTTCGGTCCCTAGCTAATTCTTTGGCTTCCTGCCACGATTTTCCTCTATTCTGCAATATTTCCATCACACTTGTATTCCACGTTTTCCTTGGTCGGCCTCTCCTGTTTTTCCCTATCGGCCTCGCTTCCCATGTCATTTTAACCTGTCTGCCGTCGTTCATTCTAAATAAGTGCCCATTCCATTTTAATTTCCTTTAATGAATTTTTTCCTTTAATGATTTTAATTTTAATTCTCTTCTAATATCTTCGCTACGCCTTTTATTGGTTCTCTTAGCTCCCACGACTTTTCTTAAATACCTCATTTCCGCGGCTTGCAATCTCTTTTCTTGTTTGTCGTTCAATACCCAATTTTCTGCTCCATGTGTAGTGATAGGTACGTAAATTGTTTTAAATATTATCATTTTGGTTTTCCTAGTTATTTCTTTTTTATTTAAGAAGTTTTTATACAGCGAATGATATGTTCTTGTGTCTGCTTTTATCCTATTTCCAATTTCGTCTTCTTGTGTCCCCTTCTTATTTAAAATTATTCCAAGGTATTTAAATGTATCTACCTGTTCTATTTTTTTGCCTTGGATTTCAATATTTAGGTAAACATCTTTCTTGGATATTGCCATTACTTTTGTTTTTTCCATATTAATTATTAGATTGTAATTTTTTAATTCTGCCTCCCAGATTCTTATGTTCTCCTCCAGAGCTCTTTCAGTTCTTGCCACAATAACATTATCATCTGAAAATACACAGGCTTCGATTTTTATTTGTTGTAGGTTTCTGTATCCTATGGTATATTTTTTTTTGTTTTTGGCCAGCACTTTTTAATTACTTCGTCTATTACACAGATAAACAGTAGGGGGCTCAATACCCCTCCTTGTCTGATTCCGTCGTTATTCGTAAATTTGCTGGAAATAAGATTGCCTGTTTTTACCTAATTTATGATATTGCAATACAAACTCTGGATTGTGGTTATCAGTTCCATATCCACTTCCTTATTTGTCAAGCTTTGCCATATTCCCTCTCTGCTCACCACGTCAAAAGCTTTTTTCATATCTAGGAATCCCCAAATATAGAGTGAAGATATGGTCCTGGACGGCTGGACGCTATGTGCTGGCCTAAACCCACTTTGAATATCTGCTAATCTAGGCTCGACTAAATTCCGGAGCTTCTGCTCTAGGATAATTTCGTAGACTTTTAATGTTGAACAGAGCAACGATATGCCTCTGTAATTTCCACATTCTCTCGAATCTCCTTTTTTGTGTATAGACAATATTGTGTATAGGCCGTGTTCCAGTCACTCGGTATTTTTTTAGTTTTTTATGTTAGGTTTAACAGTTCATAAAGTTCCTTTTTGCCCAATTCTATTACAACTTGTACTTCTGTGGTTGTATTATTTAACGTTACTGTTTTGATGTCTGCTGTTGTCTTGTCTTTGCTTAAAAGTTCCATAAAATATTCTTTCCATCTTTCTATAATGTGGTCTTCTTCAGTTATTATATTCCCATTCCGATCTTTAACCTGCTGCAGCTTCATTTGTGATTCCTTTCTCATATTTTTTAAGACTCGGTAAAATAATTTATTATTATGGGTTCTATTTTCTTCCATACTTTTCCCAAAATCTTCCCATGCATTTTGTCTTTCTTGTTTAACCATGGTTTTAACTTTGTTTCTTTGATCTTTATATTTATCGTAAACCAACTGATTTCTGTTTTGTAGATACATTTTCCATAAACATTTCTTCTCTTTCACTTCTTTTTTAATATCTGCATTCCACCAGCTCTTCTGTTTTTTCTTGTTGTTTCTCTTGTAAATCCACAAACGTTTTCTGCCGTTGTTAAGAGTATTTCTTGAAATCTAGTCCATTTAACTTCCACATTGTTTATATGTTCACTTTTATCAATCTGTTCAAACTCTTTTTCTGTTTCTGTTAGATACTTATTCCTGGTTTCGATATTCCTTAGTTTGTATGTCCTAATTCTTCCGCTGTAGTTTCTTGTAGGTTCCTGAGTCTTATCAACTTCGTTTCTGCTGATTTTAATTTTTCCTTCTAATAAATAATGATCACTACTTATTTCGAAGCTTCTCTTTACTCTAACATCTTTGATCCTAGTTCTTGTTTCCCGCGAAACTATGATATAGTCTATTATTGATTTTTCATTGCGTTGGGGAACGTCTCTGGTTATTTTATGTATTTCTTTATGTTCGAAGAAAGTGTTTGTGATGATTAGGTCGTTATCAATGCAGAATTTTAATAATCTTCTCCCATTTGTATTTATTGTTGTTTCTCCATGTTTTCCAATAGTTCCTTGCCATTTTTTGTTTCATTTCCCACTCTGGAATTAAAATCACCCAATATTATAAGTGATCCCTCATAATCATCAATTGCTTGTTGCAGTTGGTCCCAAAATTTATTTTTATTTTCGACATTATCATTTTCGCCTGGTGCGTATACTATAATTAATGTTACCACTTCATTTTTATTGCAGCTCATTGATACCTTCAGCAATCTTTCATTAATAAACTCCCAATTTCTTATCATTTTTATTTTGTTTTCGGGTATCAAACAAGCTACTCCTGCACAAGCCCATTCCGTTTCCTTTACTCCTCCAAAAATTAGAATATTACCATCTCCTATTATTTGAATACCGGTGCCTTTTCTTTGTCTCTGGGATGGCTACTGCGCTGTAATCAGTGTTACAAAGGTTTTCTATTAATTCCAATTCTTTACCACTTATTCCTCTGACATTCCATGTTGCTATTTTCCATATATCTGACGTTTTTCATTACTTTTCTTATTTTCGTTTTCTACATTTTTTAAGTTCATTTTCATTTCCTTTTTCGTTGCCAAATTTGTCTCCTTATCAGGTACCTTTTTATCATTAGTTTTTTGAATTTGTTTCATTGCTTTCCTTTTTAATCGAGTAGGTAACCTTATCCCATTTCCATATTTCATCATTTACTAATGATCTTTTGATATCTGACTTCCGCTCCATATAGGGTAATATTCAGCACTATGCTCTAAAAGACCATTTTAAAACGTTTTTATATATTGGGCTTGGTCTTTGAACTATGTCACTATATCCGCAAATGTTGTAATCCATTTTAAAAATAGTTCTATGCTACCTAGGCACCTGAAATTTTCAGAACAGCTCAGAACTAGCTAACAATGCAATATTTAACTGCTATTATATATATATATATATATATATATATATATATATATATATATATATATATATATTGTTACACTTGAAGTTTCCGCGGGAGCTATATGTGCTTTCTGTTGTTTTCCGGGTTTGACTCCGCGTTGAATAATTTTGGTTTTGATAAAAACCATTATTTTGACGACGTTTCGGCAAGATCTCACTTGCCATTGTCAAGTCAGGTAGTTCCGCTTCTCGCTGCTGCTTCAATTTGAACTTCAAGCAGCAGCGAGAAGCGGAACTACCTGACTTGACAATGGCAAGTGAGATCTTGCCGAAACGTCGTCAAAATAATGGTTTTTATCAAAACCAAAATTATTCAACGCGGAGTCAAACCCGGAAAACAACAGAAAGCATTTATATATATATATATATATACATACATATATATATATATATATATATATATATATATATATATATATATATATATATATATATATATATATATATATATACGTCAAAAATGATTTATTTCGAATGTCACTTCTAAATATTTAAATTGTAAAAATTATGGTGAAAATGGATAAAACACCTTCAAAATATCATTAAAATTCTTATTCGCGGTGTGCAAGTACTTGGAAGGGAATTGAGAAACGATCGTGCGCGAATAGCGGAGAAATATTGCAACTTTCTTAAATAATTCATATTGTCAAATTGACGTACATTTCATATCTACTGTCACTGAAGAATAAAAATTATATGTTGCTCCACAATATTGATATGAAATGCAATTATTATATAAAGGTAAATTTAATTAATTGTATTTTGCTTGCAGTACTGCATTTTAATAACTAATTTTATTTACTACATACAATTGTTTGTTTTAATAACATAACCTGAATCTTATTTTTTCTTCTTATTATTTTTTTGGACTATGGCCTTGACAATTATTCAGTAACCAGGACTAATATAATTGGCCAATATAATTAAAAGTGCGAATAATATTGCACAGCGTAGAAATAGATGTCGCTTTGCCGAACTTGCACGGTCCCAATAGAAAACGAAGTCCCGCCAGAAGAATCCCGTCGGAAGTTTTTGCAATCCTGTGTTGAATTTTATTAGAAATTTTTGTAGATCCGATAAACAAAATTTAACGTTAACTGAATTAGTTAGAAGAGGAGCCCAAATTTAAAGACATATGAGAGAACAAGAATGAACAATATTATATTCGATTCCTTTTTGTAAACTTTAAGATAAATTCATGTTGTTTTATAATCTAAATTTAACCCTCACGCACAAGTTGTAGTCCATGTGACTAACAACTTCAGTGAGAAACTGGGTTTATTTATTATGTACTAGGTTGCTACAAATAAACTCTATCCAGATTTAGCCATACGGCTCACACTCCCTCTAAGGGGAAAATTGACTCATCCCAGATACCTACGGTATCAAAAGGATTGAGCTCTGGTGGGACTCTTTCCGTGTTATCGAGCCCTAGGTGACTTGGTATGCAGGTGTATCTCCCAAAAATTTTCGTACACATCTGGCCGTTGCGAGTAGTACAGCTTTCTGCATGGTCTTGTAAAGATGTTAATTTAGACCCAGCCTTTTTATGCTTTCGAGGAGGTTCTTCGGAATGACTCCAGTAGTAGATATAACAATAGGTATCGTCTGGGTACTTTGCATTCTCCATTGCCTTCGTATTTGAATTTCTAGATCTCTGTACTTGGCGATCTTTTATTACGTAGATTATTGTTGTTAGGTATCGCCACATCAATTAGTGTTGTTTGTCTTGTTAATTTATTAACTAGTACGAGATCTGGTCTATTATGTGCCACTGTTTGGTCTGTGAGCACAGTGCGGTCCCAGTATAGCTTGTAGTTGCCATCCTCAAGCATACTCTCAGGGACGTATTGATAATACGGGAGATGGTCCGTTTGGAGAAGTCCCAGCTTGATAGCTATCTCTTGATGAAGGATTTTTCCCACTGCGTCATGCCGTTCCTTGTATTCAGTTGCAGCAAATGCCTGGCAGCCCCCTGTAAGATGTTGGATGGTTTCTTGGGCTTGACATCCATATCGGCATCTGTCGTTTTGAACCTGAGGGTCTTTGATGATATATTTCAGGTAGTTTCTGGTTGGTATAACCTGATCCTGAATGGCCAGTAATGAACCCTCCGTTTCAGGGAACATCTTTCCTGATGTCAACCAGTAGTTCGACGCTATATTGTCGACATAATCTTGGCTGACCTCATTGGGATGTCGCCCGTGCAAAGGTTTACCCATCCAGGCGCGCACTTTTTCGTCCTTAGTAAGGTGGTTTATGCGCAGTTCTGCTTCCCTCAGTTTGATCGGTGTTGTGTCATCTACTGCGCAGATAGCGCGATGTAGAGTAGATGTCTCAGCCTGCATCTGAAAATAAGTTCTTAAATTAGCAATTTGTTTATCTAATTGCTCACCTATATCCATAAGTCCTCTTCGTCCTAAATACCGGGGTAATGTTGTTCGTTCTACTGCACTTTTAGGGTGGTGTTTTTGTGCCTTTGTGAGGTGTGTTCGTACTTTTCGCTGAAGATTTTCTATATCCGTTTTTGTCCACTTAACAATACCAAATGAATAGCTAAGCGCGGAACAAGCGTAGGTGTTTAGTGCCTTAAACAAATTTTTACTGTTAAGCTGTGAACGAAGCAGCTGTTTTACCCTTCTTATAAACTCAGTAGTTATCTCAGTTTTCATTTGCTTATGGTCAATTTTCCGCGCCTGCTTTACTCCAAGATATTTGTACATATCGTTGTCGCCTATGGCCTCGATGTTCTGGCCATTTTGCATATCGAATCCACCGGGCTGTACCTTTCCTCTGACTATATTCAAAACACGGCACTTGTCTAGACCGAACTGCATACTAATATCATTAGAAAATATTTCTACAGTTTTTAGCATCTTCTAGGTGTTCTCGAGTGGAAGCCATTAATTTCAAATCATCCATATACAACAGATGATTGAGCTTCGCTACCACAGTATTATTGCTTTTAATGCTAAAACCTGAGTCAGTGGAATTTAATAGCTGGGAAAGGGGGTTCAAAGCTAAACAGAACCACAATGGACTCAACGAGTCTCCTTGAAATAGGCCCCGGTTGATTGCGATATTTTCGGTTTCGATATTGTTTTCACCAGGTATTTGGAGGTGAATTTTAGTCTTCCAATCTCTCATTATATGCCTTAAAAAGGTCACTATGTTATCATCTACTTTGTATATTTTCAATATATCTATTAGCCATTCATGCGGTACTGAATCAAAGGCCTTTTTATAGTCAATAAAAGCAGTAAAAAGGTTCCTTTTTTTAGTGAATGCCTGGTTAGAAATGACTGAGTCGATGATAAGCTGTTCTTTGCAACCCATGGAACCCTTAGCGCATCCTTTCTGTTGAGGCTCTATGATATTGTTTAGAGCACAGTGTTGATAGATACGCCGGGTTACACAGGATGTGACCAATTTATACAAAGTTGGAAGACAAGTAATTGGGCGGTACTTGGATGGATCTTGGGTGTTATTTTGATCCTTGGGTATTAAATAAGTAGTTCCCTGAGTTCGAAATAATGGTAATTCCTGCGGATTAGAAATAACATGATTAATTAATGTTGATAAGCACTCATGAATACTCCAAAACTTTTTAAGCCAGAAGTTCTGAACTCCGTCTGGTCCAGGAGATTTCCAGTTATGAAGCTCTTTGATGACATTTGAGACTTCTTCAGTCGTGAATGGTTCGTAGTTAGCAGTGACGTAGTGGTGACAGTTGTGCGTCGTATCTTCTATCCAGCCAGCATTGTTGTTAAAAGCAGCTGGTGTGGAAAGTTGATTTCCCCAAAACTCATGAATTTCTTCTTGGCTTGGGTAAGACTTGTCGACACTTTCTACGGTGGAATTGAGTTTTCGGTAGAACGCCTTCTCAGAGTTCTCAAAAAGTGCGTTGTCACATTTTCGGCTGTTACTAACTTTATACCTTCTTAATCGTCCTGAATAGACGGAGAGTTTTTGTTTTAATGTATCCAGACACTGTTGGGCTGTGTTATTTTCCGGATCGTATCTCGAGTGTCTTGCAGTGCTCCGCATTATTTCTTCAGCTCTTTTAATGACTTTTCTACTTGTAACACCTCTTATATATTCTGTGACTTGACCAATATCCCTACGCAGTAATTCAATTTTTCCGAGAAGTCTTTTTTCCCAGGGTGCAATTCTGTTACCAGTCCTTCCGTTATTAGTACCCCGTCGTGTTCTGATCTTAACGCCCATTACATTGGCAATTGCTGTAGCTGCACAGTAGATTAGCATATGCAGATATTCCAATGTGTGGGCTTCTACGACATAATTGGGTAGGACTTCAGTATTCACAATTTGTAACAGGGCACCTAGTTTCTTACAAGAGTTTATTCGTGGTAGCGGTGGTCTGCTAAGTGGATTTGTTCCATTAAACTCTTGTACGGCACGAGCCATTTCGTTCTCTAGACTATCGCGCAACTCGTTGTTTTCCTGCTGTGTATTGTCAGGTTGAGTTTCTGGTATGGGAATCTCAGGAATCTGCTCATCAAGGATTCCATTAGGGATTTGATCTAAATTTAGCTCTTGGTTATTAATCTCCCGTTCGACTTCGCTTTTGATCGTATTGCGTCTAGTCTCTGGGATAAGGTTGTTTCTTACGATTACCCGGTATTGATCTGATACTCTTTGCTCCGATACTTGAATATCTGGGTACTCCCTGCAAAATTCGGCATACAGCTGTTGTCTGTAGCCGATCGTTTCTTGACCGAGGTTTGTCACCTTATAATAGAAGCGCAAAATGCTTTCGTTAATGGACACAGTCCATTTCATGCGCTGCCTCGGTCGTCCCGCTTGAGTGAGCGCCGGCTGATGTTCCGGCGCAGCACCTTCAGCGAGTGGAGCTCTTGCTGTTGTTTGGCTCGCTTGTGGTTGTTGTTCTTGTTGTTGGGCTGTAGCTGTTTGTGTGACAGGGGCCCGCCTCCTCAACACCCTGCCACCGACGTCCCGCATGCTGTCACGTCCAGCGTCGGCTCCAGACGTGCCCTGGCGATCCCCAGGCAGCGGCCCTAAACATAAACTATTAGTCTCCATTCTCATGGGTGTGCATTTTATACCTACTGCCAGGTGTCAGTTTTTGTTCCACGGCAAGTATTCCTGCTACTCTCTGGGTATTGGCGCTACGAATACCCAGAAAGCATTCCCCATTCGCAGGGGGCCGCGCCTGATAGAAGAACTGACATAAAACTCCCACAGGACTGACATAAAACTCTATTATTATTATTATTATTATTATTGTTATATATGGATAAATCGATTTTTTTAAATTTCAAACTATTTTAAAAAATATTACTAATGCAATGATATTTAAATTCCATTTTAAAGTACGTAAATATATCGACAGGTGGTGGCTCAGTGGTAGAGCATTAGATTGCAGATCGAGAGGTCCCGAGTTCGAACCTGGCTATACGTATCTTTTTAATTTTTTTAATAAATAATTAAAAGTTAATATACTAAAAATTCATATTTTATAAGTTAATTATTATATATAAATATTATATATACCATTTTAAATATTTTCTTTGATTTATATAAGTTGATCATTTTATATTGGGTCCTATAAATAATGAAAACGTTTTATAATAAAAAGTTCTTTTTTATAAAAGTGTAATTAATTTTGTTTTCTTTGATTAGAGTCTTGTTCCATATTAATCCATTGAAGTGCTTTCGTGGCTTCTTTTCCCCGTGCTATTTTCATTTTTGTATATCATTCATACAAGTACCATCTCGGCCTATCATTGACCCTAAATACTTAAAAGGCTTACAACTCTTAATAGTCTCTGTTAAACATAAATTCAAATTTGCAACCTCAGTTCCCATATACAGGGTGTCCCGAAAAGATTGGTCATAAATTATACCACAGATTCTGGAGTCAAAAATAGGTTGATTGATCCTCATTTACCTATATATAATAGTGCACACAAAAAAAGTTACAGCCGCTTGAAGTTACAAAATGAAAATAGATTTTTTTTATATCAAAAACTCTTAGAGATTTTTTATTGAAAATGGACATGTGGCATTCTTATGGCAGCAACATCTTCAAAAAAAAAATTAAAGTGAAATTTGTGCACTCCATAAAAATTTTATGGGGGTTTTGTTCCTTTAAACCCCCCCCCCCCAAAGTTTTGTGTACGTTCCAATTAAATTATTATTGTTGCACCATTAGTTAAACACAATGTTTTTAAAACTTTTTTGCCTCTTAGTACTTTTTCGATAAGCCAGTGTTTATCGACATATTTTGAATATTTGTCGAATCCACCACATATTTGTATATGGTTAAGTAGGCTTATTAGTCTGGGCTGATTATCGGAGAATAGGCCATTTTTGGGAAAAGTTATTTACCAGCAATTTTATTGCTGGAATCGAATTATAAGATCCTATATATTAATAATATAGGTATGCAAAGTCCTCAGATAGTGTGCTACTTTTTTTATAAACAAAATGGCGCCCGAAAATCGTGTTTTTTTTCAATTATTGCTCTAGTACACCGAAGATTTTAACTTTACAACAAAAACACTCAAATAAAAAATCCCCGTGATTAAATTCTGCATAGAGATGTGTTTTTCCCGATCTGCTGCGACGAAAATTTTCCTCGGAAAATGCGGGATTTCCCAACAAAATCTTTTATTTTCAAATAAAGTTTTAGATAAGTAATTATTTACCAATAATTAAATAATTTGATGACTTAAAATCCTTCTTGGTTTAGATTATAGTTCCAGAAGCTGGTGAAAATTAAACGAATATTTTAGCAACAATTCAATTGTTAATTAATAATTTACGGTCGCAATAATAACCAAAATAATTATGATGTACTGATCAAACTTTGAAATCTTATAAAGATAAGATGCCTATTTAACATTTTGTCTACAAAATATAAATTTTTTATTTTTTTGCACAATCTTTAAATGTTAAAAAAAATAGTTATAAACAAATTAACGTTTCTCAGAAAGTTTTTATTATATTATAATTTTAAAAAATAGCTAAAATGCGCATTTCAAATATCTTGAAAATGAATGCTTTAAAACTTTTTTGCAACCATTTGCAAAAAAGTTATGAAACAGCAAAGTAAACATACTATTACTACGGTGTTAATAATTTTTTTTTAATTCTTTCAAAGCGTAGAAGTGAGTTTAAAGTTCAAGCTAATTATTTATAAAACAATATCGATTATCAGCTCAATGGTTATATTTTAATTAAAGATTATAAATATATTTTTTGTAATTTACACGCGCGAAAGTAGAATAATACAGTACCGTAGCTACCCGCCCACATACACAACTCGCGCGAGTTTAAGCGTGTCAGTCGCTTCGAGTGAACATTTTATCTCCGGCTCTGTATCAAGCCTACTTTCGCGCTAAAAATTACAAAAAAAAAGTATTTTTAATCTTTGATTAAAATATAGCCATTGCACTAATTTTTGACATTCTTTGTGAGTAATTAGATTGTACCATAGACTCACTTTTAAGCTTTGAAACAATTAAAACAAATTATAAACAATGGAGATATCGTATATTTATTTTGCTGTTTCCTAACTTTTTTGCAAATGGTTGGAAAATTTTTTTAAAGCATTCATTTTCAAGACCTATGGAATACGCATTTTAAGTATTTTTTAAAATTAGAATATAATAAACAATTTCTAAGAAATGTTAATTTGTTTATAACAATTTTTTTAAACATTTAAAGATTATGCAAAAAAATAAAAAAATTATATTTTGTCGACAAAATATTAAATAGACATCACACCTTTATAATCTTTCTAAGTTTGATCAATGTCTCATGATTATTTTGGTTGTTATTGCGACTGGAAATTGTTAATTAACAATTGAATTGTTGCTAAAATATTCGTTTCATTTTAACCGGCTTCTGAATTTATAATCTATACCAACAAAGCTTTTATTTCACCAAGCTATATAATTATTGATAAATAATTACTGGCCCAAAAAATTTATTTGAAAATTCGAGATTTTGTTGGGAAAACCCACATTTTCCGAGGAAAATTTTCGTCGGAGCAAATCGGGAAAAACATGTCTCTATGTAGAATTAAATTGGGGTGAATTTTTATTTGAGTATTTTTGGTGTAAAGTTAAAATCTTCGGAGTTATAGAGCAATAATTGAAAAAAATACGATTTGTCGGCGCCATTTTGTTTATAAAAAAAGTAGCACACTATCTGTGGACTTTGCATACCTATATTAATAATATATAAGATCTTATAATTCGATTAAAGCAATAAAATTGCTGGTAAATAACCTTTCTTTGTACTTTACTAATTAGACCAATGTATTATAACTATTTTTTTTTCAAAATTTAAAGATTATGCAAAAAAAAGAAAAATTTATATTTTGTCGATAAAATATTAAACAAGCATCTCATCTTTATAATCATTATAAGTTTGATCAATGTATCGTGATTATTTTGGTTATTATTGAGATCGTAAATTGTTAATTAACAATTGAATTGTTGCTAAAATATTCGTTTAATTTTCACCGGCTTCTAGAATTACAATCTATACCAAGAAATCTTTGATGACACTAAGTTATTTAATTATTGATTAATAATTACTTACCTAAAACTTTATTTGAAAATTATAGTTTTTGTTAGGAAAACCCGCATTTTCCGAGGAAAATTTTCGTCGGAGCAAATCGTGAAAAGCATATCTCTATGCAGAATTTAATTGCGGTGAATTTTTATTTGAGTGTTTTTGTTGTAAAGTTATAATCTTCGGAGTTATAGAGCAATAATTGAAAAAAAATACGATTGGTCGGCGCCATTTTGTTTATAAAAAAAGTAGCACACTATCTGCGGACTTTGCATACCTATATTATTAATATACAGGGTGTCCCAGACTAATTTACCCACGCTATATCTCTTAAACGAATAGAGATTTTCGAATGTGACAAAAAGTGATATATTCTACTTGTAATACACTTTAATATGGCTTACAAAAAAATCATCCCCTAAATATTCATCCCTTAGTTACAACCCTTAACTTTAATTTTTTAAATAGCACTCTGCATATTTTTTTATAGTTTTGGATGTAGTCTTTTATCGTCTATTCAACACATTTTTTGAAAATAAAGTCGGTTCGTAAATAACCAAGAAACTATCAGTTTATTTTTGTTAATTGTGTGTCCCAGACTAATTTATCCAGGCTATATTTCTTAAACGAATAGAGATTTTCTAATGGGACAAAAGCTGTTATATTCCATTTGTAATACACTTTCATATGGCGTAGAAAAAATTCATCCCCTAAATATTCATCCCTAACTTACAGGGTGCTATTTAAAAAAAATAAAGTTAGGGGTTGTAACTAAGGGATGAATATTTAGGGGATAATTTTTTTTCTACGCCATATTAAAGTGTATTACAAATGTAATAGATAAGTTTTTGTCCCATTCGAAAATCTCTATTCGTTTAAGAAATATAGCCTGGATAATTAGTCTGGGACACATAATTAACAAAACTAAACTGATATTTTCTTGGTTATTTACGAACCGATTTTACTTTCAAAAAATGTGTTAAATAGACGATAGAAGACCACATCCAAAACTATAAAAAAATATACAGGGTGCTATTAAAAAAATTAAAGTTAGGGGTTGTAACTAAGGGATGAATATTTAGAGGATGATGGTTTTCTACGCCATATTAAAGTGTATTACAAGTAGAATAGACCACTTTTTGTCCCATTCGAAAATCTCTATTCGTTTAAGAGATATAGCGTGGGTAAATTAGTCTGGGACACCCTGTATAGGATCTTATAATTCGATTCCAGCAATAAAATTGCTAGTAAATAACTTTTCCATGAATTTTGCTAATTAGCCCAGAGTATATAGAGACCTGTTAATGATCTGAAAATTTATTTATAATTTAGATTTTTAGGTATATTTTGAAAAAGAAGCCACATCTCGATAAAAGGTGCCTTGTAAAAAAATACTAAGAGGCAAAAAAGTTTTAAAACACTGTGTTTAACTAATGGTACCACAATAATAGTTTAAATGGAACGTATACAAACATTTGGGGGGTTTAAAGGAACAAAACCCCCATAAAAATTGTATGTAAATATATTAAAAAAGAATAGGAATTGGCTTATCGAAAAAATACTAAAAGGCAAAAAATTTTTAAAAACGGTGGGTCTAACTAATGGTACCACAATAATTGATTAATTGGAACGTACACAAAAGTTTGGGGGGTTTAAGAGAACAAAACCCCCATAAAATTTTTATTGGGTGGACAAACTTCACTACAATTTTGTCCATGTATTATTATTGTAATAATAATACATGTCCATTTTTAATAAAAAATCTCTAATAGTTTTCGATATATTGAAAAAAATCGATTTTCATTTTGTAACTTCAACGGGCTGAAAAGCACATTTGTACTAAGGTAAGTTAGGTTCAATCGAACTATTTTTGACCCCAGAATGTGTGATATAATTTATGACCAATCTTTTCGGGACACCCTGTATAAGTATTCGCTCTTAAACATATTTATCTGTAGTTCTATTAATTTATTTACGGCTCTTATTTCTAAAATGTCTTGTTCAATTTAGATCTTTCTACGGTGTGTCGAAAACTCTTTTAAATGCAATAAAAATTATGTGAAAATTCTTATTATATTCCCTAGATTCCTGTAGTATTTGTTTCAATATATTATAGTGAGAGACAAAATTATGGGATACATTAATTTTTTCGAGGATGGGAAACTTTGGAGAGAACTCCCGAAACAGATCGATTTTTATTTTGAAATTATTATTTTTGGCATATATATCATAATAGTGACGTCATCCATCTGAGCGTGATGACGTAATCGATATTTTTTTAAATGAGAATTGGGGTCATGAATACCTACTCGCAATCTTTGAGTTTGTATATAGATAATGTTAAAAAATGAGGGCGCCCCACAGTTTTTAACGTCAATTAAATACAAACTAAAAGATTGCAAGTATTGACTTAATTTATTAATTGTTTAATTCCAATAATTGTTTATTAATTTTTAAATGCAGTATTTAATCATGAAATTTCATATTACAACACTGCATTTCAAAGTGAAGATGGCCTTATTGAAGATGACAAGGTTATGTATGTTATACTTAGTGTAATACACTTTCCTTATTTGTCTTATACAAGTTTCGTTACTTTCAAGGTATTAGTTAAATCAATTAATTGTTTAAATGTATTAATGAAATCAGAGTAGGTATTAGGTATAAAGTTTTTACTACAGTGTTCTTGCTTACCTACTTATATAATCTTTATTTAACTACGGTCTTTTTATCTCGTGGCGAGAAATTATTCATTCACCACATTGATCAGCAACTTTACTTATTTATATATTGTTATCTCCTATATAATCTTATTTTCAAAAAACATCTAAATTACCTTGAAAAAAAGACAATAATTCCCATTTGTTTTATTTTCAAGGGGCATCAACCTCTGCATACAGTCTGCAGTCTAGCTCAGTCACTCAGGTGTAAGTTCGTCTTATCTTAGTCAAAAACATGCGAAACAATGAGTTTTGGTAAGAACGAATAAAATATTAAATTAATTAATCATATTTATTTAGGATTTAACTATAAAATGTAATGAAATTTTATTAATGCCCGGTTTCATAATCAGTTAAAGAGGACTTTAAATTTTAAGTTGGTACCTTTATCAATGCAATTCATATGGGCAAATGTCAACTTTAATGTGAACTTTACCCACATAACAATGACGTTCGCATCATATTCAAAGCATAATATACCACCAACATTCGTCGGAGTATATTCTTTTTAGTATATGCGTAGTACAATCAAAGCATGTACCTTAAAAAACATTCTAAATGTCATGTTCTTTGCATTTACTTTAAAGAATATTCTCGTACCGAATATACTGAGCACATTCGTGTAGTATCTTGGAATATTCGTAAAAGTTTATTCTTAGAATATACCTTTATCGAACGTTCTGTATAAGTATATTCGTGTCAAAACCCACAACCAAAGGCTTTCGTGTTGCCAACCGTCGAGTAAGGTTTTTCCCTCAATTTATCTTAAAAATTCCCACTTTTATGAAAAAATTCCCTCCGGTTTACAAAATCTGAGAAGATATGTTTAATTATTTTCAAATATTTTGATTTTTAAAAAATATTTTACAATTTAGACTGGAGAAAAAATTCCCTTTTGAGTTAACTTTTCCCTTTTATCACCTTTTCTGTTAAAAATTCCCGCAAAAAAGGAAATTTCCCTCCGGTTGGCAACAAAGGATGTTGTTCGGTGAACAAACTGCAAACGGCCGTCGGCCAGTCTCATTCTTCTGTCCACTTCCTACCTGAATAGAGATTAGTGATAGGATATGGAAACAAAGGTAAGTTATGAAAACGAAAACAGGCATTACTTGTATTTATGCAGTGGACGAAGACGAACAATAAAGTACTAGGATTAAAGAACATAAAAATATCTTTATTTTGTTTGCGGTGCTTCAAAATATAATTCATTTTACTAACTCAATATTACTTAAATATTTAGTACCTATAGTCTGTCCGCTCTAACTTTTCCCATGCGTTACGACTTATTTTCAAACAAATTAAGTCAAAACCTAAAGTGAACCGAACATCGATGTGTATATACATTTTGTATACTGTATACTATATACTACACACATCAACGTACGTTTCACTTTAGGTTTTGACTTAATTTGTTTGAAAATAAGTCGTGACGCATGGGAAAAGTTAGAGTGGACGGACTATAGGTAAGTACATATAAGTATATAAATTTTAGTTACTTATAGTTTAGTTTAGCCAAATATTATATAATATTTATATAAATAACTAGAATTTATATATTATATGTACTTACTTTTTAAGTAATATTTTAGAATGCACTAACTACATTCTCATAAGCAATTGAAATATGTATGTAAATATAATAGGTAGGTACTTGATAAAACCAGTAGAACCTAAGATGAGATTAGGCGATGCTGAAAACATACTTTTGAGCAATATATGACTTTCTTGGAATATTCTTAAAAGTATATTTAAGTATATTCTTCCAATATACTAAAAAAGTGCGGTAGTACGTTCTAAGTATATAAATAGAAGGTTTATAGCACTTCACTGGAATATTCTAAAAAGTACATTCTTGGTATATACTGAAAAGAAATGCGGTAGTACAATACATTCTAAGTATATAAATAGAACGTTTAAATACTGTAATGTAGTATATATTAAGTATCTCCTCTGCATATTCCCAATGGTAATTACGCATATTCTCAGCATATTACTTTTTCTGAAAAGTATGTTCTATGAATCTACTAAGAACATGAAATTGTTATGTGGGTAGTTAATGTTCACTTTAAGTTGATTATGAAACCGGGCGTAATACAAGCAAATCCGGCCTCTAGATTTACAATAAAATGATACTTATGGCACTGTTGGATTTCTTGCTGGATGTGTAGGAGGATGCTGGATTTAGTTGGCTCCGGATGATGTAGGTGGATCTAGGCAATTGCCATATTGAAAGAAACTGCAGTTTTTAGTTTTTTTTGTAGATTTGTCCACGTGGTTGTACCGTCGATGATGATTTTAAAAGGCTTCAGAAAGCCCCTTCCGAAAACAAGGACAAAAATTACTATTAGTCTAAAAAACAGTAAAAGGCTCAAAACCTACCAAATTTTTGCCCTTACGCGAATCTCAACGAAACTTTTAGCATTCGAGTCTTAAGAGTCTTATGAAACTTTGTGAACAAAAATAATGATGATGAAATGAAAATTGCATTATTGAACAAGGAAAATGAATTTTCCAAAATACATTTCGAAGTGGAAAATAATTTTAAAAGTTAACGTGTTAGCTATTGGGCCCACCATTTAAAAAAATAATTATTTCCACATATCTCTACCGAATTATACTTTTCCGGACCTGATTGTAGCAAAGTCGTACTTTTCCTCCCTAGGGAGTAAAAGTAAAAGTGATGTCATGGTATGTCATTGATGAAATAGCTATTTGTATAACAAGGGAGGAAAGTGCTACTTTTCCTCCCGAGAATGAAGTTTACTGCCCAACGCTTAGCGGAGGGCAGTAGTCATTCAAGGGAGGAAAAGGCACTTTACTCCCATGTTATATGGTTTTTCTACCTTCCTAAAATAACAAGTAATTTTTTCATTTTTACTTAATTTATTTATGTAACTAACCAACAAAATTTATTAAAACTAAAACTAACAAGTAGGTACAATATAACTCAACTGTCAAACATAAGTCAAATTATTAATGTAAACATTGTTAAATCAAAATAACAATTTACTGTTGTTTTACCATTCTGCAAAATACAGGGTGTTTTATAAATAAACGTTAAAATGTATAGATACTTACGTAATAGAAAATAGATAGGTATTGTACAGGGCGTCAACAAGTTATATTTCATGAATGAAATACCATGACGTCACTTTTACTTTTCCTCCCTAGGAAGGAATAGCTATTTGTATAACAAGGGAGAAAAGTGCTACTTTTCCTCCCGAGAATGAAGTTTAATCATTCAAGGGAGGAAAAGGCACTTTACTCCCATGTTATACATATGGTTTTTCCACCTTCCTCAAGGAAGTAATCATTCAAAGGAGGAAAAGGCACTTTACTCCCATGTTATACATATGGTTTTTCCACCTTCCTCAAATTAATAACAAGTTATTTTTCATTTTTACTTAATTTATTTATGTAACTAACCAACACAACTTATTAAAACTAAAACTAACAAGTAGGTACAATATAACTGTCAACTGTCAAATATAAGTCAAATTATTAATGTAAACATTGTTAAATCAAAATAACAATTTAAGTACTATTTTTTACCATTCTGCAATATGTTATATGTTATATATATATATATATATATATATATATATATATATATATATATATATATATATATATATATATATATTGAAGGGGGCGAAACACATTTCTAAGAACTAATGTTTGGATCTTTGATTCTATTCAAAAAAATTTTCCCAACCCGAAATGGTGGATGTGTGAATTGTTCGTAAGGGGATTTTTCCACATTCTCTATTTCATCTGTTTGATTTCGTACGAGTGGTCGTCAAACCATTAACCTTGGATCTTTTGATCACTGAGTGTGTTTCAAGGATCTACATCTCATGTTTTTAAATATATATATATATATATATATATATATATATATATATATATATATATATAGAACTGGATTCGAAATCCGATGTATTTATCGACCGTGCAAGTATATTCTATAACACTATAAAACAGTGTTGAAATTATCGGGAATTGCGGTCTGTGGCTTAGATTGAAACTACATTTAATTCTGTTGAATTCGATATTTCGATGAGTATTTATTAATTTTTCATCTTCATCAGGAACAAACTACAAAATTAACTAACAGTTAGGTACAAACATAATATTACAATGATATAACTTACGAATTGTTGTAGGTATGTTATATAAAGCAATTTAACTTAAAGCTATGCATGTCGTTTCACGAGAACGTCGAGGGCGGCACTGAGTCAGGTATCTTTTCTCACATGTGTTAAGGGTCAAAAGTTCCAATATCGAGCCATCTGTTTAATATTCTGCTATTTTTCGAATTTTAAAACATTGCAGTAAATTTCGCTTAATCTACTTGTGTCTGATTTGTAATTAATTGAACGTTTATTACTGTTTATGTGGTACATCTCGAGGAACAATCTTTTCTTATAATTGCTTTCTGAATCTAAGATCTTGATATCTGACAAATTAAATTGGTGTCCTGTTGTTATGGAATGGTGTGCTGCTGCACAAGTATTTTTGTGTGTTTTACAATCACTTTTGTGCTGCGTTATTCTTTGTTTCAGCCATTGCGATGTTTGTCCTATATACTGCCCATCACATTCGAGACAAGAAAGTTGATAGATGATATGACTCTGATTTAGAAGCGGTGTCTGGTCTTTAAGCTTCGAGAATAAGCTGTAGTTGGATATGCTATTGTATTTCGCTATTTTGATTTTAGGAATTCCGTTCAGCAGCTTGATTATATTGTTGGTTAAGCCATATATATATATATATATATATATATATATATATATATATATATATATATATATATATATATATATATATATATATATATATATATATATATATATATATATATAACAGGTATATAATCTTTGCTGAACAGTTAGGAAACAAGGTTGAAATATTGGGGTAGCAGCAATCTCAAAGAAAACTCTTTATAATAATTCCAAGCTTTCGATAATGTTTATTATCATCTTCAGGAAACTACAAATATAAATATACAGTATTTAACAATTAGTCTAACTAAAATCAATAAAAATTGTTATCTTTGTGCCATCAAAAATCCAAAACACCATAGTTTTCTCTCACTAAACTAGGTGTCTAGGATCCCCAGAAACACAAAAATAACAAAATATTGCTCTGAGAAATGCAGAGCTAATACTCTCACTATAAACACCGCATATCACAGAACAACCTTACTAAAAAAATTATTTATATGTTTTGGTACTTACATTATTTGAGGATGTAGAGCCTAGTTGTTAAATACTGACATAACAATGAAATTTTGTCTTGGTAAATAGTAAATAATAAATAAATTCTTCTTTAATTTGATACATAATTTGTAGATTTTTTCAGTATACTACATAATAATAAAAGACAAGGACTATGAAACAATTTTGCATTTATTAAAACTTTTATATTATCATTTCGCTCTTTTCCTATTTCAAAATTATTAGAAATTTATAACAAAATTGTAATTGGTTCAGTGAATGTGACGTTTCCGTATGAATTCAAAGAAAAATGAATAAACATCCATATCATTTTGTTAGACATTTTGTAAAATGCCAATTAGACATACATAATTTTTTAAAAAATATTTTAGCTTTTATCGCTTTATACTCAGATTTTTATAAGTTTTTATATAGTTTTTACTTTAATTTATATTATTTACTATTTACCAAGACAAAATTTCATTGTTATGTCAGTATTTAACAACTAGGCTCTACATCCTCAAATAATGTAAGTACCAAAACATATAAATAATTTTTTTAGTAAGGTTGTTCTGTGATATGCGGTGTTTATAGTGAGAGTATTAGCTCTGCATTTCTCAGAGCAATATTTTGTTATTTTTGTGTTTCTGGGGATCCTAGACACCTAGTTTAGTGAGAGAAAACTATGGTGTTTTGGATTTTTGATGGCACAAAGATAACAATTTTTATTGATTTTAGTTAGACTAATTGTTAAATACTGTATATTTATATTTGTAGTTTCCTGAAGATGATAATAAACATTATCGAAAGCTTGGAATTATTATAAAGAGTTTTCTTTGAGATTGCTGCTACCCCAATATTTCAACCTTGTTTTATATATATATATATATATATATATATATATATATATATATATATATATATATATATATATATATATATATATATATATATATATAATATGACTTGTTATTTGAGGAAGGCGGAAAAATCATATTTATAACATGGGAGTAAAGTGCCTTTTCCTCCCTTGAATGATTACTGCTAATTTGACTTATATTTGACAGTTGACAATTATATTGTACCTACTTGTTAGTTTTAGTTTTAATAAATTGTGTTGGTTAGTTACATAAATAAATTAAGTAAAAATGAAAAATGACTTGTTATTAATTTGAGGAAGGTGGAAAAACCATATGTATAACATGGGAGTGAAGTGCCTTTTCCTCCCTTGAATGATTACTGCCCTCCGCTACGCGTCGGGCAGTAAACTTCATTCTCTGGAGGAAAAGTAACACTTTCCTCCCTTGTTATATAAATAGCTATTACCTCCCTCATGAGCCTTTTTTATTCAGTTCAGTAGTTTTTATTTACATCGAGCCGGACAACTTTTCTATTTCGGAAAACTTTGGGAAAGAGGGGGGGGGTTTCGTAAATAATGAGGTTTTTAAACTGCTTCCGACGACTGAAGTACCCTTAAAAATGTCTCATACCTACCATAATTGTAAATATTTTTATCAAACATCCTGCAAAAATCAGCTGTGAGGGAAGGGTATAAATTTTATGACTCTTTATGATGCGTGCGCCACCCACCCCCTCGTATGGAGAGGGCACTATAAAGTCATAAATGTTGATGTTTTTGCAGGATTGTTTGATAGAAATATACACCAGCATTTTTTTTATTATTTTCTAAAATAAGGACATGGACAATTCTATTCCATTAGTAGGTATAGTTTTCACACTGCAAAATTTTACCCTGTAATATTCATAATCGATCCTACATGATATAGTTCCTTGTTGATTGAGATCGGGTTGTTAAGGATCTTTTAAAAATATACAGGACACTCCATTAAATAAAGCTTATGGACTATGCTAGGCTTACGTGAATCACCCTGTTCATTTAAATTTATGTTAAAAAAGCATATTTATCGTCTCAGCGTTTTTTATAATTTTTTAAAACAAGGAGAGAATTAATGTTATTCCATAGGTGCGTTCCACACTGTATGTACGTACTGGTATAGTCACAGGATATAACAGATTGTATGGAGGCTTGCATATAAATAATCCTTTGAAAGTTAATTAATATCACTATTCTCTATTGTCAAGTAATGTTTAATGTTTGTTAATTGAAGTTTTGGATACGGATTTGTCTTTAAAAAACGAAAGTTATATGATCCGTTCCATGAATTATAATGAAGTTTTCACTTGAGCAGTACCAAACAAGCCGAACCTTAAACGCTAATCGTTGTCACATGATGGAAAGTTTTATAAAGGGTAATTTAAAGTAAATAATATGTCTGTGCTTCGCACATTTTTAAAGGTGCAGCTGTCTTTTACATTAGTTTATAAATGCGAATCTATACGCAAAAGAATTCGAACTTATTTCGTATACAGTAGCTACTGAGTGACAAAAAAAAAGGTAAACACTTACATGGTGACCAGAAAATCCATTTACAGTAATAATTTAATAATAATAATGTTTCAACACCGCGCCAATCTTTATTGGCGTTCCGGTGCATGAACCGTAAATTGAGAGCTCAGTGTACTGCTGACTGTTGTAAATCGTTAAAAAGCTCTTTGTTGCTAAAAAAAAGAAGAAGCTGCCAGATGATAGATTATAGGAGTTGTAAGATGTAGTTTAATATGTACCTAAGTGTATTTTCTGAAATTCTAAATAATCCTGGGAAATAAAATGCCAATAAGAGAGGAGCTGGTTTTATTGAAATACTTATGCAAATTGATAATAAAAGAAAATAAAACTGGCACTGTTTATTTTCAACAAAATGGCGCTCGACCCCATTTTGCTCTCACTATCCGCAACCGCGTGAATTATTCTTCCCGAGCCGATGGATTGAACGAGGTTCTCCAAAATGTCCTGTACCAATTCCTTGGCCTCCAAAAAGTCCAGATTTGACAACGCTACAAAACGCACTGTGGGATCTCATAAAGGGGGGAGGTTAGAAAACGCAGATATGTTTCTAATGAGGACTTACGAAATGGAGTTCACCAAGCTTTTATATCAGTTACTCCGGACATGAGACGGATGAACATACAAACATGACGTCGTATCAAGTTTTGTTGCGACAATGGAGGTATGCATACTATACCAATATTTTGGATAAGTAAATAATCAATAAATAACTCACAAACACAATTGTTTATTATTTTTTCCCTGTGTAGTTCAACAAAAACAATTCATTACTGTAAAGGAACTTTCAGACCACCCCGTATACATTATATTTATTCGATTTTAAATATTTTTGGTTATGTTCAGTATCCCTTACTACTTAATAAAATAACTAAATTTTTAGCTTAATTCGTCAACTTACTGCAGACACTGGTTCAATACTGGTGTTGAGGATCCAATATTATTTGACTCATTGACAAGCTAATCGTTCTGATGAGGTGGTCGATATCCTGTTAGGGTATCTTATTTCAAGCTACCTACTGCAACTTCGTGATTAAGAGCTGCTAAAATCTATGGATCGAGTTGTAAATTCAAGAGCCTGTAATCTATCGTTCCCCAGACATGTTCAATAAATGAAGATAGATCGGGCGATCATGATAGCCAAGTTAACTGATTGATGTAATGTTCCATGACAGCTAAACAGTTTCTGGTAACTAGTGGTCTATGCAGAATAAGATGAGGCTCTACTACTTCCTGAATATAGTTTCATATTGCCTCTGTTGGAAATTAATGGTGATCTATTACCATAAGCAACAGCACTCGATACATAACTTCCAAGGTGTAGTGAAACGAACCGCTCTCTGTCACATTGTGGGTCACGTCTTTTACCATGTCGATTTCTCACTCTTGTCCGACAATTGTGCATCCGCAGATAGAAGCAGGTTTCGTCACTAAATACCATGATTCCATTCTAAGTCCCATAGAATTCTTTCTCTACACCAGAGTAAACGGTTAGGCTGATGTTCACCTGTGAGACATATAGATATATCACCCAATATGAGCGATAAGAAAAAAGGTCAAACTGCCGTATTAGGTAATACATATACCATACGCATACCAACCTTCCTTCCATGCTCTTCAAAATACTATTTTATATACTACTGAATCTGTCTTTTAGCGTCAAAAGTCCGAATCGAAGATCTTGTCGCTCTTTATCCCTCCTATGATGTCCAAAAATCCGCGATGGTTCACCAGACGATCACCAGGTCCTAAGAGTCTTAGGCCTCCGTCTTCTGAGCTAGTTGATCAGCAATGCGTTTGCCTTTATCTTCATTGTACCCTTTAACTCACCTCAGGAGAATGATACCATCCGAAGCTTGGAATAGTGACTCATGCCACTCGATAACTAACCGTGTAGTGACAAGTGGTCTATTTAAGGTTAGTAGCACTTGTGTGCTGTCCGTGCAGATTATTATGGTTTTACTGGCCTATACCTTTTCGGCTTACCTCTTTTGCGGTTGTGAATGTACCAGCCAGTTTCGTCTGAACTACGCTGCCATTTGTTGGGGATTTGCCACGTTTGACTCCCTATGTTTTCTTGTTTCGTTTTTGTAGCCAAGGAGGCTCTGCATATTCCCACAAGGTGCAACAGAAGGATATCCAGTCCTCACCGTAGTAGGGCTGGATATTATGCCGTGAGGCCCTGGTAACTTGAAAGGGGTGAATCACGGTATGACCTACCTTACTTTTTCCCCACTAATCACTATTTTGGTGAGGTGCCAGTTATTCAGAGATGATATGATTTGTCTTTCGTCCACGTCCAGTTCGGTGTTGTTGACGCGCTAGAACCAGAAAAGTGTGTTTTTATCAGGATCTCAGCACTATCGCTACAGTGACAAGTTTTGCTTCCATCTTGGTGTATTTCATCGATGTGTGTACTTTTTAGGGCGCTTTTTGTAGCCTGGAAGCCTGCGGGAAATCTTCGATCTCCTCACAGTAGGTTTTCTAAGCAGCTCTTTGTTTTTATCTGCAGACTTTCTTAAACTCTGAGGTTTGATTGATAAAAACCCCTATTAACTTTAAGTTTGGTGAGTTTTGTTATATTAAAAGCTGGTCTTGATTTCTTCCTAAAGTGTTCCAGTTCAGTACACTACCAAGAGTTGGTTTTGCAACTTTTCTGGACCATTCCTATATTAGTTCTTGGAGTTAAAGCCTGTTCATTCCGCAAAGTATCTTTTAGGAATCAGTTGTAGAGTTCTACATCCGTCTTTCTAGGGTCGTGAGATTTGATAGTCATTTTTCCAGACTAATAGTATAGGTTCATAGAAATGTCTTCTGACACCCGACAATTCTGAGTTCTATTAGATATTTCTGTAGTTTCTAGCTTGATATATATGACTATTCGGCTACCCGTGCCTCTATTTAAGATATAAAAATCTTTTTTAATAACATAGTCATAAAAAATTTACCTCCACCGTTATTATCTCTGCTGCCCCAGCCTAGATAGTGAGAGCTGGTGAGAGTTCGACTCGCAACCAATAATGAGTTCTAATATCTGACTGAGACAATGATCTTCCATCTCCTTTGTGCAGGGTAATGTTGCATCTGAGGGTAAGTAGACCAACACTAGTATCTAGTATCAACTCTCTATTATTTTTGCAGTTACCCTATCGCCATTTCACTTTAATTGCAGTTACGTCTGAGATGAAAAACTGAGACTTTAATTTTCCTGGAAACATAATATATGGCTATTCCCGGTTGTTGGTTGCTTGGTATGCTGAAAATTTGACCATTTAGATTTCTAAAACCAGTTATTAAATTCTTAATTATCCAAGGTCCTTGGATTAGTGCTATTTAGATGGGGCTGTATCGTCGCCCCCGTTAGCCAAATTATTCCGATTTGATTTTTTTGCACAAACTTACCCAAAAAAGAGGTCCTTATAACAAATCCATAGGGTGCCAAGCAAAAAAATTGTTTATACAATTTTCTTAAACAGATTCACACAAACAATTTTTTTACTTCAAACAAATTTTTTTAGATCATTTGGGTCATTCGGATCTCTTGTGATTTTTCTCTAAAATTGATTGCTGTCGAGTTATACGCGATTTAAATTTGAAAAATGCGAAAATGGCCATTTTTCAAATTTTAAATCGCATATAACTCGACACAATCAATTTTAGAGAAAAACCACAAGTGACCTTTTTTGCTCAAAATGACCCAAATTATCTAAAATAAAATTGTTCGAAGTGAAAAAATTATTTTTGTGTATTTGTTTAAAAAAATTGTTTAAACAATTTTTCGACCAAGGTACCGCCTGGCACCTTGTGGATTTGTTATCTTCTTCTTCACGTGCCATATCCGCGACGGAGGTTGGCAATCATCATGGCTATTCTGATCTTAAATGCAGCTGCTCTGAATAGTTCGGTTGATGTGCATCCGTACCATTCCTTCACGAGATTCGTCTCCTTCCTACACTTCTCTTGCCCTGGATTTTCCCCTGTATAATCAACTGAAGTATGTTATATCTCTCATTACGCATAACATGCCCCAGGTACTGCAGCTTTCGTGTCTTGATGGTTTTCAATATTTCCAGTCTTTTGTTGACTCTTCTCATGACTTCGGATTTGTTATAAGGACCTCTTTTTGAGTAAGTTTGTGCAAAAAAATCTAATCAAAATAATTTCGCTAACGAGGGCGACGATAAAGCATGGACTATAATAGCGCTAATTGTTAATAATTAAAAATAACAGCTTTGTAATAAAATAATGACAAAGATTTCTTCATGATCTTGAAGGAGGGTTTTTAAACTTTAATTTGATCACTTTCTGACTTTCATAGTATATTTTTTAATCGAGTTATTAAGCCTTGAAAATGGCTAATTTTACATTTTTCAAATTATAAATCGGTCAAACTAACGTCAATACGTGTATGTATCGATCTGTAAATTGGTGCCGAAATTTGTAATTATTACTGTAAATACTAGTTATTAAAATTAATTTTCGCTCAAATAGTGACTAATAACAATTGTGTTACGTGTTAATCATCAAGAACAAGCTGTAACTTTAGTCAGTAAGAGATGTTTTACTTAGTAATCTTCCAACTTAAACACATTCAGTGTCAAACTGTCAATAGTTTTTCACTGTTGCTATCCCGTCCCAACGGACGCCAACGGTTAGGCAACCAGTATTGCAGTGATGTATCCGAGGTTATCACTTATTTCCAGACATCCAAAGCGTAATTTAAACAAATTCAAGTTGAAAATGTATACCATTTTTATTCAGTTGCAATGCGAAGGCAAAACAATCTCACTTTTCAATTAGAATACGGAGTGCAGTCCAGTCCCTTGAACCGCGATTTTCGGCTCGTATTGGAGCCTTCATCGGAAGGAACGTATGCACTGTTCTCCATATTTTTTTTTTAACTGATTCGTATCGAGAGGTTTTCCCACCCATTGCAACTGAAGTGATGATAGTAGGTGGCTAGCGCCATCTGGCATTGAAAGACGAAGTAGTTTTCAATCCTAATAGTAAATTATTAATATTGAAAATATTAAAAATATTACTAAAAGATTTTTAAATTGAAAACTGAAAACTTATTGGTACACTTTCCTGGTGACACCTCCAAGACTTCTACAATTTGCAAGTCAAATGGATGCTGCAGTGAAGACGAGAGGGAAGGAATTCTACACTATGCAATTCACATCCCCCGTCTGCAGCTGGTAAAGTTCCAACGGAAAAATGCACCTATAGTCGTATTACTCCGTAGAGTAACTAGGTGCATTTTTCCGTTGGAACTTTACCAGCTGCAGACGGGGGATGTGAATTGCATAGTGTAGAATTCCTTCCCTCTCGTCTTCACTGCAGCATCCATTTGACTTGCAAATTGTAGAAGTCTTGGAGGTGTCACCAGAAAAGTGTACCAATAAGTTTTCAATTTAAAAATCTTTTAGTAATATTTTTAATATTTTCAATATTAATAATTTACTATTAGGATTGAAAACTACTTCGAAATTCAAGTTACTTTTGACTACATGAGTAACAATTTAAATCAATGTTCCCCCACTGTTAGCATCACCATGTCTGGACCCAATTCTTCCAGTAATCTTACTAGTTCATATGCAACTGCTACTATGACTAAACAACGTCCGAAGTATCCCAAGAAGACCGAAGCAATTTTATAATTAGTTGTACGTCTCTATAGTATCCAATGATTGTATATCTAATTTTTTTCTTCATAATTAATGTTATTTAAGATTTAGAAATTAACTGTTATAATAATTAGTTTTAAGTCCTTAGTGTAATTAATTATTGTATAACCAATATTGTTTGTGTCAATGGCCATTGCTGCCGAGACACATAAATTTAAATAAAAAAAAATTATAAATCGCGTACAACTCAACAACAATTAATTTTATTAGAGAAAAATGACAAAAGGCTTTTTTTGCTCAGAATGGTCCAGATTATCTAAAAAAAATTGTTCGAAATGAAAAATTTTTTTTGTGAATTTGTTATAAAAAAAAATGTTTAAACAATTTTTCGACCACGTCACCGCCAGGCACCCTGTGAATTTGTTATAAGGACTTCTTTTTGAGTAAGTTTGTGCAAAACAATTGAATCGGAATAATTTCGCTAACGGGGGCGACGATACAGCCCCGTCTAATTGCATCCTCCTTACATCCAGGCGGCGGCATTGTGTGACCGTTGCCACCTTTGTATGTTCGAGGTTGCATTGAATAATTTTTACCTTCTTTTCTTTTTTCCGACGGCCTTATCCATGGTTTAGGTGTCGTTCTAGTTCTTTTAGATCTCGTTTGAGGAGGCCTTAGTCGTTTCGGCGCCCCTCCTGCAGAGTTCGTCGACCACCATCAGATATTCGTCCCCCTGCTGTAAGACCAGTGGCCGTCTCCGGCTGCCGAGTGTCTGAGGTCCCTGGTCCCGAGAAGGCGCCCTCCACTTTGTTTAGACTTGCTTTTAGACTCAATGAGGTGAACGCGTTCCTCAGCGTCATTACTCTATTTCTAAGGACAGCCATGTCCTGGTCTCCGATTCCGAAGATGAACAGATATCCTTTAGGATAGTTACCTCATTCATGATGGAAGGTGCACCATCTCGCAACTATCATGTCTGGATTTTGCACTATTAGCCTACTCAGGTAAAGAAATCAAGGAAATTAAAAAATAGAAAATCAGCAGGATATGACAGAATATCAAACGACCTCCTAAAGTACGGAGGACAACATCTGACTAAACAACTATTAAAATTAATAAAAAATAGCACAACCAAACAGAATACCACAATAATGGAGATCAAGCATCCTAATACTTCTCTTCAAAAGCAGACAAATCGGATCCGGAGAATTACAGAAGAATTAACTTATTAAACACAACATTAAAGTTAACAAACAAAGTGATAACAAACAAACTATGTAAATGAAATTATAATAGCAGAAGAACAGCAAGGTTTTAGGCCGGGAAGATCATGCACCGACGCTATATTTATAATGAGGCTAGTTCAAGAGAAATCATTAGAATACAACAAACCGGTATATTTATGTTGTGTGGACATTAAGAGGGCATCTGACAAGTCAAATTAAAGGACGTTATCTATTTGTTGGATGCGATGGTCGGATGACTAAAGAAACACACTGTGTCAAAATGGATTCAAATTACCCAAGATAGAAAGGCATGGAAGAAGGAAGAGGAGGCCTATATCCAAGGATGGATGTTTAGGGCTGATTAGATAGATATCTATATTTGTTATACTTTAAGAGAGGTACCTCTAGGAATCATTAAAGAGATCGAAAACATTTACCAGAACAACACAATAAACGTAAAAGTAAAAGATGAACTAACTGACCCAATTGAAGCTGGAAATAGGATAAGACAGGGGAGTTTCCTGAGTAAGAGCTAAAAAGGGATACCAAATGGGAGAAAAACAACTTAAAATAATCTGCTATGCAGATGATGCAAAAACCCTATTCCACGAACATACGCCTGTTTTGGATTTCTTCGACAACGAATATTTTACTGTGCAAAATAAGAAGAATGAAAGTAAATTGCAAATTACATTCTTGTTTATTGGAATAATTATTAGCGCCATTTACTTTCGTACTTCTTATGTTGCACAGTAAAATATTCGTTGTCGAAGTAATCCAAAACAGGCGTATGTTCGTGAAATGGCCCATTTCTAATCTTTCAAAGTGAAGATGATTTACAACGTATGCTGCACCAATTTAATGCTAAATAAATTTAACATGTTAATTTTCCCAAAAAAAGACAAGATGCATGGTTTGGTTATGACAGCAAATCCAATAAGATGTAAATTAGAGCTGGAGAGTCATATAATAGAACAAGTGATGGAGTTTAAATATCTATACAAATCATGATTTCCAAAGTTTATACATTGTAAATTATGATTCGGGGGTACTTCTAGTAGCGTTTAACGTGTCTTGGTTTGTTTATTTCTACTGCATCTTGAATGTAAAAATGTAGTATAGGCATCACACTATCAAGCTATGGAAAGCTCTAAGCAGAAGTGGAAGATCAAGTGACTATAGCAAACAGAGTCGCAGGTTGCCTGAATGAGACAATATGGAGAAATACAAAAATCGGAAAAGAAATTTTTTTTTTTTTTTTTATTTAATTTAAATTTATTTTGCAATCTGTTGAGTGTCAACAATAAACAAAAGTAATTACATTGACTAAGGACAAGAAAGATTTTACCCACTGGCAAAATCAAAGTACAATTTTTATAAAGTTCTGTACAAAATAATTACATTTCATAACTACTAACTCATTAGTTTAAAAGTTTACTCTAAATGGTAAGTCCAATGGTTTGAACTTCTTTAACCTATACGGCCACTGATGGGGCCAACTATATGGTGTAGTACCCTCAGCCTACACTGAGGGGAACATGCCAAAGAATACCATCAGGGCCAGCCCTGTCTCTCGTAAGAGGCGAGAAATGGGCCTGAACGAAAGGTGCTTAGGCCGTCGTTTGAGGTGTCGAGTTCGTAGAAACGAGTGCAGGGCGCGATCCACTTGCTGCTTGCAGTAAGGGTAACGTGGCCGTCGTTTGAGGTGTCGCCAGGCGGGAGGGGCCTGATAGTATCCGAGACGAGCCATTAGTCGCACTGACCAACGGTCTACGTACTTAGTATCCGAGACGAGCCTGACGGGGGACCACTCTACTTTCGTTCTGTATAACCTCGCCAATGGTTAGGCGCAGTCCGGGAACGACAAACCCTACTGTGACTTTGGGTTAGGCAAACAGCAAACCCTGGAGGCGCTGGTAAGGCGTTTTAGCATACCCTGCGACTCTCAGGTTAGGCGACATGCAAACCCCACTGACGCTTATAGGTTAGGTCACATGTTCTTAAACGCTGGATCCAAGGGCCAGCGTGGACATAGCAAACCCAGAAGCGTGGAGAGAGTGGTACAGGAGTAGGCTCCTGGAACGGTTATCCTGTCAAACGTGCTATGCTGGTGGACCATTCCACCAAGATGTCGACCTGTTCTGCCGGATAGGACTTCATCTAATAGCGACACAGGTACTACGGGGAAGGGGAGCCCCACGTGTTCGGCCAGCGTGCCCCTTCACTGGAGACGGACTCGTAGGGGCAGTAGTCTTGCATGATAGGACAGTTTCTTCTCCTGATGCGGAGACACTCTCGGCGTGCACCTTTCCTCCCAAATGGGTGTTTGCTGAAGACTCCGTATCGGGGAGACCCCAGACTTCACCACCTGGGGGGGGATGTCTCGTTATCCATTTGTGTTGACACGACATCCTTAGTAGGGCAGGGGGTTGATGGGTCTCCTTGGCTTCCATCGACTTCTAATCCCACACTGACGCGCAGGTGCGTCCTTCTAACGAGGGACGCGTGCGACGGTGCCGCTCACAGACCGGAAGATCGTCTGTACATAGTCCATAGTTCCTCCTGGAAAGGCCATCCAAGGCGTAGCGCCGCACTCCAGTTCCCGCCACTTGGAGCACTTGCCACGGCATTTAGCGACGAGGAATGGTGTAACGGATTCCCGGGGAGGAGTGGTCGGTATTGCGGGCAAGTTGCGAGTACGGGAGGAGGCCGCATCTGTCTCCACAAAGACTTTCGAACGTTTACGGGGGTCCTTACGGGATCAAAAGCCTCTTTTGGTTTTGGGGGGGATTACCATCCCCCCCAAGCCCCCCTGGTGCGGTCGTAACTATGACTCTCTTATGGTAAAGAAATGAAAAGCAGAATTCCTAAAACAGTCATTAGACCAATAATGACATACGCGGCAGAAACATAACCAGACGAGAGGACAAACAGAATGCTCGAAACAGCGAAAATGAAAACCCTTCGAAAAATCGATGGTATAACATTATCAAACAGACCTAGAAGTACAGATATACGACGGAGATGCAAAGTGGAGAATATTAATAACTGGCTAAGAAACAGAAGAGTAGAAAAGAATGATCACATAAGCCGAATGACAACAAGTAGGGTAGTAAGGACGGCGAGAGACGGTTCCCCGATAGGAAGACGATCAGTGGGAAGACCCCGAAAACGATGGAACGACAACTTACCTACTGGAGGCACATTGAAAAACAGACAGTCTATACAAAAAGAAAAAGAAGAAGAAACCTATTCACACTTTTTCTGGGTCCTAGATAATAATAATAATCTTAGCGTTATGACCAGTGACGGTTTAAGGCATCCTGGGGCCCTAGGAGGCCATGAGAAGTAGGCTCCTTTATAGCGACCATTTACTTAAAACAAATTTACAGATATTTATGTTATTTTGGGAAGTAGTTACTCCAAAAATAAATTACGACAATGTAAAAAAGACCATTTTTCTTTTTTTTACTTCTGTTACTTTGCTAAAGATTTAAGTAAAATAACTGTATCTGATAAATTTATAGTTGAATCTTTTAATGTTATCTAGTAGCACTAAAACGTTCTACTACATAATAGTTAAAAAGCTATTTAATACTTATTCATTTTCCTATATATAATTTGTACTCCTGTAACAGCATCAAATCTAGCTGACCATCTAGTATAAAGTATTTTAAACGACACTTCGCAACAACTTCTCATTAATAGTCCATAGCTAATATGCCAAAGAAAAAAAGGGATATTGTGTCGATATGTGATTTTGCCCTGGGTATGAGTGCCACCCCTTCGGGGGTGAAAAAATATACATTCAAAATAAGTGCAAAAATGGATAAACTGATTAGTAATTGTAAGTAACTTTCGTTCTATAGAGTTTTTTCACTAAATCAATAATTTTGAGTCATTTGCGAGCGAATATGTTCATTTCTCAACAGAAAAAAAAACACGTTTTTAGACGGGTTTTCGCAAATAACTAAAAAATTAAGTATTTTATCGAAAAAATATTCTTAGGAAAATTATAGCGTATACAAAAGTAAAAAAAATGGTGCATGAATGAAGTATGTAGTCCCAGTATAAGCAGAGCTGGAGCTAATGAAAAGTAGATTCTTATTCGACAAATTCCAAATAAAATATTTCAACGTAAATAACCAAAAAATGAATCACTTTTCGGTGAAAACTCATCACAACTTTTTTAAAGTGTTATAAAAGCTTTATTTCTTTTTTTTTTTCTAGTATCAAAGTTAAGCAAGTAAAGCTCAAAATAATGCTGATTCCTTTTTTGGCAAAAAAATTTTGAACATCACACCTTATTTATATAATCTGTAAGTTTCACCGGTTCACAGTGCTTATATTTCAAAACGTTGGGATTTAAAATAAAACAAATTTTTTGAAATTTGGAAAAAAATATATTTTTTTTCAAAATAACTTATGAGTGATACCAAAAATCTTAAAGAGTAAAAAAATGCAGGTTTTGCTATTCTGAATATTTCAGATTTTTTCTTTTTTGGAAGATAAAAATTGGTTAAGATATAACTGTTCAAAATTTGCATAGCCTGGGTAGAGAATTTTTCGTTTATTAAAAATTAATAAATGAAAATAGAATATATCCTTGTGGGATCGATACTCACCGGAGGGACCGTAGACGTTCCGATACAATTAGCGTCTCTTTGCAAAAACAATGACGTCGACTTTGCTAAGTAACAAGACATTTACTCAACACACACACACTACACATTACACTAGGTACCTGATTGGAAAAATCCACTGTACCATCCCAAGGGCCATTAGTTGTCGAGGCATTAAGCTAATGTTGTTCTGAAGCTATTTCCTTGTGACATTTTTATAATTAACTATTTTTAATGGGAAATAAGCCACAATTAAATAAAAAAAAATGATTTTATTAACGTTTCGAAGCCCAAATCGGGTTTCGTTGTCAAAATACAAAATACTACTAAAATAAACAAAAATGTTGTTGCTAAGTAAAAAATTCTTCTAATAATTTATTTAATCTGACTCATTTATATTGGCAATTCAGACGTATATTATACATTTTAAAGTAGAAGACTTTAAAATGATATCGCCAATATTTATGAATTGCGTTCCTGAGACGACTTTACTAAAAGATAGTTCATTCGATTACATGAAATCAATCCCAACTCAAGAATATCTGTCGTAAAAAAAATCATAGCATGTGATCTGTCTTTAAAAAGACAACCAAATGCAACGATGACAGTAAAATTCTCGCGTTAGAGATTCCATAGTAAATCACGAGGGAAAACCAGGAAAAGATCCTCGTGATACTATCCCGACATCGTAAGTATTTGGTCTTACATTTAATTTACTTTCAAAAAAATAATACCAAATTCTGACTTTAATATGTTTAAAATATAAATAATATTAATAATACATAGATAGGTATACAATAAGTAATACTAAAATATAAAATTTGTACAACTTGATATGTTATTGACTTACTACTCGTGGTATTTTCTTTCTATTGACTTCCTCTTTCAGTATGCGTAACCACATCCTACTGCATTCTACCGAGGAATTTGCGACAAAATTGGTTTCATTTAGCATAATTAGAGCCGCTTCTTTGATTTTTCTCTTTTTAGTATTAAGCTAAATAAAAAAATTGCATACACTCGTGATTAGTGACTTGTTCAAGCCCTTTCTACTACAGCCCTTTTATAAATAAGGACTTTATACCGATAAAACTTACAGAGCATATATATAAACAATACATAATAAGTAAAGTAGCTTGTGAAGCGGTATAGTATAGTATAGTTGATCCAAAAGATGGCTTAACCCAGACATCCAAAGTGAAAGTTATCCTTCAACACCAAATTGTTCTATATGGTCCACACAATGTCCAGAAAAAAGTCACACCATTTTGAGCGTCGGGTTTGGGGGGGAGAGGGGGGAGAAATCGGTAAATTCGTAGTTTTTTATGTTTTTCGTCAATATTTCTAAAACTATGCGGTTTAGCATGAACAACCCTCTATACAAAATTGTTCTACATTAAATTTGAAATAAAAAAGGTCCTATGCATAATCTTTCTAAAATGCATGGTTCCAAAGTTACGGAGGTAGTATAGTATAACTGGTCCAAAAAAGGCCTAACCCAAACATCCAAAGTAAAAGTTTTCCTCCAAAACCAAATTGTTCTGTATGGTCCACATATTGTTCAGTAAAAAGTTACACCATTTTGAGCGTCCGGTTTGGGGGCAGATGGGGGAGAAGTCGGTGAATTAGTAGTTTTTTTTACGTTTTTCGTCAATATTTCTAAAACTATGCTTTAGCGTAAACAATGTTATATACAAAAATGTTCTACGTGAAATTTAAAACAAAAAATCTTGTATACATAATTGTTATAACATCAACGGTTCCAGAGTTACGGAGGGCGAAAAGTCGAGGTTTTCGATACTTTTTATATTTTTTGGGCAATGTATGGTATAACTATACCAAAAACCCAGACATCGGAAGTGAAAGTTATCCTCCAACACCAAATTGTTCTATATGGTCCACATAATGTTCAGAAAAAAGTCACACCATTTTGAGCGTCGGGTTTGGGAGGGAGAGGAGAGAAATCGGTAAATATAAAAAGTATCGAAAACCTCTACTTTTCACCCTCCGTAACTCTGGAATCGTTGATTTTATAACAATTATGTATCGAGCCTTTTTTGTTTTAAATTGTATGTAGAACATTTTTCTATAGAACATTCTTTACGCTAAAGCATAGTTTTAGAAATATTGACGAAAAACGTAAAAAAGCTACTAATTTACCGACTTCTCCCCCCCAAACCGGACGCTCAAAATGGTGTAACTTTTTACTGAACAATATGTGGACCATATAAAACAATTTGGTGTTGAAGGAAAACTTTTACTTTGGATGTCTGGGTTAGGCCTTTTTTTGGACCAATTATACTATACTACCTCCGTAACTTTGGAACCGTTCATTTTAGAAGGGTTATGCATAGGGCCTTTTTTATTTCAAATTTAATGTAAAACAATTTTGTATAGAGGGTTGTTCATGCTAAACCGCATAGTTTTAGAAATATTGACGAAAAACGTAAAATAAAAAACTACGAATTTACAGATTTCTCCCCCCTCTCCCCCAAACCCGACGCTCAAAATGGTGTGACTTTTTTCTGAACATTATATGGACCATATAGAACAATTTGGTGTTGGAGGATAACTTTCACTTTGGATGTCTGGGTTTGGGTCTAACTATACCATACTAGTAAGGATTAATTTCATTTGGGATGCTAATTAGGGGGTTAAAATCACCAGTTTTTTTACCAAAAAAAGGGATCAACTTTATTCTGAGCATATCTTGCTTACTTTTTATGCTAGAAACTTTTTTAAAAACAAGAATAATGCTTTTTTTAAACATTTAAAAAAGTTATGAGTTTTCAATGAAAGGTGCTTCATTTTTTGATTATTTCACGTTGAAATAATATTCGATTTGGAATTTAACGAATAAGAACCTACTTTTCATTAGCTACAGACAGCACACATACACCATTTTTTCAATTTTTTAAAAACTATATTTTTGCGAAGAATACTTTTTTCGATAAAATACTTACTTTTTGAGTTATTTGCGAAAAACCGTCTAAAAACGTGTTTTTTTTTTGTTGAAAAATGAACGTATTCACTTGCAAATAACTCGTAATGTATTGATTTGATGAAAAAACTCTATTAAACAAAAGTTGCTTAGAATTAGTCAGTTTATCCACTTCCGGACCTATTTTGACGGTATATTTTTCGCCCCCGAGAAGGGGTGGTCTCAACCTTAGAAAAAAAAACACACATCGACATAATATCACTTTTTTCTTTGACATGCGTATGTCAAATTTCATGTCAATTGTCAATCCAGGCTCTTCTTTCAAATCAAAAGGTATTGCAATATTTTACCGTGAGTGAATGGATTATAATGCTCATCGGTGGGTAGAAATTGAAAAAAGAACGTACCATACCAAAATAATTACCAGCTTCTAAGCAAAATTTGCTTGCAAAATGATTACCAAATTGAGGGAATGATTAGAACATGGAATATAAAAATGCCTTTGAAGATAACTGCTTAATATGTCTTGAGGTCGGTTGTATTTTCCTGATATTTGACAGAAGACAAAGCAAAAAACTAAGTTTCATTGGAAATCCTAAATTAACCATTTTCCTTTTTTTTTGTCTCAGTTAGTACTATTTGATTTATTTAACATGTTATATTTTTTTAAATTACTGCTTAAATAATTCAATATTAATTAATGCATTTGAGCGGGATGCGGGCCCCATCAAGTGCCCGGGCTCTAGGTGGCGCCTAGTCCGCGTAATGGTTAATCCGGCGCTGGTTATGACTCGACAACTAATCGCTATTGGCATTATCCAAATTTAATACATAATAATAATAGATTAATATTTTCCCTGGCATACACAGCAGATCTTGAATATTTTATGTGTAAACATTATACTTTTAGGCCTAGATCCCGCCTACCAAAGAATGTTTATTAATAGTAAGCTGAAAATTTGTTAATAGCTTAACGGTGTCTAGTCGGGCAAACTTTGATGTACGGGAACACTGGAACAGAGAAAGTTTTAATTGTGGAACAAGTTACAGGTTTCGAACATCAGCCTACGAAAACGTCCCATGTACGGTATCCGCCAAAATAAACAGTACCGAAATTAAGAGGGCTGTGAAATTGCGCACGCAAGTTGCATTTATCATAATTGGTATACTTGCCATTAGTTGTTAACTTGACAATACGTTACCGTTAAAATCTTTGTCATTATGGTTCTGTCTACCGAAGGAAAAGTTTTTTTAATAGAACATTATTTTCGCTCATATGGAGTTACATACATAAGAAACGTATGATTTTCTGACGAAAGTCACATTCTCCTTAAAGGTTACATAAACTGACAAACAAATCAATTCCTTGAGTTTGAACGTCCTGATGTCATTGAAGAAGAGCCTCTCCACAGTGCTCGAATAACCATTTGGGTTGAAGGTGTCTTCTGAATTCCATATTTCGCTCGGAAAATCCGCCAGAAATTGTTGGAGAACTACGGCAAAGAATAATACCTAATTTTCAAAATTTGCAGCAACCACTTTTCTTAAATATGTTTAATGATCTTCAGAAACGTTATGAAGCTTGCTACAACGCCATGGTGCACATTTTGAACATAAGTATTATAAAAATTAATTCATAAATATATTTTATTATCTTCGGTACTGTTTATTTTGGCGGATATAGTACCGGGTGTCCACTTATATTTTCCCCCATTTTAACTGCCTATAACTTCTAAACGGTTTAAGATAGAAATATGCGGTTTTCGCTGAAATGTTTTATTTTAGTAAAAGTTTTGTCTGAATGGATTGAATTTTTATATCACTTTCAAATACAAAATAAAAAATGGCGGATTTTTGAAAAAAAACTTTGTTGACTTTTTTTTTAATGGAACACCCAGTATATTTTTTTGTAAATTGAAAGCTAGTTCATTCACCTATCCAGCAATATAAAGTTTTTCAAAATCGGTTGTCAAATCACTGAGTAATTAATTTTTAAAATGAGGGGTGCAACGTAAATATCACATACCTAAATAACATAACTGAGCAAAATGATATTATGTAATGTGATTTCCACATTGCATCTCTCATTTTAAAAATTAATTGCTCAGTCATTTGGCAACCGATTTTAAAAAATTTTATATCGCTGAATAGGTAAATGACCGTTTTTTCAAGACACAAAAATATACTGGGTGTTTTAATAAAAAAGTCAACGTTTTTTTTTCAAAAATCCGCCATTTTTTATTTAAAAGCGATATAAAAAATGGTCATTTACCTAAAAACTTGAAAAACCGGTCATTTATCTATCCAGCGATATAAATTTTTTTAAAATCGGTTGTCAAATGACTGAGCAATTAATTTTTAAAATGAGAGATGCAATGTGGAAATCACATAACTTGCTTATATTAGTGCTTAGTTATGTTATTTAGGTATGTGATATCCACGTTGCACCTCTCATTTTAAAAATTAATTACTCAGTGATTTTGAAAAACTTTATACCGCTAGATAGGTGAATGACCATTCTTCCAATCTACAAAAAAATATACTGGGTGTTACATTAAAAAAAAGTCAACAAAGTTTTTTTTCAAAAATTCGCCATTTTTTATTTCGTATTTGAAAGCGATATAAAAAATTCCATCCATTCAGACAAAACTTTTACTAAAATAAAACATTTCAGTGAAAACCGCATATTTCTATCTTGAGCCGTTTAGAAGTTATAGGCAGTTAAAATGGGAGAAAATATAAGTGGACACCCGGTATAGTATAGTTGATCCAAAAGATGGCATAACCCAGACATCCAAAGTGAAAGTTATCCTTCAACACCAAATTGTTCTATATGGTCCACACAATGTCCAGAAAAAAGTCACACCATTTTGAGCGTCGGGTTTGGGAGGGAGAGGGGGGAGAAATCGGTAAATTCGTAGTTTTTTAAGTTTTTCGCCAATATTTCTAAAACTATGCGGTTTATCATGAACAACCCTCTATACAAAATTGTTCTACATTAAATTTGAAATAAAAAAGGCCCTATGCATAATCTTTCTAAAATTAATGGTTCCAAAGTTACGGAGGTAGTATAGTATAACTGGTCCAAAAAAGGCCTAACCCAAACATCCAAAGTAAAAGTTTTCCTCCAACACCAAAATGTTCTATATGGTCCACATATTGTTCAGTAAAAAGTTACACCATTTTGAGCGTCCGGTTTGGGAGGGAGATGGGATAGAAGCCGGTAAATTAGTAGTTTTTTTTATGTTTTTCGTCAATATTTCTAAAACTATGCTTTAGCGTAAACAATGTTATATACAAAAATGTTCTACATGAAATTTAAAACAAAAAATGCTGTATACGTAATTGTTATAAAATCAACGGTTCCAGAGTTACGGAGGGTGAAAAGTCGAGGTTTTCGATACTTTTTATATTTTTTGGGCAATATTTATGATATAACTATACCAAAAACCCAGACATCCAAAGTGAAAGTTATCCTCCAACACCAAATTGTTCTATATGGTTCACATAATGTTCAGAAAAAAGTCACACCATTTTGAGCATCGGGTTTGGGGGGGGGGAGGGGGAGAGGGGGGAGAAATCGGTGAATATAAAAAGTATCGAAAATCTTCACTTTTCACCCTCCGTAACTCTGGAACCGTTGATTTTATAACAATTATGTATAGAACCTTTTTTGTTTTAAATTTCATGTAGAACATTTTTCTATAAAACATTCTTTACGCTAAAGCATAGTTTTAGAAATATTAACGAAAAACTTAAAAACACTACTAATTTACCGACTTCTCCCCCATCTCCCCCCCAAACCGGACGCTCAAAATGGTGTAACGTTTTACTGAACAATATGTGGACCATATAGAACAATATGGTGTTGAAGGAAAACTTTCATTTTGGATGTCTGGGTTAGGCCTTTTTTTGGACCAATTATACTACCTCCGTAACTTTGGAACCGTTCATTTTAGAAGCGTTATGCATAGGGTCTTTTTTATTTCAAATTTAATGTAGAACAATTTTGCGTAGAGGGTTGTTCATGCTAAATTGCTTAGTTTTAGAAATATTGACGAAAAACGTAAAAAACTACGAATTTGCAGATTTCTTCCCCCTCTCCCCCCAAACCCGACGCTCAAAATGGTGTGACTTTTTTCTGAACATTATGTGGACGATATAGAACAATTTGGTGTTGAAGGATAACTTTCACTTTGGATGTCTGGGTTTGGGTCTAACTATACCATACTAATACGGTATTTTGTCGGACAGAACTTCCAATTGATTTGTTACCCTTTCATTAAAATCTCATGCAAAAATCAGACTGCTATTTACCAGAAATATAATTCCTGTCATTTGACATGTTCTATGTGTCGGACGTATTAAAATGCCCAGACAAATGTCAGACAAACATTTATTATATATTATATAAAGTTTACTGTTGAATCAACTCAAAAACAACCTGCTAGTTTTCACAATCATAAACTTGTCAGGATGACACGTTCCAAAATTAAAATCAAGTTCCACAATTAAAACTTCCCCTGTTCCAGTGTTCCCATACATTAAAGTTTGTCCGACTAGACACCGTTAAGCTATTAACAAATTTTTAGCTTGCTATTAATCAACTTTTTTTTGGTACGCGGGATCCAGGTCTATTTTATTTAAAGCATTTTTATATTCTCATTGTTTGGTTCTTTTTAAACTCGCGAATTTTATGTTTTTATACTATGCATAGCGCACATTTTTACCCAACAATAATAAATATGATATTATATAAGCCCCCATTCTTTAGCATTAAATAATATGATGTACGTATGTGTACTGTTCGTAATATATTGTTATCTTCTTAGGAAGTAGGTCATAGACTTTAAAAACAATTGCATATAAAAATGTGAACCAGTCGAACGTTATATCCAGAAAAAATGTGTTTGAATATTGAGAACTTAATTTAATAATAATTATGTTTAACTAATTGTTTGAATTCCCAATGAAACTCATAAACCTTACGAAAATGACAATGGAAGGATCGACGGCAGCAATAATACTCGTAATAGATGACATCTCCAAAAATATAGAAATAGCAACTGGAGTACGACAGGGCAACTCTCTATCAATGTCACTATTTAATGTCTCTATAGAAGGAACAATAAGAGCTACTGAAATAAAAGGTACATTAACATCGACATCGCAACTTGTGGCGTACGCCTGATTAGCAGTAACTTAAACAGCTTAAAGGAAGAATTTGCGAAGTTGTGCAACGAAGCAACCAAGAGAGGTTTGGCAATAAATCAAAATAAAACAAAATACCTAATATGCTCAAGAAAAAATCCCCTTAAGTGACAAAGTTAAATATCTTGGGTCTCCTTTAATGGAACTAATGCCAGAAGTATAGTAATCAATGTTAGAATCATGGCAGGAAACAGAACCTACTATAAATACAACAACTTCCTCAAAGATAAGAAACGTACTTAGAATACCAAACTGAAAATTTACAGAGCAGCAAGTAGACTAGTAATCACATATGGTGCTGAAGTAATGTGCTTGATACAGAAAGATGAAGAAATATTGAGGACCCTAGAAAGAAAAATCATTCAGAGAATAGCAGGCCCGCTAAATTTAGGTAATAATGAATTTAGAAAACTGATGAACTACGAAGGAATATAACTTTTGAAAGGAGAAGACATCGAGAGATTTATCAAGGCACAGAGACTCAGGTGGATGAGACATATAGAAAGAAGAAGTCCAGAAGCAGTTATCAAGAAAATCACTAAATGAAGACCAGTATCAGGTAGGAAGACCAAAGAGGACGAGGAAGACCGAAAATGAGTCGGAAGAACCAGATAATTGCAGACCTTAACACGTTCGGTGACCATGACGCACGAGTGTCATCACGAAGATTTCATCGAGGGTACCGGCGACGCACGAGTATCGTCAGTTGTACTGTGTTACTAAATGAACGATTTAAGTACGTGATAAAATAGGGCCAAATAGGGGAGATATGCCTGAGACGGCATACTCGCTGAGATGGCATATAACGCATTTTTCTTAAACTATTTCAAATTTGGTGCCTAGTTTGACAGTTTTCAGTTCCTCAAGTTAGAATTTGTCAATATTGCTGAACTTATACATGTTAGTTTTATTTTGACAGCAGTAGCCTTTGGAATGTTTAATAAGTAGGACAATATATTTATTGGCTTTTTTGTATCACATTATAATTCGCGAGTCTTTACACTTAAGTTAAGTTTTTAAATTTTGTGATGTTCGTTTGCCTTTATTATGCCTATCACGCCTGCATCAATTTATATCTTAAAAATGTGCTTAAGAAAAATTAGGTTAAAAAACCGATCTGATTGCAATGTTGCCTGAGATGGCATAGTAAGTTGGTGGATTAGATGGCATAGGTATGCCATCTCACCCTTATGCGTTTTTACACTGCATTAATTTTGTTATATGATTGGAGTTTATCGTTACAGTTATGCTTGCATTTTTTGTAATGGCCTCTTTTCATTATCTCGTTTTCGAGAAACCTGACTAAGATGCCAAATTTGTGGCAAGTGGTCATATTCCGAATGTGCCGGTGTACCCAAGACTGCAAAAAATTTATTTGTGACTTATGTCGAGATTAGTGCCTTTATTTCAAGGGTATGCCAGCTTACCCACATGTATGTGGGTGAGATGGCACATGTAATACTTTACAATTTATTTTTTCAAAAAAAAACTATAATATGTACATTGTTAAAAAATAATGTTATATTTATGTAAATGGTCCTAGCACTGACTTAGATTTTTATTACATATCTAACTCTATCGTTTATCGATTACAAAACATTTAAAAAAAAAAGTATGCCGTCTCAGGCATATCTCCCCTAGCGCTTGATCAAAATGGACACCGAAGGTGTTAAGGAGGGTAAGGGCAAACATAAGCAAAAACTGGAACGAATGGAGAAATATTGTAGAATACGCCAAGCCACACAACAAATAATTGTAAAACCAAAATGTTAATGCGGACTCATTCCCCGCGACAAATGAATCGGAAGAGCCCAAACAGGGCGGCAATCACTCCGCCATGATGATGAATCAATTTTTGTTTAATTGAATGATAACGTTTTAACTTTTCAAGTTAATTTAGAGTTCCCTCAAGCTCTCTGGGATAAACAATTTGAATAAAATTTAAACAATTGAATGAATCGCTTTGAAATTTTTGTCATCAAAGAACCCTCATTTGACAAATATTTCAAAAGCTGTACACTTATTTTTACAATAGTTATGGCAAAATTAATTTTTTTGGAATTTCGACAATTTTTCGCAATTATATTAACAATAAATGAGTGTATTAAACTATGTAATACGCCATTGTAAAGCTTTTTTCTACGGCCGCGTCTTCCCCGCACTTGACTGCTTGCCCGAACTCCGCTATCGCGGTGTTCTGGTCAACGGCAGTCTCGTGCGTGAAAGTATCACTTTCCGCACTAGTTAGGAAAATAACTATTTCCATTCTCTCGAAGATGGTTGTACTAAGAAAACCATAAGTCTTATTGTTTTCCATTTAGTTGAAAAAAAAAAGGAAAAAAGACCGTTTTTTGACACTAAATTGTTTATAAATAAAAATGGCCGTCAGATACTACGCAGGAAATAGTTACAGTTTGTTGTTATAGGTATTACCTGTCGAAAAAACGCTTCAGTACCTACCCTGGCTGTTGGTTATGGAAAAACCTTATTACCCTGGACTACAAAACGCTGTATTTACGTCTTGCGACACGTCCGTCGTAGTTTATATTCCCGTCTGGCCATGATTTTTATTGCAGCTACTGCCGCTTCATTTTACTGCTCTTACAGCGCTGTAAATATCGATTGTCTGGCCGTAGCCTAAACATAAGATCGACTTCACGAAAGTCAAAACACTGACCAAACAAGAAAATTATCAAAAAAGATCCTTCCTTGAAATGTGGGTTCACCACAATGCAGGTTTACCACTCTCTCATCTGTATGGGGAATTCTGTATAGGCACGTATAGACACTGTATAGACACTCTCTCATCTGTATAGGCACGTGTTGAAGCGAGCTTCAAGTGGGTCCTAATTTAAACGTCGGCAAAGAGAGATATAATATATATATAATAGTGGAAAAGAAAGAGAACGCAGATACCCTACAGGACGGTAAAATTAGTAATATTTACTTTGTGATAAAATGTCCCGAATATGTCCCGAAGAATACAGGCAACCAAAAAGTTGACCGCCCTCAGTGGTGGAGATAAAAATATTAGTTGGTTTTTTTAATTCTCAATGATAAAAATTAGAACAAAACGTAGTTTGACCATAAAATTACCACGCCACTGATCGTACCCTCGGCTGACGAGACATCCACACTATCCACAGGCTAATAAATTTTAGCATTTGGTGTTATTTTAAGGGTCATAAATACCAAATTTTGACAGAAATTTCTCTATCTCTTATTGCGTTTAATCTTTTTCACGTTGGGTTGAATCCCGTCTTCAGTTTTTATCTTTTTCTGTTACATTTTTTTATTTCACTCATAATGTCGCAACACGCTCTGTCAGTTTTCCTCTTTACATAATAAATAATATAACAACATACTGCGTATTCTGGAAGTAAACAAACCTTTCAAACAAATTTTTCAACTAACCCCGTATAAAGGCCGGGACACACATATCCGCACCGAGCAGAGACAGCAAGGCCGGCATTTCTGTCTCTGCTAGGTGCGGGCGCGGTGCGCAGGGCCGCCGCTACCATGTGTGCAATGTGTGCATCGCACACAGGCGGCCGATTATAGGGGCGGCCAAAAGCAGGCCACTTTGATGATAATACTTTTTTTAAAACGAAAATAAATTCAAAAAATTAAATAGTAATGATTCACATATTTTTATACACTCTATAGCCCAAACAATGTAAACACAAATGCCAGAAAATGTTAGAACTGTCCATTTGCAGCTGTAGTCATAAAGTAGTTACGGGAATGCTTTTATGTTTTTAGATACGCTTTTGATAAACGATTTTGTTTGTAATATATAGTAGTGTGACCGTTTTTTTTTGCACACTACTGTATTTCAAATAGACCTGGATCCCGCGTACCAAAAAAAGTTGATAAATAGCAAGCTGAAAATGTGTTAATAGCTTACCGGTGTCTAGTCGTACAAACTTTGACGTATGGGAACACTGGAACAGGGGAAGTTTTAATTGTGGAACAGGTTAAAAATTTGAAACGTCAGACTACGAAAACGTCCCATGTATTTTGTCGGACAGAGCTTTCTATTGATTTGTTACCCTTTCATTAAACTCTCATGCAAAAATCAGACTGATATTTATCACCAACTGGGCATTTCAATAAGTCCGACACGTAGAACATGTCAAATGACAGGAATTAGGTTGGTGATAAATAATAGTAGTGTGATTTTTGCATGAGAGTTTAATGAAAGGGTAACAAATCAAATGGATGTTCTGTCCGACAAAATACATGGGACGTTTTTGTAGTCTGACATTCCAAATTTTTAACCTGTTCCACAATTAAAACTTCCCCTGTTCCAGTGTTCCCATATATCAAAGTTTGTCCGACTAGACACCGTTATGCTATTAACAAATTTTCAGCTTGCTATTAATCAACTTTTTTTGGCACGCGGGATCCAGGCCTATATATTTAAATATATTAGTAAACAATTAAGCAAGCCGAATGTTGGAAGTACCTTGTCTTGTAAACAAAACTTACACATGTAGGTATTAGTTGAGGATTGCATTTCTGTATATTATTATTGACATAATAATAATAACTTTTTTTAGGGAAGCGGGATCCAGGTCAAAAAGTAACGCCAAGATCAGAGCAATTATTATTCATATACGCATTACGGTCTCCTGTACATTTCTTTAAATACTAGTATTATACTTATGTTGAAACGACTAAAGTGTTGAAAGGGGGGCGGCAAATATTAAGTTGCACACGGGCGGCCAACATTTTAGCGGCGGCCCTGTCGGTGCGGATATGTGTGTTCTGGCCTTAATTCAATAATCCAACGCTTAGGTATGACCACCGGGGTTATAAGTCATTCACATATTGTGTCAGTCCAGTCCGTTGGCATAGGCAAAATCTCTGTTTCTATTTCGTCTTACTGTATGTAGTAACAAACTAAATGAAGCCTTTTAAAAATGAACAATAGTGCACGGTTTACTTTTTATTGTTTCTAGTTACAGTGGCGACGCGTGACTTTTCCTAAAGTGTTACCAAAACCAGATGTAAAAAAATCTTATTTAAAAAAAATATTTTGAACCTCCCAAATATAAGTTTTTGTTTTCAATCCTGTGGGATAAAATTAAACAAATCACTATTCCCAAATTATATGTATGTAATTATGTATATGTAACAGGTATAACAATAAATAATTATAAACAAACTAAACATATTATTCTACCATAAAATTAACATAAAAAAATAAACAAGTACGAAAAAGAACAGATTTTGAAAACTATTGTTTATATTTTAATTCTTCCACTTTCAATAATATCATTTTTTTCTTTAAACTAATATATATATATATATATATATATATATATATATATATATATATATATATATATATATATATATATAAAATATACAAGTAGAATGACTTTTCAAGTAGTTGATCAATTACGTAATATGTAGCAACACTCTTCCATGTTTAAATGCACGAACACTGTAATCTATAATAGGTACTAAACCAACGTTACCAATCTTCAAAATGATTGCAATACTGATATGCACAGCGTGCCTGCGCGCCGTCTCTAGACCCGTCGCTCCTTCAAAATTTTCAGAGTTAGTCCCGAGCGATAGCGAGGTTTCTCCCGCGTACCGTTACCAGTGCTAGTATTGGTAACAGCATATGATAACGTACCATGGATTCACATATCTCGAGAAAATTTTCGTGCGTCTAGTTGGCTATTTACTGAATTAGGTACTATTTAGAAGTATTTCTGTTGGTAAAAAATATAAATGGAATTATTTCGTAGTAGTCATAAAATATTTATTTGCAGGATTTCTAACTGTTACCAATGGTAACAGTGGTTACATGAACGCTTCGCCACTGTCTCGTTAGAATAGTTGTTCTGTATGTTGGGTAGCTGTAAAGCTGTAACGTTTTTTTAATTCCTAAAACAAACTAAAATTGTTTTGTATACCACACCATTGTAAGTAAGTATATGTTATACTTATAGACTTTATCTTAATTTGTACCTAGTGAACCGATGAAGCTTTTAATTTTAAAGCGAAACCTTTTCAATAAATCAATGAAGTAGGTAGCTGATTTCTGTATTTTTTTAAATAGGAGTAGGTTGAAGACTCGAATATATGAAATTTAGAGAAATAAAAGGCAGATATCGAGCACTTAGTTTATTAAATCTTGCCCTAGTATAATTTCGCTCCTAGAGCACCATCAGGAGCGTTTCGTCAAATCAGAAAGGTATATCAGCAAAATGTAACATTTGGATAACTGGACAAGGGACAAAATAAATTAAATTAATAAATGCCTGTACTACATCATTAGCAAGTCGAAGATGAAGGAAAAATGATATTTTCCATCATATTTAACATATCTGTCATAGTAAGAATTAATCATACTTTAAGACATTGAAATACCATCGTTAAATAGTGATTATTAATAGCAAACGAAATATATTGCTTAGTATAAATAACTTTATAGAGTAGTAAAAATATTGCACAAGTATTTAAAATGTATATTACCTACATTTGATACTTACTTTTTCACTGAAAGCAATAATTAATAGTACATTGTGCAACGAGCATTTAACGGTAGTCATTATGATGTGAGTATATGAGGGACATGCTTATTTATGATCTCGAGATCTAATCTCCAGTCTTCTGTTTATGCCCGAAGAGCAGAGACTAGTCTCAAGTTGGTGTTTAGTGAAAAAGTAATTATTGACTTGCTAAAAAATAAGTGTATGACATTGGACCGATTATAAAATTTTGCAATTAATTTCTCTTTATGAATAAAAAGAATTTTCATGACATGATTTTTATAACCACAAGTTATACAGGAACCGCGTAAAAAATGAGTTTGAGTTTGTATGATGAGTTTTCAATAGTTTTAGATATGATGCAAACAAAAAACAAAGCAACAATTTAAATTTATATTCCCGTAAATCTGGTGTTTTGCTAAATCTAAAGGCCGTAAAAACTGCACAGCAGACATTCGAATACAATTTTTGAATTGCTTTGCGTCCTCCAACCGCAACTTACCTTAACCTTACCTACTACCAAGTTAATTAGATGATCCGCGCATTTTTTCATCCATTTCATTTTTTTTTCACCGTTTTTTTTTTCGTTTTTGTATAATCGTATACGCAATTGTGAAAGCTAGTGCCTGACGCGAATCCATTTTGAAAAATGAAAATATGTATACGCGAGATGAAGTCACACAGTGGGCTGTGTGTTGACTCTCTAGTCGACACGGATTGTCTTAGTCTCGAGACTAAAGTACCAGCGAGTCTCTCATGCCGATCTCGAGACCGTAAGTGATCTCAGATGGACAACACCTTGAGTTTTGAAATCCCGAGATTTTCTCTCGGGATTTCATCTCAAGTGAATAGTTAGCTTTAGTGCCACTTTTTACAAATATCCCTTTATTGTTGTTAAGTGGTCTATGTCCAACTGCTGAAATATGTATGTGCCAAACACTCTCCAAACGGTTACAAAAAATTCCAACAAGTCAGTGTGTGTAACTCCATAAGTGGTGGAAATGCCATTGGGACTATGTGCCAAATTGTAAACAAACAATATTCAAGGCTAGCATTAGCTAAATATAGCATCTCTAAATCAGAAAATGAGTGTAGTTCAGATTTAAATATGACCAGATTGTTTACATAATTTAAAGATATACACCCTAATAGTATCGCATGTTAAAAGATTTATCGTACCGTTTTTCTTAGAGACAGTCCCAAATTGTCTTTCAGCAAACCAAGAGTAGATACATACAAAAAATATGATTACCTGCATATGCAAACCAAAATCAGAAATAGCTTTTGGCAAACAAAGCAAAAAACTATTACAGGTACATCTAGTCCCAGGGCCCAGTTTCTCTGCTGCAGACAGGGATCTTGCGACAATAGAAAAGAAAGCAAAAGTGTCAACAATGCAGACTGTTCAAGATGTCAAACATGTAATTAGAATGGCACGAACTTCAAGGTCCTTGTTGGCAGCATGGACAGTTTTTTTTTACTTTGAGGAAGCTGACTCAAAGTACTCACATTATATAAGGGCATAGGAGCAAAATGTCGCCTGTTAAAATGTTTAACGTGTTTTCAATGTAAGTAGGTATTCATTTTTTTCAAATCCTGAGAAAACTAGGGGAGATATGCCTGAGACGGCATACTTTTTTTTAAATGTTTTGTAATCGATAATCGATAGAGTTAGACATGTAATAAAAATCAAAGTCAGTGCTAGGAACATTTACATAAATATAACATTATTTTTTAACAAGGTACATATTATAGTTTTTTTCTGAAAAAATAAATTGTAAAGTATTACATGTGCCATCTCACCCACATACATGTGGGTGAGATGGCATACCCTTGAAATAAAGGCATTAATCTCGACTCATAAGTCACAAATAATTTTTTTTGTAGTCTTGGGTACACCGGCACATTCGGAATATGACCACTTACCACAAATTTGGCAAGGTTAGTCATTTGGCACATCTTAGTCAGGTTTTTCGAGAACGAGATAATGAAAAGAGGCCATTACAAAAAATGCAAGCAGCATCTTCCTCGTCACTTGTTTCAACATCGACGGAATCGATTTTGTCGGTTCGAATTCCTCTTAAAACGACCCATAGCTGTAACGACAAACTTCAATCATATAACAAAATTAATGCAGTATAAAAACGCATAAGGGTGAGATGGCATACCTATGCCATCTAATCCACCTGCTTACTATGCCATCTCAGGCAACATTGCATTCATACAGTTTTTTTAACCTAATTTTTCTTAAGCACATTTTTAAGATATAAATCGGTACTGGCGTGATAGGCATAAGGTAAAAGAACATCACAAAATTTAAAAACTTAACTCAGGTGTAAAGACTCGCGAATTATAATGTGATACAAAAAAAGTCAATAAATATTTTGTCCTACTTAATTAACATTCCAAAGGCTACTGCTGTCAAAATAAAACTAACATGCATAAGTTCAACAATGTTGACACATTTTAACTTGAGGAACTGAAAACTGTCACACTAGGCACCAAATTTGGAATAGTTTACGAAAAACGCGTGATATGCCATCTCAGCTAGTATGCCGTCTCAGGCATACTTCCCCTATTAAGTATTTTTGAAAAAAATAAACTCAGAATGAAAGACTACATTATTACCGGGGCTAGAAAGTCCCCTAGAATAAACAAAAAGTTTCTTTTAAATGAAATATTTAAAATTAAAAATCACACTAAATTTTCTCTTTTTTTTTCACCCCTGTAACTTTTTGAACAATAATTATAGAAGTTTTCAGGGACTTTCTACCCTCGGTAATATCGTAATCTTAAGAGCCTACAGGCTCGTTTTTTTAATATTGTATTTATTTATGGAGTAGTTTCCACATACTATACTAAATTTACAATCAAGATGCAGTAGAAATAAACAAACCAAGATACGCTAAGTGCTACTAAGAGCACTCCCGAATCATAATTTACAATGTATATACATTGTAAATCCCAAATCATGATTTCCAAAGTTTATACATTGTAAATTATGATTCGGTAGTGCTCCTAGTAGCATTCAACGTGTCTTGGTTTGTTTATTTCTACTGCATCTTGATTGTAAATTTAGTATAGTATATTTCTCAAATTGGGCTCTGTACCGCCATTCTTTACTATATTACGAATATGTGTGCCAAATATCTCGACAAAATATTCAAAATTAAAGCCGCAATCTTGGACCGCGTCTTCCGTTTTGATGATGAGCTACTGTAGCCTCTTAATACCAAATTGATTTTATATGTAGGTATATATTATTTTAAAATATAAATAATATTAATAATACATAAATATATAAATAATATTAAAATATAGGTGATGCATCCACGATATGTTATTGACTTACTAATCGTGGTATTTTCTTTCTATTGATTTTCTCTCTTAATGTGAGTAACCACATCCTACTGCATTCTGCCGAGGGATTTCACACAATTGGTTTCATTCAACATAATTAGAGCCACTTATTTGATTTTTCTCTGTTTACCATCTGATTCTTTCTAGTCCATGTGGTGAGACCGCTCCCGTCTGAAAAACATTTCTAATTCGGTTTCTCTGCGGATTCATATTCAAAAATGTCCCCTTTAAATAAATCTGAAGGGTGCCGGACGGAATTTTTGGGCAGAAATTGTTTAAACAATTTTTTTAAACAAATACATAGGATCACGTTTTTTTGCTCTGGAGCATATATTTTTAGGTTTTTTGGGCCATTCTAAACAAGAAAGGTAACTTGTGATTTTTCTCAAAAATTGACAGTTTTCGAGTTATAGGCGATTTAAAATCTAAAAAATGCGAAAATGCGCATTTTCAAGGCTTAAAAACTCATATTTAGATTAGTATTTTTAAGGGTGCCAATAACTTGGATTAAAGTTTAAACATTCCTTTTCAAGATTCCAAAGAGTGATCGGGTCTAACTTCAATTTAGACCGTAGTTTTTTAATTGTTAATTATGCGTGTCCATCCGGATTTTTGCCGGTGCGGCGCGCACTATTTTCAAAAATCTCCTATTTTCCTCCGAAAAATATTTTTTCTAGATTCTTTGGAACACTTTAAATAAAATAAGTTTCTTGAAATTTTTCTAAAAAGTTATATATATATATATATATATATATATATATATAGAGGTTGAAGAGGGCGAAACACATTTCTAAGAACTGGTGTTTGGATCTTTGATTCTATTCAAAAAATTTTTCCAAACCCGAAATGGTGGATGTGTGAATTGTTCGTAAGGGGATTTTTCAACATTCTCTATTTCATCTGTTTGATTTTATATATATATATATATATATATATATATATATATATATATATATATATATATATATATATATATATATATATATGATTTTTATTTATTTTTTATTTCATTTATTCATATATATATATATATATATATATATATATATATATATATATATATATATATATAAAAACATGAGATGTAGATCCTTGAAACACACTCAGTGATCAAAAGATCCAAGCTTAATGGTTTGACGACCACTCGTACGAAATCAAACAGATGAAATAGAGAATGTGGAAAAATTGGAATGTGTCTAAAGATATTCAACCTCTCATCTTTATTGATAAGCCCAGAGAGGTTGAAGAGGGCGAAACACATTTCTAAGAACTGGTGTTTGGATCTTTGATTCTATTCGAAAAAATTTTCCCAACCCGAAATGGTGGATGTGTGAATTGTTCGTAAGGGGATTTTTCCACATTCTCTATTTCATCTGTTTGATATATATATATATATATATATATATATATATATATATATATATATATATATATATAGTGATTTTTTGAATAACTATATATATATATATATATATATATATATATATATATATATATATATATATATATATAAAATGATGTTGGATAATCGAGTACAAATATAAAAATAAATAAGCAAAATTCTTCTAACAATCTGACCAAAAATGGTAACCTTGCTCCTGTAGTAATCCTTTTACAAGTTAACAAACAACTTTTTTAACTTGCTACACTATACTGACGAAGCCCAAATAGGCCGAAACACCGGTGTATATAGTTGCACAGAAATGTATGGAATGATGACCCTTCATCATTTTATATAATTCCAACTAAATTCACATTCACTTTACGAGTATTAGCCAATGATTTTGCTTATTTATATTTATATATATATATATATATATATATATATATATATATATATATATATATATATAAAACAAGGCTGAAATATTGGGGTAGCAGCAATCTCAAAGAAAACTCTTTATAATAGTTCCAAGCTTTCGAAAATGTTTATTTTCATCATCAGGGAAACTACAATCATAAATATATATATATATATATATATATATATATATATATAATATATATATATATATATATATATATATATATATATATATAAATTATATTTTTATAATCTAAATTTAACCCTCACGCACAAGTTGTAGTCCATGTGACTAACAACTTCAGTGAGAAACTGGGTTTATTTATTATGTACTAGGTTGCTACAAATAAACTCTATTATTATGATTATTATTATTATTATATTATATTATATATATATATATATATATATATATATATATACAGTTTTTGGTTATTGGGTTATTATATATATATATATATATATATATATATATATATATATATATATATATATATATATATATATATAATATATGGACCGTTCACTCTTGTTAGAGTATAGGTCGCTCAAATACTATGAGCTTTTTTAATCCATTTCACGCGGTGGATTAGTCCGCAGTTTCCTTTAGGTCATCGTTCATAGGTTGTGATGTTTTTTTGCCTTCTTTACTATCTTCTTCCACTCACTCCGGTCTTGAATCTTTTTTCTCAGTTTGCAATTTCCATCTTTGATATATCGTCTAGCAGTTGATCTTCCCATCTTATTTTTGGTCTTCCTCTTGGTCTATTTGTTACTGGTCTCCAGTTCACTATCTTCCTGATCAGTTCTTCTACCCCTCTTCTTTGTGTGTGTCCAAACCATCTGAGTCTTTGTGCTTTAATGAATTTTACTATATTTTCTCCTTCAGTTATATTTATTATTTCATGGTTCATCAGCCTTCTATATTCCCCTGTTTCTGTCATCACTGGGCCATGTATTCTTCTCAAAATTTTTCTCTTAATTATTCTTAACTTTTCTTCGTCTTTTTTCGTAAGGCACATTACTTCTGCTCCATAGGCTATCACTGGTCTAATTGCTGCTGTATATATTTTTGATTTTGTTTTTTTGCTCAGGTTTTTGTCCTTGAGTAGTCGGTGGTGTTTCCAATATACTCTATTACCTGCTTTAATTCTTTCGTTTATCTCTATACTCCTTCCGTTTTTGCCGTCCACCATCACCCCCAGGTATTTGAAGCAATCTACTCTCTGGAATGTATTTTCACCTATCTTTATTTCTGTTATTCTGTTTACATTGTCTCTTGTGCTTATAAGGTATTTTGTTTTATTCTGATTGATTATTAATCCTCTCGCCTTTGCTTCTCTTACAAGGGTTAAAAGTGCCTCTTCTAGTCTTTTTTTTATCTCGTGCTATCAGTCCTAGGTCATCCGCTTTGAATAATTGTCTTTTTCAGGCCTGTGTCCCTAATTACTCCTTCTAGAGCGATATTGAATAGTGTCGTTGACAGACTGTCTCCTTGTCTTACCCCAAGTTCTATTTTGATGTCGTTTGTATCTCCCTCATTTGTTTTAACTTTTGCTGTTGAGTCTTTCATTGTCATTCTAGATAGTCTTATTAATTTTGCCGGTATCTCCATCTTTTTCATTTCTTTTAATAATTGTTGTCTGTATATGCTGTCGAAGGCCTGTTGGAAATCGATGAATAGTATGTGTAATTCTATGTCATGTTCATAGCTTTTTTCAATTGTTTGTGTTAGGACATGTATTGCATCTATTGTTGATCTTTCTTTTCTAAAGTCCTGTTGGTATGGTCCTATAATTTTTTCTGTGTATTGATTTAGTCGGTTATAAATGTTATATTTGTTATAATATATAGTTATAATTGTGGTCAATATCTTATACGTTGTATTTCGTAGCATAATTTCTCTGTAGTTGCAGCACTTAGTTGGATCTCCTTTCTTAAAGATTGGTGCGATATGCCCATTTTTCCATTCTGTGGGCATGCTTTCGTCCTTCCAAATTGTAACCATTAACTTGTGCATTGATTCGCTTCGTGAGCTCCTCTCCTCCGTTGATGATCAGTTCGTTGTTGATTTCATCTGGCCCTGGCGTTTTGTTTACTTTTAGTTGTTTTAGTACCTCCATGAATTCCTGATAAGTAGGTACACCTTCCTTTTCATCTCTGTTATCTCTTATATCCTCATCCTCTGAATCTGCCTTGTTGTTGTTTTTGTATACGCTGTGAGCTCGTACGTAGAGGGGATATTTACAAATTCGCGAGCGCTAGTAGTGGCAAGTCTGTAAACGTTTACCGGAAATTTGACATAAATGTCAAAGTGATTAATTTAAAATTAAAATTAAAAATATTAATTATAAAAAATATTAGTTGGTCAAAGCTGTGGTATATATTTTTACCTTAAATATACTTACGTTTTAAATACTGAATTAAATTTTTTTAATGTTCCGTAATATGTAATTATAAATTAATATATTAATCTGCACGCGCCATCTACACGATAATTGTGAAAGTATCCGAAGTAAGAAATTCATATTTTATCAATAGAACGTCAAAATGATTAGCAAAATCTTAAAAAAATCGATTACAATTTAATTACTTTTTTGCGTTGTAAATATTAAGCGATAACAATTAAATAATAAATTTAAAAATTACCGGTGAAAGTTGAATTAGTAATCCGCTAGGAGCGCCACCAGCGAAGCTCAGAGCGTATAGGTTCGTGAAATGTTTTTCCCAATCTTTTTTGTTTATTTTTGTGACAGTTTTTTTGGTGTTGTATTGTTGTTTTATGTATTCGAACAATTTCTTGTTGTCTTTATTATTCGATTCTAATTCTTGCATTTGTTCAATGATCCATGTGTTCTTCTTTCTTCTATAGAGTTTCAATGCTTCTTGTTTTTCTTTTCTATATTGGTCCAATTGTTCCTGTTCGGCACTCTGTAGCCATTTGTTTCTTGCGAGGTGCTTCAATTGACTTTTTTGGTGACATTCGTCATCAAACCATTCTTTCGATTCTTTGTTTTTTTGGAATCCTATTATTTGTTCTGCTGTCTCTATTATGCTGTTCTTAATGTTTTTCCATTCCTCTTCTATTTCTATGTTATCGTAGATGCCCAGTTTCTGTTCCAGTTGTTCTGTATATTGTTGCTTTTTTTCTTGCGTTTTCAGTTTGGCTATATTCCATTTCCTCCTTTTTCTATCCTTATGATTATTTGCTTTGATTATTTTCATCTTAAGTTTTGCTATCAACAATATGTGATCAGTGTCCGCATTTGCCCCTCTATATGACCTTACGTCTTGTACTATTTGTGTCCACTTTTTTGAAATTAGAATATGATCTATTTGGTTTCCATCCATTCTTCCTGGTATCATCCATTGTATTTTGTGTTCTTTTTTATGTTTATGCCTAGTACTAACTATATATGTGTTTGTTGCTGCTGCTAGGTTGCAGATTTTTCCTCCATTGTCGTTCGTAGTGTCATGAATGGTTTCTTTGCCCGCTACATTACTATTATAGTCCTCCTTTCCGATCTTTGCATTGAAGTCACCCAATATTATTAATATATCATTCCTCGGAATATTTTCACAGGTTTCTTCCAGGATGTCGTAGAATTCTGCTTTATCTTCTTGGCTTGCTTCTTCCGTGGGTGCATAGCAGTTGACTATCGAGATGTTGGCTTGTTTATTTTCTATTCTTATGTAAGATATCCTTCCATTAACTGCTTTGAATTGTATCACTTTTTCCCTCATTTTTTTGTTCACCATAAATGCCGTACCATTGGTTCCCTGTTTGTTTTCTCCCGCATAGTATATGCTAAAGTTTTTCTTCTCAATTTTTCCTTCTTTCTTCAATCGTATTTCTTGTAGGACTAGGATTTCTAGTTCGTATTTTTTCATTTCAAGGGCTATTTCTTGCATCTTACCTACTGCTAGCATGGTTCTAATATTCCAAGATCCCATTTTAATGGGTTTCGTTCTTTTCTTCTTATTGAGATTCTTTCTTTCTTTTGTGTGCGTTATTTTGTTTTCGTTAACTATTTGCATTGCCGAGTCTGTTTCCAGTGGTACTATCTTTTGATTTTCATCAGCTAGTTTTTTGGGAATGTTTCTACTTTACCGTCTTTTCTCCATCTCCATTTTTCATTACCATCCACGGTTAATCCATTGTAGTCCCTTTTAACATTTCTCCCCATGTCTCTTAACTCCTTACACTTTGCTCCTATTTCTTTCTGAATATTTCTTTCTAAGACTGTCATATCTTGGCTTTTGAAAATCTTCTCCCCTTTGATATGTCTTAATTTACTTTTCTTCTTCATTACCTTATTTTTTTCTTCTATACTTTCCATTTTCAGTAGACAAGTTCTGTCTCCCAGTTTAACTGCTTTCTCTATTTTTGTGTTCTCTTCCAAGTGCTGTTTGATGAAGTTTGTCATTTTTTCTTTTAGTTCAGCTTCATCATTCGCATCTATTTTGAGACCCGTTATTACTAGGTTGTTTTGCTTCATTTCTTTTTCACACCGTTCTACCCTAATTTCCAAAATATTTAGCTTTTTCTTTGTTTCCTCGAGTTCTGTCTTTACCTTGTTGTTTTCTTTCTTTAATTTTAGTATTTCATCTCTAAAAACCTTGTTTTCTTCCCTCGTTTGTCTAATTTCATTCAAAACTTGTTTCAGTAAGTTATTTGTTGTTTCCTTTTCTGTGTCCATTGTTTTCTCCATGTCTTCCGTTTTTCCCTTTGCGATTTGCAGCTTTTTTGTTGGGTTTGGGGGAGATACTGATTCTCTGTCTTTTCTCTTACGATATTCGATCAGAGGCTCGGCCCTTTCCAGCTCCAGCTTTATTAATTTTTTTTACCTATGTAATATAATATACCTAGTTTAAATTACGTACTATTTCTTAAATATATACAGATTTTAGAACTACTAGTTTACCAAACAACCGCGAAAAGGGTTAATTTCGGACTATCTCCGCGGAAAATTAACCCCTATCGGTTCTCAGTATGTTTTTATTTATTTTTTTTTTGTATTATCTATTCTCTATTTTTTTTGTTTATATTTCTCATGTATTCTTACAAAAAAGTTCTAATAATGATTGAAATTTTACTAACCGTTCCTTTGGAGCGTTGAATCCCACCTTTATATCTCCGCCAACACTTACAAGGTAAAGGTAGAATTTTGACACAAAAGTACTAAGTTTTATCACTATTCACTAATTACTAATTGTGTGTAATGTTTTTTTTTTGCCGAACAAAAACACTATTAAAAATACATAGATCTTTCTTATAGCCACTTTACACCATGCAACTAATTGCGCAATTAATTGCACAATTTCTTGCAGCAATAGAAATTGCATCGTGTCATACGCGAATTGCACAGAAAAGCTGCAACTCCTTGCTGCAAGAATAAGTTGCAGCTAAATAGAACATGTCCTATTTTTCATGCAATTTTTTCTGCAATTTGGTTATATTTTTAGTAACTTTTAAGGCTACAGTGTTTGTTTTTACTTTTCTGCTGTCAACAAATAAAAGATTTTGATGACATTGAACTTCTGTCATCTTAAATTTCAAACCAAACAATTTATTAACAAAACTAGAGGAACTTTTTACCAATTTCACGCTTCACAGATAATATTATTCAGGTGAATAACTTTAATTATGCAACATAGGGATTAAAAAAAACTATTTTATTTCTTACAACTTGTTTCCTTTTGTAAATGAATAATATGTATTACATACTTGGATTAGGTATTAATTGATTTTGTTATACTTAATACATAATATTATAATTTTCTCAAATTATAATCTAACATCTTTAATCTAATATCTGATAATTCTACTCAAAAAATTACATTTAATTTGTAAAAACAAACATAACCTAAAATTTATGCTATTTTGTCAAAGTTTCTGTCTATTTCATGCAGTGTTGCCAACCTTCAAGCGAGCTTTTTCCCTCAACTTACCCTAAAATTCCCACTTTTATGAAAAAATTCCCTACCGTTTACAAAATCGGTAATTTCCCTCATTTTTTCTAAATATTTTAGATTTTGGACTGGAACAAAAATTCCCTTTTGAGTTCATTTTTTCTCTTCTTACCTTTTTAACTGTTAAAAAATCCCGCAAAAAGGGAAATTTCCCTCAGGTTGGCAACACTGATTTCATGTCAGTTTATGCAATTGTTTGCACCGTGTAATCACTTTATTGCAGAAAGTTAGTTGCAACTTATTGCACAAGTTCTTGCGCAAGAAATTGTGCAATTAATTGCGCAATTACTTGCATCGTGTAAAGTGGCTATTAGGACGGTAACAGCAACCCTTGCACTTTCATAAACGTCCCATTTTCGTAAAATTGATAATATTAATAATAAAACTCACGTTTTTGAACGCATTCAAATAAAATAAATAAATGTTTTTCTCGGATAGCTTGTTAACAGGTTTGTTTATCACAACTTTTTCGTAGAACCGTCCGCTTCGGCTGCTAATTCTTCTAAAAAGTTACTAGTTTTAAAGTTATAAGCGATTTAAAATGCGAAAACGTGTTTTTTTTTCATTTTTCGGATTTTAAATCGCCTATAACTTTAAAACTATTAACTTTTGAGAAAAATGTCAAGGAACTTATTTTATTTAGAATATCCCAAAGAATCTAGAAAAAATATTTTTCGAAGGAAAATAGGAGATTTTTAAAAATAGTGCGAGCCGCACCAGCAAAAAAACCGGATGGACACGCATAATTAACAATTAAAAAACTTTGGTCTAAATTGAAGTTAGACCCGATCACTCTTCGGAATCCTGAAAAGGAATGTTTCAACTTTAATCCAAGTTATTGGAACCCTTTAAAATACTAATCTAAATATGAGTTTTTAAGCTCGAAAATGCGTATTTTCGCATTATTTAGATTTTAAATCGCCTATAACTCGAAAACTGTCAATTTTTGTGAAAAATTATAAGATACCTTTCTTGTTTAGAATGACCCAAGAAACCTAAAAATATATTTTTTGGAGCAATAAAGGGTGATCTTATGTATTTGTTTAAAAAAATGTTTAAACAATTTCTGCCCAAAAATTCCGTCCGGCACCCTTTAGATTTGTTTAAAGGGGACATTTTTGAATATGAACCCACAGAGAAACCGAATTAGAAATGTTTTTCAGACGGAAGCGGTCTCACCACATGGACTATTCAGGAATATACTTACTTGAACCTTTCCACTGAACTCTATGTTCATTGCCCAATCCGTGTTTACATATTGGAGATCTATCAAATTCTCTATTTTTAATGTAAAACGGATGTTCACTTATTCTAACGTTTAAAATGGTCTTGATGTCTCACCTTAATAAAAATATTCGCATTCACATGGTATTTTATAAATACAATTATTTATTCTTTCTTGTTCCTTGTTAGGTTTAGTTTTAGATAAAATAGATCTCAATGTGTTTTTTTATGTGTTCTATTATTTCTTGTGAATGTTATAGGATCCCGTTTTAAGTTGTTATGTTCCATTCGGTCCATTCTTGACAATTCCTTATAATTTATAAACGACAAAGGATAATCATTTTTTAATAAAACAAATGTTAACAATAATTGTTTTTCTTCTAAGAATGAATTTTCGTTAGAACAAATAATTTTGGCTCTATCGTATAAGGATTTAATGATTCCCTTTTTAACATTTTTAACATTGATGTCTGATTTGATTTTGTAATTTAGATTTTCTGTTTGTGTGTGTTGGTTTTCTATATACATACTTAAGTGTCATATCCAGTATCCCTCTTTGAGATTTAAAACATCAAGGGAAGGTAGTATATTATATTCTTTTTCCATGGTAAATTTTATTATCTTTTCTTTATCGTTTATATGATTTAGGAATGTGTCCAATATTCTGATGCATTCGTTTTTTTTCCTTTTAACGGGCATTGTATAATTTTGTTGGTTGTGAAAACCGATGTGTATGTATCCTGTTTCTTAGCATTGACCTTCGTCTCATCAGTAACACTTTACCAGAGGTTGTCAACCTCTTCATTAATTTGCAAAATGCAAAATAAAAGTCGTTTTAAAATAAGCAAGAGATGTTTATGTAAATTCAATACATTACCGAATTTTGTTAGTGGGAGACATATTTTATCTAAAATAAATAATATAAAAAATAAATGTTAATATTAAGATTATCTTATTTGTCTTATCTACCTTTTCTACCTTTTTTAAATTCCTTTTACCAGAGCATTTAGCAATAAAAACACCGGAATAAATATATTTTTAACTACGACATCTAGAGACTTACAACTTTTTGTGTTGTGTTCAGGATAACGCCAGGAAAAAGTCTACAATAGAAAAATGAGTGAAAATGCATCATTGCATTTTAAAGTGCATAAAAATGCATCTAAAAGTGCTTAGACATGACACAATAAGTATATTAAGGACCAGATTTTGTTACTCGGAAGTTTTTGGAGTCGCTGAACGCAATACGTCATCAGAACCGAAACCCAGAATACCACATGCCCAATGTCAATGCTAATTCACTACCATAGATTTAAGAATCTAAGTTCACTACTAAGGCATGTCATCTTCTGCAGTTTCGACGGTTTTCGGCATTAAATTGATACACTCAGACTACTCGAGAGGTTTTGGGGTTTGCTTAAATCGAGTATGCCACCAGTACCGACACCCTGAGCACCTGGTGCCTAGGGTCACGTCATCTTCTAGAGTTTCGAGGGATTTCGGCACTAAATTGATGCAAACAGACTACACAAGGTTTTTGGGGTTGCTGAATATGAATATGCCATCAGAAACGACCTCCGGAGCACCTTGTGGCGACGGTCACTGCTAAGTCATCTTTTAACGTTTCGTGGGTTTTTAGCACTCAAATATATTGCAAATATATTACTAGGCGGTTTTTGGGATCGATGAATACGAATACACAATCAGAACCGACCCCGGATCACCTAGTTCCCAAACCTAGTGCCGAAAACTCTCGAAACTCCAGATAACGTACCTTAGCAGTGAACCTGGGCACCAAATGCTCCGGTGGTCGGTTCTGATGGCGCATTCGTCTTTCGGGGCGACCCAAAAAACCATCGAGTGACAAAATCTGGCCCTTAATACACTTTTCTCGAGATGTTTATACACTTTTGGATGAATTTTATGCAATTTAAGATGCAATTATGCATTTCCACCCATTTTTTTAATTAAGACTTTTTTCCTGGCATCATCCTGAACACAATGCAAGTTGCAAGTCTCTAAGTGATGTACCGATTTAAAAATCGATTTATTTTTTCCTAAATACCCTGGTCTATTAAAGCAATTAGTATTTATATACCTACTTCCTACTAAATAACTCTCCATTCCATGATTTCCAGATTTTATATACACATTTCCACTTTTCTCTTTATAGAATAGATTGATACATACAGAGAGGGACTAAATTATGGAATAAATTCAAAATGGCCGTTTTGGAGATAAACTCCGAAAGGGGTCGATTTTTACTTTTAAATAATAATTTTTTGTCATAATATATACCATATAGTGATGCCATCCATCGGGGCGTGATGACGTAATCGATGATTTTTTAAATGGGAATATGGGTCATGTGACAGCTCATTTGAAAAGTTGTTCAATTCTCTATTCATTAATATAAACATTAACATCATTATTTATACAGGTTGACCAAAAAAATAATTTTTGAATTAAATTAATTGACGCAAAAAGAAGAATGTATGTAGTGTAAATGTTCAAACTGCCACGAGGCAGGTGGAAGGCGGTACCCCGTCAAAATAGCCCCGTCAACAAAGCTCCGACAAAATAGCCCCGACAAAATATCCCGCACACAAAATAGCTCCGACAAAATAGCCTGCAGACAAAATAGCCGCGGAATAATAGCCCGCCGACAAAATAGCCCCGACAAAATAGCCCCGACAAAATAGCCCCAACAAAAAAGCTCCCTTCAGAATTCATCATGAAATAATTCCTTAAAAATACATTTTTTCGGAAATGGTAATTATCCCCTATTCAGATGTTTATCTTAACCACATTAAATAAAAATGGTCTTTTCAGAGAACTCGAGTCCTGTCTTCCCTGCCTCTTGGAAGTTGGAACATTTAAGTTAAGCAAAAATCAATGTTAATTTATGATATAAACATTTTTTCTGTTTTTCGGGCAACAGTAAAATGCATTTTAAATTAAATAAATTAAATACATTCTTCCTTTTTGTCAAATAATTTAAATTAAAAAAAGTTTTTGGACACCTTATATAAATAATTATGTAATTGTTTATAAGAGGCTGTTTTAGCCGGGGCTATTTTAGCCGGGGCTGTTTTGACCGGGGCTATTTTGTGTGCGATCTATTTTGTCGGGGCTATTTTGTTGGCGGGCTATTTTGTCGAGGCTATTTTGTGTTCGGGCTATTTTGACGGGGCTTTTTTGACGGGGCTGTTTTGACCGGGCTATTTGACGGGTCACGGTGGAAGGCTGTTTGACATTTAACTTAAGCGCAAATCAACGTTTATTTGTGAAATAAATATTTTTTCCTACTTTTTGACAGCACTAAAATGTATTTTGAGTTAAATTATATACTTCCTTCTTTTTGTGTCAATTAATTTCATTAAAAAATTATTTTTTTGGCCACCCTGTATAAATAATGATGTTATTGTTTATAGTACTGAATAGAGAATTGAACAACCTTTTAAATGAGCTTCCACACGTTCCTATTCCTATTTACAAAACTTATCGATTATGTTATCACGCCCAGATGGATGACGTCACTAGTATGCTAAATATGTAAAAAAATTGTAATTTAAAAATAAAAATCGAAGTGTTTCGGGGTTTATCCCCCAAAACGGTCATTTTAGAGAAAATTAATTTATTCCATAATTTAGCACGTCTATGTATATGATGATTTCCGTCAAGTGGCTTTTAATAAAGTCCAAGATCTCAGAGGCCCCAGACGTTACTTATTTTCTCTCAAATAAAATGTACAGAATATCGTAGTGTTAGTAATCACATACTTTGAGTATATGGAAACCTGCTATCTTGGTAGCAAGGTAGATACGATTGTAGATATGAGGAGCTAAAGGTAGATAAAAACTACTAGGTTATTTTTACGTAAACGTTTTTTTTAGAAAATATTTATTAAAAATTAATAATTGAAATAAAGTACGCACTCTAAAGCCGGATCCACATCAATAAAAATTTATGTTGTACCTTGTATTTGACACAAATTTGCTCGTGTGCATTGAACTTTTTGTTGATGTGGACTGTGCGCCGCATGGATTTATGAAAAAATATTTTCGCGACGAACAATGCACGCTATCCGTCACACTGTCGGTTTTTCAGTCGACTTCAAAGAAATTTTCGCCGCATAGCAGTGTTAATGTGGACTTGATTATATACTTGGCGCTTAGTGGATTCGGCGGTACAACACACAAAATAAATATTTACGTCGTAAAAATACTTGACCAGATTTAAATTTGTACCGCAAAATTTTTTTCTCTATTTTAAAATACAACACAGACACCAATTTTTGTTGATGTGGTTCCGGCTTAAGATAAACCACAAAAATGTTTATTCACACAGTAATTAAAGGTTAACATATTGGACGCGTTTCAACCAACACGAGCCATCATCAGCAGTTACAAGAACCAAACTGACCAACATGAAAAATAAAGAATTGATTAAGCTTAATCAAGTTAAATCCATAAACACGTTAAAATTTAGTAAAAATTATTGTAATGGTTTACATTTTGTGATTCTGGAGAAGTGGTTGGTAGTGAAATAATTTAAGAACACGCTCTTAAGAGCATTCTGGAGGATCCATCTTGAGTAGTGATGAGCGAGACTGGTCTTGGTCTTGCGGTCTTGGTCTTGGTCTTGCAGCAAGACCAAGACCGCCTTTTGGTTGCAAGATCAAGACCAAGACCAAGCTTGCAAGAACAAGACCAAGACTAAGACCGAACCTTGCAAGACCACGCAAGACCAAGACCAACTTGCAAGACTCTTGCACTTTTTTGAGAAAAATTGGTTTTTATTATTTATCTTTATTTTTTTAGTTCAATAATATATACTGACATTGTCAGAAACCTTAAACAATATCGAATTTTTAAAATACATAATATTTTGGTTATATTTTTAAGTCGTTTTGATTAAGTCAAACGGTTTGCATTTTCTCAACCTTCAAAGTGTCCAGAAGGCAAGTTTTCAAACGGCGACAGTTCAAGGACAATTGAAATTACTTTTAAGACAAAAAAAATGTAATTATAGATAGGGTAATCCATTTAAAAAAAAATGCAATTAAAAACGGTTTTTATGTACCAGTAGTTTTCGCTATTTTGTCTAATAAAAATACTGACATTTATTTCAATTCTTTTCGCATAATCGAGGAAAAATGTAGGTCATTAAATTTAAAATGAATACAAAAAATATCATAATAGATTTTGAAAAGGGATTCACAATGCTGTGAAAGCATTGTGGCCTGAATAAAAAATAACTGGTTGTCGATTGTAATGTGTCAAGCTTGGTATCGCAAAATCCAAAGCTTAGGTTCAGTTTCTGAATATAATGACAAAAATTCCGATACTGGGAAATTTTTAAAATTATTTTTTGGATTAATTTTTTACAATCAACGAAAGTTGTAAGTTGAATTATTTGTGAAAATCCCGGATGACAAACGTGTAAAGAATTTTACTGATTTCATAGTTGAAAACTATTTGGAAGAATCTAGGTTTTCCCCAGAAAGGGCCAGTAGTACAAATAGTATGTGCCGCACTTGAAATGCATACGCATCATTTCAGTGTGTTTTAAATTCTAGTTTTTACTACCCACATCCGAATATTTTCAACTTTTTAAATGTCATAATGGGTATTCAATCCAAAAATATGTGAAAATAAAAAGTGCGAATAACTCGTGTTACGAGAGCAATGTAGTTTAAATAAAATTAAAGAACTGCAAGATAACAAATTACAGAATTAAGCGTTTATAACTCCCCATTAGGTTTAGTTATTATGCTATAGTATTAGGTCTATAAATAGGTATGGTAAATATGTACGTATTTACTAAAAAGTATGCTTTAGTTAGTTTATAAAAAAAGTTAATTATATTAAATAATGATTAAATAGAGTAAAAAATATTTGATTTTTGTGTTCTCTTAAAAAAATTTAATTTATGTTCTTAAATTTGACCCTCGTAGGATAAATACGACAGTGTTAGAGTGAAAGGATCAGATCATTATCTGTTAACAACTATAAACCGTTTATCCCTTTTCGTAAAATACGTGAATTGAAGGTCCCCGACCATTTGTGGCACCTTTAAGAAGCTCTTTTTCTTTAACATTTTATTAAAATACAGCGGCAATAGACAATAATCCAGACTCAAGACGTGGTCTGAAGGCAGGCGGCAGGTATCGACAGCATGCAAAACACAACGTGATACAACCGAAGGCCGGCAATTGCAACAAGGGTTGTAAATGCAGGTTTTTCCTACTGATAAACATTACCATTATAAAAATATACTCTAATCTCTTTATATATAGAGAAATAATTAGGTCATTAGGTGAATGTATAATGTTAAAATTGGTATCCATTTGAAACTACATTCTGTTAAAATTTTAAAGCAAAAAATATAGTTTCATTCTTCACATCTTTATTTATTTCAATGTACATTTTATTCGAAATTGTTTGGTTCAAATTATTACTACCAAAATAGCAAGACCAGCAAGACTCTTGCAGCAAGACCAAGACCAAGAACAAGACCGGCTAGTGCAAGACCAAGACCAAGACCAAGACTGCCTTTTAGCTGCAAGACCAAGACCAAGACCAAGCTTGCAAGAACAAGACCAAGACCAAGACTAGCCTGGTATTGGTCTTGTTCTTGTATTCTCATCACTAATCTTGAGTGATCCCTCTCCGTAGTGTATCTGCACTTCTACCTCCATCCCATATATTGTAGTGCAGAGGTCGGCAACGTTTTTAAGGGGGTATAGTATTTTTGATTATTTTTTTCGATTTTTTTTATTGGCTTATTTGATTGTAAATATTTTTAATTAATTTAACCCTACCACTCTCAAGGGAAAACGTTTTAAAATTATGCAAAAAAACGTAGAATTAACTATACCCCCCTTAATGTAAAGAGTGAAATACTAAATTAAAAATTCATGGCGAGCGCCAACTACACACACCGGCAAAATTAGCTGAACACCTTAAAAATGGGACATGTTTGATGTCTCGAATTTCCTAAACCTGTTGTCCGATTTTAGTGATTCTTTTAGTATGCTATAGCCTTATTATTTAAGAATATCGGTGTAATAATATTGTTACTAGACAGGTAAACGTCATTTTATACCGGGTGTAAAAATCATACTGTGTTTTTTTCTTAAAGTTCGGAACACCCTCTGGAATATTCTAGCATATCTAAAATATTGAAATTAAAACCCAATTATAGCCTTAGGCTTTCTTAACATTTTCTTTTTTGATTAATTTGCTTATGTTGGAAAATAAAAAAATTTTGGGCTTTAACAACTAGCCATGTTTTTCATCAACAAATCCTCATAGTAGGGGAGGAAAGTATGCTAAATTTGCAGTTACTCGAGCGTTATGGGGACCTATTGGATTGTGAAGAGTGGGTGCAAAAACCAGAAAAAGTTAAGATAAGTTTTCCATAAAGTGTGGGACTCTCCATTTTTAAATTTAATTTTCCATTTCCACCAATCGTTTTTTCCGATTATAGCCCCATCTATCCATAATTGGAAAAAATGTTGCGAATAAAAGTTGCTTAGTTTTACGTCAAGAATCCAAATCTACAATAAAAATTTGGGGCTCCTATTTAAGATTTTAAAGTAGCCCCCACCCCAACTCCGTGGGATGTCGTGTTTGGTGCCATTTGATAGATTTTTGAAAAATATTGAATACGTGTATTTTGCAGTTTTACGATCTGATGTTCATTTCGCAAAATATCGTATTTAAAATATTTAATTTACCACCCACCCCTCTCCGTGGGGTGACCTGTTTAGTATTATTCGATAGATTTTTGAAAAATATTGAACACGTATTTTTTAGTTTTTCAATGTGACGTTTATTTCGCGAAATATTCGCTTTTTTTTGTGAAACTTTGTGACTCACCCATTTTCTTATACCCCGCTCAAATCGTCAGATTTTTGAAATATACATTATTTTACATGTACTTAACTTACCTTATCTTAATCTGACGATTTCGAGTTTTTCTAATAGATTTTTTTTTCGGTCCCCCCTTTTTTTAGGTACATTTACAGGGTACAAGGTTTATCCCCATGTGATAATCTGACGCGCTCGAATAAATGCAAAAATCCCCGCTTGGGCTCCCCTATCATCATTATCTGCTTAGTTTAATAAACAAGCCGAAAGTAATTCAATAGATGTATTAAATAAATAAATTACTAAGCGATGTAAGCGATGTCACAATGACGACCTCTCGTGGATTTCAGCTGATTTCAGCTGCATGCATTTGAATCAAGTATGTAGGTAATATTCAGTATTTATTTTGCATGTTTTTTTTTTACAAATTTTATATACAACATCGACGAAAAATGAACATCAGATCGAAAAACTGCAAAATACACGTATTCAATATTTTTGAAAAATCTATCGAATGACATCAAACACGAGCCCCCACGGAGGTGGGGATGGGGGATTTAATTTAAAATCTTAAATAGGAGCCCCAATTTTTATTTCAGATTTGGATTCTTTACGTAAAAATAAGAAACTTTTATTCGACACATTTTTTCAAATTATGGATACATCGCGCTATAATCAGGAAAAAACGATTGTTTCAAATGGAAAATTAAATTAAAAAATTTTAAAAGTCCCCCACTATATGGAAAACTTAACTTAACCTTTTTCTGGTTTTAGCACATACTCTTCACAATCCAACAGGCCCACATAACGCTCGAGTAACTGCAAATTTAGCATACTTTCCTCCCCTACTATGAGAATTTATTGATGAAAAACATGGATAGATTTAACGCACATAACTTTTTTATTATCCCACATAATTAAATGAATCGAAAAAGAGAATGTTAAGAAAGCCTGACTCTACAATCGAGTTTTAATTTTAATATTTTACATAGGCTTGAATATTCCACAGGGTGTTCCAAACTTTAAGAAAAAAAAACAGTATGATTGGTACACCCGGTATAAAATGATATTTACCTGTTTAGCAACAATAATATCAAAACAATATTCTTAAATAATAAGGCTATAACATACTAAAAGAATCACTCAAATCGGACCACTGGTTTAGAAAATTCGAGACATCAAACATGTCCCATTTTTAAGGTGTTCGGCTAATTTTGCCGGTGTGTGTATTTTTTACCTAACAAACCATGACCATATAAACGTATAAAAAATATACATTTTGAATTTCTTGTCTAAATTAACAATAGTTTAAAGGTGCATTAAAATTTACTGAAGGGAGCAGTGGCGCCCGCGGGCGCCGACCTCTGTTGTAGTGTCTTACCTTCGATTTTTCGAGGCGTTTCACCTCTGCTGTTTCTAGCATTCTTTTGACCTAAGTTCATTTTTGTAAAAGTTATAGCAAATTTTTTATTTTCGAAATTTTAGCCTTATTTTGCAATTTCCGAAGCAAGAAATTATTGGATCATTATTAAAAAACTGACATTTTAATCCTTTGTCCATCTATTAAAAGATGAATATTCTCACTAATATATTAAAGCACTCTACTTTTACCAGTAGCGATTTAAACGAAAAAACTGCCATTTTTACCATTATTTTTTGATATCTACTATTATACATATACAATAAATATGCCTCCGAAGTGTAACGGGCATTTAAAAAAACTCATATGCAACCTGGCTGACTCAGTATCCCGAACATGGTATTTTTTCCTTATTTTTCTGTTTTTCTGGAGTAGTGCTTAAATAAGGAAATAGAATATGTTCTTTTATTTAACATAAGTGTTGAAAAAATACTTGCTCACAATTAATTTCATGAAGACAACACTCGATAGTGATAGTGGTCACAAGTCGATGGAAGACACCGCCGACAGCAGTCAACGGGTGAGAGGGGGCTCTTTCCCCTGGGGGCACAATCGTCTAAAATCTAGGTTAGCGATCCGTGGGGATGTAGGCCGAGTATATACGCGGCTTCATCGTTCGACTGACAGTTCATTCATAGTGATTCTTTGCTGCTACTCTTTGGAATAACCTTTGGTAAGTTTTTGTGTCATTCAGTGTCTTCCTTGGAGTGCTTACGTTGTTGTATTTGAGTAACGGGATCGGGTTACCGCTCGCGCGAGCATTGAAGTCTTCCAATATGAAAATAATGTAAAAAATCTGTGAAGTGAATCGACAAAAGTGCCGCATTTTGAGTAAAGGATATAATAGTCCAGGCTGTGGGTGAAAAAATGTGTTATAATTCAGGAGTTTTTCAAACCAATCAGGAGTTGTAAAGGACGATGTCAGTAATAACTTCTACTAAAATATAACACCTAAGTTTAGGTGCTTATTTATTTATTACGTTTTTAGGTTGTAAAATTTGAAATTTTTAGAAATTTTTAATTCATTAGCTTATGATATTCTGTTTAGAGAAAAACTTTTGAATAGAAAGTTGTAGGAAATTAAAAAGCCTACAGTTTGAGCTATTAAATTTTAATGGCAAGTTAAATTTCGTTAGTTTGATATTGCCAAACAGCCCGCGAAAGGTCCAAAGTGGTCGTTTTTTGCAATTTATAAGTTTTTTATTAAAAATGAATAACCATTTTCAATTTCGTTGCAAAACGAAAATACAGCCGAACCATATTCCAGTCCAATCAGAGAGTGCTGCAAGCACCTCTACCGGTTTCGAAACTTATTAGTCTCTCATCAGGAGGCACATATGCTGCTCTCCATGATCCAACCAAAACAAACCCCAGCGTGCAGTCCCGAATTGCAACGAACGAAATGGCATAGATGCCCTAGCGGCAACTGCTAGCAAAAGACTAAGTTTTCACTCTAATGGCATATAACATATCCCACCAGAATGAAAACAATGGGAACCTTCTCTGGTTACACCTCCGAGGCTTCTACAATTTGCAAGCCATACGGATGCTGAGACTAAGGAAGATGAGGGAATTCTACAATTTACAATTCACGTCACATCTGCTCAGCGCGGTAAAGTTCCAACGAGACTGGTTCCCTTCATACTCCACACAGAGTAAATGTAAATCAAAAATGAATAACCATTTTCAATTTCGTTGCAAAACGAAAATACAGCCGAACCATATTCCAGTCCAATCAGAGAGTGCTGCAAGCACCTCTACCGGTTTCGAAACTTATTAGTCTCTCATCAGGAGGCACATATGCTGCTCTCCATGATCCAACCAAAACAAACCCCAGCGTGCAGTCCCGAATTGCAACGAACGAAATGGCATAGATGCCCTAGCGGCAACTGCTAGCAAAAGACTAAGTTTTCACTCTAATGGCATATAACATATCCCACCAGAATGAAAACAATGGGAACCTTCTCTGGTTACACCTCCGAGGCTTCTACAATTTGCAAGCCATACGGATGCTGAGACTAAGGAAGATGAGGGAATTCTACAATTTACAATTCACGTCACATCTGCTCAGCGCGGTAAAGTTCCAACGAGACTGGTTCCCTTCATACTCCACACAGAGTAAATGTAAATCAAAAATGAATAACCATTTTCAATTTCGTTGCAAAACGAAAATACAGCCGAACCATATTCCAGTCCAATCAGAGAGTGCTGCAAGCACCTCTACCGGTTTCGAAACTTATTAGTCTCTCATCAGGAGGCACATATGCTGCTCTCCATGATCCAACCAAAACAAACCCCAGCGTGCAGTCCCGAATTGCAACGAACGAAAAATTTTTCGTTCGTTGCAATTCGGGACTGCACGCTGGGGTTTGTTTTGGTTGGATCATGGAGAGCAGCATATGTGCCTCCTGATGAGAGACTAATAAGTTTCGAAACCGGTAGAGGTGCTTGCAGCACTCTCTGATTGGACTGGAATATGGTTCGGCTGTATTTTCGTTTTGCAACGAAATTGAAAATGGTTATTCATTTTTGATTTACATTTACTCTGTGTGGAGTATGAAGGGAACCAGTCTCGTTGGAACTTTACCGCGCTGAGCAGATGTGACGTGAATTGTAAATTGTAGAATTCCCTCATCTTCCTTAGTCTCAGCATCCGTATGGCTTGCAAATTGTAGAAGCCTCGGAGGTGTAACCAGAGAAGGTTCCCATTGTTTTCATTCTGGTGGGATATGTTATATGCCATTAGAGTGAAAACTTAGTCTTTTGCTAGCAGTTGCCGCTAGGGCATCTATGCCATTTCGTTCGTTGCAATTCGGGACTGCACGCTGGGGTTTGTTTTGGTTGGATCATGGAGAGCAGCATATGTGCCTCCTGATGAGAGACTAATAAGTTTCGAAACCGGTAGAGGTGCTTGCAGCACTCTCTGATTGGACTGGAATATGGTTCGGCTGTATTTTCGTTTTGCAACGAAATTGAAAATGGTTATTCATTTTTGATTTACATTTACTCTGTGTGGAGTATGAAGGGAACCAGTCTCGTTGGAACTTTACCGCGCTGAGCAGATGTGACGTGAATTGTAAATTGTAGAATTCCCTCATCTTCCTTAGTCTCAGCATCCGTATGGCTTGCAAATTGTAGAAGCCTCGGAGGTGTAACCAGAGAAGGTTCCCATTGTTTTCATTCTGGTGGGATATGTTATATGCCATTAGAGTGAAAACTTAGTCTTTTGCTAGCAGTTGCCGCTAGGGCATCTATGCCATTTCGTTCGTTGCAATTCGGGACTGCACGCTGGGGTTTGTTTTGGTTGGATCATGGAGAGCAGCATATGTGCCTCCTGATGAGAGACTAATAAGTTTCGAAACCGGTAGAGGTGCTTGCAGCACTCTCTGATTGGACTGGAATATGGTTCGGCTGTATTTTCGTTTTGCAACGAAATTGAAAATGGTTATTCATTTTTGATTTACATTTACTCTGTGTGGAGTATGAAGGGAACCAGTCTCGTTGGAACTTTACCGCGCTGAGCAGATGTGACGTGAATTGTAAATTGTAGAATTCCCTCATCTTCCTTAGTCTCAGCATCCGTATGGCTTGCAAATTGTAGAAGCCTCGGAGGTGTAACCAGAGAAGGTTCCCATTGTTTTCATTCTGGTGGGATATGTTATATGCCATTAGAGTGAAAACTTAGTCTTAAGTTTTTTATTCTTTAAGGCTTCAAAATGAAGATCTTTCAATTTCAAACATAAAAAAATTGTAAAGCCCGATCGGTTAATTTGTTGCTTAGATATTATAAATTGTTTATCCCGAGAGGTCATATGCCGAAGGTTTATATTTTAATATTATGAATATAAATAAATGCATAAAAATTTTTCAACGCCTGGGTTTGTAGAAATTCTGTCAAATTTAGTTCTAAACATGCTGCAGCGGCTCCTATACATAATACGAGCTTCTAACTTACAGATTATTGTTGCTTAAAATAAAAGATTTCTATAGCCAAAGACCATGCTTCTGCAGGATTTGCTTTTCTTTCTTTCTTTTATTGTTTTTTTTTAAACTGGGGTAGCTTTAAAAATAATAAATAACTGAGTAGTTCATTTGCCTATATAATGTTTTTATTGTGCATTTTAGAGCAAATAATAATGTTCCTATTCTTATATGTTTTTTAACAATAATAACTTGATTTCAATATATCGCTTCTCAATTCTCAAAATAACTTATAGAACTAATATAATCAAAATGGGGGTTGAATAATGTTTTACGCATTTATTTACATCAGAATATGAAAATATAAGCAAGAGAATGTATCTAGAATAAACTTTCTCCGTTTTTTTTCACAAAGTTAGAGCCTTAGACGTGTGACCTCCCGGGATAAACAATTTATATAATCAACAAATTAACGGATGGGGCTTAACAATTTGTTTATGTTTAAAATTGAAAGATATTTATTTTAAAAACTAAAAGAAAAAAAGATATTTTTGCAATAATAAAACAATTGCAAACAACGGCCATTTTGTACCGTTAAAGAAATTAAACTTGCCAAACCTAAAATGGTTGTTTTAATTTCCTACGACTTTCTATTTGACGACTATCCTAGGCTGCAGAATTAAAAATCTCTAAAAATTACAAATTTTACATCTTACAAATGAATAAATAAATAATAGGCACCCAAAATTAGGTGTTAAATTTTAGTAGAAGTGCCTACATCGTCCTTTACCATGCCTGATAGATGTCAAAAATTCTTGAATTATATCCTGAAATTGACCTGTTTTTCACCCACAGCCTGGACTAACACAATGAGTAATAATATTAAGATACATATATCATGAAGAGCTTTTAATAATTTTTCCAATTAAATATATATTTTCATTTTCAATAAAATGTAGTACGCTCGGAGATCAGCTAGAAAATTTAAACCGAATAAAATAAAATTCAGTTTTAGCGACATGTGTGAATACCAAGTAGTCTTCTAGGATATCAACAGAACGTAATTTAGTCCAGACAAATTAATATATTTTTTACCAACCAAATGAGATGTTTTAACCAAATATTGTTTCTAATACGATGTGCAAAATAATTTTAAATTCGGTTCCGCTAATAAACTTGCTTTTATTGTTCTTTGAAATAGAAAAACCTTTAATTTCTCTTGCATAATATCTATCGTCTAATTATTTAAGAAGTGCTGGCAGAAGCATACATTTTTTAATTATACATACACATTACATTTTAATTACACACATACATTTTCTAATTACACACACATTTTAAATCAATATTTTCATTTTTACTGGTGTTCTTTTAGAATGACTAATAAATAAAGTATTAATCATATTTCACATTTTTATTAAAACAGAAAACATGTCGGATAAATTTCCAGATGAACATAATAATGTGTCTCTCACAGACAGTTCCCTTACTGTGGATATTTCTGATGCTCTCAGTGAAAAAGACAAAGTTAAGTTCACTGTCCACACTTGCACTTCAATGAAGAATTTACAGAAACAGGAGTTTTTAGTAGTCAGTTAGCATGAAGAGTTCATATGGCTTCATGATCTTTATGAAGAAGAGCCTAAATATATATTATCCCACCACGACCCCGTCCAAATTTAGATGCTTCTTATGAAGAAGGTACCATGACCAAAGAGTAATTTACGAAAATGGAACAGGAATTAGAGGCGGAATACATCGCCACCTTAAAAAAACGGTTGCGATGCACGAAGTATTCCTCACTTGATTAGCTAGTCATTCCATATTTAGAGAAGACCAACACCTTCACGTTTTTCTCGAATATGATCAAGATTTGTGTGTCCATCCTAAAGGGAAGCTCCAGAAGTCGGGAGGTCTTTTGAAATCAGTAGGAACCTCTTCTGATCAATATTACCTAAAAGCTACAGTTAGAGATGTGAACAATTTCTTTGAACAGAAGAACTCCGTTAACCACAATCCGTTAAAGGATGCAACTTATCGGACTGATAAGATGATAAGATTATGATGTTGAAAAGCACAAAGAACTAGCCGATAGCTATATTAAAACATTCGAGGGATTAATTTATTTAGATATTTTAAATGTATCTACTAATTTCCAAGTATTTACTGTAAGTTCTAAAATGACTAATTTAGAATGATTAATGAGATGTCAAAATATCTTATCTAAAGCGGCTTCTCGAAACATCTATACCAAATACGATACAGCCACTTTGTTGCGCATTCTGACCGATTTCCGTTTTTAGTATACTTAACCTACTCAAATCTTACTTATGTTATAATTTATACATTGATTAAGTCTGATGTTATTTAAATTAAAATGTCACTGAAAAACTTCTATTCCTTAAAAAAGTTTTCATGTCTTAATTAATATCATTAATGATTATGCAACTCTGTTTACCGCTATGTTTTTTGTGTTTAACAACATTGTAACATTTATCTTTTATGGCGTCCTTAACATTTTGTTTTGAGTAGTAGTATTAATAAAAATAAACAGAATCTTTAATTATGTATCTATATTTCTAAATAGATGAAATATTTGTTTCGTAACAGTTGCATTATTCTTATTTTTGTAATATTGTTCAAAAATATATTCTGCCTTTTGACAATGACATGATAAAATATATCATCTACAAGTTCTATACAACATATCACTATATCAATGAAATTACATCGATAGTCTAAGATCCAATGTAAGAACGACCATCACCGATCTGTTAATGCATAAAAATTGTTTGATATGTAATTTAGTATATTGAAATTTATAAAAAAACAAGGGGTGCTGATATAATTTTGTCCAGACCATAATTAATTATTAGATAATAGGGCTTTTCATCGATTGTTATTTTTGTTTCGAGCTTCTGTTATATGTTGTGTCATAATTTATGTATTCTGTCATAATCTGTGTATAATATTAATATACACGGATTATACGACATATGACAGAAGTTCGAAACAAATGAATGTGAATGAAACGCCCTATTAAAAATTAAAACTTTTTTTACAAATTCCACTAAAATTTTTTGAGACCGAGCAAATATTACTTTAGATTTTTTTAGATCATTATGCATTAATAATTCATAATATAATTCGTATTATAAGTACCCAAAATTTAAGTTGAAATCTTATTCTATCAGTTTTTGATAAGCATTTTGAGCTTATTTAATTTTAAAACATTGATTTTTAGTTGTTAATATCGCCCGTCTTCCCACAAGAAACCCTCCTCCAATTGAAAAAATATAACTTAGAACAAGACATAGCAAAAATTCTTGTGGACCTAATAGAAGAAAGTTTGAACTTGAGTTTAAGTACTTGATGACTACAAAAATAATTTTTGTTACTTTTGTTTTAAGCCTTTGAAAAATCGTCATTTTTCGTTCCTTTTTCAGTTTTAAATTGTTTATGACCTTTTTTGTTTCGAACGATCCCAAAAGTCTAAAATAATATCTGCCCTGCCGAAAAAATTTTAGTAGATTTTATAAAAAAAATTATTTTTTAGTTATAGTCTGGACAAAATTATATTGGGCACCCCTTGTTTTTTATAATTTTTAACATACTAAATTACCTATCAAATAATTTTTATCCATGAAACAGATCGGTGAAGTTCGTTCTTATATCGGATCCTCTACTACGAGAATTTGACGAGAAGGGAAAAATTAAGGAGTATAAGGTATTCAGAGCTAAACACAAATATGTAGCAGGTAAATTATAATTCAAAACATGAAGAACTTCACACAACCAGATAAAACATTAGTATTTCATATTAATTTCGTTGTTACTAGCTAAGCTACAATATAAAAAAAATACTCTTTTTATATTTAAAAAATGCCTCACACAAAATGACTCACACAATGTAAACATAATAGTATATTTAGGTTTGTTCTAGCATCAGTTTCAAACGGTTTGAAACCATCAGCGAATAGTCGACCAGCGCGAGTAGAGGGGATAGCACTGGTGACTGTATTATGTTCTCTCACTGACCAACTGTTTTCTGACGGTTTCTGACTGGTTTGACTGTTTGCTAGAACAAACCTATTATTGTATGACAATGATATAATATAAACTTCAGTCGGAAAAATGAAAGAATAGGGCTTTTCATCGATTGACATTTGTTTCGAGCTTCTGTCATGTGTCACATAATATTAATATATCTACGTCATACGTCTTTGGTTTGTATCATTGGGAATACCAATAACGTATGACGTAGATATATTGAACGATGAATGATCACATCAATCACTTATTTTGTATTTGCTGTCTTTTTCTATAAATAACAAACGTTTGTTATAGAAAAGGATAGCAAATACAAAATAAGTGATTGATGTGATCGTTCATGGGCTTTTCATTCACAGTCATTTGTTTCAAGCTTCTGTGATATGTCGTATAATCCGTGTATATTAATATTATACACAGATTATATATCATATGGCAGAAGCTCGAAACAAATGACAATCGATGAAAAGCCCTATTCTTTCATTTTTCCGACTGTATCTAAATACTATATATACAAAAAAATTACTATCTAAATTCAGAGTACTTCTACCATCGGCTTCTGATGGTGTACAGATCTTTTAATCCCAAGTAATTTTGGAAAAGCTGTACATAAGTTAAATTTACAATCGTACAACCGTATGTAGCATCTTTAATGATTCTAATAATTATTAATATTCCGTACCAAAATAACTCTATAGACCCATCATTAAAAAAATTTACTACCTCTCTCATGAACTTTTTTTTATTCAGTTATTCATGTCGAGTCGGACAAATTTTCAATTTTGGAAAATTTTCGTATATACAGCTTGTCAAATATACGGGGAAACTTGGCGATTTTGTCCACTTGCCTAGAAAAATAATGGTAGGGTAGCCCAAGTGGGGATTTTTGCAGTTACTCGAGCGAGTCAGATTATTACATGGGGAGAAACCTTGTACCCTGAAAATGTACTTCTACCATATATTGGCTCTTAATGCAGGGGAGTTCGTTAAGGGGGGGGGGCCGAAAAAAATCCATCCTTAGAAAAACTCGAAATCTTTAGATTAAGATAAGGTAAGTTAAGTACATGCAAAACAGTGTATATTTAAAAAATCTGACGATTTGAGCGGGGCGTAAGGAAATGGGTGAGTCCCAAAGTTTCACAAGAAAAAAACGAATATTTCGCGAAATGAATGACAGATCGACAAACAAAAAAAAATACGCACTCAATATTTTTCCAAAAATCTATCGAATGATACCAAACACAACTTCCCACGGAGAGGGGTGGGAGGTAAATTTAATAATCCCGCGATATTTCGCGAAATGAACATCAGATCGAAAAACTAAAAAATACACTTAATCAATATTTTTGAAAAAGATATCGAATGGCACCAAACACAATCCCCCACGGAGGTGGGGTGGGGGCTTACTTTAAAATATTAAATGGGAGCCCCCACTTTTTATTACAGAGTTAGATTCCTTACGTAAAAATAAGTAACTTTTATTCGAGACATTTTTTCGAATTATGGATAGATGGCGCTATAATCGGAAGAAACGATTGTTGGAAATGGAAAATTAAATTAAAAATGGACAAGTCACCACTAAAATGGAAAACTTTACTTAACTATTTTTGGTTTTAGGACCTACTCTTCACAACCTAATAGGTCCCCAAAGCGCTCGAGTGACTGCACATTAAGCATACTTTGCTACCCTACCATAAGTAGGAACGCATTCGATGAATTGTGTTGACTGCGCAACGTAGATGTGGCCGTATACAGGGCCGGATTTACATGTTGAACCCTACTAGGCATTAATATTTCTGGCGCCCTACGCCTTGATCTCCCCCTCCCCCCAACCCCCTTATAACCAACCAACTTTTGGCTTAACCAAGCTCTACCAAAAAACCAGCCAACGACTGGTAATATCCTTTTACTTTACTTAAAGTTGTTGTTTCATACTGAAGCTTAGTACTGACTTTTTGTAATCGTTCTAAAACGGTACTCCAAAATATGGAGAAAAATACTATCTCTAGTGATTCAAGGTTTAATCTTAGAGCAGATGCATCACTACGGCATGAAGGTTTTTCGTTCCTGTCATTCTCTATTAGTTTCAAAGATTCTGTAATTGCCGGCCAATTTTCTTTCAGAGCTCGACTCGACAAGCATCGTTTCTCGCTAACCAAGGTGTTTTAGATAGGCTTTGAAGTACCACAGAGCATTTTGGTTCAAATAAAGCTTCCATCGATGTGTTGAACTTGTGAAAAAATTGTACAGTTCTTGAAGTAGAACAGAAAAAGAAAAAGCAACCACACATGAACTAACGGCCACAGATCCTATTAGATTTAAGGAATAAGCGGCACGTGGGACATACTCAGCCTAAGGACATAGTTTTTTGATTCTGGTTTGAACAACTGAGTCCCTGCCATATTACTGGCATTGTCATATGACTAACCACGGCATTTTGTGATATCCAAATCGAATTTATCACAAACATCGATAATAGCATTTTCAATATCTTCAGCTTTGTGTCCGACATTAGGCAAAAAAGACAAAAAGCGTTCTACGGGTATGCGATCTCTAGTTATATTCCTTAGTACCAACGTTAATTGATCAATATGAGATATGTCTGGAGTGTAGTCTACCATAATCCCAAAATATTTTGCTTCCTTAGCTTCATTTAATATTTGTCTTCGAACATTTTCAGCCATAAGAAGGATAACTTCTTCATATGTTGACTAAGAAATGTATGAAGTTGTACCTGAACCTCCATCGCCTTATACTTTCATCTGCTCTACAAGAAAGGAGTCAAATTCGAATAAAAATTGTATGTATTAAACCTAAAAAGATGCCTTGATCAAACAGTCCTAAATATTCATGGCTACCACGGAAAGCTAATATTTTGTGGATAGAAATTTTACAGCGGCAACAACACGCTTAAGAACATTCCTCCAGTTTTTAGTTTCCTTATTTAACTGATCAGCAAGACTTGAACTAACATGTCCTTTTATTTGACCTATCAATTTTAATGTTTTCTGGTGTGACTTATGACAAGCAGAATTTTCGTCGACCACTCTTTGTGAAACATTTTTCCAATCATTAAAACCGGTTGTAAATGTATTTGCGTTAGCAGAGCAACTGAACAATATGCATGGTACACAAAACACAGACCCTTTTCTCTGAGAAAATGACATCCAATTTCTATTTATTATTTCTCCATTTTTAAGTTTACGAGAAAATAGCTTATCAGTTAAATAACTGTCTTTTTTATCTGATGGATAGTGCTGCTTTGATGATGTGTAAGTTGGTTGCCGGTTTTGTGATGCACCGAACAAAATCTGCCTGGTCCGCGCCCTAACAAATTTGGCGCTCTAGGCCAGTGCCTAGTCGGCCTAGTGGTAAATCCGGCCCTGTCCGTATATGAATATGGCCAAGTATCACCGTATATTTGACAAGCTGTATTTATAGAGGTTTCTAAGCTTTTTTGCGTCCGACAACTGGAGTACTCTTAAAACATTGTCGGACAATATTACCAGTTAATTATAAATATTTTTATCAAACAATCCTGCAGAAAAAATCATCTTATATATTTACAAAACGCTCCCCTCTAGAAAATTTTCCGAAATAGAAAAGTTGTCCGACTCGACAAGAATAAAAAAGTCTTTCGACCTAGGTAATATTTTTTTAAATTGTGGGCCCAAGACTTACAACTAATAATTTAACATTCAATTTAGCAAATAGGAATAATCTCTATATCCCTAATATTGGGTGTTCTATTTACAAAATGTATAAATATAAATAAAAAATACACATACACAAATATGATAAGTATACAGGGTGTAACAAAAATACAGCTCATAAATTAAATTACATATTTTGGGACCAAAAATAGTTCCATTGAACCTAACTTACCTTAGTATAAATATGCACACAAAAAAATTACAGCTCTTTGAAGTTACAAAATGAAAATCGATTTTTTCCAATATATCGAAAACTATTAGAGATTTTTTAATGAAAATGGACATGTGGCATTCTTATGGCATGAACATCCGAAAAAGAAATTATATTCAAATTTGTGCAGCCCATAAAAATTTTATGGGGGTTTTGTTCCCTTAAACACCCCCAAACTTTTATGTGCGTCCCAATTAAATTATTTTTGTAGTACCATTAGTTAAACACAATGTTTTAAAACTTTTTTGCCTCTTAGTACACTTTTTCGATAAACCAGTTTTAATCGAGATGCGGCTTCTTTTTTAATATGTTTACATAAAAATTTTATGGGGGTTTTGTGCCTTTAAACCCTCCAAATATTTGCGTACGTTCCAATTAAACTATTATTGCTGTACCATTAGTTAAACACAGTGTTTTTAAAACTTTTTTCCCTCCTAGTATTTTTCAGATAAGGCACCTTTTATCGAGAAGTGGCTTCTTTTTTAATATGGTTCAAAGTATGCCTCAAACTGTAATTTATAAATAAAGTTTCATATTATTAACAAGTCTCTAAAATCGTACTTAACAGTACACAAACATGTGGTGGATTTGACAAAATATTCAAAATATCTCAAAAAAAACTAACTTTTCGAAAAAGTACTAAGAGGCAAAAAAGTTTTAAAAACATTGTGTTTAACTAATTGTGCCACAATGATAATTTAATTGGAACGTACACAAAAGTTTGGGAGGGGGGGGGGCGTTTAAGGGAACCAAACCCCCATAAAATTTTTATAGGGTACACAAATTTCACTATAATTTTTTTTTCAGATGTTCCTATCATAAGAATATCACATGTCCGTTTTCAATAAGAAACCTCAAACAGTGTTCGATCTATTGAAAAAAATCGATTTTTATTTTGTAACTTCAAAGGGCTGTAACTTTTTTTAGGTGCACATTTGTACTAAGGCAAGTTAGGTTCAATCGAACTATTTTTGGTCCCAGAATATGTGATTTAATTTATGATCTGTATTTTTGTTACACCCTGTATAATCAACACCTTATTTTTAAATCGGGAATAGCGGTCGTGTGGTAGCTCATTTAAAAGGGTATTCAATTCTCTATTCAGTAATATAAACATAATTATTTATACAGGGTGCCAAAAAAATTCTTTTAAATTAAATTAATTGACAAAAAAGAAGAATGTATGTAATTTATTTTATTTAAAATACATTTTACTGCTGTCAAAAAACAAAAATAAATGTTTATTACACAAATAAACATTGCTTTTCGCTTATATTAAATGTTCAAACTTCCAAGAGGCAGGTGGATGGCGATAGCTGCTTGAACATGAGCTACCACACGACCCCTATTCCCTATTTAAAAATAAGGCGTTGGGGACGTGGAAGGGAGGGGGTTGACAAATGACAAATGTATGTATCGTAAAAATGTGTCCCCCTTAGAACAAAAATCGACCTGTTTCGGCATTTCCTTAAAATCTAATAACTACTGCCGAATATCGAGGTGGACTCTTTTCTTTGGCCCACCCTGTATAATGATATGTATAAACACATATACAACTGAAAGTGTAATTAATTAATATGTAGCAACTAATCTCACCGTATTAAAAATAATCTCTATCTTTAAAAAGAACTTGAAAATGGGAAGATATAATTCGCGCATAACTTTTAAAAAACTCGTTTTCTGCTCTGACTCTTTATGCATATTTTTAGTTGATCACACTCTATATTGTCTGTAGCTAATAATTTTAGAGTAAATATTACCAAATTTTTTACCGCCCCTAGTAATTAAGCTCTGGTCATATATTATAACTCTAGTACACAGCACCTAAAAACATAAGTACATAATAATAAAGCGTTAGATAAATCTAGGTTACAAAAATTCGTGGAGGTAAAATAAAAATTTAGGACAATAATTAGACGATACGATCTCGTAAAAATACTTAACCGAGTATTTTGTAATCATTTATATTCTTGTGTTATTCTTCGTCTTAAGTCGCCTTTGTTATTTTTTCAAGGATATTTAATGATGATGCTATATGTACTTATGTACTGTGTAGTAAAGACAGAAATATTATTTTGCCCTGAAGATACATAGTCACTTAAATTACATATTTCAAAATAGCAAATGATATTATGATATATCAACACATAATATAATACGCTATTGATTGCCTGGCTAGAGGCCTAGCATTTGGCCGCGTACCAAAAAAAGTTTATTAATAGCAAGCTGAAAATGTGTTAATAACTTAACGGTGTATAGTCGGACAAACTTTGATGTATGGGAACACTGGAACAGGGGAAGTTTCAATTGTGGAACGTGATTTTAATTGTGGAACGTGTCATTGTAACAAGTTTATGATTGTGAAAACTAGCAGATTGTTTTTAAGTTTATTCATTAGCAAAATTTATATAATATAGGAAAAAATGTTTGTCCGACAAATATGTTGGACATTTTAATAAGTCCGACACGTAGAACATGTCAAATGTCAGGAATTATGTTGGTGGTAAATAGCAGTCTGATTTTTGCATGAAATTTAATGAAAGGGTAACAAATCAATAGGAGGTTCTGTCCGACAAAATACATGGGACGTTTTCGTAGTCTGACGTTCAAAACCTGTAACCTGTTCCGCAATTAAAACTTCCAATGTTCCAGTGTTTCCGTAAATCAAAGTTTGTTCGAGTAGACACCGTTAAGCTAAACGCTATTAACAAATTTTCAGCTTGCTATTAATAAACTTTTGTTTGGTACGCGCGATCCAGGCATATTAATAATATAGTATAATATCTAACTTATTTTCCATATTATTCCTATTCTGTTTTTTTAAGCAAATGAAGTTTGTCTCCAATATTATGAAGAACTTTAACACCTTGGAAAAATTCTCACACATATTATTTGTTCTCGCTCTGTTATTATAATTATTGCATTCTTTTAATCTATGGTCTCTTGCTAATACCATCTACACTAAATACGAAACAAATAATGCCTTTGCATTAATACATAATGTGAATACCTAGCAATTTATTAGACTCTAAAATGGACGATTTCTTATAGTGTAAGATACGATAAAATAAGGTCGAACTTCACATAGCTGTTCACCGAATAAAAATTATTGGATATGCAATTTAGCATGTTAATAATTGCAAAAAACAAGGGGTGTCTGATTTATTTTTTTTCTATCTCTACAATTGAGTTTTAATTTCAATATTTTATACACTCATTGACAAAAATATTGCATATTTTGAAACTAACGTGTAAAATAAAAATTTTTGTGCTGCCCCCAGTGTCATAGGAATAGGATTTCTTTTCCGAATGTGATGTTTTAAAGTATCATATAAATGGTACATATAATCGGATTTAAATTTGATATGGGCTATATGGTACCTTAAATAAAACCTCGGCTACCAAATCAACAGTCATGCAGAGAAGAATAATGTCAATGTTAGGAATAACTCTGCGAGACAAAATCAAAAACGAAAAAATCAGGAGAAGAACAAAGGTGACTGACGTCATCGAAAGCATAGCCAGGTTGAAGTGGAGATAGGCAGGACTTCTTCTTCTTCTTATGGTGCCTATCCGTTACGGATGTTGGACACTAACATGGCTATTCTAACTTTGTTGACTGCTGCCCTGAAAAGTCCGGTAGTGGTTAAGTTAAACCATTTTCGCAGGTTATGCAGCCAGGATATTCTTCTTCGTCCTGGACCTCTTTTCTCATGCACTTTACCTTGAAGTATGGTCCGAAGTAGGTCATATCGTTGTTCATTGCGCATTATATGGCCCAGGTATTCCAGTTTGCGACGTTTTATGGTTACGACTAGTTCGCGCTCTTTACCCATTATATGTACAACTTCTTCGTTGGTATCTTTGTCTATCCAGGAAATCCTCAACATGCGTCTATAGCACCACATCTCAAATGCTTCGAGTCTCTTCAGTGATGCTTCAGTTAAGGTCCATGACTCCACGCCATATAAAAGAACGGAGAATACGTAGCATTTTAGTAAACGAACTTTTATTTCCAATTTTATATCGTGGCTGTTAAAGATCTTTCTCGTTTTGACGAAAGCTGATCTTGCTTTCTCGATCCTTATCTTAATTTCCGTCGATTGGTCCCACTGTTCATTTAAGTTTGCACCCAAATAACAAAAGTTGGTGATTTGTGTTATAGGTTGTTGGTTAACTAGTAATTGACCAGGTGGTATCCTATTTTTGCTTATAACCATGTATTTGGTTTTTTTGATGTTAAAATCAAGCCCAAACCTGCTGCTTACTTCTGCCACCCTGGAGACAAGTGTCTGCAGACCTTCAAGACTGTCTGCAAAAATGACAGGACACAGCCAGAATGACAGATGGGCGATGGACAAAGAGGTTATTGTAATGGAGGCCAAGAGAAGACAAGAGAAGCGTCGGTCGACCGCCTACAAGATGGACTGACGACTTAAGGGGATGGGTACGAACTTTCGGCTTCAATGCTATTTAAATGGGATTCATTTTTTCGAATCCTAAGAAAACTAATAAGTATTTTTGAAAAATTTAAACGCAGAATGAAAGACTATGTTATTACCGAAGGCCGAAAGTCCCTGAAAACTTCTATAATGTTTATTTTAATAAGTTACAGGGGTGGAAAACTAAGAAAAAATTTAGTGTGATTTTTAATTTCAAATACCTCATCCAAAAGAAACTTTTTATTCATTCTAAGGGACTTTCGGCTCTCGGTAATAAAGTAATCTTTCATTCTGAGTTTACATTTTTTTAAAATACTTAACTACTTATTAGTTTTCTCAGAATTCGAAAAAAAGATTCCATTTAAAAAACATTGAAAATTTTGACAGGCGTCAAAATGTTCCTTTCCTCTTAAGAAAGCTAAATACAAACTGGATGAGAGCGGCGCAGGATAGACGGGGTTGGAAACGAGGGGAGAAGGCCTACGTTCAGCAGTAGACTTTTGAGGATGAATGAATGAATATGGTCCAATATAATTTTTAGATTGAATCTCATCAAGGTAAGTACCTATTCACTATTCTACCGAGGTGAAGACCTGCGTCATGGTACATTAACACGAAATTGATATCCAATATGGCTAGCAAATGGCAAAACATGATCTTCTAAAATATTTTTAATGTACATATCAGCTGTCATTCACCCAATCACCTCCAAAAGTTGAGTATCTCCTTTCCAAGAAATACCACTCCATAGCACTATGCCGCTACCACCAAAATTAACATTGTGTATGAGGTTACATGTGGCATAGCGTTTATCATTTGGAAGCAAGACTTACCAAACTTCACCTACAGAAGAGTTAGCCAACAGTATGTCAGTTTTAACCTCATACAGAGCGTTAGTTTCTGTAGTGGCGGCATAGTGCTACGGAGTGGTATTGCTTTGAAAGGACATACCGAACACGTGGAGGTGATTAGGCGGATGCCAATTGATATGTAGATTGAAAACATTTAAGCAGATCATGTTTTGCCATTTAAAAGCCATGTTGGATATGCCATATTGTTATTAATGCACGTCTTCATGTCGCTAGCAGAGTGAAGACTTACCTACCTTGATGAGATTCAATTTAAAAGTTATACTGGCCAGCATAAAGCCCAGATTAGAATTAAATCCGATTATAGCATTTATATGATACTTTAAAACATCGCATTCGGAAAAGAAATCCTATTCCTATGATACAGGGGGGCTAAGGATAACAGCACAAAAAATTTCATTCCACATGCATGTGCAATATTTTTGTCCGTGAGTATATATGCTAGACTAGAATATTCCACAGGTTGTTCCGACCTTTAAGGAAAAAACATAGTATGATTGTTACACCCGCTATAAAATGACATCTATCTGTCTAACAACAATATTATTACACCGATAGTCTTAAATAATAAGGCTATAACATACTAAGAAAATCACACAAAGTCGGACAATTGGTTTAGGAAATTCGAAACATCTAACATGTCCCATCTTTAAGGTGTTCCGTTAATTTTTCCGGTGTGTGTATTTACTCCTTTTGAAAATTGTTTAAAATAAAAAGAAACTTCGTTCTATAACAATTGCTTTTTTTCTTATACAACAGGGCGTTAGAGGCCATAACACCCGCTTATTGTGCCCTAGGATATAACCAGTGTGTTTGTGGTAACTATATCCAAGGTAAAATAAACAAATAATTACGGTACTCACTTGCACTGGTGCCGAAATTTTTCAAACTCGTGAGAAATCAATGCCTTTCTGTACTGCTGCACAATATACTATTTTTTACGAATATTTGGTAATGTTCGTTTACTTTTCAATCGCATATTGTTTTATAAACTTTAGTAAGTTTTTTACTTCTTTAGAAAAGTTTATTGTGTAACTTTAATTATTGAAAATTTCAATTAAAGAACTGATAACCACCAACTATTTTTTAATTAGATAGCGGAACAAACAATTATTTTATAGAAAATTTCTAGTTATAAAAGGTATTGCGTAATGCTGTAAATGTAGAGTAAAATTATAAATAAAAGTATACATTTTAACCAAAGTTCTTCAGTGATCTTCACTCGATTAATCAAAATAAACTTTTACGACATTTAGCAAAAAAAAAATATATATTTATGTATAATATATATAATAGTATAAGCTTTTTATGTATTTTTGGTTCCTCATTATGATTTTTGAGGGTGAATTTCGATCCGAGTGGTCAAAAAATTGTTATAAACAATTTAATTGTTTGTAAGGCTCTAGCTCGTAAACTAAAAGAGATAAAACAATTTTTTCAGATAAAATTTGTCCCTCGAATAAAAATAAAGAAAATGGCGTATGGCGTTTACTAAACTTTAATCCAATAATAAATGGTTGCAAAATAAGTATTTTTCGAAGCTTTTTCAATCGTAACTTGATTTTGACGCATGCAAATGAGCCTTACAGATTCTCATTCTAAAGGTTAAAACTTTTAACTTGAAGTGCAACCATTTTGCACTAATTTTACACTATCTTGAGTTTTAATTATCGGATTAAAATTTAGTAAACGATATTTTCTTTGTTTTTTAAAGAAACACATTTTATTTGAAAATTTTTTTTATCTCTTTAGTTTACGAATTAGAGACTTATAAACAATAAAATTGTTTATAACAATTTTTTGACCACTCGAATCGAAATCCACCCTCGAAATTCGTAATGAGCAGTCAAAAATACGTAATAAATATTTGGGTTTGCCCATCAGAATTGAAAAGGCCACGGTGATCTAACTGGCACCTAGAAGACTATACCATAGATTATACCCAATTTTTTTTTATTTATTTTGCTAATGCCTCGACAACTAATCGCTATTGGCATGGTAGGTACGGTGAATTTTTTTGCAGTCAGGTACCCAGTGTCATGTGTAGTGTGTATGTTGAGTCAGTGTCTTGTTACTATGCAAATCGACGTCATTGTCTTTGCAAAGAGACGCTAATTGTATCCAAACGTCTGCGGTCCCTCCGGTGAGTACCGATCCCACAAGGACAGAAACTGTTCTCATTCATTAATTTATAATAAACGAAAAATTTCTGATCCTGGTGAGATTCGAACTCACGACCATTTGGACCTTTCGATCCAAAGGTAGGCGCTCTTACCACTGAGCCACAGAGGGGGTTTCTAAAGATGTTTAAATCTAATCTTATAAAAGATTAATGCGACACGTCGTGCATTGATAATGAATAAACATAAAATCGTGAAGAATCAAATAGACTAAAATAAAATAATCTTCGTTTTTCTATTCTCATACTATAATATATTAATTATGATGTCACTACCTGTATCATAATGAACTTCATTATGATACAGATTTTCATTAGATAAGATACAGATTTTTAACAAATAGAATCGCGATATGGCATTCACGATAAAGGTGGTACACGCGCAGTGACCAATGGCCAGTCAAATACATACGCTTCGACAGTTCTCAATATAATAATAATAATAATAATAGCTTTATTGCCCAACAGTTTCCCATTTACAGGACAATGATAAAAATATTACATAATTTATAACACCTATTATAGGTAAGATAAAGATTTAAGCAGTAGTACCAAAAAAAAATAACATTAATAATACAAGTTAGACTAAAATTAATATAAATTCAAACAGAAAAAGAAAATAAATTAATAAAAAAAATAAAATAAAAAATTAGTGCTTATTTCAGACACTCAATAGCTACTTTTATAAAGTTCCTTTGAGAACATGAAAAAATGTCACAATGCTTACCAATAACATTAAAATTTCTACACATTACATTAATAGGAGCCTTACATAGAATATTTGTACGAGCTCTTGTACACCTAAATAATACATTTATTCTTAAATTTGACCTTGGAATATTAAAATTAATGTTTTCTAATATTGAAATACAATCAATTGCATTATTAACAAGTTTGTACAAAAAAATTAAAGATGCAACTTTTCTTCTTAATTCTAAACTACACATACTAAAACGATCACACAAGTAATTATTATCTACACCTCTAGCCGGATAAAGACCATTTACTTTAAACATTAAAAATTTTAGAAATTTTCTCTGAACGCTTTCAATTGCAATGTTATGACAATCATAGAAAGGACTCCATACAATACTGGCATATTCAAGTTTAGAGCGGACATAAGTATAATATAGCAATGTTAATGACTTTATATTATTAAATGACTTACAATTGAGAATTAAAAACCCATAAGCCTTCAACGCTTCAGAAACTTTAACACACATATGTTCCACAAAAGTGAGTTTTGTGTGAAAAATTACACCCAAATCCTTAACCGTGTTCTGTCTTTCGTGAATATTATATCGTGACAACTATAGTTAAATACAAATAAACTTGATTTCCTAGAAAATGTAATCAAACTGTCAAACTGACAAACTACTTAATTTGTTTGTGTTACAAAATTAATAAATTTGAATATATTATTTGTTGTGAATGATCATAGAAAAAATAGTGTATACAACTTGCATTTAATTATCATTGTGAAGCTCGTACTCTATACGAAACTCGCCACATACGGCTCGTTTCGTATCCCTCATACTCGCTTCATAATGATCATCATTAAATGCTCGTTGCATAATATACTATTATTCATCATAAACCAGTAGTTTTATTTTTACAATATAATAATAATCAAAATAAGTAATTAAACATAAATATTTGATATTAATGAAAATGCAAACAATGAATAACTTCTATATTATATTTTTAATATATTTTAAAAATTACTGAAATCATTAAACACAATTATTAAAGATAAAAATAAGATTTTTAAGAACTTAAATGTGTGGCGTTATTGAAAAAAATATTAATAATTTAGTAAGACATAAAATTTCATTAACCCATATACAGGGTGTTTGGTAACGAATGGCCTATAGCTTATCTTAGATTCCTGAAAGAAACACAGGGTGTCAAAGTTAAACTTTTATTTTATTTATTCTTGAATATTTCCTGAGAGGCGTGGGATACAACACGAAATTTGGTAGGCGGGTGTTTTTTGGGACGAGAAATCTAAATTCGCCACCAAAAATGATATATTACCCAGAGGGCGCCACGTACGTCTTTCAGCGCTCATTTAATTACGTTAAATTTTTTTTATCCCCCACTCTACATATTTGTTGAATCAAAACTTTTATTTTCTTAATATTTTTACTTAAAAAGGTATACCACATTCACGTAGCTAAACTTAACTGTTTTCGAGATAAACGCATTTTAAAATTGCGATGCAACATTTTTTTTGCATATCATTGTACACTCTGGGCCAAAATTAATCGTCCACCTTAAAAATGGATCCGCTGTAATAATATTGTTGCTAAACAGGTAAATTTTCATTGTATACAGAGTGTACGATCCAAACTGTTTTTTTCTCAAAGTTCACATCACCCTGTGGAATATTCTTGCATTTATAAAATACTGAAATTAAAACCCAACCATAGTTTCATGTTTTCTCAACATTCTGTTTTTTGATTCCTTCGTTTATGTTGGACCATAAAAAAGTTAGGTACTTTAACAACTAGCCATGTTTTTTATCAATACAGGGTGTTTTTAAATAAGTGTGGCAAACCTTAATGGGTAATTCTGCATGAAAAATAATGACAGTTTGCTTTATAAACGTATGTTCGCAAATGATTCGTTTCCGAGATAGGTGGTGTTGAAATTTTTCTTACAAACTGACGATTTATTTATTGCTTTAAAACCGGTTAAGGTGTGCAAATGAAATTTAGTTGGTTTTAAGACGCACCATTGGCGCGCATAAGGGTAATGTGAGCCGTCATATTACCCGTATCCGCGCCAATTGTGAATATTAAATTCTTAATTTTATGTCAAAAAATGTGCAATAATTACGTCTTAAAACCCACCAAATTTCATTTGCACATCTTAACCAGTTTTAAAGCAATAAATTAATCGTCTGTTAGAAAAATTTCAACACACCCTATCTCGGAAACGAAGCATTTGCGGACATACGTTTATAAAGCAAACTGTCATTATTTTTTCATGCAGAATTACCTATTAAAGTTTGCCACACTTATTTAAAAACACCCTGTATTGATGAAAGACATGGCTAGTTGTTAAAGTACCTAACTTTTTTATGTGGTCCAACATAAGCGAATGTATCAAAAACCAGAATCTTAAGAAAACGTGAGGCTATAGTTGGGTTTTAATTTCAGTATTTTAGAAATGCTAGAATATTCCACAGCTGGATGTGAACTTTGAGAAAAACCACAGTTTGATTCGTACACCCGGTATACAATGAAAATTTATCTGTTTAGCAACAATATTATGACAGCGATATTGTTAAAGAATAAGTCTATAACACATTAAAAAAATCACGTAAATTGGACAACAGGTTTAGGAACTATGAGACATCAAAAATGACCAATTTTTAAAATGGACGGTTAATTTTGGCCCAGAGTGTAGTTGCATCCGAAAAATAAACTTGACACCATAATAATTGTGCAAGTTCTCATATTGATGGCATTGCATCGCAAATTCCATTTGGAGCAATTTGCGATACATTTTTGGAAATTATTATGGTTTTAAGTTTATGTTTAGGGTGTAACTGCAATGATATCAAAAAAATTATGTTACATCGCAGATTTAAAATGCGTTTATCTCGAAAACGGTTGAGTTTAGCGAGATGAGTACACCTTTTTGTAATAATACCCCATAAAAGTGTTGATTTAAAAGCTATGTAGGGTGGGTAATAAAAAAAATTTAACGTATTAAATGAGCGCTGAAAGGCGTATGTGGCTCCCTCTAGCTAATACCGTCCTAAAAAACCCCCAAATTTCGTGTTGTTATCCCATGGCTGTCAGGAAATATTCAAGAATAAATAAAATAAAAGTTTAATTTTGACACCCTGTATTTCGGTTATTATCAACTTTTGTACTAAGGTAAGTTAGCTTAAATCGACCTATTTTAACCGCAAGGAATCTAAAAGCTATGGCCCATTCGTTACTAAACACCCTGTAGAGTAATAACGCGCTATAAGAAGTGCTCACTTCTGTCGATACTCCCCAAGTGCCACGCACCGTTATTTATTATCTTTCATTTTTGAAATCTGTGTCTATATTAAAAATAAATTAAAGGAAGTGAGTAAAAGTTTGAGGGTGTCAGGAAAAATTGGAAGGATTCAGAAAAATTTTTAGGGATGAATACGATAAACTAGGAGGAAGTCAGAAAAAATTGAGTGCAGTGACCGTAGAGGGTAATTGACTGATTTTATCCCCCGTCACCCCCGCATGGCGACGAGCCATATCACTAGTTATTAAATAAAACGAAACTTATTTCATCACATTCTATTCTTTCAATCTATGACGACACACACTGCTAATGTTCCGAAGCTTAATTGCAATCACAATATTAATTCTCATGATAATTACGATAATTACACCAATAATAAATGTTTCTTCTTTTATTTGAACTGCAAGTTATTTGTCTAGGCATTACGCAATTTCTTTTTAAATGTCTTGGGATGCGGTATTAACAATAGCAGGTTCTGATGAAGTTGTTAAACATACGTTACAACATAGAAAACATAATGGTGTAAAAGTAATTATTTTGGTTTTTAGTAATACAGTAAATTACTTGTTGAGAAGTTGAGGTTTTGTATTTAGGTATATCTTAATGTCATTTTGCAATATTCCAGTGATATTAACCAATAATGTCAACTTTTATAAATATAAAAGTAGGCATAGTGACAGTAAATTTTAAATAGAGGAAAGTAACCAAATATGGAATAGTGCCCTAATATGGAATTCCTTGATTTCTCCGAAAATATAAGTTGGAACCGCACTACAAGACCATCCTCTATTTCAGTCGCTCTCTTTATTATCTTATTCACACCTCTGTGTCAGATGCGCGAATGATACGTGTCTGACAGGCGCGTTTTGTTTTATCGTCTTGCAGAAAATTTCAAAGGTAAATAATATATTCAGCGAGTATTATTGGTTATTATGCATGAATACAGACTTGTTATGTTATTGCGTATATCAATAGTACCTTTATTTTGATATTTTATGACCTTCTGTAATTAAAATATTACGACTTGAAAAAATGTTGATACTAGTTTGAACTAATGTACAAATCCAAATATGGACAGTCGTTGGTGCCTAATTATGGAATAGTGGATTAAGTGTAAGTGGGCTCATTATGATTGTGCTGGTCCAGAGTTTCATACATGGATCTGTGATGTCTGCAAGTGAATTAAGCTACTTCTTTAATTTTCACAATTTTCTTATTTAAATTTATTTGATCTCAGATGTTTATGTCTATTTTTGTTATTGATATGTTGGTGTATGCCTATATTCCATATATGGGTACCTATTCCATATTTGGTTACTCATTTGGGATTTTGTTTTTTTGTTCGATTTTTTTTGTTAATTAAGATATTTAATAGAAGGCTTTTAATTACTACATAAAAATGTATGACTGATGTGTCATAACATTAAATTGTTTTCATTTCTCTAAACCTAAAGGTATTATTTTATATCCCCAAAACAAAATGGTATTCCATAATTGGCGACTTTCCTCTATAGTTTTATTTAAATCGATGCGGGCGGATATGTCCATAAATAGGCATTTTTGACATTTTGACAGAAATCTATTATAAGTACTAAGATGCGCCGTTTTGTAGGGAAACCGGACGTATCTTCGTACAAATAATGCTTTTATCGGTATTAGAGATTATGATATTGCGAAAAAAACCGGTCCTGGTTATATCCACTTTTTCTACAAAAGCTACCACGCATGTCTATTCGTCCCATAATGGATTATATTAAAACATATTTGAGAAAGTGAAACACTTTCACATTTTATCTGATGGAGCTGGAGTCAAAACAAATAACACACAGTTTAAGGTTCGTCAGAGCCTTAACCGGCCTCAGAAGATTTGAAATGGTGAACCAGTACTACCCTCTTCGTGGTCACTCGTTCATGCCTTGTTACCGTAACTTTGTTGTAGCAAAGAGAACAATAAGAAAGGTTGATAGGATTTACCTACCCATTAAAAGAGTAAAGTACTATCAAAGATTATAAGTTCTGGTGGACAAGATATTACAAAAGAAATGTTTTAACACAAGGATCATTAGGTAGGCATATTCCCAAAGAACAAATTTTTTCTTTTTCTATCAGCTTTTCTTATCAGCAAGTTTATGCACTTTTCTTGTAACTCGCAGTTCAAATTGTTGCCGTGAATTTATTGATAGAATTGTTTACCTTTTAATTGTTTTTTTTTTATTTTAAACAATTTTCAAAGGTGTAAATATTACAGAACTAATATTTTTAACCTTTATACCTAAATATTGAAAGTCCAATTTTCGAACTTTCCTGAAAAGTTATACTCGTAAATTCTGAAATCCTCCGAGTTTTTTTTTATTTTTCGAAGAGAAAACTTGACCACTACTACCTTCCGACATATCTGAAGGATATATCGAAATAATATATCCTTCTGGCAAATATGCACTTTTCCATTTGCCATGCATTTTTAGGGTCTCGAACGATGGCTTCAACCAAAAGGGTTGTATAGTACAGTAAGTAAATTTCCACTTTTGTTTGAAAGTCTATAAATTAAGCTTTAAAATGAGACATTGTTACGATTGAAAAAGCTTCGAAAAATTCTTATTTTGCACAAATTTTACAATATCTCGAGTTCTCATTATTGGACTAAAGATTAATAAATGCTACGTACGTACGGGATCCGATTCTAAGTCGACCTTCACCTTCACCCATCTCTTTACCGGATGAAACATTATTTTTTTTATAAAATTTGTGGGTTTCCTATTAAAAAATATTGGCATAGCTATCCTTAAGGGATAGAAATAGGGTTTGAAATAAATTTCAAGCACATTTTTGTGAATTTTTTTGAAAGTATGGTAGAAATTTTTTTTAAAACCTATTCATTATAATTGATACAATATTAAAAAAAATTCAAGTTAATATTTAAAAATAAGCCAACGATGGCAAATTTTTAAAGAAAAACAATGGGTTTTGCGGTGAACATGAGAACTCACCATTGGATCATGTGAAACAAAAAATTAAAAAAGTATTTTAATAGCTTATGAGATTTTCAAGGTAACGCTATCGAGTTTTTTTGGTTTTAAGGATTTTTGACTTTTTGATATCATTCGGAAGTCAAAACAACGACTTTTTTGCAAAGAAGGGGTGAAAATCAACATATTTATTATTGGTAAATGAAAAATAGGCATAAAACAAAAAAATATCTCAACAGCTTTACCTCACGGAATGTCTATAGAAAATAGATAGAACATTTCAGGGGGTTGGTCAAGTAGTTTTTGAGCTACAATGCCCACCGCTTTTCAAAAAAGCAGTTTCCAGGAAAACGCTTTTAAAGTTTTGTCAACTTTCATTTTTAATTTCTTTTTGTTTGTCAAATCGTAAAGTGAGTCGAAGGAAGGGATATTCAGCACCCTTTATTTCCGGTAGGTAATTTTGCTCCTGACATTTTTAGAGAGTATTCTTGAAGTTTTGTACGGTGACTTAACTGGCGCCTACACTATGTGAAATATTATTCGTAATTTTTTATTGTATCTACACTCACGGGCACAACATTCCGCCACCCAAAATTTTTGATTAAGTTTGACAATCTATAACTTTCTCATTTGTACTCCGAATTTTAAGATTCTTGCATCAGTTTGTAGGTACATGTATTCGTGTCGTTTGTTATTATTCCGGTAACAAAAATTTTTTGCTTAGATGGCAATATACGGGGGTGAATGAAAGCGTTATATTTTCTCCTAATTTTAAAAAAATCTGTGGAAAAATTTGAGACTTGATTTTGTTTCATACTCCTTTTGTATTATCCTGAAGGTATCACTAAGGTTTTGTTTTTTGAATTATCCGAATATCTCTTTTCTTGTAAGAGCCGTAAACTAAACACTGCTTTGAAGTTTTTTTTTTAATTAAAAATAATAAACTCACTCAAATTAACAAAACAAAACAAAATTAGCAACAAAACAAAACAATTGAATAGCGGGTATGTCCACCTATTGCAGCAATGACTGGTTGCAATCTGTTTGGCATCGAGTAAAGATGTATTATCCTTGCCTGGGGAATAGCCCGATATTCCTCTACCAGGGCCATAACTGTACCAAGTTTTCTGGAGGCGTAGGATGACGGCGACTAGCTTTTTTTAATTCATCCCATAAATGCTCAATAGGATTGAGATCTTGGCTGCATGCGGGCCATTCTAATCTTATCAATTCAACCTCTATTTTATGAGTCCATCAGTGTTTTTATCTACAAAAAATGGTACAACTCTTACAAGAAAAGAGATATTCGGATAATTCAAAAAACGAAATTTTAGTGATGCCTCCGGGATAATATGACAGGAATATGAAAGAAAATCAGCTCTTCCATTTTTCCACAGTATTTTTTAAAATTAGGAGAAAATACAACGCTTCCATACACCCCTGTATAATGCCATGCAAGCAAAATTTTTGTGTTGCCGGAATAATACCAAGCGATAATAATACATGTAGGTACCTACAAACTGGTGCAAGAATCTTGAAAATCGGAGCACAAATAATAAAGTTATAAATTGTCAAACTTAATCAAAAATTTCGGGTGGCGGAATTTTGTGCCGGTGAGTGTATATGAAAATATTATATTGTGTAAATTTGGCATTTCAGTAGTATAATGGGGTAATCACACTACCTGGTTGTTATTGCAAAACAAAAACGTGGAATATTAGATTGCTTGGAAATGAATTTTAATTTTTACAAAAAACTAGATAAAATTAAGAATTACGCAAACCATTGTATTTCCCTCCCATCAATTTAATAACCCGCAGAACTGAACGTTTCACACGGTAACCTAAATTCACATGCAATTATCTAGTTACCTACAATAAAGTTGCGTAATAATTGATGGAGCTGCTTCTTGCGGACAATACGGTGATTCGTTCAATAAAATGTACAAGCCAAAAACGTTTATGGTCTATAAAGCAGCATAGTTATGATTTTACTATTTAATTTCAGAAGCTTAATGAATTAATATTATTATGGGTACTACAGACATAAACAAATAAAAGGCAACTTATAATAGAAATTTAAATTTTGAGATTAATATATCCATTTTACTACGTTTTCTATTTTAATTCATTCCTTTACTGATATATTTAATATCTCTTCCAAATCTTATAATAGCGAGTTCAAATATAAATTTACCATATTGTCATTAGATCTTTTAGGTATCTACTGGATGACATTTCGAAAATGAACCGCAAGGCAAAACAGTTTGGAAAAAAAGGTTGTCGGAAAATCAGAAACAAATCAAATTTGCTTGTTCAGTTCACATTTTTTACGGAAAGATGATAGTCAGAAATCGCTGTATAAAATTTTAATATGATTAAAAACAGAGATAAATCAATTAATAATATACTCCTGCGGTACCTCGTTCTATGTCCTAATTAACTCCTCCCGAAGTGCTCCCAAAGTTAGAGGAGGATACTCTAAATTAAGTAGCCTCCGACCCACAATGTCCCACACGTGTTTAATTGAATATTTCGGGGCCAGGCAAAATATTGACTCCAACTTGTTCAAATTTGTTGTTTATGGTGACTTGTATGGCCTTGCGTTATCCTGCTGAGAAATTGGATATTTTAGCGCCTGAAGGTAGGATATGAGATGAAGTTTAGGTACAAACCCAAACAGTAACCATACCAAAACAGACCCCATACGACGACCTATCAGCTGACGTGAAATCATTATTCTTCTTTAAATGCCGTCTCCCAATAAAAGGTTGGATATCATCATCACTATCTTTACTCTATCTACCACTGATCTGAAGAGTTCTATAGAACTGCATTCAAACCCGCCCCTTCAATTATTTAGTCATGACACTCTCCTTCTTTGTATACTTCTTCTTCTTCTTTTTATTTTTACCTGTTTTATCAGTCTTTGTATTTCATATCGCTGCCTTCTTATTATATCGTATTTTTGTTGTGTTTCGTATTTGCCCATTTGTCGCAATACTTCCGTGTTCGTTTGACGTTATATTTATGCAGTCACGGATTTCCACCATAGAAATATGCTTTATTGTCACTGAAAATTATACAATTTTATGGACAAAGCTTAACATAGATTCACGAAAAACATATACATAACAATAACAATAACAAATACAATTTTATAAAATTAGATAAATCGTCAATAAAAAAAATATATAAACAATTTAAAAAAAAGTGAAGTAAAAAAACAAAAACCAATATATTGCAAAATTACTATAAATTGCAAAATTGAACCTACAACATAATATAATAAAACACAAACAAAGGAACTAATAAGTTTAAGCTGCTGTATGTGACACCCAAATATAGATAAATACACTTTAGTTACTTGTACATTACTGTGATTTCTTAGTTAGTCATTAAGAAACTCTTCTACTGAATAATATGGTCTTTTAGATAAATGAGCTTTTGTCATTTTACGGAACTTGAGAAAGGATGTTGCAGATTTAAGTTGTAAAGGGAGATGGTTGTATAGTTTTTTTGCGGAATATAGTATAGATTTCTTTACTAACTCAGAAGACGGGATCGGTAAATAGACATCAAAAGTTGAATTTCTGGTGGAGTAGTCATGATGAGGCCTTGCTGGGAAGACATGCATGTGTTTACGAATTAAGCAAACAGTTTCTAAAATATACAAAGATGGAAGGGTTAAAATTTCGTGATCTTTAAAGTAACTTCTGCAATGGGTTGTTCTTCTGAGGCCAAACAGATATCTTATTGCTCTTTTTTGTAATTTGAAAATAACATCAAATTGGGCAGCTGTACTAGACCCCCAAAAAGGAAGACCATATCGAAGATGAGACTCGAATAAAGAAAAATATGTTATTTTAGAAGATGCTAAATTGAGTTCCTTCGAAACAGATCTTATGGCATAGCAGGCCGAGGCGAGTTTCTTACTTAACAAATCGATATGAAGGGACCATTTGAGGTTGCTGTCTAAAAGAATACCAAGAAATTTTACAGAATCAACGGTAGAGATCTGGCTGCTATTCACAAGCAGGGGTTGAAGAGCACCTTTATATGATAATGCTACCGTTTTATTCACGTTAAAGGAGAGTAAATTAGAGTCAGACCAGGTTTTTATCGTAAGAAGATCAGAAGTTATAGTTGCATGAAGAGTTGCAATAGTTGAGTTGCTCCAAGTGATACTGGTATCATCAGCAAAAAGAAAAATTTTTCCATCGATTTTTAAATTAGTGATGTCATTTATAAAGATCAGGAAAAGTAGAGGACCCAATACTGAACCTTGTGGTACTCCACATATAATGTTTTTGAGACTAGAGTCAGTATCATTTGCTCTAACCAATTGTTTCCTATTATCTAAGTAAGATTTAAACCAATTCAAAGAAATACCTCGAATTCCATAGTAATTAAGTTTTTTAATCAAAATGTTGTGATTTACACAATCAAAAGCTTTGGAATAGTCACAGAAAACAGTGGCAGTATAAAGATTATTGTTTAGTGCTTGGTAAACCTCGTGAAGTACAGAAAACATGGCATCAGTTGTACATTTATTAGTTAAGAAGCCGAACTGATTTTGTGATAAAATATTGTTATCAAAGAGAAAGGACATAAGTCGGGTTTTTATGAGCCTCTCAATAATTTTGGAGAGTACCGGTAGTAGGGCAATAGGTCTATAGTTGCAGGCATTAGATTTTTCGCCACCTTTATGAAGAGGAATAATAATGGCTGTCTTTAGGCACTCTGGAAATTTACCGTTTTCAAAGGAATCATTAATTAGTGACACGAGGAGTTCTAACACATTATCTGTGAGATTTGAGAAGATTTTTATAGATAGTCCATCAGTACTACAAGATGATTTGCTTTTGATACTATTGATCGTTTGGATCAATTCAGATTTATAGATTGGTCTTATAAAGAATGAATTCGAGACAATTTCTGAATTAGGGAGATAGGAAATGGGATCTTGTTGAGACTGAATAGTGGATGTTATATTTTTACTCACGTTAATGAAGTATTCGTTTAGATTTTCAGGGTTTGGAAGGGCAAATGTTTGAGCTGCGTGGGTTTTGTTTCGAAGATCGTTTATTATGGACCAAGTTTCTTTTGCAACACTTTTGGAGCTTCCCAGACGATTTTGATAGTAGGCTTTTTTAGCTGATTTGATGAGTTTTAAGTATGTGACTCTGTAATTGGTGATATATTGAGTGACAGAGACGTTGGTAGTAAATTTCTTGATATAAAGTAGTGAACGCATATTTTTTGCTGATATGCGGATACCTTTGGTAGTCCAGGGTTTGCGACGTTTTGGCTTAATCGTAATTAAAGGAAATGCCTTATTGAAGATACAGACAAGCTTCTCCAAAAAATCACTGAAATTATAGTCCACGTCCGTAGAAGGAAAATGCCAGTCAGAAGTTAAACATAAATTTTGAAATTTATGAAAATTCCGAGCGGAAAAAATCCTACCTAAACGTCGGGTTTTCGAGGAGGGTTTGCTGAAGATGTTAAATTTCGTATATACTGCTTCATGATCCGATAGTTCCGCATTAATAACTGTAGAGCAAACATCAAGGGGTGAGAAATCGGAGACAATATAATCAATTATGGTAGATGTAGTTTTTGTAATCCTTGTAGGAGAATTAACGTGCATGGAGAGACCATATGATTCAAATATGTTGACCAAGAACATTTGGGTAGCACAAGCAGCAGCATAATTTATGTTGAAGTCTCCGCATATAATTTTTCTGCTTTTGTGAGGCAAGTCATCTAACAAATTTAGCAGGTTCTGAAAAAATAGTTCCACGGAAGAGTTAGGTGATCTATAGATGCAAATAATGTAAAGATTAAGATTTTTATTAAAAACTAAGGAAAATTCAAAGAAGGCTTCATTCAACAAAAAGTCATATTTTGTTATCAGAGAAAAATCATTGTTTGCAGAAAGAATTAGGGTGCCTCCATGAGCTGAGTTTGGACGATCATACCTAGCAATTGTGGTATAATTCTCTACAAAAAAAGGCTCGTTGACTGCAAGCCAGTGTTCTGTAACAGCAACTATCTGGGGAAATCCTAATTCCTCTAGAAACAAAAACAATTCGTCAGTTTTATTTCTTATAGAACGAATATTAATCAGAACCATACTAAAGTTGTCATCACTAAAATTATTCGAGGTTTCTAGTTCCTCAGAACACGTCGTATTATTTAAAAATTTCGTCTTGGAGAGCTAGTGGAATAATAATTTCGGTGACATTCCCTTGATTTTTGCAGGTGAATAATTCTTTCCGAAGTGAGAAAAGACCTAAAAGCAGCAAGATCAGCGTCTACTTCATCTGCACCGATTCCATAAGCATCGTTGAATTCTAGAAGAATTTTTCTTAGATCTTCATTCTTAGTCGGAAGTCCTTCGGAAGCCAGAAAGAGTTTAACACTTGTGTTGGTATACCCATCATAACCTACTTCATTCGACGTATCTTGCTGAGGTTGCTAAATCCTTATCGGTTAATTGATAATTATAAAATGTTTATTAAGAAAAAAGTTGTAAAATAAAAAAGTTGTTACATCCATAATTTAATTTCTATTCGATAATTAGTATAATAAATGTCTTACATGTTATATATTTGTCTACACTTTAACCACAGATCTAAACAGAAGATATAACGTTACTCAGAATAAGGTAGCAGGTAGTCATTTGTAGAATACCAAATGTAAAGTTCAAAAATAATGTATTAAAGTAGCGAATTTTCCAGATTTTTCGGACATGAGATGTAGTTAAATCGGATCTTTTTTTAAAAGTACTATAAAATCTAATATCTTAAATAAAACCATTCCATCAAAACATGTTCTAATATTTATGATTCTTTTGTGGAATGTAATGGTACTGCGGTACTGTGCAGAAACTGCATGTACTGGTGCAGAAAAGAACTTTTTCTACAACCACTATACAAAATGCACTTTTCTGCACAATTTTATGTTAGCAAACTTGATATTTACTCACAGTATAAGATATTTGACATTAGTGTGCAGAAAAGTGACGTTTCTGTGCCGCAAAGTGACGTTTCTGTGCCGCAAAGTTCTTTTCTGCACAGTTGACTACCTCATTCTGAGTAACGTTATATTCTGTTTACATCCGTGGTTAAACTTTAGACAAATATATAACCTATAAGACAATTATTATATTTAACTATAGCATAGAAACTAAATTATGCATGTTACAACTGTTTTATTTTACAATTTTATTCTTATTAAACATTTTATAATTACCAAATAACCAATAAGGATTTAGCATCATCTGCAAGAGACGTCGAATGAAGTAGGTTTTGTGTAAATCCGTGACTGCATAAATACAACGTCAATAATGTGTACCTAATAATTTTTTAAAATAGTTTAAATTTAAACAAATTAAGGCAGTGCATTAATTTTTTAACTGATTTCTGTGCAATTTATTTGGGTATAAGGAATTTAAATTGATTAGTATTAATTAAATACAGTTTAAAATTTATCACATAGGTACCTATTATAATTAATCTTCGTTTGGAAATTGTGATTTTTATTTTTAGAAAAAACTGTGCTTGTAGAAAAAGTATAGTGTGTAACACGTGCAGAAAGGTAATTTCTCACTCGTTTGAATTGCGGCACTCGCTTGTGCTCGTACCGCAACTTTTCAAACTCGTGAGAAATTAGTACCTTTCTGCACTTGTTGCACAATATACTATTCCGGTACAGAAACGTCACTTTTCTGCACACTAATGTCATATCTCATACTGTGAGAAAATATCACGTTTGTTAACATAAAACTGTGCAAGAAAAGGGCATTTTGAATAGTGGTTGTAGAAATAATCTTTTTTCATGTAGTACTCTAGTAGTTTTATTATATTGTTAATGTTTACTTTGATTGAATTAGGTTTTTGGATACTGTATCTTACTTGTATATAAATTAGATTATTTTCAAAATCAAATGCAATAATATAAAACAATTTGTAGTATGACGTTTCATTTAACTTATTATAGATAGTACATACTTTAACTGGAGAAATTTACAACTATTTCCATTATTAAATTCAAATACATTAGATACCGACATGATAGTATATATTGCTGTAAGTTGAAAGTAAAAGTAAAACCAGCACCTGCATCATCTTGAGTATATAAAATGCACATAAAATACATCAAAGCAACTACCTAACAAAAAAAAAGAACAAATTACCTTCGAGCCATTATGGAAGCAAAGAGAAAATAAAGGCAATACACTAAGAACACTTTCCCATGCAACTGAAGAATAATTGCAACAGTATAAACATGCATAGACGTGCCATTAAATTGTAAACATTTAAATAAACGTATATAAGGCATTGAATGCCAAATTCACCTAAATAAATTATACCTATTATAAAATTTATAATTATAGATTAATTTAATAACGCTTCTTGTTCTTTTTGTAGAGATATGACATTGCCTGTTTTTTCAACGTGCCTCCAGTAAATTATCGTTCCATCGTTTTCGTGGTCTTTCCAATGATCGTCTTCTTATTAGGAAACTGGCTCTCGCCATCCTTACTACTCTATTTGTTGTCATTCGGCTTATGTGGTCATTCCATTCTACTCCACTGTTTCTTACCCAGTTATTATTGTCCTCCACCTTGTATCTCCGTCGTATATATGGAATTCTAGCTCTGTCCCATAGTTGCTTACCATCGATTTTTCGAAGGGTTTTCAGCACTGCTTTGTCTAGCAATATTTTCTCCTCTCTGTGCCAGATCGTGTTTCTACCACGTATGCCATTATTGGTCTGATGATTGTTTTGTAAATTCTACCATTCATTTTTTTTCCGACATTTTTATTTCTCCATATTGTTTCAATCAGACAATCTGCGGCTCTATTCACTTGATCTTCCACTTCTGTTTCGAGCTTTCCGTAACTAGATAGCGTGATACCTAGATAATATTTAAACTCCATCATGTTCTATCGTCTGACCCTCCATCTCTAATTTACATCTTATTGGATTTGTTGTTATAATCATGCATTTTGTTTTTTTTTTGGGAAATTATCAGTAGTAATTGCACAAGAGCTCTGAAATTATTGAAGTTTTCCCGAGTGTCACTTTGACAGTTTTAATTTCACGAGCCGAAGGCGAGTGAAATTATGTCAAAGTGTCACGAGAGCAAATATTCTATATTAATTTCAGAGGTCGAGTGCAATTTGTTGCGATTATTTCATGAATAAAACTGTTCAAAACCAAAATTTTATTGTAATTTATTTATGTAAGTACCATTAAACACACAGTTTTTATAAATATTTGACGATTGAAAGTCATCACTTTTATAATTTTTAAAACATTAATTGTCATTAATGTCACTGAATGTATTTTTTCGTAGCAACGAAGGGCATCTGACGTAATATACTTAACGACGGGAGATTATCAAAAATTATCGATTTAATTCAGATTTCTGTAGCTTTCTATTGGTCAGAATCTCCTATGAATGAAATAATCAGTAGTAACTGCACAAGAGCTCTAAAATTCTATATTAATTTTAGAGATCGAGTGCAATTTGTTGCGATTATTTCATGAATAAAACTGTTCAACACCAAAACTTTATTGTAATTTATTTATGTAAGTACAGATTAGTACAATTAAACACACAGTTGTTATACATATTAATTTGACGGTTGAAAGTCATCACTTTTATAATTTTTAAAACATTAATTATCATTAATGTCACTGAATGTATTTTTTCGTAGCAACGAAGGGCATCTGACGTAATATACTTGACGACGGGAAATTATCAAAAATTATCGGGTATAATATCACAAGAGAGTGAGAATAAATTGAAAATAATGCGACAGTTTTTCGAAAATTTGTTGTCTGGCAATAGACACGAGACCCCACAGGGCTCGAGTGACTATTGCACAATGACAAAAAATTTGAGTAAAAATGAAGCATTATTTTCTTATTTATTCTTACATCCGTGTGATATTCGTAAGATTATTTTTTAATACGTATATTAGGGATATTTTCTTAAATGTGACAGTTGTCAAAACTAGGAAACTAGTTGCCATTAAACAGAAACAATCTACTTAAAAAAATTCTATCGGTAATTTTCTACAGTAGATAATTCTCAGTATAATTTTAATCTGATTGGATAGAATTAAACACGTGATCAAATATCTTACTATACGATTGGAAATTAAAATCATCAAAAAATAATCGGGTATAATATCACAAGAGAGTGAGAATAAATTGAAAATAATGCGACAGTTTTTCGAAAATTTGTTGTCTGGCAATAGACACGAGAGCCCGCAGTGCTCAAGTGGCTATTGCCCAAATGACAACAAATTTGAGTAAAAATGAAGCATTATTTTCTTATTTATTCTTACTGTCGTGTGATATTCGTAAGATTATTTTTTAATACGTACTTATATTATGGATATTTTCTTAAATGTGACAGTTGTCAAAACTAGGAAACTGGTTGCCATTAAACAGAAACAATCTACTTAAAAAAATTCTATCGGTAATTTTCTACAGTAGATAATTCTCAGTATAATTTTAATCTGATTGGACAGAATTAAACATGTGATCAAATATCTTACTATACGATTGGAACTTAAAATCATCAAAAAATAATAATCGATTTAATCTAGATTTATATAGCTTTCTATTGGTCAGAATCTCCTATGAATGAAATAATATATTAAATTGGTGCAGCATATGTTGTAAATCATCTTCATTATGAATGATACGTATCGCATTTTTATTTTCTACCGTTTGGCACCGGCGAAGCGTCCATGTAACCACTGTTACCATTGGTAACAGTTAAAAATCTTGCAAATAAATATTTTATGACTACTATGAAATAATTCCATTTATATTTTTTTCCAACAGAAATATTTGTTAATTGTACCTAATTCAGTAAATAGCCAACTAGACGCACGAAAATATTGGCGAGATTATGTGAATCCGTTGCACGTTATTATACGTTGTTACCACTTTTGGTTGTGGCAACGCAGGAGGATGCTCGCTATCGCTCAGGACTAGCTCGTTTCTGAAAATTTTGAAGGAGCGACGACTCTAGAGACAGCGCGTGGGCACACTGTGTATATCAGTATTGTTACCATTTTTTGGTTTGGTAACGTTGGTTTAGTACCTATTACAGATACAGTGTGCGTGCGTTTAAACATGGAAGTGTGTTGCTGCGTATTGCGTAATCGATCAACTACTTGAAAAGTCATTCTCCTTGTATATATTTTTTTATATATAATTTTGAAGAAAAAAAATAAGATTATTGAAAATGGAAGACTTAAAACATAAACAATAGTTTTCAAAATATTTTTCTTCCTCCTTGCTCATTTTTTTATGTTAATTTTATGGTAAAATAATCTGTTTAGTTTGTTTATTATTTATTGTTATACCTATTACATAATATACATAATTATCTACATACATATAATTTGGGAATAGTGATTTGTTTAATTTTATCCCACAGGATTGAAAACAAAAACTTATATTTGGGAGGTTCAAAATAATTTTTTTAAACAAGATTTTTTTACATCTGGTATTGGTAACACTTTAGAAAAAGTCACGCGTCGCCACTGCCGTTTGGCATCCTTTTTTAGTCCTTACTTCTTTTATTGTTTCAGTTTCATCCAAGATCAGGTTAAACAATAAAGGAGTCAAGAAAACCTACTCTCTTATCCCAGTTATCTCAATTATTGGAAATTATTGCCACTCTACTTTTACTTTTATTGTGTTGTTCTCTCAGATGTTTTCGATCATTCTAATTATTCCTAGAGATACCTCTCTTGAGTACAATAAATGGATAACGTCCTTTAATTCGACCCTGTCAAATTCCTTCTCAAGGTCCGTGAAACATAATTATGTCGGCTTGTTGTATTCTAATCATTTCTCTTGAACTTGCCTCATTGATATAGCATCGGTGCATGATTTTCCTTACCTAAAATCTTGTTCTGCCTTCTGTTCTGCCTTCTGCTAATGTTACACTGACCGGCAAAAAAGTGGCCACCCTATTTTCCAAAAATAAAAATTCATTGGAAGCTTTATGCACTGTTTCATATTGCATCTCAATTTAAATATTTATTGCGATCATGTATGCTTGGTTTTGACAGTTTGTGATAGTTTTGACGTTTATGTTGTTGTTTTATGTAGTCGTTGTTTATCTTCTAAGTTGAAATAATTAAATTAAACAGTAATTTAGCTTTTCAAACTAGACGAGGGCATTTAGCACAAAATAAATAAATTTTTAAATACAGCACATAGAGACTTACAGTTTTTTGCATTATGTTCAGGATGACGTCAGGAAAAAAGTCTACTATTCAAAAATGGGTGGAAATGCAAAATTGCACTAAAGTGTTGTAAAGTGCATAAAATGCATCAAAAATTGCATAAATATAAAAAATAAAGTCAAAAACATAATAAACAACATGTGCAAGTCAATAAAAATTCTGCTAAAGCAAAACCTTAGTCAAATAAAGAAATAATGTCTCCAAATCTATACCATTCCATTTATGAATTTCGAACCAAATAACATTCCATACAGGTAATAATTGTTTTATTGTTCTTTAATAATACATTAACAAAATATTTTAAAATCAGTCTTTTTTAACTGACTTTAACAGAAAGTCGTCTTTTTTAGTCTACGAATATTTAACATTCCGTATATGAATTTAGCAGCGAATAACATTCCGTATACGTGTTTGGCACCTCGCCGCCTATTGGTTGAAATATGGCATCGTGCTGCAAGCTGCAAAGAACCAATAGAAAAGTCCTAGGTGCCAAATACATATACGGAATGTTTAGATGCTATCGGGTATTATGTATTTCGAACCCTACAATGAAGTTTATCCCAAAGATGTTCGATGATATTCAAATCAGGGCTGCAGGCTGGCCATTCTAAAGTATTAATTCCAACTTCCCCCAAGTAATTTGTCACGATTCTTGAAGTATGCGGCCGTGCATTATCATGCATAAAGACGAAATTGTCCCCAATAAATGGACCAAATGAAACTACTGCTTCTGCCAAACATTCTCTATAGACCGGTGAGCCTTCAGGGAATCGTTGGTGGAAATAAGTTCAGTTCGAGCTTCAAATGAGATTCTAGCCCAAACTATGACACCACCACCGCTAAACTTTCTTCTTTGGGACATACACGCTTGGGAATATCTTTCATTTCTCCGTCTCCAAACTCTCTTACGGCCATCGCCAGACTTCAAAGAGAACCGCGATTCATCAGTAAAGAGGATTCGGCTCCAATCCTGTATATCCCAGTGTTGATGTCGAAAAAATATTATCGATTCTTATAGTATCTGGGTTGTAATTCGGGAACAATAGCCGGCCTTCTTGCCGTTAGGCGTCTTCTAACCGTTCTCTCACTTATATTCACATTTCGAACCTAGTGCAGACGGTTTCTTGCAGCAATTGCAGTGGAATGGCGATTTCTTAAAAGTTCCATCACAATAAGGCGATCATCTTTTTGCGAGGTAACTCTTCTACGACCGGAACCAGGTCGACGTGAGTATGTACCAATCTCCATAAAGCGATGGAAAGCTCTCCGCACTGTAGTTCTCAGAATACCTAAAGTTTCGGATACATAAACTTGACTTCTTCCGTCTTGTAGCAATGCAATAATTAGAGCAACATCTCCTGTAGATAACACCATATCTTAATTATTCACACATATTTAGTCGAAATCCACGTTTAGGCCAGGGCATTTAGCACTAAAAACACCCGAATAAATAAATTTTTCAATGCAGCATCTAGAGACTTGCAGTTTTTTGCATTATATTCAGGATGACGTCAGGAAAAAAGTCTCCTATTCAAAAATGGGTGGAAATGCATAATTGCACTAAAGTGCTGTAAAGTTCATAAAATGCATCCAAAATTGCATAAATATAAAAAATAAAGTCAAAATCAGTATATTAAGGAACAGAATTTATTATTTGGGGGGTTTTTGGGGTCACTGAATACGATTACGCCGTCAGAATTGATCCCCGGATCACCTGGTGCCCAAGGGCACGGCAAGAGACGTCATCTTCTGGAGTTTCGATGGTTTTCGGCATTAAATCGATGCAAGCGGATTACTCATGGGTTTTAGGGGTCGCTAAATACGAATATGATATCAGAATTGACCTCCGGAGTACCTGGTATCCAGGGTCGCTACTAAGGCACGTCGTCTTCTGGAGTTTGAGGGATTTCGGCAATAAATTGGTGTAACTGGACTACTCGGGGGGTATTTGAGGTGGTTAAACACGAAGATGCCATCAGGATAGACCTTAAAATCACCTGGTGCCCAAGGCCACTGTAAGGGACGTCATCTTCTGGAGTTTCGATGGTTTTCGGCATTAAAGCGATGCAAACGGATTGCTTACGGGTTTTGGAGGTCGCTAAACACGAATATGCCATCAACACCGACTCCCTGTGTACCTGGAGCCCAAGCTCACTGCAAGGGACGTCATCTTCTGGAGTTTCGAAGGCTTTCGGTATTAAATTGATGCAAATGAATTACTTACGTGTTTTTGGGGTTGCTAAACACGAATATGATATCAGAATTGAACTACGGAATATCTGGTGACCAGGATCGCTACTAGGGCACGTCATCTTTTGGAGTTTCGAGGGTTTTCGGTATAAAATGGATTACTCGGGGAGTTTTTGAGATCGCTAAACACGAATATGCCATTAGAACAGACCCACCGAGCAATTCGCGCCCAGTGTTACTGCAAGGGACGTCATCTTATGGAGTTCAATTATGATAGCATATTCGTGTTTAGCGACCCCAAAAACCCGTAAATTATCCGTTTGCATCAATTTAATACCGAAATCCCTCGAAACTCCAGAAGATGACGTCCCTTGCAGTGACCTTGGGCACCAGGTGATCCGGTGGTCTGTTCTGATGGCATATTCGTGTCTAACACCACAAAAACCCCCGAGTAATCCATTTTTATCAATTTAATGCCAAACTTCCTCAAAACTCCAGAAGAGGAAGTCCCTTGCAGTGACCTTGGGCCCCAGGTACACAGGTGGTCGGTTCTGATGGCATATTCGTGTTTAGAGACTCCAAAAAACATGTGAGTAATCCGTTTACATCAATTTAATGCTGAAAACACTCGAAACTCCAGAAGATTACTTGTCTTAGTAGCATTCCTGGGCACCAGGTAATCCGCATGTTCGTGTTTAGCGACCCCAGAAACCCGTAAGTAATCCGTTTGCATCAATTTAATACCAAAAGCAGTCGAAACTCCAGAAGATGACGTCCCTTGCTGTGACCTTGGGCACCAGGTAATCCGGTGGTCTATTCTGATGGCATATTCGTGTTCGGCGACCTCAAAAACCCCCGAGTAATCCGTTTACACCAATTTAATACCGAAAGCGCTCGAGAGTCCAGAAGATGACGTCCTTTGCAGTGACCTTGAGCACCAGGTGATCCAGAGGTCTGTTCTGATGGCATATTCGTGTTTAACCACTTCAAATCTCCCCGAAATAGTCCAGCTGCATCAATTTAGTGCCGAAATCCCTCGAAACTCCAGAAGATGACGTGCCTTAGTAGCGACCCTGGGCACCATGTACTCCGGAGGTCAAATCTGATGGCATATTAGTACTTAGTGAACCCTAAAACCCGTGAGTAATCCGTTTGACTCGATTTAATGCCGAAAACCATCGAAACTCCAGAATATGACGTCTCTTGCACTGACCTTGGGCACCAGGTGATCCGGGTGTCAGTTCTGATTGCGTAATCGTATGCAGTGACCCCAAAAGACCCCCAAATAATAAATTTTGTTCCTTAGTATACTGATTTTGACTTTATTTTTATATTTATACAATTTTGGATGCATTTTATGCACTTTACAGTGCAATTATGCATTTCCACCCATTTTTGAATAGGAGACTTTTTTCCTGACGTCATCCTGAATATAATGCAAAAAACTGCAAGTCTCTAGATGCTGCATTTAAAAATTTATTTATTCGGGTGTTTTTAGTGCTAAATGCCCTGGCCTAAACGTGGATTTCGACTAAATATGTGTGAATAATTAAGATATGGTGTTATCTACAGGAGATGTTGCTCTAATTATTGCATTGCTACAAGACGGAAGAAGTCAAGTTTATGTATCCGAAACTTTAGGTATTCTGAGAACTACAGTGCGGAGAGCTTTCCATCGCTTTATGGAGACTGGTACATACTCACGTCGACCTGGTTCCGGTCGTAGAAGAGTTACCTCGCAAAAAGATGATCGCCTTATTGTGATGGAACTTTTAAGAAATCGCCATTCCACTGCAATTGCTGCAAGAAACCGTCTGCAGGAGGTTCGAAATGTGAATATAAGTGAGAGAACGGTTAGAAGACGCCTAACGGCAAGAAGGCCGGCTATTGTTCCCGAATTACAACCCAGATACTATAAGAATCGATAATATTTTTTCGACATCAACACTGGGATATACAGGATTGGAGCCGAATCCTCTTTACTGATGAATCGCGGTTCTCTTTGAAGTCTGGCGATGGCCGTAAGAGAGTTTGGAGACGGAGAAATGAAAGATATTCCCAAGCGTGTATGTCCCAAAGAAGAAAGTTTAGCGGTGGTGGTGTCATGGTTTGGGCTAGAATCTCATTTGAAGCTCGAACTGAACTTATTTCCACCAACGATTCCCTGAAGGCTCACCGGTCTATAGAGAATGTTTGGCAGAAGCAGTAGTTCCATTTGGTCCATTTATTGGGGACAATTTCGTCTTTATGCATGATAATGCACGGCCGCATACTTCAAGAATCGTGACAAATTACTTGGGGGAAGTTGGAATTAATACTTTAGAATGGCCAGCCTGCAGCCCTGATTTGAATATCATCGAACATCTTTGGGATAAACTTCATTGTAGGGTTCGAAATACATAATACCCGATAGCATCTAAACATTCCGTATATGTATTTGGCACCTAGGACTTTTCTATTGGTTCTTTGCAGCTTGCAGCACGATGCCATATTTCAACCAATAGGCGGCGAGGTGCCAAACACGTATACGGAATGTTATTCGCTGCTAAATTCATATACGGAATGTTAAATATTCGTAGACTAAAAAAGACGACTTTCTGTTAAAGTCAGTTAAAAAAGACTGATTTTAAAATATTTTGTTAATGTATTATTAAAGAACAATAAAACAATTATTACCTGTATGGAATGTTATTTGGTTCGAAATTCATAAATGGAATGGTATAGATTTGGAGACATTATTTCTTTATTTGACTAAGGTTTTGCTTTAGCAGAATTTTTATTGACTTGCACATGTTGTTTATTATGTTTATTAGATCTGTTTCAGCTATTCAATTTGTTGAAGTTTAGGGCTGTGTGCTACCAGACGAAAATACGTTAACTTGGTTATATGTTTGCAATTGTATTTTAAATATTATTTATTCTATAAAATATTGTTTATTTATATATTGGATTTGCCAAAAAGTTTTAAATACATTGTAATCAATGTAAATAAATACAGAGGCCACATTAGAAATGAAAAAGACATGAATAAATGGTTAAATGAATTCAAAGCATATGAATTTCGCACCAAATAACATTCCAAATACTATATTGTTTTATTTTTATTTAATAATACATATATTAAAAAATATTTTAAAATCAATTTCCTTTTAACTGACTCTAATAAAAAGTTGTCTTTTTCGGTCTACAAATATATTTAACATTTCGTATATGAATTTCGCACTGAATAACATTCTGTATACGTGTTTGGCACCTCGCCGCCTATTGGTTGAAATATGGCCGCGTGCCGCAAAGATCCAATAGAAAAGTCCCAGGTGCCAAATACATATACGGAATGTTTAGATGCTACCTGACAGGTATTAGACAATTTTGTTCAAGTTAATTTGTAATTTTTATGTTTGTAGGTAATTCGTTTCGATATTGCACTATTTTCTTTTGTAGCCTTCTAATTAAATAAGTTATGCTAAGGAATCAAGCAGTAATGACCATTTTTTGTTTTAAAACTGAAAGATGTTGAGTATTATATATACAATATATATATATTCATATATATATATATATATACAATATGAAACAGTGCATAAAACTTCTAATGAATTTATGTAGGTATATTTTCGGAAATTTATAGGGTGGCCACTTTTATGCCGGTTAGTGTATAATTCCATTCAGTTTGTTATCACTTTGGTTGTTAATTTTAATGTTGTGTTTAATAAGTTAATTTCTCTTTAATTCTCCGGGTCCTACTTTTCTCTCTTTTTGAAGAGAGGTAGGTATTAGGATGCTTGATCTTCAATTTTGTGGTATTCTGTTTTTTTTTAATATTTAATAATGCAATGTTCACAAAATGCATCATGCCCAGTAAATAAAAACAATTAGAAAAGACGATTGAAAATGAAAAAGTTGGTTAAACGCGAATTCTTGGCTATACGCCTGATCAATCATTTTCCTAGTTAGGAAAAACAATATTCAAATATTTAACAATTTCGTCATCAGTTTCTAAACGGTAATCATTAGATTACCACCGATAGACGTGAAGTCATTATGAGAAATTGAAAACTTTCACAGGTTACTCGCAAACAAACTCACTGTGACATTGTTTCTTCGTATTGGTTAACGACTTGGTATTTGACAGTGAAATCAGTGATATACAGTTAACGTCGGACGTATTTTTAAAACACTAAAAGAATTGTTTATCAAGTTTCTTTTTTGTCATTTATAATTAAGTAGGCGGATAAGAATAAGTTCAGACAATTGTTTAATAGTGGAGTCAATGGAGTTTTTACTTACGGAAAAAAATCAAACAAGATACCTAGAACTTTTTATAATTTCATTAAGAAATGTATAATAAACAACATATTTATCAAAAATTTCTACTCTAAAAGTTGGTGCCTAATTTTTTAATAAACAATTTTTTATTAACTGCAAAGTTATTGTTTTTTTTAATACCTACGAAAAGATAAATTTTAGAAAAAACTCACTTTCAGAGCCATCATATATCAAAATTTTATCCTTTTTATATGACGTACCTATGTCAAAAAATATGAGTTTCTCTTAAGAGTAAAGTACCTTTATATTTCACAATATCATAATTGTTATTATAAAAAGTTGTTATAAATTAAAAATTATGTTTGAATATGCAACTACATCATTCTAATTGAAATATTATGAACTATAAAGGTACTTTACTCCTGAGCAAAATGCACATTCTTTAACATACCTCGATTATGACTTCTTCAAATTTTTCACCTTCGATAAGATACAGAGAAATGTAGACAAAAAAAAAAGATTAAATAATCAGAGAGTATCATAATACTACTCATCATATGGCAACAAAATTGGAACCATTTGATGAGAGGTCTTCTTGGTCCATACACCTTTGACAATTTAAAGCTATTGCGACAGTTAACCATTCACCGAACAAGAAAATGCTGCTTCGAGGTGATGCTACTGATATCCTATGATCGATTAATATGCGTCAAGAAAAATGTTACCAGGCCCTATTAACTCGACTAGAAAAACGCTATGGAGATTCCCATCTATAAGAAATCTCAAAGCACAACTAAAAAGTCGAATTCACGAGCAAGTGAGAATTTGCCAGAATTTGAAGCAGATATTGATAGTATAGTGCGGTTAGCTTATCTATGAAAGACCGTGAACTACAGAAAGCTTTACTTACTACTTTATTATATTATTATTATATCAATGGCAGCCTCAACAGCTACAAGACGCCCAAGCAGATGATCCATGTATAAAACAGTATTGGATTGGATACGTCACGGTGAGAGACTTGGTAGTCCTACGGAAAGAGTAGCAATCAGCATTGTTATAAATAAATAAATAAATAAATTGAAAACATTTATTTATTACGTTTTACACATATGTATTATGAAAATAACATTATTAGGCCAGAAAATGAAGCTGAAAAAAAAATGATAAAACCTCGCAATTTTTTCGTCCAGCTCGATTTGTACAAAAATTTGGGATTATGCTCATTTCACCTTCTAGTTCATTTTCTATATTGAGCCGTTGTACGCTTTTGGATTTTAAGGGTGAAAACTACCCCTAATTGTAAAAAAATTATAAAATAACATTTTAAACTTTAATATGGGCAACATTAATTTGGTTTTTATTAGTTAAAAATAATGGTTGTTTTATGCTTTAGGATATATTATGTACTATCATAATATTTCAACCCTTAAAGCTACCCTTGTTGGAGTATATAAAATTTAATATGTATGTATATAAAAAATTAATTTATTCCAAAAGAATTATTTCGGCTTGCATCGATTTACATAAAAATTTGGAACCAAGATTACCTCACCCTGTACTTCATATTCTATATCATGCTCAAGGGCGTTGATTATTTTTAGGGGTGTAAACTACTCCTTATTTTCAAAAATTATTGTAAACCTTAATATGACTAAAAGTTGGGGTTGATTCGTTAAATAATATGATTGTTTTATGATTTTGCATATAATATCATAATATTTCAACCCTTAAAAACCACCCTTAATAACATTGCAATTTTTTAAAATAATTTAATAGATCTATACACACGCAGACACATGTGCAGACGTTTTTTCTTTTCTATCTTTCGATTTGAATGGATAAAGTGGAACATATTAACATATTACTGCCGAAAAACCGGTTCTGTGGTATTATATGAAAATACTCACAAGAGAGCTATTCGAATTTTTCGAAAAAAAATTCGGTTTATAAACATAGCTCCTTTATTCTTGGTGATAAAAATTTTTTCAAAAATGATTTTGTAGGGTATTTTGAAGAGCTAAACGGCTGTGTAAATTACATTTCGTAATATCTCTTACTGCCTTACTAATAAAACACTCGTATTCTAAGGTTATTCCGTATTTATAACTGGAATAGTTATCCTAGGTATAAGGTAGATATAATACGAAAATAATTTGTTACCAATAAACTCGGTACACCGAGAGAACAATTTCTTTTCTCCTAAAACATCGATTTCTTTGAGCAATATTTCTTAAAAGTTAACATATCCCATTAACTTAAACATACCGGTTCACATATAAAGAAACGAGTTTTTTAAACACAACTCAATAATTTCTTACAGATAATTTCTTCAATACTAAGAAATACATTAATGGTTACATTTAATTTTCTTATCCTAAAGTTTTTATTTCTTAAATTGAAAACTACAAATATTTTGCAGTATAAGAAATATAATGTTAAGTTAATCCATATTTATATTTGTGAACAAGAAATTTTCTTGCAATCAAATAAATATTTTAAACCACAAGAAATAATTCTTCAGAAATACCCTCTGTAGTAACTGTGGTTATAAAATAAAAACTTTGTCATTAATGTCGAAATGTTACTTGCAAAGAGATTTTCTTCCACAAAAGAATTGCGCAGATTAACTATTTATGATTTAGTCGTCAGTGTTTGTCAAGATGGCGTGATATGTTCATGTTCATATAGATGGATTTTTGATTTATTGGTGTTCCTTAAAAATTAACGGATATTTTGAAGGTACGTACATATATAGGTATTAAATAAAAGTAAACTGAGTAATTTAAGATGTAATAATAATATTGTTGCGTATCCGAATGGTTAAAAAAGAAACATAATAGTATATTTTTTATGCTTTTTAGGTATAATGATGGACGACTCTGAAATAAAGGAGCTTATTATTTTAACTGGGAAATATGCCACAATTTAAAGCTGGGACAGAATGATATTAAATATATAGCTTCAGAACAATATTAAGAAAGGAGTTATTAACCAACTGCGGGGCCTTCCAGAAATGGTAGAACTTTATACATGTAAGTACCTTTTTAAAAATGTGTATACTTATGCATCAACTATAATAGGTTTCATGAATGTATATCTATAAAAATATACAAGACAACGCTATATCAAACATGGCGGGTGCAACGCTGAGGATGTTTTCTGTTCATTTATTTGAGATAAAGAAATCAGTTAGTCTAAAAGAAATATATGTTTATGGTTAAGAAATGTTATTGCCGAAAACCGTGAATTAGTTAATATGTATTAAATGACTTAGATGTAAACTAATAATACTTTCCCGTAATAAAATTTCTTAATGATTAGGTATGCTGTCTCTTTTAGATTATAAAAATTAAGAAAACTACATATTATTATTTCTGCTTCAATGTTTTCATTGGTTGTATTTTCCCTCTTGTTTTAGCTAAAGAATGTTTATTGTGTGACTTAATAATACAGATAAATAATTATTATTTCATTAACAAAAAGAAAAAATAAACAAAGATGTGTAGTTTAAGTAATGCCATGTTTGAACTAAATATGATTGATTTATTAGTATTAATAGTTCTTATGTGGGGCCGTGTATTTGTTTGGTTTTGTATTTCCTAAATTTGTCAAAATAAATATCTAAGTATATCTTTATAAAAAAATTTTTATTAAAGTAAGTTTACTCTTTCTACATAACGATTTTGTTTTAGTGAATTGCTGATATACAAAGTGCTATTAACAAAAGAAGGAAAATTTGAGGAAGTTGGATTTGCCTCTCCATCCTTTTATTGTTGTGTAGAAGCCAGTGGTTTAAGAGTGGAGAAAATATTTTTATGTAATAATAACGTTTCATATATTGTTTTATTAATAAATAATGATTTTACCTTAACACAATGATTTATTTCGCCGTATGTAATATCACTTTATTTTCAAGAAATATTAACTTAACTTTAAATATACGTTTATCTCTGCGAAATATATTTCTTAACATTAAACACATTAATTATTAATAGTAAAATAATAATATTCCTTACTAAGAAATATTATTGCTCAGAAAGAAAAGTTTTCTAATGTGTAGAAAATATATTTTTATGACTAATAAAATTAATTAACATTAAGTGTAATTTCTTTCTGATAAATGGGTTTGACGTTTGCCAGAAAGTGATAGTTAAATCATGTTTAAGATATATTTCTTTGGCTATAGTAGAATTTATTTGAAATATTCTAGAAAATTATATCTTACATACAAAGATATATTTCTTAGGCAATATGCCAAGTCGATCTTTCTTAAATATTAATAAAGTTTCTTTATGTCAAGAATTTTTTTCTCTCGGTGTATAAGTTAGTTATAAGTATTCCCGCTTTATTCCGAAATAATAGTTTGGCAACGGCGCAATCTTCTACACAATTGCATAAAACAACGATATATTAGGTGAAATATGTCAATTTTGACTTTTCTCTACAGCTGACAAGCCAAATTCCGTCATTTTTCGTACTTTGTATTTTCTGCTATATTTTAATAAATCGTTATTTCGTATGTTGTATGTTTAGTTTGACTATTTCATAAAATGGCTTCAAATAAAAGAGAACGTTGCATTAAATGGGATAATAAAGAAAAAGTAAACAAATTGATTTATTTTACTTATAAATGCAATGTAAATATGTTAATTTCAGCATATTGTGAAGAATATTGTGAGAGATTTTCTACATATTATAGAAAATAAAGACCTTATTTTTCTTGTAGATTGGAGGATATGCCTCCGCTTGTTCACAATAAGTGAATCACCTACTAGTTTTTCTAAAAACCTTACATCATCTTTAGGAAACCGGATTTTTATTCTGCATTCTTTGAAAAGGAATTTATGATTTCTTTGAAAGTTTTCCTTTTTCGTGTATTTTACATCATGTTAATTAAATTATCAACTTCCTCGTTAGCCGCAATACCTCTTAAACACATTTTTTTATTATATGTCTACTCAAAAGACAAATCAAAAAATAATAAATTTTTGTCTGTGATGACTTTGACATTCATAAAATAGGTTATACCAGACTTAAACAAGGATGTGGGTCGGTATAAACTTGGACATAAATTCTTATACCAAGTATAACCTATACCGAAGTTATTCCATGTTTATTAGTAGTGATTTTGCCTATACTTCATTTATTCTCAGTATAACTTTTATACTTGGTTTATTAGTAACAGTGTAAAGTGGGGTGAGTTTAAATGGCTCGAATAAGGGGATATTTTCTCGTGAATAGAGGTTTTAAACAGCTATACCTCGCTAAATATTCACTGTATAGAAAGTCCATGCACATGGAGACTTTAGTTATTAAAAAAGCAACAATTTCGTACTCTACCCTTTTTTTCGCATCTCCAGTATTTTCGGAGATATTTTGAAGAAAATGGTAAAAATAAGAAATTGCAAAAAACCAATTTATCTTTAAACTCAAATTTTTCTAAAATTATGCCTTTTAAATGAGTCAAACTTTTTCTGTGTATTGATAATACATATATAAAAAGAATTACAGAAGGGTGAAGATCAATTTTTATTAGGAGGTAGTTAAGGGGTTGTTTTCACTGATTTTTTCGTAGAAAAAAAAGTGGGTACTGACCTTATTTTGATCATAAGTCGCGCAATTTTTATGCTAGAAACTTTTTCCAAATTATGCATTTGGTGAAAAAAGCTAACTTTTAACATGCCGTTTCTCGGTTTCTATTGGTCGTAGAAAAATTATAAAAAAGTATTTTGTCTGTATTTTTAAAAGATACAATTTCTATATGTACAGTTTTTTTTGATTAAATGCATATTTTTAGAGTTATTCTCTCAAAAAAACCTTCTAAAAAATTCCATTTTGTCGTCGATAAACTGTTACTTTTAACCGCGAATAACCGCTGTTAGTTTTACGAAGAAAACGTAAAGAATATTTTTTTCTTAGAATTACCTTTTCCATCGATTTCCTTGATTAAAATGTAATGAAAAATTCCCGCCCCCCGAGATGGGGTGGCAACCACTCCCAAGGTTTCAGCGTAGGTACAGCGGCATGATATAGAGAATGATCCTTGGGCTATTCCCTACCTTATGTGATTTCAAGTAAATCCATCCTGGACGAAAAAATTGCCAGCTAAAATGCTTAAATTTCTGGCCTATATGTATTTTCTGTAATAAATAGTACATAGACTTAAATATGAAAAAATGGGGTTATAGTGTGACTAAAATGATTACTTATACATCTACATAATGGTATTCATTACCAGGAAAATGGACTTCTTCTTGTTAAGGTGCCTTCTCCATTACTGAACGTTGGCTATAACTAAAGCAAATTGCTCTCTATCTTGAGCGGTTCTTAGTATCGAATGTGTGTCCATGCCTGTCCAGTCTCTTACGTTCTTCAGCCAGGAGCATTTTCTTCTTCCTGGACCCCTTTTTCCTTCCATTTTCCCTTCCATTACGAGTCGTAAAAAGTTGTATCTTTCTCGTCTGTAAATCTGTCCTAGATAGCTCGTTTATCTGTTTTTTACAATATTTAGGAGTTCAATCTTAGTCACCATTCTTCTCAGCACCTCGTTGTTGGTCACGTGATCTGTCCAAGAGTTCTTCAGCATTCTTCGAAAAACCCACATCTCAAAGGATTCTATACGCCTCATACTTGTAATTATGCGAGTCTATGTTTCCACTCCGTATAGCAATATGGAATAAATGAATGTTTTTACAAATTAGTATCGTGTATCCAACGTTGTTATTAGGAATTTTTTCATTCTTTGAAAAGCGGACCTAGCATACTCTATACTCTATACGAGCACGTATTTCGACCTCGTGGTCAAGATCGTTTGTTATCCAGCAACCAAGATACTGGAATCTTTGTACAGGTTCTATCTGTTTGTTATAGATACGAATACTAATGTCAGCATTTGAGGCACGTGTAAAAGCCATTACTTTGGTTTTATTTGTGTTTATATGCAGCCCCAACTTATCTCCCTCTCTATTTATAGTCATTACATTCAAAAGTCGTTGCAAATCCTCAGTACTGTCCGCAAAAGTAACGGTGTCTTACGTATTCTCCGTTGATTTTTATTCCTTTTTCAATATTTTCGAGGGCACTTTGAAAGATCTTTTCGGAATATATATTAAATAATAGTGGAGAAAGTATACAGCCCTGACGAACTCCTATTTTTATTGACATTCCTGCTACTAGACGATTCTCTATTTTGACTGACGAAATTTGATTCCAATATATGTAGGTTTTTAATAAGGGCCACATTGTTATGGTATATACTCTATACCATGTTGCGTTAGGGTTTTTATGACATCTGTGTGTTTTATTCGATCAAACGCTTTTTTGAAATCGATAAAACAGAGAAGCACGTATTTTCGCTAATCTCGGTATTTTTGTAGTAATATCTGGGAAAAGGAAAAGAGACACGTAACTATTACTCAACCTCACGGCTTCAGCAATCATATTGATTAATCAGTCAATAAAGGAAACAAACAGTTTATCTCAAATTTATGTACAATTTTGGATGTCCCTTTTTCTTACAGTGATTTTATAAACGCTCTTTATTTATTCTATAAAATGTTACTGACCTTTCACGAGTTTGTGTTCTAATTACCTATTACCATATTCATCAAATTGCACATTTACTTTTCAACATTATTTTTGATATACGATTTATCTATGAGTGCATTAAGTTTATGTAACACTAATTACCTACTCAAGATTACTTAAATATTAAATATCAGTATAACATATTAATGACACCATTTTTAATAAGTATACAGAGAGAGTCTGTAATTTGGAATAAATTCAATATCTCAAATATTAATTGTTTTTTTGAAAAATGCTCAGACCCGTCGATTAGTATTTCAAATTGTCCTTTTTGACATACAATAATACAGGGTGTCCCAATTTAGAGATATGACGTCATCGTTGATTTTCTTAAATGACAACACTGTCATTTTGATAGCTATTTTGATAGGGTGTGTAAAGTTATACAAAACTGCAAAATATCAAATTTTTATTCTCTACCATTTACAAGATAATAGAAAATAACAAAGTTATGTCTGTAATTTGGAATAAATTCAATAATTAAAATACTACATAATTGTTTTTTTGAAAAATGCTCAGACCCGTCGATTAGTATTTCAAATTGTCATTTTTGACATACAATAATAATGTATACAGTGTGTCCCAATTTAGAGATATGACCTCATCGTTGATTTTTTTAAATGGCAACACTGTCATTTTTGGTGTCATAGGGTGTGTAAAAGTATACACAACTGCAAAATTTAAAATTTTTATTCCCTACCATTTACAAAATAATAAAAAATAAAAAAGTTATGAAAAACAAGTAATCAAATAATAATTAAATTTAATTATTTCAATTAAGCAAATGCTCATAACGTTGCCCATTGACAATTAGACAATAATTGAGGGCAACATTATGAGTATTTGCTTAATTGAAATAATTAAATTCAATTACTATTTGATTACTTGTTTTTCATAACTTTGTTATTTTTTATTATCTTGTAAATGGTAGAGAATAAAAATATGATATTTTGCAGTTGTGTATAACTTTACACACCCTATCAAAATAGCTATCAAAATGACAGTGTTGCCATTTAAGAAAATCAACGATGACATCAACTCTCTAAATTGGGACACCCTGTACACATTATTATTGTATGTCAAAAAGGACAATTTGAAATACTAATCGACGGGTCTGAGCGTTTTTCAAAAAAACATTGAGTATTTGAGATATTGAATTTATTCCAAATTACAGACTCTCTCTGTATATAAGTAGGTATATTTTTATATACAATATAAATATAAGTAATATTTTATATAAGTGTATTTAATTCAGGAGAATAATAGCGCAGAGTTTGGTTGTCAATATCAAAAAAGGGAGTCACTAAAAAGAAGATACCAACATTTAGTGAAATGTAAATCTGGCTTAATCAATATAACATCTAAAATTGAAAAAGAAACAGAAGGTAATGTGAATCACATCAGTTATGACTGCAGGGATATCGAAGGAGTCCTAGAAGGAATCGAAGGATATCGTAGGAATTTATCGAAGGAGTCCTAGAAACAAAGGAATCAGTTATTTCAACGAGTAAAAATCTGGTTTTACAGTTTGGTGCCCATAGGTTGCTTTATGAATATGAAAGATACATTTATTAAAAAACGTTTTCCAGCAACAACGAAAAAGATACTTTTTAATATAAAATAGTTGTCGATAGCAAAACTTGAAAACAAACATTTATTAAAGGTATCTATTACAACAAAACATGTTCTAATTCATTATTCTTTTCTTCACCGAGGAGCGTCCAACTGTATTAGTGTATTGACCGTGAAAGCCGTCAGTTGACTTAGCCTCAGGTCAATGATTGACCTAGATTTGTGAGACCACCAGGTCACGCCATGCGACACTACCTGGTATTCCAAGTATCAGAATCGGACTAGGTCACTAAAATATTACTGTCTTTTACCAAAACATAAAGTTGTATTTGGTTAACTTAATAAAGCAATTATCAATGGTACTGAGGATGTTTCCAGTGATTTTGTATCCTGCTTTCTAAAAGTAGGTACTACTAAACCTACTTAATGGGAATAAAATATAAGATTTATTGTACTTATTTGCAGATGATTTTATACATTGCCTAAATGAAATCTCTTCTATACTTCAATAAAAATGATACTTTATGCATCTCCACTGAAGCAGTTGTTATAGTAATATGTATTGAAATTATACATACGCTAAATAAAAGGTAATAATAAGAGTCTCCCGTTTTATAACGCGAATGCGGCTTTGGGATTATAGCAAGGTAGTCTGCTATATCTAAGGCCTACTGTTTACAAGGAAGGTAACAAGGCCAGTGCTACGCATCAACCAGTCCAACCGTCTATTATCACCCCTGGTTTTACCGAAGGTACTCATATTATGGTAGGGGAGCAAAGTATGCTAAATGTGCAGTCACTCGAGCGCTTTGGGGACCTATTGGGTTGTGAAGAGTAGGTCCTAAAACCAAAAAAAGTTAAGTAAAGTTTTCCATTTTAGTGGGCGCTTGCCATTTTTTAATTTAATTTTCCACTTCCAACAATCGTTTTTTCCGATTATAACGCCATCTATCCATAATTCGAAAAAATGTTTCGAATAAAAGTTACTTATTTTTACGTAAGGAATCCAAATCTGCAATAAAAAATGAGGGTTCCCATTTAAGATTTTAAAGTAACCCCCACCCCACCTCCGTGGGGGGTCGTGTTTGGTGCCATTCGATAGATTTTTCAAAAATATTGAATAAGTGTATTTTGCAGTTTTTCGATCTGATGTTCATTTCGCGAAATATCGTGGGATTCGTATTTAAAATATTAAATTTACCCCCCACCCCTCTCCGTGAGAAGACGTGTTTGGTATCATTCGATATATTTTTAAAAAATATTGAGCATACATTTTTTAGTTTTTCGATCTGTCAATCATTTCGCGAAATATTCGCTTTTTTCTTGTGAAACTTTGGGACTCGCCCATTTCCTTACGCCCGGCTCAAATCGTCAGATTTTTGAAATTTACACTCTTTTGCATGTACTTAACTTACCTTATCTTAATCTGACAATTTCGAGTTTTTTTAAGGATAGATTTTTTTTTTCGGGCCCCCCTTAACGAACTCCCCTGTGTTAAGAGCCAATATATGGTAGAGGTGCATCTACAGGGTACCAGGTTTCTCCCCATATGATAATCTGACGCGCTCGAGTAACTGCAAAAATCCCCGCTTGGGCTCCCCTACGGTCGAACTGCACCGATCTGTTTAATGGATAAAAATTATTAGATATGTAATTTAGCATGTTAACAATTACAAAAAACAAGCGGTGCCTGATATAATCCTGTTCTGACTATAATTAATTAATAATTAAAAAATTACTTTTTTTTATAAATTTGACTGACGTGTTTAACAAAAAAATTAACACTATCGGTAAGTGCAAAGCCTATAGGATATGTAAACATAGGGGTGCCTATTTTTATCCTGTCAAAACGATTGGGTTGCCAGGTGTAAACAGGTGTCTTGTTGATAGGTATTTGAACCTACTTGTTTAATCTATCAACCAAACATAACAATAAGCACTGTTTAAATTGCAAATACGATGATATAGGGTTGCCCGTAAAAAGCGTGTTCTAAATGAGGGTTGCCTAATTTTTAAAATTTTACGGCGTCTACTTATGGATAATTGAAATATGTAAAACTTTGTTATTACTAATTTTACGAAAAAAAGTTATTCTTTATAAAAAGTTCTGAATGATGTACGTCCTCTGATTTAACCGTCAGATGTCAAATTTTGTCAATCTTATATGAGTTATGTCAAAAAATGTTAATTTCGGTCAAAAGTGACTTCGGCCATTATTTTTCACAAATCGAAAATTGTTATTATGAAAAGGTATTAATAATCAAAAGATATGTTTTAGTGCGCAATAGGGATGTTCACTAATTTTTATATATATATATATATATATATATATATATATATATATATATATATATATATATATATATATATATATATATATATATATAATCAAATTCCCTTCTACCTATTGGTGTCGGGATTACAATAATAACTTAGATATTGTGTACAAATTTACGCCACTGTCTTCTATTTTGTGCCAATACTTTTGCTTCTTTCCAGGATTTGCCTTTCTTTTGTAGAACTTTTCCAATAGCTTGGTCCCATGTTTCTCTTGGTCTTCCTCTCTTCCTCTTGATATTTACTTTCGCTTCCCAAATCATTTTTACCGGTCTTCTATCGTCTAGTCTTTGTAAATGTCCCCACCAGCTGATTTGTCTTTTTTCTATGAATTCTAAGATTGATTCCACCTCCAGATCCTCCCTTATCTGCTCATTTCTTACCCTGTCAAGTCTTGTAACTCCTCTCGCTCTTCTTAGGTACTTCATTTCCGTCGCTTGTACTCTGCTCTTCTGCCTCTCTGTTAATGTCCACGATTCACAACCTACACTAATTTTTTAAATATAGTTAAATTCAATAGATTACAAGGTATATAAAAACGTAACAATAATAAAACTGTTTAAAAATGTATATTTTTTAAGATAAATGAGTTCATAATGTTGATTTTCTTGGAGGCTAGAAAAACGGTACCCTGCAGCGAGGCAACGGTCTGTGACGTCAGCAGTCGTAACGTCTTTGATCGACGACTAGTTTTGTATACTTATTTACTCAGTGTATTTGAATGTGCGCAGTTTTTTTCGTATTTAATTATTAAAAATAAAGCCAAATAAGTGGTGTTTTGTTCCTGGGTGTGTAAATACATAAAAAAACAGTTCTGACAAGATTTTTATTACCGTTTCAGCCAATTTAAAACAGAAAAAGAAATGGTTTGTTGCAGCTAGAACTTAAAATAACTAACTTAAAGAACTAACTTAATAAAATAAACATTATAGAAGTTTTCTAGAGACTTTCGGCCCTTGGTAATAATGTAATTGTTCTTTCTGCATTTACATGTTTCAAAAATACTTATTAGTTTTCTCAGGATTTGAAAAAAAAATTAATGATTTTAAATAGCATTGGACCAAGATTTTGCACCTACCCCTTAAAGAGTAAATGAAAAAGTTTCGGGACCTCAAATTTGTATTCCTTAAACTGGGATATTCCTAAAAACGGGATTCTAATAATACATACAGTAAAAGTAAACCTTGAAATAACTACATGTGGATGTAGGTATGACTTTATATTATATTAAAATCATTAATAATTTAGTGAAAAGATTGGTTGAAATGAAAATGTATAATACCCAAGTTCAAAAATATTTTTTACCTTGGAACAGTTGTCAACTCGAAATACGAAACAACCGAAATGAGATCTAGAGTTGAAAAGGACAGAGCAACATTTAACAACATGCATGAGAAATATTTTCACCCATTGCGACATAATATCTCTCCCACTAAAAATGCGGCTGCTAAAATGTTATTATTTCCGGTCTTGCTATATGGCGCAGAGGCCTGGACAATAATGGAAACATTAATGAAAAAGCTAGAGGCATTCGAGATGTGGGTGTACCCACGTATCCTCAAAATATCCTGGGCGACCCACACCAACGTACAGGTATTGCGTCGAATGGGAAAACAAAAAGAAATCTCTTTTACAATTAAGAAACGAAATCTTAAATATTTCGGTCATATCATGAGGCATGATAAATATCGTATACTCCAACTGATAACGCAAGGTAAAATAGAGAGCAAACGCGGACCCCGAAGAAAAGACACTCATGACTTAAAAACTTACGCCAATGATTTGGACAAAAATCGATCGAGTTATTCAGAAACGCCTCAAATGAAATTAAAATTGCCATGATGATAGCCAACGTCCACAACGGACAAGGCACATGAAGAAGAATAAAAATATTTTTAATACACCTACCCAAGGTAAAGTAATAACCAGCCAATGTATGTATACAATATGCATGCGTACAATGCATGCATACAACTTTCTCTATTTTTTTAGTATTAAGCAGTATTAAGTATTTATTTTTTTAGCTTAAAGAAGACATGGAAAATTATATGGAATATACACTCAGTAAAGCTGTGGTAGATTTATTTTTTTACAAGATGGCAATAAATCATACACCATTGTTAAATCTACACTACAGTCGGTAGTTTATACGAATCGGCTTTCTGAAAACCTTCTTCCATTTTATTTGTTTATTTTTGTAAAACCCAAAATATGTCCTTACAAACAGTCTGTCCACTTTAAACTAAACAAATTCACTATAAAACTCCACTTTAACCCTGATAAAACAAGAAGAGAACAAAATAAAATGACCTGAAACGTCAATCAGGTAAACAGTAACACTATGAGAATGGCGCGCGCTTGGGGTATGCAACTAGTGACGTCAGGCCAATAGAGAAGCGTTCTTGAAATTTAAAATAACGCTAGATTTCTAATCAAGATTTTTTATAGAAAGGCTTTTTCAATTTTGTTGAAATTTTGGACAATTATTCCTAGGGTGTTTCTTAATCGTTTTACATGTTTGAAATGACTTTTTAATTTTTTGTGAACATCCCTATTACATCATTATAATTGGAAAAAAAATTGCAAATTTTTCTGAGATTAGATTCCAAACCTCATTTTTATTTCTTACAAGTAGGATAACTCTTTTATTACCAATTTTGCGAAAAAAAGCAATTGTTTATAAAGAGCATTGAATTGTCTAAACCCTAAGGTGCAGCCATCATCAATTTTATAAATTTTATACGAGGTATGTCAAAAAATATGAATTTCGCTCCGGAGAAAAGTTATTCAGCATTAAAAATATGTTACAATATAGAATTATTATATCCTTATAATTGGAATATTCTGAAATATAAAGGTATAAAAAACTCTTGAGCGAAATTCATTGGCAAAATTGGCAAAACAGAAAATCACTGGCAAAAACTTCGCATAATATGGTCGTGCATTGGGTATAAATATTTTAGATACATCCCATATGCACGCCAATGGGGAATATAAAATTCTTAATTGTATGTTAAAAAAGCTCAATAACTACCTCTTAAAACCTACCAAATTCCAGTTGCATATCTTAACCGGTTTTAGAGCAACAAATAAACCGTCAGTTTGTAAGAAAAAATTCAACATCCCGTATCTCGAAAATGAAGCATTTGTGGATATATGTTTATAAAGCAAACGGTCATTATTTTTTCATGCAGAATCAACACAGAGTGTTCCGAACTTTAAGAAAAAAACACAGTATGATTGTTACACCCGGTATAAAATGACATTTACCTGTCTAGCAACAATATTAACACATCTTAATTAAGCTATAATATACTAAAAAAATCACTCAAATCGGAAAACAGGTTTAGGAAATTCGAGGCATCAAACGTGTATAATTCATCTAGTGACCTAAATTTTTTGCCCGCCAGTGTATCTTTTTTTTTTCTGTAACATTTTATATTGTTCGTCCGCTATAACTTTTCAAATATTTAACAAACAACGCGCGATTGTTTTAATAATAGCAACTTATTCCAAGAGATCTTGCTATTTTCTTATTACTTTTGTAACTTGACTGAGATGAATCACCCGTGATGCTTGTCCAAGATGCTATTAGCTACAATCCTGTGTCTTCGTTTACCGCACGATATACTACTCTCTGACCTCTTTATCGCACGTTCCCAGTCGCATTAAAATTTTTAAAATTCAGCACCTATCATTCTGGGCGGACTTTTTACGAGCATCCCTATATTATCGTATTTACAATATTAAAGAGCACTTATATTATATTTACATTTGGTTGATTGATTAAACAAATAGGTGAAAATAGCTACGAACAATAGGTATACTTGCTTACACCTAGCAGTGTAAACTAAAGCATATTTTTTATACTTATGGTTTCTTCTCCTTCAGGTGCCATCTCCGCTACGGAGGTTGGCAATTATCATAGCTATTTTAATTTTTGAGGCAGTAGCTCTAAATAGTTGTTTTGAGCTGCATTCAAACCATTCTCTCAGGTTCTTCAACCATGAAATTCGTCTTCCTCTGATGCGTCTTCTGCCATCTATCTTTCCTTGCATTATGAGTCGCGGGATGCCATACTTTTTGTATGGCATCACATGTCCGAGATACTGTAGCTTTCTTTCTTTAATTGTAAGTTCAACTTCCTTCTCTTTACCTACTCTTTTCAGTACTTCATTGTTCGTAACTCTATCCCAGGAAACCCTCACAATTCTTCTATAGGTCCACATTTCAAAGGCGCTAAGTCGTCTCATTTTCTCCACATTTAACGTCGATGGTCCATAACTTATGGTTTAGAATAATACAATTCTTGTACTGAATAAAATATTATTAGTAATTATTTTTTATTTTTAATTTGAAATTTTCGACAACTCACATTGTTCATTTTTATTTACATCCCTGAAAAAGATAAAAGTTTCAAGTAACTATGTGTTGCTTTATGGTTGCAATTTATAACGACATTTAAATGCTGCATTTGTAATGAATAATATATAATATATTTAAATATTTAATGTTTACATTTAAATTAAACTAATATAAATAAATTTTCAAATTATTGGATATTTCTTAGTACTTGTAATTATATATACATAGATTGCGAGTTTTTGGCAGTGATTTTCCTTTTTTGCCAATTTTGCCAATTTTGCCGATTTTGCCAATGAGTTTCGCTTAAGAGTTTTTTTTTATACCTTTATATGTCACAATATTTCAATTATAAGGATAGACTTCTATATTGCGACATATTTTTAATGCTGAATAAATTTTTTCCGGAGCAAAATTCATAATTTTTTGATATACCTCATATAAGGTTTATAAAATTAATGATGACTGCACCTCATATTTTAGACAATTCAAAGCTCTTTATGAACAATTGCTTTTTTTCGAAAAATTGATAATAAAAGAGTTATCCTACTTGTAAGAAATAAAAATGAAGTTAAAATCTAATTTCAGAAAAATTTGCAATTTTTTTCCAATTATAATGATGTAATTGCGCACTAAAACATATTTTTTGAATAATAATACCTTTTCATAATAACAATTTTCGATTTGTAAAAAAATAAAGGCCGAAGTCACTCTTGACCGAAATTAACATTTTTTGACATAACTCGTATAAGATTGACAAAATTTGACATCTGACGGTTAAATCAGAGGACGCACATCATTTAGAACTTTTTATAAAGAATAACTTTTTTTCGTAAAATTAGTAATAACAAAGTTTTACATATTATGTTCAATTATCCATAAGTAAACGCCGTGAAATTTTAAAAATTAGGCAACCCTCATTTAGAACAGGCTTTTTACGGGCAACCCTATATCATCGTATTTGCAATTAAACAGTGCTTATTTTTATGTTTGGTTGATAGATTAAACAAGTAGGTGCAAATACCTATCAACAAGACACCTGTTTACACCTGGCAACCCAATCGTTTTGACAGGATAAAAATAGGCAGACCTATTTTTACATATCCTATAGGCTTTGCACTTACCGATAGTGTTATTTTTTTTGTTAAACACGTCAGTTAAATTTATAAAAAAAAGTAATTTTTTAATTATTAATTAATTATAGTCAGAACAGGATTATATCAGGCACCCCTTGTGTTTTATAATGTGTAACATACTAATTTACATATAAAATAATTTTTTTCCATTAAACAGATCGGTGCAGTTAGACCTTATATCGTATCCTCTACTATCATTTTTATTCAGGCTGAGTCGACCTGGGGCCTATAGACATTTTAAAAATGTCTAGATGTTCTTGCCGGCGGCGCTGGGTTTCGAACCCTGGCCTACCTGCGTGGAAGTAAGACATATTACCGCCTGAGCTATCCAGGCCCAGGATGCCTAAAGTTCAAAAAGAAGATAATTAACGTGGCAGCCAAGTTACTATTTGTTGAATGGGTTGCAATCGTAAGGATTATTTTCATTGAATTACCTTGTGATATACCTACTTTATTTTTCTTGATTCTTCATTTAGACGTGATGTCAAAAATTCAGCGGAAACGAAAACAATGCATTCGATTGTAACATGGTCATTGCCTATAGCCAGTAATTGCTTAGGCTTAGAGAACTCTTCAATAAAATGATTGTTTAACAATCATGATTGTTTAACAATCGGTGGCGGTTTATACTTATGTAGATGGAGCGCATGCCGTATCGACTGGAGCAGTTGCAGGGAGCACGGAGCACCAACATAGTAAATACGTGCCTTAATCAGTGTTGCCAATCGCATTTCTCTAGATTATCCGATGACGCTTGAAAAATATCCGATTTGTCAGGAAAAGGTACGCTAGGTCAAAAATTATTCTGTTATTAAAATCAATGTTGCCAATGTTATTCTTTTAGTCCCCTTAACAACCATCAAATAACAAAATCCGTTGTTCGTACGCCAATCAGTTGATTGTAATCAATTATCATTATGATAATTAACATAATTGATTGATTAATTAATTATTAATTATCAATTAACGTAACAAGTACTAACATAATTGATTAATTAATCAATTAATCTCATAATTGTAATCAATTATGCTTTCAGCAAACCAATCAAAGTTGACATTGACAGTAAAGAAATATTTGATAATGATCAGTTGATTCCTTTTCTGATTAGCGTTCGAACAACCGGCCCTTTAATCTACTGGATTCTCTATTTCACAGTTTAAAAATTTTCGTTTATAGATGAAAATCTCGTATCCTAGCTGATTATTACCTAATTCATGTATGTAAATACTATTTACTTACTATTATTATATTATTCGTATTTTGTATTATCGTAAGTGTTAAATTCTAAATAAATAAATAAATCTAAATATTTCATTATTTGGATCGTTATAGAAATTTATTATAATTATTTAAGTAAAAAAACACTTTTAAATATTATTTTATTAAAACGTAATAACTAGATACCTAAAGCTAGATACTGGAAAAATAAATAATAAATAAATCAATACAAAATAAACTACAGCCACATTAATAGCATAGGCGCAAAATTTCTGGTCAATGCTTTTAAAATGCATTATTTTTTTCGAGTCCTGAGAAAGCTAATAAGTATTATTTAAATATTTAAACGCAGAATGAAAGATTACATTATTACCGAGGGCCGAAAGTCCCTGAAGACTTATATCATTTTTATTTTAATATATTACAGGGGTAAAAGGAAAAGAGAATATTGAGTGTGATTTTTAATTTCAAATATCTCATTCAAAAGAAACATTTTGTTTATTCTAAGGGACCTTCAGCCCTCGGTAATAATGTAATCTTTCATTCAGCGTTCAAATTTTTTAAAAATATTTATCAGTTTTCTCAGGATTCGAAAAAAATTAATACGTTTAAAGATTATTGGTCCGAAATTTTGCGCCTACGCTCTTTTAACAATTAAAGATTTATTACAACTAAAACAATAGAAATGTATTTGACAGCCTTGTAGTTATTAAGGTATCAAAGTTATTATCCACAATACCCGTGGTGCGTTCAACGTTAATGCCCGACTAAATAATTTTTATAGGCAAAAAATTTGAAGGATTTTTGAGTTAATTAGTAGATATCTAGATATTACTAGTTTCAAATAAGTAGATTTTTCTACAACCACTATTCCAAATGCATTTTTCTGCACAATTTTATGTTAACAAACTTAATATTTTCTCACAGAATATGAATAACTGATAGTAGTGTGCAGAAAAGTGACGTTTCTGTGCCGGAAAGTTCTTTTCTGCATAGTACCTTACCCACCTTAACGTTTTTTATTATCCATTTATCCATTATAAAAAAGTATTTTCACAAACCAAAACTTATTTCAACAGACGAGACGTTTACTTAAGCACTGCACTACATAAAATGAAAATAAAACTAAATCGTGTGTGAATTAGCTTTCATAAGTTTAAAGACTAAAAACTAAAAACTCATAAATAACATCGGACGGCAGACGGTTTTTGAAATTTGAATTGGATTAGTATGGGCCATTCCACGAACATACGCCTGTTTTGGATTACTTCGACAACGAATATTTTACTGTGCAACATAAGAAGTACCTAAGTAAATGGCGCTAATAATTATTCCAATAAACAATAATGTAATTTGCAATTTACTTTCGTTCTTCTTATTTTGCACAGTAAAAGATTCGTTGTCGAAGTAATCCAAAACAGGCGTATGTTCGTGGAATAGGGTATATGGCTTAAGTGGATGCATTTGTGCATTGCAATTCTAAACAAAAGAATCGGTACATAACCCTTTTGTCAAAAGATGAAAAGTATGGGATGTCACTAACATTCATCCAGTATAGGCTATTTATAAAAATTTGGGTGGAACCAAACAAAATTAATGTGTTGTTGGTGTTGGGAATATATGGATGAGAAAGTTTTAGTCGATGATAGATACACTGAAAAATATCCGCAAATATCCGATTTATTTAAAGGTACGAAGAAGATACGACAACTCTCAAAAAGGTACGCAAATCGGATAATTATCCGCCGATTGGCAACACTGGCCTTAATACATGTCTTCGACCAAAAGCAAAGCATGATTTTGTATCTTCTAATTCAACTTTGGATTGAGATTCCTTGAACTGGCACGAATTCGATGTAAAAAGTCATCTGATAATATGTTATCCCTGTACTGGACATTCTTTTTATTGTACGGCTAGTACCATTATAATATAATGATATTATCATGAATATAGTAATTATACTGTATTTAACAGACATTAAAAATAACTTTAAGATAAAGTTTAATTTTTTCTTTGTTTTAAAAATTTGTGTAAAAAGTAAAAAAATAACATGAATGATGCAACAAAGTGCTCTCGACTGTATCATAAAATTGAGATATTAAGAATTTCAAAAGATAAATCAGTACAATATATAATATGATTCTATTCAGCTGAGAATAATTGCTTGAAGGAAGATAAACGAGGTAATTAAATTGCCACTGAAAAAATGGCCACAGGAAATCGAGGATAAGAATGTGATATTTTAAATTGAATAACATTTGCCGTTGACGACCAAAATGAATAAAGACAAGAAAAACTTATACAGTATGGAGCGATTTCGTAACTTTTATCTGTACACGTATTAAATGTATGTAGGATTTATTTTTTTTTTGTTTTTTAGATAGGACTTTTGTGGCTAGGTGAGAATTTATTGTATAGGTATAGTCGTATAGTGGGTATTGTAGTCATCAACTGGCGTTTGACTGAAACTCTTGAAGATTTTTGTTTAAGCTTTCGAGTTTATTGAACTCTTTATTAAAAACTTCTACAACAAATTAATAACAACATTATAGCCTAAAGTTGTTAACTAATTAATGTTATTATTGTAAGGATAAGCCTCTGTAGTAACATTAACATGTTGACGGACAGTGCGTCAAATGTATAAACAAGTGTTCTGACATTATATGTACTTTGCAAAGTAGAATAGGGAAAAATGCAACGTCTGTAGACGTTATGTCACATTATATCAACGGAAATTAGACGTCTATAGACGTTCTATCCCTCAACGTGTTAATAACAGCTTTAGGCTATAATGTAGTCATTAATTTGTTGTAGAAGTTTTTGACAAAGAGTTAAATAAACTGGAAAGCTTGAATAAACCTTTAAAAGTTTCACTCAACGGCTAGTCGATGACTACAATGCCCACTACAATATAGACTATTATATTTCTATGTTGTCACTTCTGGGCAGGAATTTAAGCGGGTAATTTATATCATCACTTCTGATCCGTTTCGAGGGGGATTATTCCGCCTTTTCTTTGTTTTCTAGTTCTGCGTTAGTTGTGCTCTTTTAGAGGTTGTTGTGTAATATTGCCCGATTAGTGATTAAGGTCCATTCGTTTCTATATTTTTTTGTTCTATAGTTTGGTAGGTATGTTCATTCGGTTGATAACGTCTCTGACCTGATCTTACCATCTGCATTTGGTCTCCCTCTAGGTCTTGAATTTGTAGAATTCCACTTACTTTATATACATCTTATCCATACATCTGATTATTGTTCTCGTTGTTAGCCAATGGCCTAAACTTTCCGGCATGGATTATTTGATCTAAGAATTCTTCTGGGCAGCTTTCTTTCTCTATTATTTTTCACTTCTTTTCGTCTCTTTCAGCCAGGCACATTGTTTTTGCGACGTAGGTTATGGCAGTTCTGACGGGTTGCTGTTATATTATATATATTTTCATTTTGGTGTTGATATATGTCTGCCTTTTTGTACTTGTTGATATTTCCAATATGCTCTATTGCCCGATTTTACTCTTTAGGTTATCTCTGAGTTACTGTCGTTTGTGCAGTCCATATTGTTATGCCTAGATATTTAAATCGCTCCACTTTCTGAAATATGCATTGTTTAATCTTTATATTTTTTGGTTACAATTTTTTCTTGAGATTAGAGTGTCGTCTATTTTCTTCATGTATTTTTAGTCCTCTAAGTTTCGCTTCTCCTATCAGAGTCATCAAGGTATTCTAAGCGTTTTTGTCTCTTCCGGCTAGTATCATGTCGTCAACGTATCCTATAATTTGTGTAGAGCTTTTTATTATCATCTTGTTGATTCCAGTGTTTTAATCGCTCCATCCAGTGCTACGTTAAAAAGTTTTGTAGACCTTGTCGGACTCCTACTCTATACGCTATGAGCTCGTAGGTAGAAGGGATAATTAAAAATTCGCGAGCGCCAGTAGTGACAAGTCTGTAAGCTTTTACTGGAAATTTTACATAAATGTCAAAGTGATTAATTTAAAACATTGAAATTAAAAACATTAATAGGAAATAATATTAGTTGGTCAAAGCTGTGGTGTATATTTTTACCTTAATATACTTACGTTTTAAATAATGAATTTAAGTTTTTTTAATATTTCGTAATATTTAATTATAGATTAATCTAAGCGCCATCTACACGATAATTGTGAAAGTATCCGAAGTAAGAAATTAATATTTTATTAATACAACGTTAAAATGATTAGCAAAATCTTTAAAAAATCGATTACAATTTTATTACTTTTTTGCTTTGTACATATTAAGCGATAACAATTAAATAATAAATTTAAAAATTACCGGTGAAAGTTGCATTAGTAATCCGCTAGGAGCGACACCAGCGAAGCTCAGAGCGTATACTGATAATCTCTGTATTTCCCTCATCTGTTATAGCTTCTGTTAGAGAGTTATTCATTGTCATTTTCGCTAATCTAATTAGTTTTACTGGTGTATTTATATTTTGCAGTTCGAGTAATAGTATATTTATTCAGGCAATTCACTTCGCAATTCTAAAGGCCTTTAGACCTCTAAAGTAACAAACCTGACTTGGTGTCTATGTATGCTTCCACCCCGGGAGTGAATGCCACCTTTCTCGGGGGTGTAAATTTAAAATAAATTTCAAAACGACACCGGAAATCGATAGAGAATTGAATTTTATGAAAAAAATGTAGAATAAAATTTTTTCTTGACTTAATAATTTCTGAGTTATTCGCGATTGAAGATTCCAAAAAACAACACGTATTTCAATAGTTCTTCGCGAATAACTCGAAAATTACGCATTTTCAGGAAAAAATCATCCTTATTAAAATTGTAGCTTATAAAATAACAAAGAAACTAGTCAGTTTTAATCAAATTTTTTAAATAAAATTAAGCAACTTATGAGTAATTGAAAACGAATTTTTTGTTTTTTGTAAATTTATGCAAAGATTTGAGCTCAAATAACTGAAAATGTTAATTTTTCATAGAAAATGTTAATAAGCATTTTTCAAGTACTTTTTTAGAAATTCAAAATAAGCTTCGATAAAAGCCTCTAGCATGAAAATTTAGCAAGTAGCAAGTTATAACGAAAATTAGTCAAATACCTCGAATTTATAAAAGAAAAAATGACGGTAAAATGTATGCCATGTGCGGCAAAATTAATATTAATCGTAGACCATTTAAAATTAACTTTATTTATGATCCAACAACACATTCCAAAAGTTTAAATTATTTAGAACAATTGCATTTTGAAAAAACTTGTTTTAAGTAAATTTTTTTTTCGATTTTTCAAAAAATACGTTATTTTTTCAAAATATCTCAAAAAATATTGGATTTATGAAAAAAGTGTTGTGACCAAAAATTTAGCTTTTTTTTACTGAATATTTTGCTTTATTGTAACTCACGTAGCTCATAAATTAAGAGAGATATGAGCGTTTAAAGTATTGATTTCAATGCAAAGGGAGCGTCTTTTTGCCATTTAACATTAAAATTCTCTGAAAAAAAGAGTCTACAAAGATTGCAACTCTCATGATCTTATAGCTTATGAAATTCTCTACAAAATCTACAAATCTACAATCGGGCAACAAAACTCTCAATTTTGCTGATTGGGGATGAGCAAAATTGAATGGCACCTTGGTACCAAACAAAATGACGGATTTTCCTGCACCAGAAGAACTACTTAAAATAATATTTTGCAATTGTAAAAAAGGATCAACTTGTGGGTGTCGCAAACTTGGATTTTATTTAGGGTTACCATACGTCCGGATTTCGTCCGAACAGTCCGGATTTGAATGACATGTCCGGATTGGCGTCCGGATATGAGAAATGTCCGGATTTTTTCTTTACTAAAAAAATGGAAAATACTAGGCCCAACGGCGGGAAATTTCATTCTGCGCAGCACTTTAGGTCTAAAGTATGTTAAAACATAGGTGTACTATATGTATTTTAAACTGGCAGAGATTTTCGATGTTAGTTGCATATTGTAGCGAAACAGCTGTGCTTTTAATTGTGCCATATGCATTTCGTATATAATGTACAACGTAGAGGTAGCAACACAGTCAAATTCACATTTTATATTTTCTACAACCCCTTGGACTACCCTGTCCGGATTTGGCCCTAATAAATTATGGTAACCCTAATTATATTGCAATCAATTTTGCGATTATTTGTCTGGTGAAGCTGCCAAAATTGTCCTACTGTCGACCAAGAAGAAAAGAAAGTTGATGCAAGAAGAAATAGACGAATTTGGAAGTTGAAGTTAAATTATTGATAAATACTTTAAAAATCATATTAATTTTATACTTAGTTTAATGTCGTAAAATAAATATTTTTCATTATCATCAAAATATGAAGTTTAAAAAGTTTAATTTCCCTCAAACGTATATTCTTATCGGATTCAAATTTTATAAATATATCATTATATTTATCATAAGCAACAATTAATTCCATTACTTCAAGCTTTCAAAAAGATTTTTTTCCTAATTTTTATAATACCAGGTAGTTTTTAGGGGTTAAATCAAATTAAAAACTTGTTTGTATCAGGCATTTTATATTTAAATAATATATATTTTTTCTATTTAAGATTAGGGCAGTCAATGAGGGTATTTGGCTCCGAATTCCATCCTACTAGATCAATTTACTTGATATTTTCACAGTAAGTAGGAAATAGCTCAAGAAACAAAGTCTACCCAATGCCGATGTGCGCTTTTATATTGGGGGGTGGTTCCCACCCCTTCTCGGGGGTGAAAAATGTTTTTTATATTTAAAATAGCGACGGATCAGGCTAGAGAACCTAATTTTAAGCAAAAACTGTTCTATAATTATTTTTTGAAAACTCAATACTTTTTGAGTTATTCGTGGTTGAACATTAGCCATTTTCATTGAAAAATGTTTCGGACGGATTTTTGCGAATACCTTAAAAACTATGCATCTAACAAAACAACTATATAAAATATTTCTGTAGGTTATAAAAAAAAACAAAGAGATTCGTTCCTTCATAAATCTTCTAGTTAAAATACAAAGAGGGATATGGTAGGTAAGAAAAGTTTGTTTTTTTGCTGCATGCTCAAATCGATGTATTCAACTTGAAATAACAGAGAAACTGTCGATTTTAAGTGTATAATGATACTAATAACTTTTGTAGTGCTTGAAAAGACCTTTAAAACGAGCAATACTAAATGTCGATTACCTTCAAACTAAGCGAGATATTCTGCAAAAAAGTTGATGAACAATGTATTTTAAGAAGAAATGAGAAGTATATTTAATATTTAACCCCTCATCCATCAGAATTTAAATACATCGTTTTCCTTCTACAATACTTTTTATTATAGTGTTATTTATATGTTCAAAAAGTTGGACTGGCTTAAAATGAATGGTTTTTGAAAAAAAAAATAGGATCAAGTTATAGAGCGCATTTTTAAATTTTCTTAAAAATCTTCCTTTTCCTCCTTGTAACTCGAAAAAGATAAGAGATACGAGAAAAAGATACCACACGAAAATGTAGGGCTTTTTCAGATAAAAATTTCCTTTTTATTTTTCATTACTGTATCTCTTATCATTTTCAAGTTACATGGAGAAAAAGGAAGATTTTTAAGGAATTTTAAAAATGCGCTCTATAATTTGATCTTTTTTTTTTCAAAAACCATTAATTTTAAACCCGTCCAACTTTTTGAAAATAGAAATAACACTATATTAAAAGGTATTGAAGAAGGAAAACGATGCATTTACATTTTGGTGGATGGGGGTTAAAATTACTTCTCATTTTTTCTTAAAATACATTAGTTATCAATTTTGTTTGCAGCGTATCTCACTGTGTTTTCATGTAATGGACCTTTAATATAGCTCATTTTAAAGGTCTTTTCAATCACTACAAAACGTATTAGTAGCATTATACACCTAAAACCGACCGTTTCTCTGTTATTTCAAGTTGCATACACCAATTTGAGAATGTACCAAAAAACAAACGAATTTCACAAAAGTATTATGTTTCAATGAAAATTCCACACCTGTAATTTTGAACCAATCAAAATACGTTATTTTGACAGATCACCATGGCAACGGAGGTATTTTATCGGAAATTTTTTGCTCGTGGGGTACCCAACAGCGAATTATAGTGGAAATTTTTTGACGTTTACAATAACAGAACATTTTTGACAGACTGGTTTTTATTTGTTTACATAATTTAAAATAAAACGCCAAAAAATAATTTTCTATCACTTGTAGTTACTCAAAACTTATGTAAAATTGAAGAATATACTATTTTCTATCTTGAAATGGTATTCCCATGCAACTACAATGAGTAGAAATTACGAATTTGAAAGCCTAAATAATTGCTGACAAAGCTATGGCGCGCTATTAATCTGTTCATGCAGCTTTGGATTTTCAAATGCAAATTTGGTGTGGAATTTTCTTACCGAATACCACGCGAAGTCAAATTAATATCCGGAAATTTTTTTTTGATCATGAATATTTTTAGAAAATTTTCAAAATATTCATGATCTCAAAAAAATTTCCGGAAATAATTTGACCTCTAGTGGTATTACTAGTGAAAATTTTTTGCTCAATTAGAAATCCAATGAAATCAATTAATTTGTGGTCATCTGATTGAATACAACCAATAAAACCAACATTATACTGAAAACAGATCCCATGGGCTGTTTTCACTCAATCATGTAGCTATGGATACCTACATTTCGTTTCATTTCGATTTTGACATTTCAAATATTCAATATTTCAAAATGTCACGATTTGGTTGTAATACTGATGAGAATATTAATGCAATTATCGAATCAAATATACCAAAAAATACTGTTTACAGTAAAAAATTTGTATGGAAAGCGTTTATGGACTTTTGCAATGATAGAAAATATGAATTAGATGGAAATCGGACGGTGGAAGAATTGTTAATTGCACATTTAAATAAATTGTTTCTGCTCTGTATTTTTTTTCATAACCAGCAAAAAATTTTCTATCCGAATAACCCTCGAACATTGATAAATGCTCAAAAATTTTTTAACAACTTTCTTAAGAACAACTTTTGACTGTATGTAAGCTTTGTCCATAAAATTGTAAAAATTTTCAGTGGCAATAAAGCATATTTCTATTCTATTCTATTCTATTCTATTCTAAGCTTGCTGCTTACAGGCAACAGACCTCCGCCTACGGCGTCGGTCTGTTTCCAAGCAACAAGCTTTCGAAATCTGTTATAAAATTTTTTCGAACAATTATCAATGTCCTTAGGTTATTACTACTGAAAATTTTTTGCTCAATTAGAAATCCAATGAAATCAATTAATTTGTGGTCATCTGATTGAATACAACCAATAAAACCAACATTATACTGAAAACAGATCCCATGGGCTGTTTTCACTCAATCATGTAGCTATGGATACCTACATTTCGTTTCATTTCGATTTTGACATTTCAAATATTCAATATTTCAAAATGTCACGATTTGGTTGTAATACTGATGAGAATATTAATGAAATTATCGAATCAAATATACCAAAGAATACTGTTTACAGTAAAAAATTTGTATGGAAAGCGTTTATGGACTTTTGCAATGATAGAAAATATGAATTAGATGGAAATCGGACGGTGGAAGAATTATTAATTGCACATTTAAATAAATTGTTTCTGCTCTGTATTTTTTTTTCATAACCAGCAAAAAATTTTCTATCCGAATAACCCTCGAACATTGATAAATGCTCAAAAATTTTTTAACAACTTTCTCAAGCTTGTTGCTTACAGGCAACAGACCTCCGCCTACGGCGTCGGTCTGTTTCCAAGCAACAAGCTTTCGAAATCTGTTATAAAATTTTTTCGAACAATTATCAATGTCCTTGTGTGGTATTATAATATCACCCTGTACAAAAGATGTTTAAAACTCATTCAAAGTCATTAATCCATGTAGTATCTGTTCTTGGATTCAATAACCGCAAGTAACATTGAATTGTCATGTTTTGTTATTATTTAAATGTGTATATAAACATTAACTCGGTCGAGAAAGATTATTATAAGTATTGATGTAGTTGGAAGGTATTCACGTATAGGATAGGTCAAGTTAATATTGTAAACAACTTATGTAGTGAATCATCGACTTCGAATTAAATATAATGTTATCGGAAAACCTGAGTTTTAATTAATTGGGACCAGAAGGCATAACATCACACTATTTAATACACTTGGGTTATTACTACTGAAAATGGCCAATTTTCAACCACGAATATCTCAAAAAGTATTGAGTTTTCAAAAAAAAATTATAGAACAGTTTTTGCTTAGAATCAGGCTCTCTAGCGAATTCCGTGGTAATTTAAACCAAAAAATGTTCCACCCCTAAGAAGGGGTGGGAACCACCCCCAAGATAAAAGCACACATCGGCATAGGGTAGACTTTGAATTAGGAGATAAGTAGAGGCTAGGCCCAAAATTTTATTAAAATCCATGCAGTAGGATAGAATTCGGAGGTAATATCCTATTCTGGCTCCCATTGACTGGCGTAGATCGAAAATAAAATGATTTCATAATCTGTCAGCCATTTTTTTAATAACTGTATAAGTGGCAGTTTTAAGGGTAGTTTTATAAAAATATCGAACTATTAGTTACATTGCAAAAAAATCAACAAAAATTTAAGATGTTTAAAAAACATATCTATTGCTGATTTTTGGTGGTTGCATTATTAAATAAATTAAGTGTCAGATTTCTTATACTTGAAGGAAAAAAATTATCCTATTACGATCCAAAATAAAATTTTCATGTTTTTCGACCATATTTTTTAAATAATCTTTGTATAAGGGGTTGTTTTTAAGGGTTGGTGAGCTGTAAAATATTAAAGTCATGATTCAAAACAATCAGCATTTAACATATATTATTTGAACATAATTATAGCCCATTGCCCATTTAATTCGTTCATTTTCAATTTATTGGAGTATGGGGTAGTTTTCACCCCTTAAAAATAAAAAGCATACTTTGCGACCAAGTCAGGTTTGAAGAGTAGGGTAAAATGAACTTAATTCCAAATTTTGAAAAGGATTGATGCAGGCAATTAGAATTGCGAGGTTTGGATCCATTTTAAGCTTGAATGATTGTACTATAAGAGTTACTGTCTATTTACAGAGACAATGGGCTGCTTTAAGTCTATAAATAGTTGATGTAAATTTATGCCATGTTCGTAGCAGTTTTCAATCAGTTATGTTAATAGGTGAATGGTATCTATAGTCGATCTTCTTTTTCTGAAGTCTTGCTGATATATAATATTATCCTAAGGTATTTTCGGTTTATTTATCTAATAATGACCAGAAAAAATGAATACGGAGCAATTTCGTAACTTTCATCTGTAGGTACATATCAAACGAATATCATTTGTATTAATTTGATAAGGTTGATAATAAATAAATTCGAACAATTGAAAAACACATACCTTTGCAAATGCAAATTCAGACCAATAAAATATATTGAATATTAAAATGTATGTAACTATCTAGGAATATAATTAACTCTGCCTGTTATGTTTCAGAAAAATGTTGCGGCAGTTGATGTTGCTCCTTGTAGGAGCTGTTGCAGTAATGGCACAAAGAAGGTTAGCTCTTCCTGATCCCAGGAGTTGTGCAAACAGTAAGCGCTGATATAATTTTTATTAATAAGTATTAACATATTATCTACCATTGTTTATACAGTAATAGTTGGTCAGCCCAATAGGTAAATTTGTTTGATTGGAATTAAGACAGTCACCCACCATTTCTGTCAGGATCCCAACGTCACGCGTAACTAAGATACATTCAAAATGCATAGACACCAAATTCGATACGATCCTTTTCATAACACCCCATCTCGCATACATATTAAGAAAAATAAATATATGGAAGAATATATCATTGAATTAATGATCTCATGCTACTCTACATTATACATGTAATAGCATGACATCATTATTTCAATTTCTAAATATATTCTTCCATATTATATTTATTTTTCTTAATATGCATGCAGGTGGTAGTTTGTAAAATGTGTTTAGCATGACTTAATCGTGCTAAACACATTTTACAAACTACCACCTAGACGCCTGTATACGTGGAAATCACCTAGAGACAAGTTAAAGAAAATACGCGGAAAAACTGTAAAAGAAACATGACATGAGAAAACTGAAATGTAGCGTAGTAAAAGAAATAGTCAGCAAAATATTAAATAAAAAATTCAAAGAAATCGATAATACAATGGAAAGTACAGAAGATAAAATAGAATCCCTTAATAAAACGATAGACGACATTAAAGACAATTTTATGAAGAACGAAGAAGGTAAGAATAAGACATGGATGACGACAGAAATTCTGCAACTAATGGAAGAAAGAAGGAAAAGCAAGAACGATAACTCCATGTATAAAACATTACAGCGAGAGATACAGAGAAAGATCAGAGAAGCCAAACAGAAAGAACTGGAGAAAAAATGCCAAGAAATCGAAATTCTGCAAAGTAAATACGACGACTTTAACGTGCATAAGAAAGTAAGAGAAGTTACAGGCAAATGTAAAAACAGAAGAATAAGTAAACTTGTTAATGACAATGGAGAGATAATTGTGGACAAAGAGAGTATCAGTAATACCTGGAAAAATTACATACGAAATTTATTTTTTGATGAGAGGGAGAACCAGTCCCCAATACCTACGGAAACAGGATCACCTATACTAGTGGCAGAAATAAGAGCAGCCATAATATCACTAAAATAAGGTAGAGCTCCAGGACCAGACGGAGTACAATCTGAATTTCTTAAACTTCTTGATGATGAATCTATACGAACACTAGGTAAAATCTTCAATAATATCTATGACACAGGCAATATCCCAAAAGATTGGCTAGCATCAGAATTTATTACCTTACCAAAGAAACGGGGAGCAAATAATTCGGAGAATATAGGCTAATAAGTCTAATGAGCCATACATTAAAACTTTTTCTTAAAATTATACATCGTAGAATATACAAGCTATGCGAAGAGAGAATACAAGACACACAGCTCTGATTCATGAAAGGCGTAGGTACAAGAGATCCACTGTTTAGTCTACAGGTTTTATTTCAAATATGCAGAGATATGACTTGCGATATTTACACCTGTTTTGTGGACTTCCAAAAAGCATTTGATACAGTTCAACACCGAAAAATGATGGATGTTCTAACAAAAGCCCAAATGGATGATAAAGACCGACGTATAATAAGTACAAAATTTATACTTGAACCAATCAGCCACAATAAGAACGAATCTTGGAGGTGAACCAACGGAAGCGATCCAGATTCTATGAGGCGTTAGACAAGGTTGTATACTTTCACCTATATTCAGAGGAAATATTTAGTGAAGCCTTGGAAAATTGCGAACATGAAATATTTCTAAATGGAGAACGCCTAAACAGCATCCGCTATGTAGACGACACCGTTGTTGTTGCAGACAGTTTGAACAGTTTACAGCAACTAATAAACAAAGTAAATGAAGTAAGTGAAAGATTTGGACTTCAAGTAAATATATCAAAAACTAAATTTATGATCATCAGCAAAAATAAAACTAGAGACGCCCAAATACTTATCAATAATACACCAGTGGACCGAGAAAAACAGTATAACTATCTTGGAACAATAGTAAACGAACAATAGGATCACTCACAAGAAACAAAATGTGGAATAGAGAAGGCTAGGAGTGCATTCAATAACATGGCCAGACTCTTTAAAAGCCACAACCTTAATCTGGAGATAAAAATAAGGCTCCTACGATGTTATATCTTCTCAATATTGTATTACGGAGTTGAATCCTGGACACTCACTGAAGCAATGGAGAAAAAAACTTGAAGCCTTCGAGATGTGGCTATACAGGCGAATCCTAAGGATATCATGGACGGACAAGATAACCAACGAGACCGCATTACTAAGAGTGGGCAAAAAAAGAAAGGTGATGTATACCATTAAAAGGAGAAAGTTATAATATCTCGGACACAATGAGAAACGGCACTAAATACAGATTACTGAAGGTAATCCTTCAAGGTAAAGTATTCGGAAAGCGAGGAATTGGGAGAAGAAGAATATCATGGTTAAAGAACCTGGGGAAATGGTTCTCCACAACAACAACTAATATATTTAAAGCATCAGTTAATAAAATAATTATAGCCAGAATGATCACCAATATTCCAAACGAATAGCCAGTAAAAGAAGAATATGCATGCGAGTTGGGGTGTTATGAATAGGATCGTTTCCAACTTGGTGTCTATGCATTTTGGATTTATCGTAGTTACGCCTGACGTTGCGTCCCTGACAGAAATGGTGGTGACATCGGGTGACTGTCTCATTTAGAATCAAACAAATTTACCTACTGGGCTGACCAATTATGTATTACTGTACAGTGATGAACGAGCTAATAACCGGCAAAATAACGCAAAAGATGGAAAACATATTAAGTTGTGAGATAAAAAGAAATGAAACTGGTATAGTTGGGAAATTTAGCGATAAAAACGTATTAATTTACCTTCTATTTATTGTCTCCTACCTTTAAACGTATCGGACGAGTTTGGCAACTGCCAGTGTGACAGTGACAGTTTTAGTTGACATACTCCCCTGATTAGGGATGGGAAAACCTACCGGTTTTAACCTAAAACCGGTTTTTTTACTTCGCAATAACCGGTTTCACCGGTTATTTTTTTGTCCCGGTTATAACCGGTTTTTCTTTTTAAAGTAAAAACCGGTTATTAGGTTTTTACGGTGATTAGGATTAGGTTAGGTATTATTTTGGATCCCAATCATAATTATTATTCTTAAGTAATTATTCCAAACAAAACCATAATTCAAATTTTATTTTATAAATACAGAAGCAAATTGAAAGTGCAAACTCACATCAGCCAGAAACAATTAAGTTTTATTATAATATTTCGTTGAAAAGGTATTTGTAATCATCATATTTACATAAGAAGTGATCTGGTTGAAGTAGACGCAAACGTCATCTATTTTTCACACTTGACTCTTGACATTGAAAGTGGGTAAATGACTTTTTCTGGTTATCAAAAGTAATGTTCTGACTATAAATATCGAATTACCGATTACGAATACGGATCTCCAAGGATTTCTCTACCTTTTCAAAACGATACACCCATACAGGAAGTATTAAATGAGTTAAAATGTACCTATTATACAAATATACAAACGTGTTAAAAGAAATACATGATAAATTTTTTTTGATGGTAGTAAAAATAAAAGATAAATTGCATTATCCAATTTATTTTTAAGTAAAATATTTATGATGATATTATTTTTTTTTAAATCCCATTTGAAAGAGTCTGGGAAATTTTTTGTTGTAATGGTTGGGTTAAATTGTATATTATTGCAATATGTATATATTAATCTTACGGTATATTATATTTAATAACAATCAATAGATATATAATAATAATAAAATAATAAATAAATATAATAATTAATAGAATAAAATGGTTTTATTAAAAATTGTGTTTTATTTATATTGATATCGATGTTCTTTCGATAGTACTAATTTTGATCATATTGATATCGAGTATCGAGTCGAGTGGAGTATCGCAAACTAAAGTGCATTGCAAATTTAACATTGTAACCTATTGGATTAAAAAAAACCGAAAACCGGTTTTTGGAAACACCGGAAAAAAACCGGTATAACCGAAAACCGGTGTTTTGTCAAAAACCGCCTTTCATACCCCTGATACGTCTAAAGGTGGGACACAATAAATAGAAAGTAAATTAATACGTTTTTGTCGCTAAATTTTCCAACTCTATTAGTTTCATTTTTTTTTATCTCACAACTTAATATGTTTTCCATCTTTTGCGTTATTTTGCCGGTTATTAGCGCGCTCATCACTGTTTAAACAATGGTCGCATTCAGGAGACGAAAAAGTGAGGGAGCGGTTCCGGGTGGAGCGGTAACAGTTGTGTTTCGTCTTGTGAACGCTCCTCTCCCTAAATTCGTGACAGCCTATCACTTTCTGTTGTATGTGAAGGTTTTTTACTTCATAATCATGGTCAAAGCTCAGGATTGTTTACCATCTGCGCTATTTTCCAATTGATAATTAGTACTTGACGCCATCTTTCAACAAGTCTATTGACAAATTCACAAAAGTAGCATACGTTGGACGGAGGTAGCGGAATTAAAATGAGCTCACTGTCATGGCGACCGTTCCGTAACACGTTCCGCAAGTAGTGTCACATTCAGAGAACGAATTCCCAACAGTTGCGGAACCGCTCGGTCACTTTTTCGTCTCCTGAATGCGACAATGGATATTACTAAGGTTCTGAAACTGTTTTCTTGTGGCATGTTTAATTTAGTATTATGTTTATATGGAATTAAGCCACAATTGTTGCTGTAATGAAAAATACATTTTTTAATTAACTATCTATTGTTTGACGTTTCAATTTCCACTCTGGAAATCGACCTCAGAAAATTAGGTTTAAAATTCTGCGAAAATTCTCATAATCTGATCTTTTTAGGTTATGTGTACCTATTTTCCTTACAAATGTAATTTTGGACTCCACCTTAAGGACCATAGCTACAGTTGAGTCCCTGAATCTTTACCCGTGTCACTTACTGTCACTTGTTGCGTTTAGTAAATTTGAATTTTCGACTTATCATCGACTTATTTCGTATGCTTTAAATAATGACGCACGGGTAAAGATTCAGGGACTCAACTGTATCTGTGGTTGAGAAAACCTTGTTTGAAATGGTATTACTGCCATCAGGGATATCAAATTATGACTGTTTTTGTTTATTATTTTTTGTGTTAGTTTATTTGTGTAATTAAACTAATCAAAATCAAAAATGAACAAAGATCATACAGTCGAACCCGCTTAATGGAATTTCCTTCGTGCCAATCAAAATTATTCTTATAATCGAGATATTCTAATAACCGATCATTTGTGGCTAGTAGAAACGTTTCGGGACCTCAAATTTCTATGCCTTAAACCGGGATATTCCTATAACCGGTATTCTAATAAGCGGGTTCGACTTTATTTTTAATTTAGATTAAACTTAGATTAAATTTAAAAATTTGATATTGGAATTTAATTTTAAATTTTATTTTTTTCAAAAATCACACCTACGATGCACATTAGACGTCGACTTTTATATACAGTGTGTTTCGTTAAGAATATCCAATCTCTGAGTTGTAGATTCTAGACCTCAAAATTTTAAGATTTAACCCAAATCAATTAAGTTACAAGGTGTTTTATTTAAAAATTTTAAAACTATTTTTACCCCGTAATTTAAAACTATTTGACGTATCCTTATCATACTTGACAGAAAGTGTGGCTTCTATACACCCTACTAAATTAGGATTAATGAACGTTTCTAGCTACTACCAGAGGCGTACCATAGGTAGTGTGACCAACTCCAATTTAGTCGAATCCGGGAGAAGGCGGAAAAAGTACCTGCAATCCGGGACTTTTCAATGAAAATCGGGCCATTGTTTTTTTTTCGGAAGACGATAATTAAAAAACTTCTTCTTCTTCTCGTTGTCCTTATGCCCAATAAGAGCGTCGGACTTTGCTATAACCTATCTATCTTTTACCCATTTCTTCCACGCCTTCCGGTCTCCTGCGATTTCCTTCATCTGTTGCACTGTTTTCCCTCTCTTGGTCCCGATTTCTTAGATTTGTTCCATCCACCCCTTTCTAGGTCTGCTCCTTATTCTTTTCCCCTGTCTTTTCACATCTGTCACCTTCTTTACTAGTCTGTTCTCGTTCATTTTAATTATGTGTCAAAATCAATTTACTTTTTTTTCCATTTTTTCCTTATTGGTTCCTATCTTAGCATGTTTCTGATGTTTTCGTTCTTTTCCGTGTACAGTTTCGTCTTTCCAGCTATTTTTCTCATCTAATTCATTTCTGCTGCATTTATGGCACTTTCATATCTTTTATTTGTAACCCATGTTCCGCTTACATACATAGTTGGGATAAAGTATGGAACCAAGCAAATATCTTTGAAACGAAAAGAACAATATTTATGAAACTTTGCATGCAAGTACAGTGACGCAAAAGGCATCTGATGCCATATTTTTTGTTACTACTCCACTTCCGGTTTCACCGGAAATACTCTTAACTTATTTACTTTGGGACCGACCATTAATCACGTGATGTTTTTTTTGGCATTTTTTAACCCCCCATCCCCTTGGTGATACATGGTGAGGCTTTAGGCGAACCGCCCCTCCACCCCTATATCACGTGTATTTTTTAGTATCTACAAAAATCTATTTTTAGGTATTTATAAAATACACGTATCTATAAGTATCATCTAATTTTATTATACAAAATTAAACCCACTGAAGAATTAAAACTGACCTAGCAACCCTGTTTACCCATGTGTTCAGTGACAAAACAACAGAATAACTGACAAGACTACCAATTCATCAGATAGGTAATAGGTATAATAAATACATCATGTACAGACTGAAACCTCATAAATAAAATAGAAGACGGCGATAGGGTCAGTATTCCTAGTGGAAACACATGGTAAGAAACAAAACACTTCGCAAGTGTCCCTTCTTATCTTTAAGATAATTAACCGTGAAGAGTAGGAGGTATCCCATGTCGCTTTTAATTAACATCCAATATTAATAAAACTATTTATAGAAATTTGGGTGAAAGGAAAAAAATAATGTGTTGTTGTATTGTAGAATATTATGAATGAAAAATTAATTTTCTTTATCAGTCACACCAATGCCACTTTCGATTTTTGTTCAGGGGTGACGAAAAAATAAATACACGTGATGTATTACTACACCCCCCCCCCTTGTGATGTTTCGTGAGTTTTTATGGACCCCACCCCCTTTCGAGACTCACGTGATTAATGGACAGCCCCTTTAAATGGGACATCCTGTATATTTTTGCAGATTTTAAAAGAACATATTATTTTTAATTCATACATACCAAGTTTGGAAGAAAAAACTATTAAAACAAGAAATAAATCTCTTTAAAGTTAAAAAATAGGTTAATTTATTTACGTTAGACCAATGATATTAAACATTAAAAAAAATTCAAATGTTGAAAATATTTGCTGTGTTGAAAATATTTGCTGTTCACCTCCTGATAACGTGCAAGCCTATAAATAAATTCGTGAGTCACTTTTTGCCAGATTTCTCCACGTATTAGTTCACATTCATCAATTATTCTTTGTCTCAAAAAAAATCTTAACGGGTTGAGGTCCGGAGAACGAGCGGGCCACTCTATGAATCCCCTACGTCCAATCCATCCATTTAGAAAATTCACTTTTAAAAAATGAAAATTCACCATAACCGATTATCATTAATATTTCAATACGATCTTTTTCACTTAAAGGAACCATTTTTAATACAACTTATTTCTGTCAATTATTTCAGTAACAGTTTTACCTACTATACTAAATTCAAATAAGTCATGCAGTGCATGCAAACAACGATTTTAGTCTACAGTATAGATGGTACTCGTTAATTTCCTACTACGTTATATTAATACAAAAAACTATCTACAGACACTTTTAAACAAATTTTTTCTACCAAATTTGGTATATATGACTTAAAAATAGCAAATTCTTTTAAAATCCACAAAATATACAGGGTGTCCTATTTAAATTAAATAAGTTAAGGGTATTTCCGGTGAAACCGGAAGTGGAGTAGTAACAAAAAATATGGTAACAGATGTCGTTTGCGTCACTGTCCTTGCACGCAGTTTCATAAATATTCTTCTTTTCGTTTCAAAGATATTTGCTTAGTTCCATACTTTATCCCAACCCAGTATGGGTATAGTGCTACTGTGATGGTATTATGTACATGTATTTTTGTTTCCTGGATGATTTCCCTTTTCCCAGTATCGTATTATTAATCGCATAATATATTCTCGTAGCTTTCTTTGTCATATTTGCAATTTCTAGACATGTAAAATGTAAAAGAACCTACGTCAGACCTGTGAGCGAGAAAAAGACAGAACACCTCCATAATCCCAAAATACTCCCAAAACAAATCAACAGAATCATTCCTGCGAACAATTCTTCTGTTGTACGGGACTACAACCGATGTTGCCAACCGTATCGATGTAACATGCCAACTATCTCATAGGAACTAGCATAGGCGTAACCAGGAGGGTTTGAAATATTTAAATGTCTTTCGGTTTAATATATATATATATATATATATATATATATATATATATATATATATATATATATATATATATATAGTGGTTTGAAGTTTCAGCAATTCGGTCATGTGAAATAAAAATATATATATAAAAATGTGAAATAAAAATATTTGTACAAATATATATATATATATATATATATATATATATATAAAATGATGTTGGATAATCGAGTACAAATATAAAAATAAATAAGCAAAATCATTGGCTAATACTCGTAAAGTGAATGTGAATTTAGTTGGAATTATATAAAATGATGAAGGGTCATCATTCCATACATTTCTGTGCAACTATATATACCGGTGTTTCGGCCTATTTGGGCTTCGTCAGTATAGTGTAGCAAGTTAAAAAAGTTAACAAACAACTTTTTTAACTTGCTACACTATACTGACGAAGCCCAAATAGGCCGAAACACCGGTGTATATAGTTGCACAGAAATGTATGGAATGATGACCCTTCATCATTTTATATAATTCCAACTAAATTCACATTCACTTTACGAGTATTAGCCAATGATTTTGCTTATTTTTATATATATATATATATATATATATATATATATATATATATATATATATATATATATATATATATGAAAGGAAACGGCGATTGCATTTTATTTCACTTCGACCACCACCGATATTCTACACGACGTGTTTCGAGCTCATGTCAAGCTCTCGTCAGGAACATCTAGGTGGATGGTCGAGGTGTAAGAAAATGCTTTTGGCCTTTCTGGTAATAATAAAATAACCAGACTTCAGTACACTTGGTACGACATCTATATGAATTAAACGAAAAAATTTCTCTGATATACAGAAGAAATCTTTTCCGTAGCGGACGCGAAAATGTAAATTTCAAAGTCTTCATAAAAGACGATGAACGGCAAAAGACACCTCTTTGTGTCACAGATTTGTCTACAAAGCCACGTTATTCGCTACACATTCGTCAATAACGGAGAAAAACCGTGATATGAAAGGAAACGGCGATTGCATTTTATTTCTCCGTTATTGACGAATGTGTAGCGAATAACGTGGCTTTGTAGACAAATCTGTGACACAAAGAGGTGTCTTTTGTCGTTCATCGTCTTTTATGAAGACTTTGAAATTTACATTTTCGCGTCCGCTACGGAAAAGATTTCTTCTGTATATCAGAGAAATCTTTTCGTTTAATTCATATAGATGTCGTACCAAGTGTACTGAAGTCTGGTTATTTTATTATTACCAGAAAGGCCAAAAGCATTTTCTTACACCTCGACCATCCACCTAGATGTTCCTGACGAGAGCTTGACATGAGCTCGAAACACGTCGTGTAGAATATCGGTGGTGGTCGAAGTGAAATAAAATGCAATCGCCGTTTCCTTTCATATCACGGTTTTTCTCCGTTATTGACGAATGTGTAGCGAATAACGTGGCTTTGTAGACAAATCTGTGACACAAAGAGGTGTCTTTTGTCGTTCATCGTCTTTTGTGAAGACTTTGAAATTTACATTTTCGCGTCCGCTACGGAAAAGATTTCTTCTGTATATCAGAGAAATCTTTTCGTTTAATTCATATATATATATATATATATATATATATATATATATATATATATATATATATATATATATATGTATATATATATATATGAAATAAAAATGTATACCATTTTATGGTATACATAATGTAAACTTAGTCTTTTATAAATTAAATATTTGATTAGTCACTCGTATGATTTGACATATATCTTATAAGTTCTAAAGTATGAGATTAGAATAGAAAACTATTAGTATTTGACAAAATCAGTTAGTTATAGGTTACTATACCTAAGCTGTATGAAATCCTAAGAAGCAAAAACATCGACAGTCGCGACATTAACATCATATCCAGGTTGTACTGGGGACAAACAGCAAAAATCAAGGTTGATAATGAGTTAACCGAAGAAATTGAGATTCGTCGAGGTGTGTGTCAGGGTTGTGTGCTTTCTCCACTACTATTCAATATATATACATATAGCGAAACAATATGTCAGGAAGCGCTCCTAGAGCAAAACATTGTTATGAACATTAACGAAGAGTTATTAACAATATACGATACGCTGATGACACGCTAATAGTAACAGATAACCTAGCTAATTTACAGTATTTGATGGAAAACATTAACACTCATACCAATATGTAGATATGGTCTAAAACTGAACATCAAAAATACTAAATTCATGATTGTAACAAAGAAGCTATACATCAATGTGAATTTAACCATAAATAATCAGCCAGTTGAAAGAATTACGTCCTATAAATATTTAGGGGTTTGCTTCACTGATACTAATGACCAGAAAAGAGAAATCAAGATGCGAATAGAGATAGCTAGACAATCGTTTGTCAAAATGAAAAAGTTCCTATGCAGCCGGGACATAAATATAAACTTAAGAACGAGAATGTTAAGGTGCTATGTTTTGTCCGTTATGCTGTACGGCATGGAAGCTTGGACACTGAAAAAGATAAACATCAAAAACATTGAGGCATTCGAGATGTGGTGTTACAGGAGAATGTGGAAAATACCATGGACAGAAAAAGTAACAAATCAAGATATTTTGCTGAAGATGGGGAAGGAATGCAAAGTCATAAAAACCATACAAACGAAAAAACTGGAATATCTAGGCCACATAATGAGAGGAGAAAAGTACTCTCTGCTAAGACTCATAATCCAAGGAAAAATCTCGGGAAAGAGAAATGTGGGACGTAGGAGGATTTCCTGGTTGCGAAATTTAAGGGAGTGGTATGGGTGCAGTTCAATACAATTGTTCAGAGCTGCAGTCAATAAAGTTAAGATTGCTGTGATGATGGTAGCCAACCTCCGATAGGAGACGGTACTGCAAGAAGAAGAATAGGTTACTAATGGTTACAAAACCAGTGCAAGTATAAATGATTTGTGAAGGTTGCATAAAAAACCGTAACAATATTAAATACATACAATTTAAAAATTAGTAATGTATCACACTTTAAAAATAATGATATTTTGTTTAAAAAGTGGCTAAATTTTTCAAACTTAGTATGTATTGATGTATTGGGTTTTGTATTTAATTTTTTGAAAAAGAAATCAATAATTTCAAAATATCATTTTGTATTATTCATAATAATATAATCCAGTGAAACATGAACGATGAACAAATCGGAACAAGTCATACTCCAAGTGTGGGAACGAAAAGTCCTCAGGCAAATATTTGGAGAAAAGCTATGGAATAGAATGTGTATAAAAAGACCAAATACAGGAAGCAGCATATTTAAATGGGAAGCTTGGTTCTGTTTCGATTCAGATGTGTTCATGTAGCCCCACTGAAGAGGTCTGAAGAGATCGAAACGGGCGTATGGGGATGATGGATCATCTCTGAGCTGAAATGAAACATACGCTTTTTCTAATTTTTCATTTCACTCATATTTTGAGTACACGGAATCAAGTTTCGTTGGAATTTTTCCTAGACGAATATAAGAACTGCATATTGACTGCATATTATAGAGTCCCTTTCGTCTTCTTTATTCGCCGTCTCCTTGCCTTATAAATTATAAAAGGCAGATATTAAGGATGTTACCAGAAAGTGGATTTCACGAGAATTTTCAGATTTATTGTTTAGATCTGGGACTTGTCATTTCTCTTACGCAATACGCAGAATTATTTTTATAATTCTGCTTAAATATGCAGATTGCTTTCGTTTCGATTCAGAGGTGTTCATGTATCCCCACTGTAGAGGTCTGGAGAGACCGAAATGGACGTATGGGGATGGTGGATCATCTCTGAACTGAAATGAAACATAAGCTGTTGTTAATTACTACACAAACAATTTATAATTGATATTAAAACCACAAAAACAAAAACTACGCTGATAATGGTTTTTAGAAATTAGAGTGAGGGGCCCTTTTTATAACTAAAGCTTATCGAAACAGCAACAACAACAAGCACATTTTTTCCAAGCAATTCGTTAGCAAACTATGGTACAACCGAAAATAGTTTAAAAATTATAATGACTTCTAAAATAAATTAAAATTACGAGGTGACCCTAATTTGATGCTCGGTGGTATATATTGATTTTATTATTAATATGGTTCGAAAACTGATAACTTGTGGCATGTTTGGATTAAATATTATGTTTATATGGAATTAGCTCTAGTTAGGTTGTAATTAAAGTTACATATTTTTACCTGAAATACTTAACGTTTTTATTTTCACTTCGGAAATAGTCAAAAGTTATTAAGAATAATAATCAGTGGCGGCTCGTGGCCTTGGAGACAGGGCCGGCAAGGTTTTTTTTTTGTCTCCTCATATAGGTATACCATCAAACTAAAAGACTTAAATCACCATAGGAGATTTTGTTGTTTTTTGTTTTTTTTTTTTATTTGACATTCTCTCTTGTTTCATGGTGTTTCGACAATACGTGTTGATTCTTTTGAGACAAGATAAATCCCGTTTATTTGAGGCAGAAATTGGTGGGAATGAGAAAATTGATGAACAGTTTGTTGTAATGAATTGCAGTACTTACTACATAGAATTATACATACATATTTTGTAACTTATCCCACTTTCTGAAAATATTTGGATCGGCATAATTTTTAAGTACCTAACTTGTAATAATAAATATCTTGGAAATTCTTTGGCAAAGGGAACTTTTAAATTTTGAATCGTAAAAAAGGTCAAAAATTTGCAAATCTTCGAAAAACGAGTATCAAAATTCGAAAAACGAGTATCTATTTGCATATAATAGTAGATATCCAAAATTTCAAGATATCCCTACTCGTTTTTCGAGATATGTATCATGTCGGTGTCTTTTTTGGGATAGTTCGGAAATATCAAGCGAATCCAAAACGTCACTGCGTATATATTGGAAACTACTATCATTACGGAAATCTCTGAGATTTTGCACCAGCTTTTGTATTCTATTTTTGGAATTAATAATATCAGTTGACTGGTTTTGAACAACAATAAATATCTTGGGCAAACTCTGTCTTAAAAATATTTAAAAGAATATTAAAAGAGTAATCATTTAATAAAGTTCTCAAACCGATTGCTTCACGGATCGAGGTATCGCCGCTTTCAAAATCGTCGCCTTCGATAATAAAATCAAAAACTTTCAAAAGCTGTTCACGAAAATCTGCTATAGATATTAAAACTACTAGAGATAATCTGCTTAGATAAAACTAACCGAGATTTAAAATTTCATCGCGTCTGACAAACTGTTCGCTGTTTTTTCGAAACAAATTTGTTCTAAATCAGTAATCCATTTAGGTGAGCTAAACTGGCAAGAAAAGACGATATTCTTTATTTTTTACACGTATCATGCAAAACTAAATTCATTATATGCGCATCATCATAGTCAGCAAATAAAGCTTGTGATGCAATAGTTTTAACTTTTCCCTGGAGACCATTCAATTCACCACACATCACAGCAACGCCGTCATAAGATTGCCCCAGTTTGCCCTACCAATTTATCTTTGATATCAAAAAATTTTAATCTGTTCTTTATAACACCAAAAATATATTCTGCCTTATTGCTTTTACTCACGTCTCTAAAACCTAAAACCCTCTCATAAATATTACCACGTAACGCGTATCGAACAACAATAATTGATAATTGTAAATGACATGATAATCAGAAGTTTCATCTACTTCCAGCGAAAAGCAAATGGTTTTCTAAATCTCAGATTCAATAACGTTATTCAAAATGTAACTATTTGATTATATGTATTAGTTCATTCTGTATTACGAATACACTTCGAATCAGAAAGTAAATATTTCTAAAACAATTTTATTAATTCTCTATAATTACTTTGATTTTTAACAAATGCTTCGATCCATCATGTCCACTAAATGATAATTGCTGAGAACTTTAAAAAATTTCAATATCAAACGGCGTAAAACGGCGTGATTATTTTTGACAATTTCTGCCGATGCGATGCTCCAAATGAAACACCGACCGGCAGATTTAAATGGGCCGTACCTGGCCGCTTATGGCCCACGGAGAGAATGTATGTATGTTCGCTTTCGCTTGCTCATCGACTTGTTATTTCGTTGAGTTTTACGTGTAAATCGTCAACCTACGGATAAGTTGGGTACGGCTAGCCGAAAAGTCAGATGAATGACTCGGATCATTCATTTTTTGAGAAGTCTGTTATGCGCAGGGATCACTTAACGCTGGGATTGATCAAATCCTTTTAAAAACCATGAATAAAATTTAGTCAGTAATATCTGACAGATTTTTTTACTTCACAGATACAAATATTAAACAAATTTATATCTATAAAATGTGTGGGTCGGCACTGCCGACCCTGACCGGCCGCCACTGATAATAATATAATTCGGTAAAAAGGTGTGTGCAACCATAACCGCCAAATTGTTATTGTTGAGTTCGTGTCAAGAAAATATTGCACTTTGCTTATGATGGTTGTAGGCAACAACCAAGTTCAGCATCAGCCAACCTAAGTGTCACGATCAACGAACATGAAACATACATCAAAAACAGGGATTTCGACAAATCACAAATATGCAAACATGCATGGGACAACGAACACAGACCACGGTGGAAAGATGCATCAGTAGACATGAAGGAAACGGACATGAAAAAGAGAAAAATCAAAGAAGCAGCCCTCGTCTTACTGGACGAAGAAAAGTGTGTAGCGAATACATTAGCAGAATGCAGCAGACTTTGGTTGCCAATTATTGCACAAATACACAAAATAATCAGAATTTGATGTATTACAGAGCATAAAAACATCCACCCTCATACTTTACAGCCATAGTTAGCTGTTGCCTACAACCATCATAGACAAAGTACAATCTTTTGTTGACAGACTCAACAATAACAACAATTTGGCGGTTGTGGTTGCACACACCTTATTAACGAATTATTGTTCTTAATATCTTTTGATAACGATTTCCGGAGTTGAAGACGAAACGTTAAGTATTTCAGGTAAAAATATGTAATTGTCATTACAACCTAACTGTGGCTAATCTTGTATAAACATCATATCGCCGGTCCGGAATAAGAATGACTTCTAAAATACTGTGTACAGATGATAGAAAAGCGACAGAACTCTAACTGTGTGCTGAGCCACCACAGGGTAGTTGCGAGTTGCGTCGTTATTGAAATACGCACCATTTTAGACCTTGTTTCAGATGAATAATGACGCAACTGTAAATAAGGTTGAAAATGGAAGGGCTAAATTAAGATAATGAAATTCGAACCAATAGGGATGAAAATAGCCATCGCTGTAAGAATAAATAGTCCAGAGAAATAATATTTTTCTCGTGGCACATCCCCCCTCAAGGCCGAAACCAAATTTTTTGAGTAGTATGGACATCTATATTAATAACCTATACGTTTTCTGCAGCCGATTTTGATGATATACATAGTTATAAACAAATGAAGATCAAAAAACGGTAAATTTTTGTTTTTCTTCGTCTATAAACAAAAAGTTAAGCATTTTAAACAAAGAGAGTAAGAACCTCATAATTCGTCTAAAAAATTTCAATATGACGTTCGCTGAATATGTCTATCCTTATTGGTTGCTTAGAAAATTGCAAAATAAATCATAAATTTTGAGTTTTTATATATATTCATAACTTATGTAAAAATTAACTTAGAACCTTCTTATTACACGAATTGCTGAGACTTCTGCTGCTTAAATTATATTTTAAATTTCAAAGCAATTGGTCAAATAGTTTAAAAGTTATTTAATACTTATCCCAAATTCATTTTTTTGCAACAATCAGAAAATTATGAGGTTACAGTAAGACTTCTGACAGTTTATGGAAGAAGAACACTTATACTATTGACTTAATTAAAAAAAAAATAACAAAAAGTAATTTTAAACAGTGTAAAATTATTTTGCAAAAACACGTCGAGTCTTTGCTTACTTATAAACAATTAGAATAACTTTTTAACCGTTACCCGTAGAAAAATTATTTTTTCATATTTGGAAAGACTGGATTTTTATACACATTTAGAAAGAAAAACAATTGTCCTAGGACACTTAGGGACGAAGTTAGCCCCTTCCCCCCTTTTTTTTAACTCACATGTTTTGCAAAATAATTTTGCATATTTAGAATTATTTTTTGTCATTTTTTTTTAATTAAATTAATAGTATAAATCTTCTTCTTTCATAAACTATCCAAAGTATTACTTTAACTTTATCATTTTCTGACTTATAGCATTGCAAAAAAAATTAATTTGGGATAAACAAATTAAATACCTTTTAAACTATTTGACCAATTGCTTTAAAATTTAGGGTATGATTTAAGCACCAAAAGTCTCAGCATTCCGTTTAATAAGAACGTTCTAAGTTAATTTTTACATAAGTTATGAATATTTGTAAAAACTCAAAATTTTTGATTTATTTTGCAATTTTCTAAGCAACCAATAAGGATAAACATATTCAGTGAACGCCATATTGAAGTTTTTTATACGGCTTATGAGTTTCTCACTCTCAAATTTGTTTAAAATACTTAACTTTTTGGTTATAGACGAAAAAAGTGAAAATTTACCGTTTTTCGATCTTCATTTGTTATGTATAACTATGTATATCATCAAAATCGGCTGCAGGAAAGATATAGATTATTAATATAGATGTCCATACTACTCAAAAAATTTGGTTTCGGCCTGGAGGGGGTTGTGTCACCAACACGATATTTTTTTCCTTATTTCTCTGAACTATTACGTGACGCGCTGTCGGGGGGATTGTGTCACGAACATGATATTTTTTTCCTTATTTCTCTGAACTAAAAAGGCATAATATTTAAGAATAGTTTTTTTGTACAGAAAAATTTTCAGGTCAAGGATGACGCAACTATAGATCGGGTTGAAAATGGGGGGATTAAATTGAGATAATGAAATTCGAAAAAATGAAACTAACCATAATGAAACTAAAAGCCATCATTGTAAGAATAAATGCCATACCAATGCTCCAGACCAGCGGTGCTCAAACGGTCGATCGCGATCGACCGGTCGATCGCCAAAGTTTTTGAAGTCGATCGCGATTCACGGAAAAAATACACATGGAAAATGCGCTAACTTGTCGATGATATATGATATGCAGTGCCATGCACTTCATCCAAGTAAAATTAAGATGAAAAACATCTTTAATTACAGCTCTCTGTAGTTACAACGTTTTATCAAATAGAAATGTGAAATAAAGTTTTTTATTTTCAAACTTTTTTTCCTAGCAGTCGATCGCTGGATGTTTGCAGTTTATGTGGTAGATCTCATGCAGTATAAGTCTGAGCACCACTGCTCCAGACGGTTACTTTTTATTTAATCAATATTTTAAATATTTAAAAATTTTTAGATGAAGAATGACGCTACTGTAAAAAGGGTTGAAATGGGGGGATTAAATTAAGATAAGGAAATTCGAACCAACAGGGATAAAAATAAAAGCTATTGTAAGAATAAACGCTATACCGTTGCTCCTGGACGATTAATCCTCATTTAATCCATATATTTTAAATATTTAAAAATCGTTTTTTTTACTCTCTTGAGAAATTTGGCTTTTTACAGTTACGTCATTCTTATTCCGGACCGGCGATATTTGATTTTTTTATTGTTTTTTATTTTTATATTATTTCTAAATCCCTATTTTTATTTAAGGGGTACGTCATGCAACATACAGGGACGCTAGAGGAGTAACTCATTCATATTTCTTCAGTTGGGAACATGGACCAACAAGGGGATTAGAAGTTGACTGGCTCGATGCTAGAAACATTTGCAGAAGACATTGCATGGATGCCGTTTCCTTGGAAACACCTCAAGAAAATGAATTTATTAAACAGAGGATAGCTAGAGGTAAGTCGAATAATTTATTTTCAAACGAAAAATTCAATATACAGGGTGTCCCCAAAAATAGTGCGTTCCTTAAAGGTATAGATAGAAGGCACAATGTAGAGCAAAAAAGTCTTATAACATTTTTTTCTAAATTCAGCCGTTTGACCAAAAAACGAAAATACATTTTGATATGCAAATTGAAGTCTGGCAACACCGTGGAACACAAAAGATAAAGGTTGACACATTTAAAAATAGTAGGTTTGTAAGTCATTTGTATCTGGTAGGTAGTACAGTAAAAAGGTAAATATCAACCAAATGTTTACATTTTTCTCCCCGTCCTCGTCCCCCACATCAAACAAACCAAGATATAAATAGCAAAAATGCCACATTATTAAAGCAAGAAATAATTATTTGGCAGGTAGGCACGTACATCTAGGGGTGTCAATAACCCTAAATCACACCTCAAATAGTAAATAAACAAGGGGTTTCATTAGATTAAATTTCCAGTTACAGGTTCTTCTACGCCATGTTGCCAGCTCGTTTAAATTAATGAAAATAAAAATTCACTCCTATGGAGAACAATGTATTTTTTTTTGAAACGGTTAACTTTAGGAAAAAATGATATAGGACTTTTTTGTTCTAAACTGTGTATTATATCCACACCTTAAAGGAACACACTATTTTCGGGGGCACCCTGTGTATTTTTTTTATTCAGTTTCTTTTATTTTAAACTAAAAAGGGATAGTTCCCTGGGTTGGCTGTATACCATACATGCAGTTGAATAAACTCTAACATTGAAGTAAAACAACTTGTGTACAACCGGCTATGATGTACGGAACTTAATGTTGGGCAGTGAAAAAGAAAGAGGAACAACGAATGCATGTGACGGAAATGAGAATGCTTAGATGGATGAGTGGAGTGACAAAGAAGGATAAAATTAGAATGAGTATATTAGGGGAAGTCTATGTGTGGCACCAATTGATGCCAAAATGAGAGAGCATAGGTTAAGATGGTTTGGCCATGTTCAACGTCGAGACGTTAATCACCCAATACGTAGAATAGCTGAAGTGCAGATTCCTGGAAGGAGTAGGAAAGGAAGACCAAAGAAGATCTGGGGGAGACGATAAGGCAGGACATGTTAGTAAAGGAGATTAACATTGATATAACCCAAGATAGAATTGTGTGGAGAAATGCAATTAGGGAAGCCGACCCCGCATAGGGATAATACAAAGAGAATTATGAATGAAGTCAAACAACTTCTACGTAATAGGTATAATTTAATGAAATCCTAAAAAATCAAAATGGATCGTATAAAATATGTACAGAACGAACGTTTTCGGACCTATCAGTCTATCATTAGTGAACTTAAAATAGAATAAGTTTTTTTTTTCTCTGATTCTGGCCTTGGTTTAGAACTAGAACCTTTAACCACGTAATTGTATAACTTATCGCTAACTCAGGTGTAATTTGTAGTGTGTGTTGAGTAAGTGTCTTGTTACTTTGCAAAGTCGACGTCATTGTCTTTGCAAAGAGACGCTAATTGTATCCGAACGTCTGCGGTACCTCCAGTGTGTACTAGGGATGGGAAAAACCTACCAGTTTAAACCTAAAACCGGTTTTTTTACTTCGCAATAACCGGTTTTACCGGTTGTTTTTTGTCCCGGTTATAACCGGTTTTTTCTTTTTAAAGTAAAAACCGGTTATTAGGTTTTTACGGTGATTAGGATTAAGTTAGGTATTATTTTGGATCCCAATCATAATTATTATTCTCAAGTAATTATTCCAAACAAAACCATAATTCAAATTTTATTTTATTTTATAAAATACAGAAGCAAACTGAAAGTGCAATCTCACATCAGCCAGAAACATTATTAAGTTGTATTATAATATTTCCTTGAAAAGGTATTTGTAATCATAATATTTACATAAGAAGTGATCTGGTTGAATTAGACGCAAACATCATCTATTTTTCACACTTAACTCTTGACATTGAAAGTGGTTGAATGACTTTTTCTGATTACCAAAAATAATGCTCTGACTACGAATATCGAATTACTGATTACGAATACGAATCTCCAAGAATTTCGCTACGTTTTCAAAACCATACACTCATACAGGAAGTATTAAATGAGTTAAAATGTACCTATTCTACAAATATACAAACGTGTTAAAAGTAATACATGTTCTTTCGATAGTACTAATTTTAATCATATTGATATCGAGTCGAATGGCGTATCGCAAACTAAAGTGTATTGTAAATGTAACTTTGTAACCTATTGGATTGAAAAAACCGAAAACCGGTTTTTCCAAAAACCGTTTTTTTTGGCCGGTTATAACCGCCAGGTTAAACCGTAAGCAAAAAAACCGGTATAACCGAAAACCGGTGTTTTGTCAAAAACCGCCATCCCTAGTGAGTACCAATCCCACAAGGACAGAAACTATTTTCATTTATTAATTTATAATAAATGAAAAAATTTCTGACCCTGGCGAGATTAGAACTCACTACCATTCGGAACTTTCGATCCAAAGGTTAGGCGCTCTTACCACTGAGCCACAGAGGGGATATAGAATAAGTAATCCCACTATTAAAATTGAAAAGATGGCTGAAATTTTGAATGTTGAAAAATTGTGGTTATGATTACTTACCCATATACTTGACTGACTAGTGATGTTGATTATAGTTACTTTCGAGTATTCGTTACAAATCGTTACTTTTGTATAAAGTTATCATTTACAGTATTCGTTACTTTGATTACAATTATTACTTTTGTTACTTTTGTATTTGAGTACCGTTAATCACATCGAGAATCGTATTTCTCAGTAGGTAGGTATTTTTGTATAAAGTAATCATTTACAGTATTCGTTACTCTGATTACTATGGTTACTTTTGTATTTGAGTACCGGTAATCATATCGAGAATCGTATTTCTCAGTGGGTAGGTAATTTGTATAGGTATTCCGATATAACAAAAACCTTCACCGATCTGTTTAAGGGATAAAAATGATTTGAGTACTATGATTACTTTTGTTACTTTTGTAGTTTGTAACGAAGTAATCAGAGTAATCAAAGTAACGATTTGCCTCTCTGTATAGTAATCGTTACTTTCGGTATTCGTAAGTAACGAGTACTTTTTAACGAATAGTTACTTTTTCAACATTACTATTGCTGACTAGCCCCAGAACCAAACAGTGGTTGTAATTATAATTCAATCTACATTCTAAGGTAGTGAAATTGAAATGGCTTAACGCCGATGTTAGTAAATAACCTCCGGGAACATGGTGAAACCTTACGCGAAAACTTTAACCAACCATCTTGCGCCACGAATGTCTGCCAAGTGTCAAAAGTTCATAAGGAAATACTTGAAGTGACATTTGCAGTACAGGAAGAAGGTAGTCGATTTTCAAAAGTTACAACACAATCGTTATGATCAAAATAATGATATGATAAAAATTTTTATATCTGAAATTTTCTATGGTTTCAATCTATTGTAATTAAAAGAAAGTGACAAATTTTGTTTTACAAAAATTTAAAATTTAAAATTTAATTAACTGTTGACTACAAATTGACTATAAAATTACATTGATTAAATTAGTTAAAAAAGAAGAAATGTGAATTAATTAGTAATAGTGATAAACATGAGGATAAATCAGATGGTAATGAGAGAAAAGAAATAAAGTTAAATTTTGGATTGGTATACTATTATAGAGAAAATAAAATGAAAACAAACCTTATGTGAACATTGTGTTGCTGGTTGTATATATCGAGGAGACATTTATATACAGGGTGTTTCATTAAGAATTGTCCATATAGTAACTGGAGAAACCTCATCACAAAATATGAAGATTTAACCTGACACTTCAATAAAATATTCCTCTTTACCGAGATACAGAGTGTTTTATTACAAATATTATAAAATGATTTTAGCTCATTATTTTAACACCTTTCAATATTTTTTCTTCAAACTTAACACACAGTATACACATGTCAGGATACATTAACTAGTGTATAAAGATATTTTTACGCTATTACCAGAGGCGTGTTTTAGGGATATATACTTCTTTTTCCCTCTCACAATCTACGCCTATGACGTAATAATAATTTCAGCATGATTTTTGGATTATTCGTTACTTTTTACGTAAATATCTTCCTTGTGTCTCAATGCGATAGAGTAAATAGTTTTTAAGTTATTTGCGTTTAAAGATAATGGATTCAATAAGATTATGTAGGTATTTTAAACAACATTCAATAAGATTATAATGTGTTTAAAATACACAGTCTTATCAAATGCATTGCCTTTAAACGCAAATTTGAAAACTACTTACTCTATCGCATTGAAAAAAAAAAGATGACATTTACGTAAAAAGTAACGAAGAATCAAAAAACACGCTGAAATGATTATTATGACAGTGGCGTAGATTGTTAGGGGGAAAGGGGAAATAAGAAAGTATATATCCCTACAGCACGCCTCTGATAACAGTGAAAAACTATCTTTATCAATTCTTTGTCATATTATGTATAAGTTTTTAGTTTGTGAAAACTGTCATTATAGATAGCAGTGCGTGAAGGGTTTAAAGTGTGCGTGAAGTAACAATGTATTTTAAATGGGATTTATTTTTTCGCACTGTTTTTGGCACACTTTCATATAATCAAATATCCTTAACTTTCGCGTTGTCATGGTGATGACATAATGAGCAATAAATTACAACAAAAGTTTTGACAGTTTTGTGGTTTGAAAGAAGTTAGAATTTTAATATGTCAAAGTTCTAAAAATTGTAGAATAGAAATTAATTTCAGTAACGAAAAGTTACAGTTTTTTTAATTTGTTTATCGTAGATAAAATATTGTATGAAACTGTGCGTGAAGTACTTTTTGCGAACTTACGCGATGTATAGCACTCGTACCGCTGTCGCTCGTGCTCTAAACATCGCGTACGTTCTCAAAAAGCATACTTCACAAACTGTTTGATACATAACAAACTGTTTGAACAAAAAATATTCGAATATGTTAAAATAATGGGCTTAAATCATTTTAGAATATTTGTAATCTCGGTAAGGAGGAATATTTGATTTAAGTATTTTAGGTTAAATCTTCGTATTTTGTGCTAAGGTTTCTCCAGTTACTATATGGAAAAATCTTATTGAAACACCCTGTATATGTGAATAGAAAATTGTTAAAAGAAAGTAAATTGGGGTGATGGTATAGTCAGTCTTTTAGTAGGAAATGTATACGATTTAAAAGATTACAATGCTTAGAAAAATTTTAACAGTTAAAGGAAAATTCTTGTGAGAGTGTGGTGGGTATGTAAAATTAAAGTTAAAAATTGTAAGATTAGAGGTAAGCCCAGTTGATACAAGAATAAAATTAAATTAATGTTCAAACAGGTGTAATGAATAAAATAAAAAATTAATAAAAACAAAATTAAGAGAAAAGGATATTCTAATTTAGGTTCACTGATAATGGACTGATAGGTCCAAAATCGTTCGTTCTGGACATATTTTATACAATCTATTGTGATTTTTTATGATTGTATTAAATTATACCTATTACGTAGAAGTTGTTTTACTTTGATGTTAGAGTTTATCTTTTATTTTACTCATGGGATGGATAAAATATTGAAAAGTAATACGAACGAAACGTTTCCAAAAATATAATATGTTAGCAACGCACTAAGATATAAGAAATTAAAAGTAAGAAACAATCATACAAACACGACGTAGATAATTGAGTTAGCACTTACTTTAGAATACTTAGTTAGAACTTAGTTAGAATAAACTGACATTACAACTGAATTAAAACATTTTTAAAGCATGTATATCATTATTTACACAAGATTGGGATAAAGTGTGTCAAAAACTAAATATCTTTGAAATAAATACGACTTATTTAATTTAGATGGGCCAATCTGTATATTTTTTCAGAGCCTATTTAAAAATAAGTCTATAAGCCTATTTTCGACAGTTTCCATCCAAAAATTCAACTATATATACAGTCGAACCAGCTTATTGGAATAGCCTTCGCGCCAAGCAAAATTTTTCCTATACCCGAGATATTCTAATAACCGATCATTGGTGGCTAGTAGAAACGTTTCGGGATCTCAAATTTCTATTCATTAAACCTGGATATTCCTATAACCGGTATTCTAAAAAGGCGGAGAAAGGCTCGTATATTCTCTTTGTCGAGCTTTCGGCGTCCTCTCTGACGTCATCTTTAGGGCTTCCGGGGTCTCAGTCTCCCGAGGCGCCAGACACTACTACACTGCACAATGGACAATGCAATACTGTTGGAGCGTTTATTTGTCCCGAGGTTCGCTGGATTGGCGCTTGGGTAGGGGCTGGCGCGAAGATTTTTGATGGTGGGATTTGGATTGGGGCTTGGGTAGGAGTTAGCGCAGAGATTTTTCCTCGCGGCGAGATTTAAATTGGTAAATGGAGCGGTTTTCTTTAGAAGATGTCTCCATTTCGAAGGCAACCTGATTCCGATATCTTTTATCATTACCGGATTCCAACACTGAGTGTTGTGTATTTGTGATGTTGTCTTTGACTGATCGGACAAGGGATGAAAGTTTTTGATGGGGGGTAAATATTCCTCGTAGCATACTGAACACGACAGGAGGAGCAAAGGAGGATATTCAAACACGAATTGGCAAAGAACAGACAGCATACTATAATGTTAAATAATATATGGAAACCTAATGAGATAAAACTGAACACCAAAGTAAAAAATCTTCAATAGTAATGTAAGGGCAGTACTATACGGATCCTTGGAGAATAACAAAACACAACACTGGAAAGATTCAATCCTTCATCAATAAATGCTTACAAAGAATTCTAAGAATATTTTGGCCCAACCGGATCACAAACTCAGACTTATGGATAAAAACGAAGCAAGAACCAATACATAAAAAAAATAAGAAAGAGAAGATGGAAATGGGTGGGCCATACTCTGCGGAAACCAGATACAGACATAACAAAACAAGCATTTGAATTCCAACCTCCAGGAAAACGGAAACATTGAAGACTGATAAGTACATGGAAGAAAACAATTATTACAGAAGCAGAAAACGTCGGCCTAACCTGGGAAGGAGTTTGAGAAAACGCACAAGATCGGCAAAAATGGAGAGTGATAGTAGATGCCATATGTTTCAGTGGGAACGAAGAGGATAAGTAAGTAGGTAAGCAAGTATTCCTCGTGGTTTGAGAATTGTGTTGATTTTGTCAGTAAAGGCCGCGTCCCACCATCAAATAATTTGATCAAACTGGTTTGAGCAAACTGAAAGTGACAGTTAGTGACGTCACATCCTGAGTGTTCATTGTGGATAATAATGAAAAATTTTAATTTTAAATAAAGTACAAACAAGTTAGACAACTCAATACAAAAAATTTGATCAAACTAGACTGATAGTGAGAGCACAGATTTTTAGAATTTCAAAAAAACTGCAATTGTGACGTCACTTTGACGTACTTCCGGAGTTTGCTCAAACTGTTTGATCAAATTATTTGATGGTGAGACGCGGCCTTAATACCTTTGATGTATGAAATAAAAGCTTTTGTATGATCAGAGTCTTATTCTTTGGGTTGAGATTGAGCGGGAGATTGAAATTATGGAATTAGATATCGACATCATTTTCGCGTTAACCGTTTTGGAAAAAACCGGGAAAAATCAATACTGGGATTTTCTGGGTCCCTTCCTGGTTTTAACAAGGCAAGACTTTAATTTTGCTCCAAAATTTTGGATTTTCGCAGACTTTACAGCAGGTGTTATAGAGTTGCAAGATCCAGTTTTTTCTCATTTGCCTAGCTATATGCTTTAGTTGTTCACTGCATATATCATCTACAAATCTACACCTGCAGCTTTCCCGTTTTTTAACCTTTTCATACCATCGTGGAGTTTTTTTAGTGTAAGGTTTAAAACAGAAGAACCACTCTGCAGCGCTACTCTGTGGATCCACAAAGTGGCTGAAACGGGCGATTTTGTAGTCCCAATGATTTTGTAATGAACGCCAAAGTGGCGAGGATCGGCGACCGTAACCAGTCACTGTCGCCAGCCACTGTAGCTCGTGTGGAATGGTACGTACATAAGAATTTACGACTAATCATCGGAAGCTACTTTGTGAATCCACAGAGTAGCACTGCAGATGGTTCGTCTGTTTTAAAAGGAGTTCCTAGGTGGTTTGTCTCCTGATTCAATGTTCTGCGAGTATTTGGGTCCTTATATTGGTTTTTAGCTTTTCCATTCCTAAGTAGTTGAGTAGCGACTTGGTTTGCTGTAATCTTGCATAGATCACCGCTTTTTTTTACAGGGGTCCATGCTATTTGGCTACTATGTGTCATGTCCATTTCTCCCGGGTTTCAATCCACTTTTCCTTTCTGGCTTGACTCAACTGTTGAGGTAAGACTGCTCCGCAGGCAACCATTTCTTGGTTAAATGGGTCAGTGGAGGGTTTCGTATGTTCTCATTAGTTCTTTGGACCCGCTGAATATCCCGGGAACATATTGTTGTCTAAATCCACTGGGGATAACTTTTCTAGATACATTTTTTATTACGTTTACAAATTGTTCGTAGTTCTCTACTTTTGGTTTAAGATGTAGCATTCTACTCATTGAACAATATAAGAAATCTCTGAATATTCAAACGTAATGGCTAATTAAATGATACAGTCGAACCCGCTTTTTAGAATACCACTTAAAGGAATATCCCGGTTTAAGGAATAGAAATTCGAGGTCCCGAAATGTTTCTATTAGCGACCAATGATCGGTTATTAGAATATTCCGGTTCTAGGAATACCTACTTTTGATTGTCACTAAGGCTATTCCAATAAGCGGGTTCGACTGTATACAAAATGATACGCTATTATGAAATATTACGAAACGAAAACAAATTAGGTACACTGTTATATTACAAAATTTTATTGCACAGTTGATATTTATGGAGGTATAAAGACCATTAGCAAAAGCAAAAGGCCATTAATGCCTGTAACTTGCATTAATGTTTAATGGAGTTATAATCATCAGTTATCACTAAATAATATAAGATATATGATATTTAGGTTTGACATAAGAATAATTTGTGCTAAAAGTTAATGTAGTGTTTATCAATGTATAATTTTATGAATTTTAGGTAACAATACTAGTAGACAAAGAGCCGGGATAGGTAAAATTAGCTAATCATTTTAGGCACCGTAAGAGTTAAACTTAAATAGTAGAACCTAAAAGAAAACGTAGCAGCACTATGCCGCCAATTTTCAATTGCACATGGGTCGACCGACGACGGACGGTGGAAAATCTAAGTTCCACAATTTAACCTGGGAACAGTCGTGCTCTCTTCTGTCACATAAGCAGTTGCGCGTTAGATTAAATCCAGCAATACGAATGTAACTACGAATTTAAAACAAATTTTTTATTTTATAATATTTTTATTTACTTGTTATTTTAAAAACATTTATTTCTAACAATTTCAAAGCTAATTGGTTTTCACCAAAGCCATAAATTCAACAAAAAAAAAATATAAAAACACATTACTATATTTTTCCTCGAGGCACTTACGAGTGGAAAGCAATGTTGCAAAATGTTTCATCAAGTTATCACGGAAAAGGATAAAATGTTGGATTTTTTCTAATGGCGCCACTGCTCCCGGGTTAAGTTAGGTATAGATTCTTACGATGCCTAAAATGATTAGCAAATTTTATCTATCCCGTCTATAGAGTTTTATACAAAGGACTTCAAGTACACCGCACCTTAAATCCCTCAAAATATTTGTATTTGAAATCTGAAAATTTATATTTCTACATAGTACGATTCGCATATGACACCGTTATTTTTGCTGACAGTTTAGAAATGAATTTGTATGAATATGAATAAATCGTTACAAAGCAATGTATGCAATGGAGACTAGCCATCGAATGAAAACAACTAGAAACCATTAAAAACTACAACTATTTATAAATAACATAAATTGTCACACTTATTTACAAACACCCCGCATATCATACGTGATATGACAGGCTATACGACCAATAGTTTCTTCTTCTTCTTGATGTGCCTATCCGTGACGAATGTTTGCGATCATCATGGCATGGCAATCTTTATTTTATCTACAGCAACGCGGAAAAGCTGCACAGATATTGTGTTAAACCAGGTTCTGAGGTTCTTTAACCAGGATGTTCTTCTTCTTCCTGGACCTCGCTTCCCAAATATTTTTCCTTGCAGGATGTCTTGTAGGAGGGCATATCGGGATTCATTTCGCATAATGTGTCCAAAGTATTCCAACTTTAGAGATTTGATGGTGGTTAGTACTTCTCGGTTTTTCCCCATTCTTCTAAGGACCTCCTCATTTAAGACCCGATCAGTCCATGGGATTTTAAGAATTCTCCGATATAGCCACATCTCAAATGCTTAATTTCGTCACATATCTTGGTTCAAGGTCCATGATTCAACACCAAAGAAAAAGACAGAGAAGACGTAGCATCTCACCATTCTTACTTTTATAAAAAAAAGAAAGGTTGTGACCAATAGTTTAACTCGCCATTATTCGCTATATGAGATTTTAAAATCCATAAGGAAAAATTTCCTGTAGCTGGCTGTATACTAGGGTGGTTCGAAAAAAACTTTTTTTTTATTTGAGATCGCTATAGCGCGCAAAAGTTGCCATTGGTATAGACTTGAAAAAAAGCACTAATTATTAATTTTTTATTAATTTATCTTCCGGGCGCGCAATGCCATCGAAGTTAGCAAAAATTGTGAAAAACCTTAATTTTTCAATTTTTTTTTAACAGGCCAGATGGTTTTTATTGCGTTCCTATACCATGAATTAACTACTAAAAGTATGTAAAATCAATATAAATGCACTTATTATACATTTGTTTCATACCTTCCGGTCGCGCAACGTAATACAAAATGAGTAAAATTAGTAGTTTTTGCAAAATTTCAAAGTTTGAATGTTTAGAGTACAATTTAATCATACGACTTTTAGATATGCTATAGGTTAATTCAAATACAATAATATATTTAAAATCCAAGCATCTAAGATACATTTTGATATTCAAGTGGAATTAGGTCGCGCAGCTTCGTCAAAAACAGCAGACTACCGAGAGGCGAGGCGAAAATGACGAATGCCAGCGAAGCTCGCGCAGCCACAAATAGGGATACATGTGGGAAGACCTCCACAATGGAGTATTTGTCTTCTCCATTACAACGAACTGCCATTCCGCCACCTTTTCCAACACTTAGATGGAAATACAACAGGCACTATAGGATATCCGGACCGATTGGAAAGACCCTACCTGATTGTGAAAGACTACCAGTTGTTGTTGTTGATTTTAATCGTTGGCATCGCTAAGCCGTGCAATAATGTGGTTCTAATTTAGCCGTCTCTGGAACTGTGTCCACACACTTTACTTGAAGCTACGGTCACTAGCTTAACGCATCTTTCAGCTGCCTGTGTATGGCATGGCAAAGTATCTATACTCATAACATGCTTGAAGTCATTGCTCACATACTGTTTTATCTCTTCATTAGTCAATGTTTTTAGCAGTAGAGGGGAGTCAGTGTACTGGTGTTCCATTTGATAATTTCGTAATACTATTTAGCTTCAAAGTTTAAGTTTGGTGGTTTAAAGATTCTGATAGAGTCACTTTCAGATATTGCTTGCTTTTCCTTCATGATACGCCTAAAGCTCAGCTCTCGTGTATGGTTTCTGTCATCAGTTACCATAGCCAAAATAAATTTAATTTTCGGGATGGGCAAAGTAAGCATTCCGTTGTAAAACGGGATCAACAACTTGAAGAAGCTCTTATGGTAAGTACCTTGAATATTCAATGATTTTGTAATCATGTCTAGGCCCATCTGTGAATTTGTGGTTTATTTTTGTGGCAAACCACATAGGCATATTATAACATTTGAGAATGAATGTGACAATCTCTCTCAGATTTTCAGAACGGTTGGACACACTAATGTAGAAACGCAAAACTCGGTTTGCAGCAGTAAGCCATCTTGAATGTGACGTTGGGATAGGATCACGTACCCACTACAAGGTCTTCTGAACAATGTCCTGACTTGATGACTTCTGATATCTCAAGCAAGTACAATTATTGGTGATTGCTAAGAATACACTTGTCATATTTTGGAATCTCACAATCAATAGGATTAAAATCAATAAATGGTAGCCTTTCACAATCAAGTAGGGTCTTTCCAATTGGTCCGGAATATCCTATTGGGCCTGTTGTATTTTCATCTAAGTGTTGGAAAAGGTGGTGGAATGGCAGTTCGTTGTAATGGAGAAGACAAATACTCCATTGTAGAGGTATTCCCATATGTATCTTTATTTGTGGCAGCGCGCGCTTTGCTGGCATCCGTCACTTTCGCCTCGTCTCTCGGTAGTCTGCTGTTTTTGACGAAGCTGTGCGACCTAATTCCACTTGAATATCAAAATTTATCTTATATGCTTAGAGGTCAGATAATAGAACAAGTGATGGAGTTTAAATACCTAGGCATCACACGATCTAGCTACGGAAGACTTGAAACAGAAGTGGAAGATCAAGTGAATAGATCAAACAGAGCCGCAGGTTGCCTGAATGACACAATATGGAGAAATAAAAATATCGGAAAAGAAATGAAAGGCAGAATTTACAAAACAGTCATCAGACCAATAATGACATACGCGGCAGAAACACGACCCGACACAGAGAGGACAAAAAGATTGCTCGAAACAGCGGAGATGAAAACCCTTCGGAAAATCGATGGTAAACTCTATGGGACAGAGCTAGAAGTACAGATATACGACGGAGATGCAAGGTGGATAACATTAACAACTGGGTAAGAAACAGAAGAATAGAATGGAATGACCACATAAGCCGAATGACAACAAATATGGTATTCAGGACAGCGAGAGACGGTTCCCAATAGGAAGTCGATCAGTGAGAAGACCACGAAAACGATGGAACGACAACTTACTAGAGGCACATTGAAAAAACAGGCAGAGTCATGTCTATACAAAAAGAAGAAGAGGAAGCTTGGATTTTAAATATATTATTAAAATTAAATTAAACTATACCATCTCTAAAAGTCGTATGATTAAATTGTACCAAACAGTCAAACTTTGAAATTTTGCAAAAACTACTAATTTTACTCATTTTGAATTATGTTGCGCGACCGGAAGATATGAAACAAATGTATAATAAGTGCATTTATATTGATTTTACATACTTTTAGTAGTTAATTCATGGTATAGGAACGCAATTAAAACCATCTGGCCTTTTTTTTTTTTTTAATTGAAAAATTAAGGTTTTTCACAATTTTTGCTAATTTCGATGGCATTGCGCGACCGGAAGACAAATTAATAAAAAAATAATAATTAGTGCTTTTTTCCAGTCTATACCAATGGCAACTTTTGCGCACTATAGCAATCTGAAATAATAAAAAAAGTTTTTTCGAACCACCCTACTGTATACCATTAATTACAAAAATTGAATAAAAAGATCTTCTGTGTAAAAGGTATATTTGTTTAATGTAGCCCTTTATTGGGGTTTTAAATAAATATACCTTTTACACAGAAGATCTTTTTATTCAATATGAGATTTTCTCTTACGGTTTCAGAATATTGCACATAACTTTTTCCCTGGTAAATTACACATGCTGCAATTCCTTCTAGTCTCCTAATTATCCTTCCTCTACAATCGAATAGACTCGTGTGCTCAGATGGTGGTTCAGTTCAATTCAGTTGACTTAGTATGGCCCGGTTTTTAAGTCAGTGCGCTTCACGTGAGATATTCTCTCATCGCGCAACCACCGTGTATAACATTATTTAGCATTATTTTATAGCATTATTTTGTATTGTAGCATTATTCTACTTTGTATTTGTAATATAAATCGTGCAAAGATAATTTTAGAACTTGCCCTTTTGTAGGATAATAAAATAAAGGCACTAGTACAAATTTAAAATTTACATACAGTGGAACCCCGATAAGTAGGCCCCCGATAACCCTGAAGTCCGGATAACCCGGACCGATTTTCATCAAACATTTCAACAATAAAAATGTACTATCCGTTGCAAGATAATTCGGATGGATTTCCCCAGATTATTTTGTGCTTGATATCGGCCCAGTCCCAAAAATATAATATTTTTGAGAGATAATGTGTATTTGTGTAATTTGAACTATGTATACGATAGTAAAAATGACTCATGGCACACGGCGGCGGCGGCAGAGCGACGGTCATTGTCTCGGATTTATCGGAAACAACAGGCACCTGTTATTCCTTTATTTATTTCAAACTGTCTTATCATTGTTTAAAAAAGACTAAAAGACTATTTAAAAAATTCTTTTTTAAACAATGGCCTTAGTTTTCACTGTTCATAACATCGTTCCGATTTTGACTGTTTTGTGGGTAGTACAGTCTTGTATTGTTTGCTTCGGTTTGTGTTTGCGTGTTTTTAATAATTTAGATGTGTAGTTCATGTTATTTCAATTATAACGGAGTTTATCTGTAAGTATGTATACCGTATTTTATTAATTTTTACCATATTCTCCGACTAACCCGGATTTTCGATAACCCGGATCGGCCGCGGTCCCGATTAATCCGAGTTATCGAGGTTCCACTGTATATTGAAAGATTAAGATTAATATTATTTCTACATTTTTAGATTAAAATGTACAATCGCATCAAAAGTCGCATTGTGTAAAGCTAATAATACCTTTATTGAGTTTAAAATCGATTTTGAAAATTGTATTTCGTAAAAGAGGCAAAAGTTGGACATGTGAGAGAAAATCTCATGCGCAACCACTGACGTAAAAGCCAACCTAGCTACTAATGCCGGGTAAAAAAAGAATATTAGAATATTGACAAAATCTATAAAGCTTTTGTAGCCACCAAAAGTATGACATAGTGACATAATGAGAATTAATTTTTCAAATACCGTGAACTTACACCGGTACTTACAAAACATACGTGAATCTTGAATGAGGAAATATGTAAGAAAAACTCACCCTTATTTTTACTCGTAGGCAATGTTCGTTACATCTGGACTTCTGGTAGAAAATGCAACTTTGCTGGTTGCGAACGAGCTGATCTACAGCCACCAAATATCAACGGATGGTTCTGGTCAGGATCTGGTGCTAAAATTGGACCTACCACTCAAAGAAATACCGGCGATTGGAGTTATACTGGTGGGTTTGGACAACAACAACCGGACAATAGAGAAGCGGCACAAGTAAGTTTTCGAAAAATATATCTAAAGCTTTTAAGTATTCAACATATGCCTTCATATATTATCAATATGAAATATCATCATCGTCAAGGCTTTTCATTCCGGATGGAATGATGGCCGCTTTTACTTAGAATTCTCTGATTCGCATATTGCGGTTAATTACTTCACATTATTTTTGTATTTTGTCAAAGTTACAAAGTGTTTTCGTTACAATTTTCTTCCAATCATTTCGATATGTGCATAGTTCCCTCCAGTTTCTTACATTCAGAATTTTGCTGTCTCGCATGACCTGGTCCTCCCATCTCTCTCTCTTTCTTGAGGCTTTTTCTAGTAGGATTTGGTGGAAACCCGACATTAGGTCTAGGACTGAAAACCACCTAGATCTTCCCAATTGATCTAGAATTGCATCTATGCGCGGTAACGGGAATTTATCTGTGACTAACTTCTTATTAAGTTGTCTAAAATCGATGCACAATCTCCACGTCTTGCTTCCGTCTATTGATTTTTTAGGCACTAAAACTACTGGACTGTTGTATTCCGACGTTGAAGGTTCTACGATACCTTGCCTTAGCATTCTGTTTACCTGCGCGTTGACTTCCGATGTTTGAGAATGTGGGGTAAGATAATTTTTAATGTATACTGGGGTAGTATCTTTCACCCGTAGCTTCTGTTGGTAAAAATTATTATGTGTTAATATGTCGTCTTTTAACGCAAAGATGTCTGCAAAATCTTCACACAAGGCTACTAGTTTCTCTTTCGCATACTCAGAAACTTCTAGATTCAGTGATTCCTGCAATATTTTCTTCCTGTTTTCGATAACATTCTCCACCTTGTATATGTTGAATAGGTTCAGCTCCAATGTTTTGATGTCATTTGTGTTGATATTCGCACTCTCATAGTTTGTATTCAAAATTTTGATATAGGGGTTTTTCCTTGAAATGATCGATCTTGCTATGAAAACTCCTTGTATAATTTTCTGTTGTTCTACGACTATATTCTCATTTATACCTTTAAATCCATTGATTAATCTATAAACTTCGCATCTCGGTGGAATTGCTATGTTGTTCTGATTTGTGTTATCAAAAATATTAAGACTAATGTAATAATCATCGTCAGTTTTTACGTGTAGTTTCAGGTTGGAATAGTCATACAGTTGGAACATACATTGATATTTGGTTATGAAGTCTCTCCCGATTATTCCATCTGTGGGTATCGGAAAGTCTTTCCTAACTACCTGGAAGCTAGGAAGAAAAGTGTTTCCATTTATGTTTAGTAAAGTATCTACTCTTCCTAACGTTTGCAATTCTCCTTGCGTAACTCCCTTTATTTTGACTATTGAGTTTGTTTGTATTGCTTGGCGTGGGAAATCATCCTCAATTTTTAATAAGGAAATATCTGCTCCTGTATCCAGTATAAATGTGTGTATTTTATTCGAGATTTTTGTGTAGATTTCTACAAAGTTAGAGAGTGTTAAGTCAAAGTTGTAAATATAATGGCTACTTTCTTTTGTGAGACGGTTGGGATTGACCCTAACCCTATTTCCATTCAAAACCCCAACTGCGTTTCCTCAGGCGAATTTCTACTTGTACTCTCGCTTTCGCAAGTTCTAATATTGGCATTATTTGCTCTGTTAAAATTTGATCTACTATATTCCTGATTTCTCCTATATCTTGGGTCTCCTCTATATCTAGTACCGTTGTTATTTCGCCATTCTCCTTGCTGTCTCTCATAATTGTTTCTATTCCAATTTCTGTCCTGACCTCTACTACTGTTTCCTCTAAAGTTGGTCTTATAGTTCAGCACTCTATTCTGCTGCTCATCTGACGTGTCTATTGACAAAAATTTTGTCAATGCCTCCTGTGGTATGTCAAACTTCCCTGCTTCCATTATTATCCTTACCCTTTTCGAACTTTTTTTTTTTTTTTTTTTTTTTTTTTTTTTTTTTTTTCATCACTAGGTGGGGAATCTGCAAACAGACGACGGAGGTAAACATTTCCGACAGTGCTGGGTTCCTGAGCTGAAACCTCATCAGTGTCACGTCGACCAGTTTGGCCCTAAATCGGACCTCCCTGCCCTCCGTAACTCCGATGTGGCCGGGACCAGCTAAACCCCACCCCTCTCATACTAGGGCATCAGGTTGGAATCGCCCGTTAAGGCATGACTTCTCCCTGATGTCCTTCTTTTACCCGATTCTCAATCACTCGTCATCACGCATTAGCTTCCGTCTCTCGCACTCATCCGACCACTACGTCCTTCAATCATATGCTGTCAACCTCTTATTCTTACTACCTATGCGGGCCCAGCTCTGCCTCCTCGATACCTGCCAGAACTGCGTCTAGCTCCCGCGCTTCCTTCTCTTTTATCGACAAAACCTTTCTCACATAATTGTGGATTTTGTCCCACCATCGCTCATCAATCACCATTTTCTCTACCATCTCTCTCACAGACGCAAACACTCTTTCCAACTCATTCCTTTCCCTTGCCCATCTGACACACTCCAGAAGGGTATGTGACACAGTGTCCGAAGTCCCACAGTACAAGCAATTGTCCGATTCGGTCTTTTTGAATCTGTGTAAGTAGCTACGGAAGCTCCCATGTCCTGTGAGCACCTGCGTCAGATAATAGTCTAGGCGCCTGTGCCCGCAGTCCAGCCAGCCTCGCAGATTCGGTATCAGTGACTTCGTCCACTGCGCCACATGCTCCGTTACATCCCACTCGGCCTGCCACATCTCAATAGATGTGGCCCTCTCCTCACTTCTAACGTTCTCCCCTTGTAGTTCTCTATTTCTCTGCTGGAACATTCTATCTCTCTCACTCACCAACACATGTAAGGGAACACAGCCGGTGATCACCCACAGGGCAGCAGCAGACACAGTCCTGTAAGCACTTGCCACCCGCAGCAAACTAGTTCTGTCCGCGCGTACCAAAAGCCTCTTGTATGCCTGTATTTCCACAGCGGCACTCCAGACTGGTGCCGCGTAGAGGATGACAGATTGAACAACACCGTGTAGAACCCTCCTCCTTTCGGATTTAGGTCCCCCGATGTTAGGCATTATCCTCCCCAGCGCAGCCGCTCTTTCCGCTGCCTTCCGGGTCACCTCCCGGACGTGCTCTCCCCAACCACCATTCGTATGTAAGACCACTCCCAAGTACTTGACGTACTTCTTAGGAGTGATCCGCACGCCCGCACAGTCAAACACCATTCCATCTCTCTTTCTCGGGCCTTTAAGGATTACCGCCTCCGTCTTCTCCGCCGCGAGACTCAAACCATGGTCATTCATCCAGTCCTGAATCAACACACTTGCATGCCATACCCGGAACAGGAGTTCCTCCCTATCCCGCGCTACTGCCAGCACCGCGAGATCATCCGCGAATGCAAAGGGGGTTACCCCCTCTCCGAACTCGCAGTGAATGACACCGTCGTATGCCAAGTTCCATAGCAACGGGCCAAGGACGGACCCCTGGGGCACCCCAGCCGTAACGTCTACAACCACGCCTCTCTCTACCATAATTTTCCTTTCGGACAGATAGTCCGACACGATATTCATCAAATATGCGGGACAGTTCCTCGCCGCCAGAGGACCCAGCACAGAGGACCACTGTAATGAATTAAAAGCGTTCCGAACGTCGAAGAGGAGCAGAACCGCCCACCTGTTGCGATCTCCCCTCCCCTCAACAGCCCGAAACACCTCCATCACCGCATCTACCGTGCTCTTACCCTTACAAAATCCGTACTGCCTTGGGGACAATCCCCCGGATCTCTCTATCACCCCTTCGATTCTCTTACGCAACATCCTCTCGTACAGCTTGTTTATACTGGAAAGAAGACAAATAGGCCGATACTTTCCGGCACCTTTCGGCAGGAGTACGAGCCTAGAGATCTTCCAAGACTCGGGAAACACCTGTGCCTCAAGCAGGGCATTTATGTGGCCCAAAAGCCACGCAGGCTCCAATCGCTCCAGACACTTAATCGCCTCTGGCGGTATTCCGTCTAGACCGGGAGCCTTGCGCGACTTGAGGGACTCCGCCGCCTCAGCGAGCTCCTCAGGGGAGAAGGGTACACCCCGCTGCGCATTCACGTCCCTCCGCACGCCATGCCAAATTCCGGGCGGGAATAACTCCCCGACAATCTTAAGTTTCTCGTCCAGCGGCATGTCGTACGGACGATACGCTTTAAAATGCTTCATTACGATTTTATACCCGTCCCCCCAGAGGTACTCATCCAATTTGCTACACAGATCACTCCAGTGCCTCTTCTTCTCGGCTCGGATCGTTCTATTCAAATCCTTCTTCCGAGCTTTATACTCTCTCTCTTTATCTCTCGCTACTTCTTCCTGTCTTCTACTCCTCGCTCTTGTCATTTGCCGGCGTAGCGTGATGCACTCTCTTCTCAGTATTGCAATTTCATCATTCCACCAGTAAGGCATTCTGCTGGCGTGCACATTGCTCGTTCTACTATCACTCAGCGCGGCTTTCATAGCTCGTTCAAGACATTCCACCGTAGGTGGTTGGTCCCGGACGCATTGCACCTCCCACTGCACTCTCTCTTCATATACGTCCCAGTTTATCTGACGGCTTCCTTGAATACCCGTCTCGCGCGCGGAGGACCTTCTTGTGGGAATTCCTGCCCCGCCTATCGCGAAGCCGATAAACCTGTGGTTGGTCCCAGTGTAGTCCGGTAACACAGCCCAATCTTTCACGCATCGCGCTGTCGCCTGCGTAGCGCAGGTGACGTCGATATATGTTCCAGACTCACCTCTCACAAACGTAGGCTCCAGGCCTGTATTTAGCACAACCAGGTCAAGAGCACCCACATACTCCATCATCACTTGCCCTCTGGTGTCGGTGATCGGCGAACCCCAAGCCGCGGATTTCGCGTTAAAGTCGCCGAGCACTACACATCCGTTACTACTCTCTTTCCTCACCTCCTCCATTATTTCATTCATTTTCCATTCGAACTCATTCACTGGTATATTTGGAGAGATATAGCAGCAAACGAGACTCACTCTCTCCAGCCTTACGCACAGGAAGCCCATATGGGCTTCGATCTCTCTCACTCTTAACTTTGAATTCCGGATCCATACAGCGACGCGACCCGAGTCGTCCACATACCAGCCACGATTCCTGACCAATGTAGGGTTTGGTTCCGACGCCACGAGAATGTCAAACATTCCCTCAGCGGCGGAAGCAATGGCTAGATCGTGTGCCAATCTTGCCGTACCCACGTTGGTCTGGAGAACCCTCAACTCAGGATAACGATTTTTATTCGCCATTTCAGACAAAGAGCTCACATCTACCGCACTGCGTTCGCAGACCTACGCCTGGCCTCGTCAACCAAACGCCTGAACTTCGGGCACTCTCTACTCTGACCTCTATGACCTTCTACGTTACAGTTCGCGCACCACAATTTACTCTCATTGCATTGTGTGGCTATGTGACCCTCTTCTCCGCATCTCCAACAACCCTTATGCTCACTCTCTGCCTTACACTCCGCTCTTATGTGCCCAAATGCCTGGCATCTGTGGCATCTCGCGATAAAAACCCTTTCCTTTACTAGACAGGATATTATTCCCACCCTCAGTCTCTCCCTCCGAATCAGTCTCTCTGCTACGCAAAGTTCTACCTCTACCCTGGCAATTTTGCCACCGTGTGACGGTCGAATATCCTTCACCTCACATTCGCACTTTCTCCCTGCAAAGTCCTCTATCGCGTTCATTACGTCTTCCTCCGTGGTTATCAAGTCCATGTCGATCAGGGAGATCATCTTTTTTGGCACTCCACCCTTCGCCACCGCTTTGGTAACACAGGTGTTGCCCGCGGAGACGATCCTCCTGACCTCCTCAGCCATCTCTCTTCCACCGTCCAATTCCAAAACCATGCCCTCATTTTTTGTTTTCCTCATTCGCTTTACCACTACATCTTTCCTCTCTCCCAGTCCCGTGCGAAGCCCTCGCACCATATCAGCAAAGGATTTATCCTTGGCCTTGCTTAGCACAACTACCCCGTTTTTGACAGCGGGTCTTCTCTCACTCTCTTTCTCTCCGAACAGGGTCACCGTCAAGCTCCTGCCTCTCACTGCCAACTCCGACAGCTTGCGGGCTACCTCCATCCCCAAGGCTGTCGGGGCCCACACATTTACACTGCTCCTTTCATCCTTCTCCATTTTTTCCGTCAACAATCTCATCGCTGACAGGAACTTGACAGCGTCCGGTTCCTCACCCTTGCCGAGGATGAGTTTGTGCGCGCGCCTTTCAGTAGACACTCGCTCACCCTCCTCGTTGTCGTGCTGGACCCTTACATATACCGTCCCCACGCCTGCGGTCTCGTTACCGGAAACAGGGGAGCTTGGCAGCTCTGGATAAAGCTCCTTGAGCTTCTCAATCACCCTCGCATCTCCAGCGTCACTCGTTATGGCCACGGCCACGTCGCTCCCAGATGAAAAGGGACTTCCTTCTTTCCGGATCGTCCTCCTGAACAAAGCCTCCGGCCAATCCTCGCTAATCACCGCCATTATATCTTCCGCACTCGCATTCGCTCCCTCGTTCATACTCTTCTCAATCCTTGCCACTCGTTGTTCCTCCGAAAACTCTTCCTCCAGGTTGGTCTGAATTCCAATATCGATACTCGTTGGAGCCATCGATGCAAACGTCTGTGTTCCCTCGCTTGTTGTACAGACGGAAGACTCCTTAGATTTCTTTTTTTTGTTTCCACACATCTCTGCTACCTCTCCTTCCATTTCCTTAAAAGACCGCTCCAGCCTGGTGAGCTGCCAATCTAAGCCCGCCACCTCAGTCTTGATTTCAACTTTGGTGTTGGGATTGACCTTAGTCAACCTCAGCACCTCAGTGATCGTCTCCTTTAGCTTTTGCAACTCTGTTCTCATCTTTTTGACACTCTCTAGTCGTTCTGGGGTTTGTCCTGGCCCTATGCCCGCCTCTCTCTTTCTTTTGCTGGTAGTTACCGGCGTCCCTTTCTGTTCTAGGTCCGTGTGGACCTCCGGCACTTCAGAAGAACTATTAGCCCCCTCACTCTTACTTATTTTTTCCGCCTCACTCTTGCTCTTTCTTGCCGCCTTTTCAGGGGTTCTGTCGGTCCTCATAGATCGGGAGAAAATTGAGAAAAATTCTCCTTCCACCGCAACTGTATTGTCATTATTTTTTACTTCCATTCTAATTCCCACGAGTCGGGCCGAACAACAGTCCAGCGGGGCCGTGCGCCCTTGCCGCGCTAAGGCTAAGTTACTTCGGGAGGTCGCCAGGTATCCCGAAGGGATCGTTTGTGATGCTCTAACCCTCACATCTTTCATACCTTTGGCACGATGCCTTCCACCGTGATAATGGGGATTATTTTATTGAGGTTTACTCCTCTAGGCTTTTTATCACGGTTGCCTCCGGACGCAGTAGCAGTCTGTATTCACAGGCTACTTGGAATTTCCGCGTTACTGCTGCCTCCCCTGTAGCGCGGGATTTGGAAAGGATTTGCGGTGGGAAAGGTGCTTAGGTGGGGTAAGACATGGCGGCTACTCACGATGGGTATGTCGAGAATGTCCTCGAAAAGAGGTTTGTGATCGGAGCCCGACGGAGGACCCCCTGCCCAGTGCGTGGGGTCCCTCCACCGGGCCCCGGCCAGAAACTCTTGGGGGTGGGCGAGATTAAATTTATGGGTAAGGGTAGCCGCAAGGAAGTTGGAAGGAAATGTATAAGTGCTGAAGGCGAAGGTGCCGCAACTGCTCGCCCCAGTTGCGGCACCTTTTAGCGTCCAGCGGCGGTGTCCGGCGACCACCCGGTGCACAGTCGCTGGACGCTGGGACCGTGTTTGGTTTCACTGGTCGTGCTCCCCTCACAATTTCAGGGACCAAGACCACTTACTCGGCCCTCTCACCGGCGTCGAGGAAAAAATTACAGTCCCAGAGAGGGACCCTTTTCGAACTTGCATTTCGCGTTAATGTATTGACTGTTGCTTCTGCCGCGTATTTTATAACCAGGTCTCCGGGCATTCCTTCCGCTATATACGCTGTTTTCAGTTGTTCTACCAATTCTTCTATTTCTGTAGCTTATGTTGTCGCGTCCCTATGGGCTTGTTTCTTCCTATTCAGCTTGGCTATTACCAATTTAGGGCTATCTCCTTTTATATTTTTCTTCAATGTGTCTATAATTTTCTCGATGGAATCCTCTGTCGTGATTAGACTTCTTGCTTTTCCAATAAGCCTTGATTTTACCAGTGTTATTGCTGTATTTTCGTGCCCTTCTTGTATCGATTTTACGAATTCTAATGCATCCACGAATGCTTGCAGCTTCCCGATTTCTCCATCGAATTCTCTGGGTAACACCCTACTCGCTGTAGTTAGAAAGTCATTCATATTTAAGGCCATGTTTTCCTCAGTTTCGCTGTCGCCCTGTGCTTCCACTATATCTTCTTTTATATGTTGTGTAATCGTCTCGGGAACTATTATCCTTGATTTTGCAGAAATAATTGCTACAAATAGTACGCTGAGCGTCGTTAAGGATTCCTTCGTTCTTGCTTACCAGTGCAATAAACGGTTATATGTAGTGATTAGGTTGCTGGTTATGTCCAATCGTACTTCTATATTTTTGGGTATTGCTTTTTTCAATGCTCTTTTACTCTGTTTATCACTTTCTTTTAACAGGCTATCTAATTTATTTTCAAAAGTTTCCCAATTAGCCGACATTTAAAGTAAATCTAATCATTGCTCATTATATTAAAAAGTATTATGTTATATTAAGTTAAATCATTAGTAAAATGTCATGTTAATGAATATTAAATAATATTGTATTTTAGAATCCCTATAAAATAATGTCAATATCTTAAACTCGGTTCCATCATGATAATAAAAAATTTGAAAATAATAATAAAAGTTCGATAAAGGAAGTATAAAAATAGGATAAATTCTTACTTTGTCTCTTTACACCTGGATTGCTTCTTTGGATTGTCCTCTTAAAGTTTCTCCCTTGTGTCGACTTTGGTTCGTTCCTCTATTGGACGTTTTGCTTCCCATTTCTAGTTTATAACAATAATTTTCTGCATATTTTTCCTTCGGGTCCAAAAGGCTGGAGCTTAGCATGATTTTCCAATTAGGCATATCGCCATGATGTGGTACTACGTCTGGTGGCTGAGCTATTGTACCCTAAGTGCGGGATGTATAATAATATACCATTCTCACTATATAAATATATTTGAACTTCACAGTGTTCGTTTGTACAATTAAACAATAGTCTATATGTAAACAATAACTAAGGTATTATTGCTTCATCGTGACTAATCGATTGATTACTGAATGTCTCGTCACTTCTCTGGTTCGTTTATATATGCAACACTAAATAATAACATGGATAAGTTCAATAGCGGTCAATTTGCTGTCTCGCATGACCTGGTCCTCCCATCCCTCTTTCTCTCTCTCTCTCTCTCTCTCTCTCTATCTCTCTCTGTCTATCTCTCTCTCTGGGTTTTCCCAGTGGTCTTTCAGACTCTGGAACCATCCTGCTTCCATCTTTTTAGATGGAAGCAGGAACCATCTGGTGAACTTGTTAAACAGTAGGTTGTCTTTCTTCTCTATATGTTTCCTAGCCATCTCAGTCTCTACGCTTTAATAAATCTAACTATATCTTCTCCCTTCATTATGTCTCTTAGTTCTTGGTTGATTATTCTTCTCATTTCTCCATTTTCCATTCTTATAGGACCCATAATTCTTCTTAGGATTTTCCTTTTGACTATTCTTAACTTTTCTTCATTTTTATCTGTGATACACACTGTCTCATCTGCGTACCTATGTAACTGCTGGTCTGATTTCTAGATCAGTTCTTATCATTCATTAGCCTATGATATCCAGTATGTTTTGCTGCCTGCTAGTATTTGCTTTGTTACTTCTTCACTTCTCTTATTTTTGCCATTCACAATTATTACTCCCAAATATATAAATTGTTAAACTGTTTCAAAATCCTAGTTTGCTCTCTTGATTTCTCTCGTCTTTTTATATTCTCTTCTGGAGCAGAGTAGATATTTTGTTTTTCCTTCGTTAACTGCTTCCTCTTTATCTTTCTTTGTCTCTTTCCATAAGAACTATGAACTATGTCATCTGCATATTATGCTACTATTTGTGTTGGGGAGTGGGCTATAGTTCCTTTAGTTCCACTGGCCTTGACTGTTCCTTCTACTGCTATCTTGAATAGTTAGACAAGGCGCAAACGGCGGGTTCTTTGGAGAAAATATTCCTATGAGATTTTTTTGCATAATCACATTCGTGAGACACCCTAGAATAAGGTTCAAGAAGTCGCCCACGCGAAAAGTGGTCCAAATTTTTTTTAACAATTTTTTTTAATCAAATTGCAAAAATCAATATTTTTGGCCGGAACAAATTTTTTTTAGATTTTTTAGATTTTTTGGACCATTCTGGATAAAAAAGGTCTCTTATAATTTTTCTCTAAAGTTAATCGTTTTCGAGGTAAAAGCATTTTAAAATTGAAAAAAAAAAACGAAAAATGGCGATTTTCAAGGCTTAATAACTCGGTTAAAAGTTATTACTATGAAAGTCAGAAAGTAACTAAATCAAAAGTTTAAAGCCCCCCTACAAGATCCTGAAGAAATTTTTGTCATTATTTGATTACTAAACCGTTATCTTTAAGTAAAAATAATGAGCGCCATGCACGTATTAGGCGGCCGTTCATGATGAGTGCGAAAGAGATGCCATTCAGGCAGTCCAATGGCGCATCTCACTCGCACTCATATTTACAGCCGCGTCAATACGATCTTACCACTCATTATTTAATAATTAAAAATAACAGCTTAGTAATAAATTAATTACACACATTTCTTTAGGATCATGAAGGGGGGCTTTAAATTTAATTTAGTCACTTTCTGGCTCATAATAATCATTTTTAACCGTGTTATTAAGTCTTAAAAATGGCCATTTTCGCGATTTTCAAATTTTAAATTGCTTATAAAAATTATAACAGACCTCTTCTGTCCGGAATGGTCCGAAAAATCTAAAAAAAAAATCTCCGGGCCGAAAATATTGATTTTTAAAATTTGATTAAAAAAATTGTTAAAAAAAATTGGACCACTTTTCGCGTGGGCGACTTCTTGAACCTTATTCTGGGGTGTCTCACGAGTGTGATTATGCAAAAAAACCTCATGGAAATATTTTTTCCAACGAACCCGCCGTTTTCGCCTTGTCTAAGTGTGGTTGACAAGTAATCGCCTTATCGCACTCCTGTTTCTATTGTAATTGATTTTGTGCTAGCTTATTCTCTTGTTAAATACTTTAGCTCGAGATCTATCCATAGACATTTTTGTTAATCTGATTAGCTATGCCGGTATAGTATAATAATGTGTTTCTTCCAATACAGTCAACGGCTTGTCTAAAGATTTTGAATAAGGTGTGGAGTTCTGTTGTGTTCGTAGCATTTCTCGATTGTTTGTGTAATTATGTGAATTGCATCTGTATACGATCTGTCTTCTTCGTAATTCGAAATATTTGAAATATACTTACTGCTTGATATAGAGTTTTCCTGGTCTTATATAATACATAATAATAACCATGTTGTGTGGTCTCTTTAATCTTCTGTTTTTTTTTTTGGGAGGATTCGTCTATTGGAAATATAGATCGGGCTATATCGTCGCCCCCGTTAGCGAAATTATTCCGATTCGATTTTTTTTGCACAAACTTACTCAAAAAAAGGTCCTAATAACAAATCCACAGGGTGCCGGGAGGGGCGGAGGTAAATTCCTCACCAACCAGTAAAAACATATAATCCGACAGGTATTTTCCTCACCAAATTTAAGGGTTCCTATTAATCCGGTAGGTATTTTCCTCACCAACTCACTCAGGTAATAAAATAAAAATATACATTTAATTTGGGAATGTATATTATGAAAGCATCCGAAATCCGAATACAAGACATTAATTTCCTTACATTATAATAATAGTTTTCGTACTTCCGGGCCTAAAGTGACAACTTCACTCCCTTGTGACAGGTACTAAAGTGTCACATTTAATCCCTCCGGGATTAAATATTGACGAAACTCCCGGAACGATTAAATCACAAACAAACGAATTTAAGGGATATTTTATTGAAAAATATAATTAATTAGAATGGTAATTAACGTTAATATTCAAATTAATATTGTGACAGTTCGTCATATTGACCAGTCTTTCCTGGGTTAATGCAGCAGGTAACTGACGAGTAACAGATAGGTCCTTTTCATATTGAACTGGTGTTTGTTTCGAAGATCCTGCGGAAACAGGAAGCGAGAATGAGGACTGTGGCATAACTATAGTGGACGAATCGGCGACTTGACCAAATATTTTATCTGAAATTTTTTGTTTATTTTTAATAGACGATTCAATATATCCCTCGGCCACGTTGGAGGATTTCCATCCTCCATGTCTCTTCAGCACGTCTATTGTTGCTCCCGAATCAGCTAACAAAGACGCAGATGTGCGTCTAAAACAATGTCCCGTATAAGACGTCGCATTTTCTAATTTCAAGAAAGCTGCTATTTGCCGTGGAATTGTACCAAACATGTTTTTTCCTACTACTCGCGTAGTACATTCTTTGTTGATGTATTGAACAAAAAATTTTGAATGAGTTGTCCCTGTCTTTCGCAATGCCACATATTTCCGAAATATCGCCACAAAACTGATGGCACTGTTTTCTGAATTTTTGATCACAAAATTTCGGTCAATTTTATTTTTGGTGTTTCTAATCGCAATTAGGAAGGAATCGCCCAAATCTCTCACATCGTCGATTTCTAAATCAACCAACTCTTTTCCACGACAAGCTCCCGCAACGCCCAAAATAAGTGCAACCTACAAAAAAATTGATTTCTTAAAATTTCTGAATATAAACAAATTTCCAAATTTACCTTAAGCATTAAATATTTATCATCCGGAGCCTCCCGTAAGAACTGATCTACCTGCTCAGACGTGAGAATTCTTGACTTCTTTGGCTTAAATCCCTCATTTCTTCTCTTCAAAAAAGCTAATAATTTTGGAAATTTACTTATATCAATATCTTCTCTAATGTTAATAACCGATTTCAGCATTGAGTAATGTGCCCAGAGAGTTGAGGCACAAACCGCTTTTGATTTATCATCGAAGTAGACTAACAGCGCATTTTCAGTAGGTTGTCTCACATTTTTTAAGCGGCACCACTTTTTAAAAGCATCGTACTGCTGCTCGTATAGTTTTCTAGATTTCGGTGGTAACAATTCTTCACCTACTTCGGCTGCTCTTTTATCAATATCAGATACACCTTCTTCACTCATGATACCAATAATTATCAATAACAATGTTTCTTTACAATGACACTAGTAATGACAATGTTTCTAAATTATAACTGTCACAACGCAATGTTACTATGGTAACTTATTTTAAAGACAGTTTATTAAATGAGTTGAAGAGAGAAAAAACTGATTGAAATTATTGAAATAATTAATAAAATCATACCGGAAGTACGAAAAGTATCGTATATACCTTGCGACTGAAGTACATTTAATCCTTCAGGTAAATTATGGCCCTCCCTGCGGTCGGGCCATAAACTTTACCTTCAGGATTAAATGTACTACTTCAGTCCCGCGGTATATAATGTACTATTATAATATAGATAATATTATACAAGACGTATAAATTATTATTTAATATTTACTATAATAAGACAGACACTTTACAAAATCCCTTCTAGTCATTTGATTAGACTGATATTTTATTAATAAATTTTCTACATTTTTCAATTTCAGTTTAGCTTGTTTATCTTTGATATGTTTTGCAATATGCAAACTTTAAATTTTAACATACGTATCTACCTGAAATTCTTTAATTTTTTCAAAGGAAATATAATATATGGATGGATGCGTATTACAAAACGATAAATTCAAATGCGAATGAAAATATTCGCAAGCATTCGTAATACGAATAACACAAGAATTTGCCTCTGTCCACAAATTAATATGGGGAGAATATGGCAGTTTCGTCTATATAAGTTTCAACTAAATAATCGACATATCTATCTTAAATTTCATTTTCTGGTTTGCATGACATTAAATCAAACACAAAACAAGCTAATACGTCTTCTGGTTTTATATGTAAGGCCAAAAGTATGTTTGAGCCACTTGCCTTCTACAGAATAATTTTTATATTCTGATGCAGGAAACCAAAACATTTCTATACCAAGCTTGGTGTAGGTGAAATTTACAACATGTATTTCAGTGTTCGGACATATTTCAATGATTGCATTATGTATAGCCTTTTCAAAATCTTCAAAAATTTTACTAGCATTAAATTCAATTTTGAGAGCTTTAAAAATTTCTGATTTTAACAAATAAAAAATATTGTAATTTTTTTTTGTTTGGCAGTAAAAAGTATAATAAAGAAATATAATGCCCATTAATTAGCCCATGAATAGTGAATAATTGCAAATAATATGTGGTACAGTAAGAAAATATGCCATCCATATAATAAAATTCAATGTGGCTAAAAGTCTTATATTTGTTTCACAACTAATAGGTCTGGATCCCGCGTATGAAAAAAAAGTTGATTAATAGCAAGCTGAAAATTTGTTAATAGCTTAAGGGTGTCTAGTTGAACAAACTTTGATATATGTGAACACTGGAACAGGGGACGTTTTAACTGTGGAACAGGTTAAAAATTTGGAACGGTCAGAACACGAAAACGGCACATTTATCTTGTCCGACAGAACAGACTTAAACTCTCCGAACAGAGATTACACTCTCATGCAAAAATCAGACTGCTATTTATCACCTATCATAATTCCTGTCATTTGACATATTCTACATGTTCCACTCATTAAAACGCCCATTTGGTGATAAATAGCAGTCTGATTTTTGAATGAGAGTTTAATCTCTGTTCGGAGAGTTTAAGTCTGTTCTGTCGGACAAAATACCGTTTTCGTGGTCTGACCGTTCCAAATTTTTAACCTGTTCCACAGTTAAAACGTCCCCTGTTCCAGTGTTCCCATATATCAAAGTTTGTTCAACTAGACAGCCTTAAGCTATTAAAAAATTTTCAGCTTGCTATTAATCAACTTTTTTTTTTCATACGCGGGATCCAGACCTATAACTACAATTATCCTACTTTTGACACAGTTTATAAAGAGAAAATTTTCCCTCTTGGTCTTGGTTATTTTTTGAGCACACCTCTTCACAAATTCTTGAACCTCATCAATATTGGAAATAAGTCGACCAGGCATCATTTTTCGTCGATAATTATATATTTTTTCTTATGTAACTGACAACAATCGCAGTAATTGTTTCAGACAAATTAGCTGCAAGCGCTTGGCGTATAATTTTTGCTGGTTTTTCAATAATATTCTCTTTGGCTTTACGTTTGCAATAGTTAGAAATAATTTTTCGATCTAACTTTTGACAATCTGGTTCATGATTATGTTGTAGGCTACTTCTAGATATTGTAAAAGTTGCACCAATAGTAAAAAATTTCGCACTATAAGTTGTTTTATCCTCCGGAACACTTCTTCACTTTTTAAAACTTTCACTTTATAAAAAATAAAATATTCAAATACCACTACCGTGTAAGGTTTACCGCGATCACTTTCTATTAAACATGCCATTTTTGTCAAAATTCCAATTGGGACTAAAAATAATATAATATAATTAATTAATTAATTGTTATAGGTACCTACTGTAATTTAATAGTATAAGAGCTGGGAGCGGATTTTGTGCGTGATAAGTAATATGGAAAAACTATACGGGGATATGTTGAATTAGTTGTGTACATGACTTTCACCAACGCCCGGAAACCAGAGTTGGGGCCGAGGGTAGTTATAAGGGGTCAAATTCGCGGATTTTATTATTTTTTTTATGACGCTCATGATCGAGATAGTGCACCAAAATTTGGGAATAAGTAGGTCATGACGTACCTAAGTAAAATCTTTAGGGGCGGAACGCTGCGTGGCCGACAAAGGGGTGGGGGTAGGGGTGAATATAAAAAATATAAAGGGTTTTTTGCGCTGTTCGTAATTGAGATAGTGGACCAAAATTTGGAAATAAGTAGATCATGACATTACTAAGTAAAATCGCCAGAGCCGGAAACCAGAGTTGGAGATGAGGGTAGTTATAAGGGGTCAAATTCGCCGTTTTTATTATTTTTTTTTGTGACGCTTATGATAGAGAGAGTGCACCAAAATTTGGGAATAAGTAGGTCATGATGTAACTAAGTAAAATCTCCAGGAGTGAAACGCTGCGTGGTCGACAAAGTGGTATGGCAGGGGTGAATATAAAAAAATGTAAGGGGTTTTTTGCGACGTTCGTGATTGAGATATTGCACCAAAATTTGGGAATAAGTAGACCATGACATAACTAAGTAATATCTCCGTAGGCGGAAACGAGAGTGGCGGACGAGGGTAGTTATAAGGGGTAAAAGTCGCTGTTTTTATTATTTTTTTGTGGCGCTCATGATGGAGATAGCGCACCAAAAATTTGGGAGTAAGTAGGTTATGACGTAACTAAGTAAAATCTTCAGGGGCGGAACGCTGCTTGGGGTACAAAGGGGTGGTAGGCAGGGGTGAGTATAAAAATATATGGGGGTTTTTTGCCGATCGTGATCGAGATAGTGCACCAAAATTTGGGAATAAGTAGATCATGACATTACTAAGTAAAATCTACAGGAGCGGAACGCTGCGTAGGGGACAAATGTTGTGCCGGGTCACAAAAAATAATACACACTGCGACTTTGACCCCTTAAAACTAGCCTCATCCCCAACTCTGGTTTCCGGCTCTGGGGATTTTACTTAGCTAAGTCATGGTCTACTTATTCCCAAATTTTGGTGCACTATCTCAATCTAGCACGTCGCAAAAAACCCCTTATATTTTTTATATTCACACCTACCCCTACGAAGCCAGCTATTTATCGGCCACGAAGCTTTGCACCCCTGGAGATTGTACTTAGTTACCTCATGACCTACTTATTCCCAAATTTTGGTGCACTATCTCGATCATCAGCGTCACCAAAAAAATAATAAAAACGGCGATTTTGACCCCTTATAACCACCCTCATGCCCAACTCTGGTTTCCGGCTCTGAGGATTTTACTTAGTTATGTCATGGTCTACTTATTCCCAAATTTTGGTACACTCTCTCAATCAGGAACGACGCAAAAAACCCCTTATATTTTTTGTATTCACCCCTGCCCCACCCCTTTGTCGGCCACGCAGCGTGCCACCCCTGGAGATTTTACTTAGTTACGTCATGACCTACTTATTCCCAAATTTTGGTGCACTCTCTCGATCATAAGCGTCACAAAAAAAATAATAAAAACGGCGACTTTGACCCCTTATAACTACCCTCATCTCCAACTCTGGTTTCCGGCTCTGGGGATTTTACTTAGTAATGTCATGATTTGCTTATTCCCAAATTTTGGTTCACTATCTCAATTACGAACAGCGCAAAAAAACCTTTATATTTTTTATATTCACCCCTACCCCCACCCCTTTGTCGGCCACGCAGCTTTCCGCCCCTAGAGATTTTACTTAGTTACATCATGACCTACTTATTCCCAAATTTTGGGGCACTATCTCGATCATGAGCGTCATAAAAAAAATAATAAAATCCGCGACTTTGACCCCTTATAACTACCCTCGGCCCCAACTCTGGTTTCCGGCCGTTGGTGAAAGTCATGCACACAACTAATTCAACATATCCCCGTATAGTTTTTTCATATTACTTATCACGCACAAAATCCGCTTCTATCTCTCCGACTATAATAGTAGATAAATAATTCAATTGAATGCCTTTTAGTAAAATCTACCTGAAATAACTGAAATAACCATTTCGGTCTTGGTGAGGAAAATACCTGTGGGATTATGACATACCCTTCTAAACGCAGGAAAAAGATTATTTTGGTGAGGATATTACACCCGCCGGCCGGGAGGTAACGCGATCGAAAAATTGTTTAAACAATAACCAGTTTAGAACAGAACAGAATGGAGAAAAATCCTAGAACAAGCCAGAACCCAAAAAGGGTTGTCGAGCTACTGATGATGATGAGTTTAGATGCTTCGATAAATGCGAGCAATTTATCGTAACAATAAATCGCTAAGATTTATCGATTTTTATTACGGTATGACGATACACATGACGATAAATTGAAACAACTCGATCTTTACGATAAATTGCTGGCATTTATCGCAGCGTCTAAACCAGCTGTTATAAGTTGTGAGATAAAAAGAGATGAAACTAAACTACAATCACAATAAAGATGCACTAGAAATAAACAAACTAAAACACGTTGAATGTTATGAGTAGAACTCCCTAATTATAATTTACAATGTATACAGAGAGGGGCAAAATTATGGAATAAATTCATTTTCTCTAAAATGGACAATTTTGGAGAAAAATCTCGAAAAAGGTCATTTTTATTTTTAAATTACAATGTCTGCCATATATCTCATACTACTGACGTCATCCACCTGAACGTAATATCGTAATCAAAAAGAAGAATGTATGTAATTTCTGTAACTCAAAATACATCGCACTGCTGTCAAAAAATAGAAAAAAATGTTTATTTTACAAATAAACATTTGTTTTCGCTTAAATTAAATCTCAAACAGTCTCCCACCAGCCTCTTGGCAGTACATTTTAACATTTAATTTAAGCGAAAAGCAATGCTTAATTGCCAAATAAACATGTTTTTCTATTTTATGACAGCATTAGAATGTATTTTGAGTTAAATAAATTACATACAGTTATGGTGGCTCCTGTCTTCTGAGCCACCCTGGATACTTAGGGGTGGTTACCCCGACTATGAGGGTTGATGTAGTAAATATCGTTCGTTGTTAATACATTTATTTACACGTTAAATATATCACAGAAAGTAACTGGTGGTATAGTATTTACTTGAAATCGATGTTACCCCCTGGAATCTCAACTGCTAATTGATTTTTCTGTTCTCGTAAAAATATAATTAAAGTCGATTATTGTTTATTTACTGTTTTGGTAAGCCAAGGTGAACGTGATTCAAAAGTGCTGACTGTTAATAAACACCCACTGAATATTATTGCAACTCAACCTTGTATCAAATACTAGCATGCATCGATGCAAAAACTAGGTTAAACGTATTTATTAAAAACAAACATTACCACGGGCATTTAATTATTAAAAGGTTTATTTTTAATATGATGTTTACTGAGATGCTGTGTATCCCAATTCATCTTCCCCTTCCCCCGAAAATTTTCTGACTACGGAAAAGGAAGAAAATTTTTCTAATAGTACCACTAATTACTTGCTGCGTTTTACGAAGTACAATATATACATTTTTCCTATAAATACTAATTAAATACAAAAAAAATAAAATTGAAAATGTTTGTTATCTACACTGTTCCCGTTTCACTTGTCACTCACGGTGTTCTCGGATTGTAAGCATATAATCTATTCTTATGTATTTCCTTCATTTTATTGTTTTCCGATCTGATCTTACAATTAACATTATTTACCTCTGTTATTGTGAAAGGGCCTACATAAAGACTATCAAACTTACCATTCTCTTCCCTTTTTACCAGGACTAGGTCTCCTATTTTAAAGTGTTGTGGTGTTGCTTTGAGCTTATTCTTTTCTTGTCGCTCTTTTTTGTGCTTTAGTAAGAAGGTTCTAGCTCTCTCGTGTGCGCTTTGTAGTTTGTAACGTAACTCATTGTAGTAAGCATCTATATTGTAACACGGTTGAACCTCCTGTGTAAGGTCTTCTGGTAGGTTAACCTTCCTGCCATATAATAGTTCAAACGGTGTGTAACCATGATACGCGTTAGGGGTTGTATTGTAGCAGTATGTGAACATCCTGCAACACACATCCCAATTTTCTCTGTCTTCATCTATGAATGCTCTTACGTACTCGTTTAATGTTCTGTGTAGTTTTTCGCAACTTCCAATGGACTGTGGATGGTATGCCGTTGAGAAGTTGTGATCTATTTTTAATAGCTTTGTTAATTCCTGCATTACTTCATTTTTATATTCTGTGCCTTGGTCTGTTCTTATTTGCTTCATGAGTCCGTATGTTGGTATGAAATGATCAAAAATTCCTCGGGCTATTGTATCTGCTCCTTTATTGCACACGGGTATGCTGATCGCGTATTTAGTAAGTTCACATAACATTGTTATACAGTATCTATTACCTTCGTTACTTTTAGTGAATGGACCTATCGTATCTATGTATACTATGTCCCATGGTTTGGAAGAAGTGTCCGATATCACGAATTCTTCGACATGTGTTTTTTTCGGTTTATTAATTTGACATTTATGACATTGTTTAACGTATTTTCTTACGTCTTTTTCCAAATTTTTCCATCTAAATCTTGCTTTTAGCTTCTTTATTAGTCTGTTATTTCCTACGTGTCCTCCAAACATCGGATGATTGTGATATTCTTCTATTAGCCTGTGTTTTTCTTTGTCTTCTTCTATTGTTTCTGGTACTTCACATATGTATATTTCAACATTCTTTAATATTTTGTTTCCTTGTTTAATAAATTCCTCAATTGTGCACACTTTAAAAATAATATCGTTTACGTATATTTTTACTTTACGTACTGCATTCTCTACCGCCAGCTTATCAAGCTGTGCCAACGTTTGGTTTAAATCGAAATGATTGAATCCTGTGGCTATGCTCTTGCTGCACTTTATTTTGTTTTTGACCCTAATGCTCAGCCTTGGTGAGATTAGTTCTGCTCCAAAAGACAAAATTGATAGTCTATGCGCCTCTAAATTGTTTAGTACCTTTCTTACTGTTTGTTTGTGGGCTTCTGGCTGTAGTGCGAGTTCACTTTCTGCCTTCGTTTGCCTTGCTTCCTTCTTTTTTTCTCTTGCTTGAGCTCGTGTTATAGCTAATATATGGATATTGTCTATGTATAGGTTCTTTAGTTGATGTAATGTTATTCTTGAAAGACTATCTGCATAGTTATTTTTCCCTGTTATGTATTCTATTTCGAAATCGTATTCCTCTAAATCTAATCTGATTCTTGTAAGTTTCGAAGTTGGTTCTTTCATTGCAAATAAATGTGTTAGTGGTTTATGATCCGTTTTGACTAAAAATGTTGGTGCTCCATATAAATAACATTTGAAATGATTAATTCCCCAATGAATCGCTAGTAATTCCTTAACGATTATAGGTTTATTACATTCTCCGTTATTGAAACTTCTTGATGCGTATGCTATTGGTAGGTCTATTCCGTTATAATCTTGACTTAAAATTGCTGAACAACTCTCGTTGGATGCGTCTGTTGTTAGGATGAATTGTTTATTGAAATCTGGATATTTTAGGATCGGTGGCTTCATCAGAGATGATTTAAGCTTATTGAATGCCTTTTCACATTCTTCTGACCAAAAAAATTCTACTCCTTTTCTTGATAATCTGTTGAGTGGTCTGCATATTTCAGCAAAATTTTGAATAAAACGTCTATAATAGTTACAAAATGCTACGAATCTTTTTGTTTCTTCCGCTGTCTTAGGTGTCGGGTATTGTTCAATCGTTGCATATTTCGCTTTGTCTGGTGATACTCCTTCCTGAGAAAGATCATGTCTTAAATATGTTACTTCTCTTCTAAAAAATTGACATTTTCCTGGGTTAAGTTTCAAATTGAATTTTCGACATGTCTCGAATGTCTTTTTCAGGTTGTCTAGGTGATGTTTTTCGGATATTCCTATTACTACTATATCGTCCATGTAAAGAAATGCTTTGTCCGGTGTTAATCCCGAAAATGCTATTGACATCATCCTTGAAAAACTATTTGGGCTTACATTTAATCCAAAAGGTAATCTGGTAAATTGAAATGCTCCATTTTCTGTGCTAAACGATGTGTATTTTCTCGATGATTTTTCTAATGGTATCTGATGAAAACCTGACATTAAGTCTATAACTGAAAACCATTTTGCTCTTCCTAGTTGATCTAGTATCGAGTCTATCCTTGGTAAAGGAAATTTGTCTGTGACTATTTTCTTGTTCAGTTGTCTAAAATCTATGCATAATCTTCATGCTTTATTTCCATCTATCGCCTTTTTCGGTACCAGTACTACTGGGCTGTTGTATTCTGATGTAGACGGTTCTATTATCCCTTGGTCTCTCAGCTTTTGTACTTGCCGGTTTAATTCCTCTGTTTGTGCATGAGGTGTCCTATAGTTTTTAATGTATACCGGAGTTTGGTCTTTAACTCTCAGTTTCTGCTCGTAGAAGTTGTTACATGTTAGCATGTCATGCCTTAGGGCGAATATATCTGAATAGTCTTCACATAAAGATACTAACTTATCGCGTATGTATTCTGGAATGTCTAACTTCAATGATTCCCGTAATTCCTTTTTCCTATCCTTGCTGTCGTTGATCAGTCTATATATGTTGAATAATTTAATGTCTAATGTTTTGATTTCGTTTGTCTCTACTTTTACTGTTTCGTAGGTTGTGTTCAAAATTTTGATGTACGGATTATTACTTGAAATAATTGCTCTCGCTATGAATATTCCTGGTTGTATTTCTTGTTGTTCCACTATCCTGTCGTTCTTCAGCGTTTGAAAAATTTTTACAACTCTGTAAATTTCACATCTAGGTGGTATTATTATCGTGTCATTATCTATATTATCCAAAATGTTTGTACTAATGTAACAATCGTTGTCCTCTTTAATGTGCATTTTAAGGTTAGCGTAGTCTAGTATGCATTGAAAATTTGAAATAAAGTCTCTCCCAATGATTCCGTCGGTTGGAATAGGAAAGCTAGGTTCCACTAACTAAAAGATATGCTCAAATCGAGATCCTTTTACTTCTAGCGTTGTTTCAACTTCTCCCATTGTTTGTAATTCTCCTTTAGTTACTCCTTTTATTTTCGCTTTTGTGTTTGGTTTCACATGTTCCTTCATAAAATCTTGTGAACACTTCAGTATTGAAATATCAGCTCCTGTGTCTATGATAAAGGTATTTGTGTTTTCTAGGATTCCTGTTTTCATTCGTACAAAATTCGTTAGGTTTAAATCGAAGTTGTAAATATTATCTTCCACTTCTGACTGTGTACTTTCCTTTTTTCGTTCATTCAAAACCCCAACTGCTGGTTTTCTGGTTCCTCTTGGCTGTCTTCTAACTCAAGTAGCCTTACGTTTCTGTTTCGTCCTCCTCTCTGGTTCCCCCTGTACGTTTGGTTGTTAAATTGTCTATATCCTCTGTTAGGCCTAATAGAGTCCGAATATAGCCAATATGAAGAAGAAGAACAAGGGGGCTTTAGAGCTGGCCGCTCCTGTACAGACAACGTATTTAGTTTAAAACAAATTATAGAGAAAAAAACAGCCAGAAACAGAGAAGTGCACCTGACATTCGTTGACTTACAAAAAGCTTATGATAACATACCCTTAAATAAGATGTGGGAAGTTCTACATGCTTCACCAGTAAGCTACACTCTCACCAATGCATTAAAAAATCTATATGCAGGATCATGTTCACGAGTAAAGATAGGAAACTCACTTACTAACAGCTTTCCAGTAACTAAGGGGCTTAGACAAGGATGTTGCATATCTCCGACCCTGTTTAAAATCTACGTTGCAGCAGCACTTAAAGGTTGGAAGAGGAAAGTAAATGGAATGGGCATCGAGCTAAACAATACATGCCTCTACACGCTCCAGTTCGCGGACGACCAGGTCGTAATAGCAAACGACAGGGAAGACATAGAATACATGATGCGTAAGTTGGTCGAGGAATATTCAAGATGGGGATTGGACGTCAATATAGATAAAACAAAGTACTTATGTGTTGGTTCAGAAGAGAACGATATTCATCTTACTATGGAAAATAATCAAAAAATGAAAGCCTGCCAAGATTATAAATATCTAGGAGTAACATTTGATAAAACTGGAACTGATGACAAAGAAATTACTTCCAGAATTATACAAGCAAAAAGAGCAATCCGATGTCTCAATAATATTCTTTGGAGTACTCAAATATCGAATAAGAGAAAATTTAATATCTACGAAACTATGATTAAGAGTAGTTTATTATATGATGCTGAAACTTGGAGGCTTACAGAAAAAAACAAAAACAAAATTGAAGTAGTGGAAATGGATGCAATCAGAAGGTCATTACGTATCTCCAGAAGAGAACATATCAGAAATGCAGACATTAAAAATCGAATGGGAATAGAAGGAACAATAATGAAAGATATAGAGAGAAGACAACTGATCTGGTATGGACACGTAAACAGAATGAATGACGAGAGACTTCCAAAACAATGTCTGGAATGGCAACCTCCTGAACATCGGAAGCGATGGAGACCGAAAGTTAATTGGACCACCGGCATCCGGAAAGCGATGAGCGCGCGAGACCTCAGGGATGACCTGTGGCAAAATAGGAAGGAATGGAATTTGGGAATCGGACAACGCCGCAAGACGTTCTAAACCGATCATATATATATGCTCGTCGGTATTGCTGTTGTCCTCTCCTATTTTCATAGTTCGTCCTATAATTGAACACTCTTCCCTGTGTGTTCTCCTCTGTCGTATCAATCGATAAAAATATAGATACTACTTCCTGCGGTGTTGTGAAATTACCTGCCTCCAGTATTAACTTTGCTCTATCCGTATTAACGTTTCGCTTCATTGTTGCTACAACTGTTTCCGTTGTGTATTTTTTCGCTAGCTCCAATGGCATTCCTTCCGCTATGTATGCTACCTTCAACTGTTCCGCTAATTCCTCTACTTCGGATGCGTACACTGCTGCATCTTTGTTTCCTTGCCTTTTCTTTGCTAACTTGTCTATTATCGTTTTCGGATTGTCGCCTCTTAATTCCTTCTTCAGTGCCGCTGCTATAAGTGGGATCGTATCCTCTGTGGTTATCAGGTTTCTAGCCTTATTAGTCAATCTTGTTTTTATTAATGTTATTGCTGTTTCTTCATGTCCTTCTGCTATTTTTCCAAGTAACTCTAATGCGTCTAAAATGGTTGTAGTTTCCCTGCGCTTCCATCAAACTCGTTGGGCAATACCTTGCTTGCAATATTCAAAAATTCGTTGATTGTCAGAGCCATGTTTAATATTTTTATATCTTGTTTTATGTCGCTTTTTCCCTCTTTTATTTCCTCGTCAATTTTTTCCTCTATCTCCTCGTCACTTTTTTCCTCTTCTACTTCTTCGTCGCTTTGTTCTTCCTCTATTTCCTTGTCGATTGGTTGGTGTATTGAACTTGGAACTACTGTTCTTAAGTTTACAGCTTGAAATGAGCGTATAACTTTGTCTCTTATTTTTCCGAAATATTTGTTGCACGCTTCTCTTTGTTTGTCCGATAGCGCTTCCCAATTTTTCTTCGTTAACTGTGTGAATTTGTTATACAATTTAATTAACTGTGTCGTTACTTCTTCTTGTATATCCTTAGATTTAGGTACTTTCTTCTTCAAGACCCTTTTGCTTTGCGTTGTTACTTCTTGCGTAATCTCCTCAACTATTTTGACGAAGTCTTCCCAAGTAACTTTGTTGCCACTCATTTATTCATAATTTTCTTATTCTTGTACCCGTAACGAACGCATAAATTTGACAGTCTTACGAGGTATAGTAAATATATATGAAAAATATTATGTCAAAAATAGTAAAAAATATAGTAAATTGCCATAAAAAAAATCAGTATATCACTCAATATAAATCACCATTAAAAGCAGTAGACCAATAAAAATGTAATAAAAATCAGTAGTCCAATAATAAATGGATAAGAATCAGCAAAGATAAAATATGTTGGTAAATATATAAAAAAATCATATAAAAATCAGTATCAAATAAAAATGTATCATTACGTCCTATAATAACTAATATCAGGGTTAAAAAAAAATTCTGTATATTTTGGTAAATATTGGTATCATAAGGAAATTAAAATAGAATAATTAAGTAAAAATAGGTAAAACTTAAAAGGTAATGTGCGTCTTAAATTATAATTAAAATTAATATTACTTTATACTTTATACTTTATACGAATCAGGAAATACCATAAAAATAGATAATATGGACTCACCACTTTTACACGTTTGTGTTCGTATCACGCAAAAAGTCCTCGCTGCACGTTCCATAGCATTGTCCATTGTCCATTGTCCACACGAAGTACCATCTCCATACCATAATCATCTCCGTCTCGGGCCTGATGTCTCCATCCTTTTTCTATATACCACACTGTTCTAGGGTGGTCGAGGTGCCAGAACATTGACGTGTTTTCCCATTTCTCGTTCTAGACTGCTTGTTCCTTACGTTCTCGCCTGGTCTTGGATCGCCATATGGTGGCTCCTGTCTTCTGAGCCACCCTGGATACTTAGGGGTGGTTACCCCGACTATGAGGGTTGATGTAGTAAATATCGTTCGTTGTTAATACATTTATTTACACGTTAAATATATCACAGAAAGTAACTGGTGGTATTTACTTGAAATCGATGTTACCCCCTGGAATCTCAACTGCTAATTGATTTTTCTGTTCTCGTAAAAATATAATTAAAGTCGATTATTGTTTATTTACTGTTTTGGTAAGCCAAGGTGAACGTGATTCAAAAGTGCTGACTGTTAATAAACACCCACTGAATATTATTGCAACTCGACCTTGTATCAAATACTAGCATGCATCGATGCAAAAACTAGGTTAATCGTATTTATTAAAAACAAACATTACCACGGGCATTTAATTATTAAAAGGTTTATTTTTAATATGATGTTTACTGAGATGCTGTGTATCCCAATTCACAGTCTTCTTTTTGCGTCAATTAATTTAATTCAAAAATTATTTTTTTACCACCTTGTATAAATAATGATGTTTATGTTTATATTACGAAATAGAGAATTAAACACCCTTTCAAATGAGCTACCACACGACCCCTATTCCCATTGAACAAAATTATCGATGACGTTATCACGCCCAGATGGATGACGTCACTAATATGAAATAAATGCCAAAAAAATTGTAATTTAAAAATTAAAATCGACCTGTTCCGGGATTTTTCTCCAAAGTGGTCTATTTTGGAGAAAATGAATTTATTCCATAATTTTGCCCCTCTCAAATGAAAAATAGAAAAGAGAAAATATAAGTGGAAATTCGGAATTGTAAATCCCAAGTCATGATTTAAAATGTTTATTCATGGTGAATCATGATTCGGGAGTTCACCTCGTAACATTCAGCGTGTCTTGGTTTGTTTATTTCTAGTGCATCTTTATTGTGATTTCAGTATAGTAGAGGTGTAAAATTATCTATAGGAACCTATAAACTATCATTACATTACATAGTTTCCCACCTTTAGACGTCTGTGACAGGAGAATTTTATAAAGTTCAGGAGCTTAAGTTTCCATGAAAGAGTCCCATTGTATGGGGGTGTATCTTGATTGACTAATGTCGATTAAGGAAGCCCTTAAGGAAGTCGATTAAGGAAGATTATGACTCTTAGCTCATTCCTGCTAATTTTTCGTAGTATTTCGGCCCTATTAGCAAATATCCGTTCAATATACTACATATATACTTTTCTTCTTTACTTTATAATATCAATATACTTTTCTTCTTCTCCAAGTGCCATCTCCGCGTCGGATGTCTGCAATTATCATATAATATTATAATAAGAATAATTTATTCATTCTTTAAGATCATTTACAAGGACAAGTCCATTTAAAATACAAACATACATTATACGGTGATGAGCGCGCTAATAACCGGAAAAAAACCAAAAAAATTTAATACATATTAAGTTGTGAGATAAAAAGAAATGAAACCAGTAGAGTTGAAAAATTTAGCGATAGAAACGTATAAAGTTACATTTTACTTATTATTTCCCACCTTTAGACGTATTAGAGGAAAATGTCAATAAAACTGCCACTGTCACAGTGGCAGTTGCTAAACTCGTCGGATACGTATAAAGGTGGGAAACAATAAATAGAATGTAAATTTATAAGTTTTATCGCTAAACTTCCCACCTCTACTAGTTCCATTTCTTTTTATCTCACAACTTAATATGTTTTCCATCTTTTGCGTTACTTTGCCGGTTAAATTATTACCGCGCTCATCACTGTATAAAACATCTCTTCAGAATTATTAAAGATAAAAATATAAAAAGTGCCTACATAGGATTAATTATTTACATCACCCATATATTCGCTTATACCTACTATAGAAACAATTTTGCAATAGGTACGATTTTAGGTTGCCTCGAAATGTATTTGGGTATATTTCAGATTTAATAGTGTTGGGAAGATGATTGAAAAGTCGGACAGATTGTATAATATTAGTTCACCCATAAACGCCGTCCACACTCTCGCCGAAGTCGATCGAGGTGCAACAAGTACGAGAGTGTAGACGGCCACCTTGTCTAACTTTGCCTAACTTCATTCTACTTCCGAAATCTGTCGGTCTGGCGCGTCCGTGTCAAAGGATTATTTGTCGGTATCGCACCGCTTGAATGTGTTCCTCGCGAAGTAGAACGAGTGTGTAGAGAGGCACTTCTGACTTCGGTCAACTTTGGCGAAGTAACTTCGCCGAGAGTGTGGAGCCCGTTTAATATTTATGTGCGTATTTTGGCATTGGACCCGAGCTTGACATGTAACACCGTTGCCATAGCCTCTATTTTTTCATACTATCATACTACATTAAATTTCATTTAAAAAATAGTTTTGAAACACCAATTATGTAAAAAAATTTATGTTGTTGTTTTCACCAATTTTGAAAAAATGTGAAAACGTTGAATTATCCACGTCCGTCTGTCTGTCTGTCTGTCTGTAAACTCAACTCCTCCGTCAATATGCCAGGTAGAATGACAAATTATGTGTCAAATGAAAGCTTATAATCCAAGGATTGTACCAACGAATATTATACTCTAATAGAAAGGTACGGCCCTGTAACGTTTTAGCATAGGATATTGCATTACAACTGAGTAGGTGCTATGGAGGTGCATAGACCTGACAGCGACTACGACAGTGCATCCCTCGTCAACAAGCCTGCTTATAAACGTGACCATCTGTTTCATATAAAAGCTTCTTCTACTTTGATGGTACTAAAGGTGAGAAATTTGACCTAGACTGTCTGTCCGTCTGTCCGTCTGACCTCGAATATAACTCCTCCGTCACTATACCAGGTAGAATGACAAATGAGGTGTGAAATGGAAGCTAATAATCTAAGGATGGTACTAAAGGTGAGAAATTTGACCTATGCTGTCTGTACGTCTGTCCGTCCGACCGCGAATATAATTCCTTCGTCACTGTACCAGGTAGAATAAACACATGAGGTGTCGAATTTCTCACCTTTAGTATCATCCTTGGATTATAAGCTTTCATTTGACACCTCATTTGTCATTCTACCTGGTATAATGACGGAGGAGTTATATTCGCCGTCGGACGGACAGACGGACAGACAGCCTTGGTCAAATTTCTCACCTATAGTACCATCCTTGGATTATAGGCTTTTATTCGACACCTCATTTGTCATTCTACCTGGTATAATGACGGAGGAGTTGTGTTTACGGACAGACAGACAGACGGACAGACGGATGTGGATAATTCAAAGTTTTCACATTTTTTCAAAATTGGGTTCAATTTAAACGTTCTTATAAAATTATTCTATTATTCTTGTAGGTACATTTAATATTGATTGAAATTATGAAAGAAATCAACAGAAAAGTAGGGCAACACTGTGATGCACAAACAAAAGATTCAGATGTAGGTTACCTAGGGTACACTAATATACAAGCTGTCCGAAAAGTCTTATACCCATATAATTCTGGGATTTTTCATATCGTGCTGTATTGTTTTGGTAGTCTGATGAAGTCATTTTGCCTAGTTGGGTACGGATGATAATAAGAGTTTAATGAAACCTATGGTAGGGGAGCAAAGTATGCTAAATGTGCATTCACTCGAGCGTTATGGGGACCTATTGGGTTGTGAAGAGTAGGTCTTAAAACAAAAAAAAGTTAAGTAAAGTTTTCCATTGTAGTTGGGACTATTTTTACTTTAATTTTCCATTTCCAACAATCGTTTTTTTAGATTATAGCGCCATCTATCCATAATTCGAAAAAATGTCTCGAATAAAAGTTACTTATTTTTACGTAAGGAATCCAAATCTGCAATAAAAAAAAGTTCAATAAAAAATCCCATTTAAGATTGTAAAGTAACCCCCCACCCCACCTCCGTGGGGGTCGTGTTTAGTTACTTTATCTTATTCTGACAATTTAGAGTTTGTCTAAGGATAGATTTTTTTCGGTCCCCCCCTTAACGAACTCCCCTGCATTAAGAGCCAATATATGGCAGAGGTACATTTTCAGGATACAAGGTTTCTCCCCATGTAATAATCTGACGCGCTCGAGTAACTGCAAAAATCCCCGCTTGGGCTCCTATACCACTAGTTACATATATATTAGATTTTACATATACCTATAGGTAGTATACATTTAACAGTTATTTATGATATAAGTGTTAAAAGTACAATTTTAAGGCACGCATGTGAAAGTTTGCAGAATGAGCGAAGCGAATTCTGCAATTCACATGACTGTCTTAAAAATGTACTTTTTAACACGTATATCATACAATATTTTTTCTACAAACGTTATAAATTTATAAAATACAATATCTTTGTTAATTGCTGAAACCATGAAATCTATGACCCGTGAAAGGTAGAACTGGTTGCCTACACTCGAGTGGAATGTCTAAAAATTCTTAGCGAAAATATTATACCGTAAAGGCGGAGATAGATATACGCGCCGCGAACTCCGCGCCGTGTGAGCGCCGGGCGTTCGTGGCGCGGTTAATGTTCGTTAAAATTTTTCATTTTGACGAACCTTCCGCAATCCAGAGGAAACTTACGAACCTTTAGTAATTGTAGATAATTAGTATTAAATGTGGTGCCTACATTGGATCCGTTTTTCTCCGATCAGATCAGATCCGATATCGGCCGACGTCGGGAGTAGCTTCTCCTATTCTCATCGAGAAGTGTTTGGTTTCATTCAGATTGGTTGCAAGTTGAGTTGCAAGTTGGTTGCACATTGGTTGCAAGTTGGTTGTAAGTTGGTTGCAAGCTGGTTGCAAGTTGGTTGCAAGTTGGGGGTTGCAAGCTAACATGTTTAAATATATTCAATGTCATCATCTCCTTAACACATCTTCATCGGAACTCATTGTCGTTGGTCGGTGGTCGGAAGTTAACGGAACCAATGTAGGCACCCTCGTCGGAAAATCGGTCTATATCGGATCTGATCTGATCGGAGAAATACGGATCCAATAGGGCTTTTCATCGATTGTCATTTGTTTCGAGCTTCTGTCATATGTTGTATAATCTGTGTATAATATTAATATACACGGATCATACGACATATGACAGAAGCTCGAAAAAAATGACTGTGAATGAAAATCCCTATGTAGGTGCCGCCTATCGAGAGAATAACGGATCCAGTGTAGGTGCGGCCTAAGACCAAATGTTTACCTTATCAAAATCGTAAAAATTCTTGAATTTTAAGGGATTGTTTCAGACCTGAAAATTTTAGGGACTACCTTTTTCGCTTTCCGGTGAAACAATTATAATATATCTGCTTGTTTCAACTGCGTTGCTTCACCAGAAACAAAGTTAAATTTTTAATTTATGAATGTTTTTCTTATATTGATAACGATTTCCAAAGTGAAAGTCGAAACGTCAAGTAAGCTTGATTTCAAACTTGAATTGTGGCTTATGCCCAAATAAAATAGTAAATATAATTTTGTATTTCTCACGCCGATAAGAAGATAACAATGAAATGACCTTTTTTACATTGGTCCGCATGAATATTTTCTATTTTAGCTTCTATTTCCCTTCAGATATCGGCTTTAAGTTGTTTTTTTAAATGGTCCTTTGTTGAGGATCCCACAATAATGATTTTCCACGGTAAACATCAATAAGTTTGATATTTCCTTCCGACCACTCCATTACTAACAAATATTCAACTCAGGCGCCCCAAAACCAACAAACCACTCGCAAACTCGTCCAAATACGTATTGCGAACCATCAAAGCATTTGTTGAAAAGCCGACAGAAGTTAGATCATGGTGCGCCATGTGCGAGCCGTTTGTGTGCCACTTGAAAACACGTACTAATCTAACAAACATGCTGCGCGCGAGCGGCTCTCACACCGAGCGGAGCGCATATGTATATCCGCCTTTACATAAACTTGTTTTTTCTACAAACGTGTTAAAAATGCAATAATACAGTTTAAATTAAATTTTAAAAAACCTTTTAAACCACCTTTTTCAAATTGCGCAAGTTGTACTATTAATATTAATGTTAATAAATGAAATATAAATATTTTGACGTTTCACAATTTGACAATTCACTTTTAACTGAAGTGCCTTAAAATTTTTAAAGTACTATGGTTTGTTTTTAAACCAAGAGGAGTGATTCAAATTTACCGCAGTGTAATGCTTGTTTGTCATTGGTCCACCCGCAGGCAAGTTTACTCCACTCTTATAAAATTTTGACACTAATGACATTTATCAAATTTGGACACAATTGGATTTCATAGGTTAATTAACTTATATCGGCGATTATTTGTGTTTTCTGCGTCATTTCTTTAATTTTTAGATCTTTAGTATACTTTTATATAAAAATCAGGTGTTTTTAGAACTCTTTAGCGACATATTATTATAACATAATATTTATGGATTACCGTCGAGGGCTGATATGATCAACCAAAAAAGAAGATGTATTTGATGATTATTCTAGTGACTTTTTTGGGTGTGAATCTGTCTTTTTAGTTTACTTCTCCTGGTTAAAAAATAAACTATACTTAGTGCTTTAAAGTAGCATTTTTAACGCTCCTATGGAGTGCTAAAAATTGCATTTTTAACACGGTTGTAGAAACAAATATTTTTCTACAACCATGTTAAAAATGAAATTTTTCTACGAGCGTGCAAAAATGTCTACTTTAGCGCACGCATTTTAGTTTAGAAAGTTTTACTTTTCCCCACGCGTGTTACTTTTCCGCACGCGTTTTACTTTTCCTTTTTACTTTTCAATTTAGATATGTTAATGTGGCCTTAAAGTAATTATAATACATGCAATAAACTAATATTTAGATATTATTTACTAATTTATTTCAAATATATCTTATTATGTTCATGTTTTAATGAAATTAACGCGAGAATTCGATGAAATAAATAAATTTTGACATAATATTCGAAAGTCAAATCAGTAGACAATAACAGTGGTTTTGAATAATCGTCATGGAAACCAAGATCGTCGTCATGCTAACCAATTATGCTGAAACTTAGGTTTTGACAACCTTGTCAAAGAATTAATTTGTGTATTTTCATATTAATTAAATTAATTGATTAAGATTTGGTCATTTTTTAAAGACTCGTAGAAAAAATATTGTTCCTAACGCTTGCAGAAAGTCTCTTTTCCGCACTCGACTGCTTGCCGAACTCCCGCTTCGCGTCGTTCGGCAAACTGCAGTCGCGTGCGGAAAAGTATGACTTTCTGCACTTGTTAGGAAAATAACTATTTTAGCACTCCACACGAGCGTTAAAAATGCTACTTTAAGGCACTAGTGCTTTAAAATTTTTATGGCACTGCAATTCGTATTGACCGTATAGGAAATTTTGATGTAATGTCAAAAAAATATAAAAATGGAATGTCAGTCAAGTTTAAGTAAAAGTTTTTGTAGATATTGTCCTGTAATTACGTTTGTAGAAAAAATATTGTATGATATGCGTGTTAAAAAGTACATTTTTAAGGCACTCATGTGAATTGCAGAACTCGCTATCGCTCATTCTGCAAACTTTCACATGCGTGCCTTAAACGTGTACTTTTAACACTTATATCATAAATAACTAATAAAGAAGGTAGGTACTATTAAAATGTTATATTTTTTAAAATGTTGTCGACATGAATACTTGTATGGCAAATTAAAAATTAACCGAATTATCCTTTTCTGAGAGACACAACACTCTTGTAGCATTCACAGCAATGCCCCAAAGGTTTATATTATAGGACAAGTTAGAATACACAATTGAAGCTGATGTAGCAATAGTGGTGTTATCTGCATATATAAATATGTTATTTGAACTGACATATCTGGGCATATCATTAACATAGCATAGGAATATTAAAGGAGGATATTGAACTCTGAGGAATCCCAATATCAATATCACCATAATCTAATCGGTAGACATTAATTTAATGAGAATTTTCCTAGAATGTAGAATGAGAACTGACCCCGAAAACCAAGATTTAACTTCTCTATAGCAACTCATTAACTCAATCATAGCTATTTGGACTTTGGAGATGGCAGCTCTAGTTAATTTGATGTACATCCGTTCATTCGTACCATTCTCACAAGTTGCAAAGCCACGATCTTCTGCGTCTCCCTGTGCTTCTTTTTCCTTGAATCTTTCCCTGCATAATCAATTGGAGCAAGTTGTATCTCTCTCCACGTGTAGTATGTCCGAGATATTCTAATTTTCTAGTTTTGATGATATTTAAGATTTCCCTTTCTTTATTAATCTTTCTTAGAACCTCTTTGTTTGTGACGTGTTCTGTCCACGATTTTTTTGAGAATTTTTCTGTACACCCACAGCTCGAATAATTCTAGTGTTTTCATTGATGCTGCATTCAAGATCCAAGCTTCCATTCCATAAAACAGAGTCGAGAAAACGTAGCACCTAGCCAACCTAACTCTTAGCTCCAGCTTCAAATCTGTTGTACAGAATACTTTTTTCATTTTGTTAAAATTTGCTCTAGGCTGAGCCTTTTCTATTCTGATTTTGATTTCCTGGAAGTAATCTCCTGTGGAGTTAACCATTGTTCCAAAATATGCATATTGGTCTACTCGTTCGACATTCGGTCTGTTTATGAAGAGGTTCTCGTTATTTCTTTGAATTTTGAAATTCTCATAAATTTTGCCTACTTGACGTTCATTGTTAGGGCAAAAACAGACGGACCACTCTGCAGCGCTACTCTGTGGATCCACAAAGCAGCTTCCGATGATTAGCCGTAAATTCTTATGTAAATTAAACATACCCTTCCAGACGAGCGCTAGTGGCCAGCCACAGTCGCCGATCCTCGCTGCTAGTGGCGTCCACTAGCCGCAAAACCTATTCAGACGGACGACTTTTGTAGCTGCCGCAGATATTGACGAGAGTTCACATGGTGAGCACGTAAAATGAATTTAAAAACAGACGGGCTATATGGGATACAAGAACCAGAGGGTATAGCAATAGGGCATTAAAAGGAAAAGCGTAGGACGAGATCTGTGAATTATTCGTTCCTGATTTTAAAGAAGGTTTATTTACAAAATCTATATTTACATTTAGTTTAAGAGCTGGGAGCGGATTTTGTGCGTGATAAGTAATATGGAAAAACTATATGGGGATATGTTGAACTAGTTGTGTACATTACTTTCCCCAACGGCCGGAAACCAGAGTTGGGGCCGAGGGTAGATATAAGGGGTCAAAGTCGCGGTTTTTATTATTTTTTTTTGTGACGCTGATGATCGAGATAGCGCACCAAAATTCGGGAATAAATAGGTCATGACGTACCTAATTAAAATCTCCAGGGGCGGAAACCTGTGTGGTCGACAAAGGGGTAGGGGAAGGGGTGAATATACAAATTATAGTTGGGTTTTTTGTGACGTTCCTGATCGAGATAGTGCACCAAAATTTGAGAATAAGTAGACCATGACATAACTAAGTAAAATCCCCAGAGCCGAAACCAGATTGGGATACGAGGGTAGTTATAAGGGGTTAAAGTCGCGGTTTTTATTATTTTTTTTGTGACGCTCATGATAGAGATAGTGCACCAAAATTTGGGAATAACTAGTTCATGACGTAACTAATTAAAATCTCCAGGGGCGGAAACCTGCGTGGCCGACAAAGGGGTGGGGGAAGGGGTGAATATAAAAATTATAATTGGGTTTTTTGTGACGTTCCTGATCGAGATAGTGCACCAAAATTTGGGAATAAGTAGACCATGACATAACTAAGTTAAATCCCCAGAGCCGGAAACCAGAGTGGGGGACGAGGGTAGTTATAAGGGGTCAAAGTCGCGGTTTTACTATTTTTTTTCTGACGCTCATGATCGAGATAGTGCACCAAAATTTGGGAATAACTAGTTCATGACGTAACTAAGTAAAATCTCTAAGGGCGAACGCTGCGTGTCCGACAAAGGGGTGGGGGCAGGGGTGAATATATAAATTATTAGTGGTTTTTTGTGACGTTCGTGATCGAGATAGTGCCCCAAAATTTGGGAATAAGTAGATTATGGCATAACTAAATAAAATCTCCAGGGGCCGAACGATGTGTGGGGGATAAATGGGTGGGGGCAGAGGTGAATATAAAAATTATAAGGGTTTTTTTGTGACGTTCGTGATCGAGATAATACACCAAAATTTGGCAATAAGTAGATCATGACATAACTAACTAAAATCTCCAGGGGCGGAACGCTGCTTGGGTATAAAGGGGTGGTGGGTAGGGTTGAATATACAAATATAGGAGTTTTTTGTGACCTTCGTTAACGAGATAGTGTACCAAAATTTGGGAATAAATAGATCATGAAAAAACTAAAAAAAAAACTCCAGGGGCGGACAAGGGTGAATACGCAAAATTTGTCCGTAACTTGCACAATTAATTCATTGTAGAATCAAAATCCAAAAGGGCGGACAGCTAGGTGGGGTCAGCTAGCTTTGTTAAAAACGGTGTCACAATATTTTCATAAAAAATGTAGAGAAAAAATTAAAATTTCTTATATTGTTCAAAAAAATAATTTATAACATTGATTTATGCAAATAATTATAATTATTGTTCTCGAAATTTTTATTATTAATTGATAGAAACATTGATGAAATTAGAAAAAAATCATGGTTTTTCATTGGAAAATATAATTTTATTTACATCTACAAGTATTAAGAGGCTACATCAGTGTGTCATTAATATTAATTCGAGCGAAAGTTTTGCCTCACCGTTTTTCGAAAGTTTTGCGAACCTTTGGCATTAGTGCGTCAGAAGTAGGTGACACTATCAAAGACGAAAGCACAATATTGTAATAATAGGCATTGTCCCTAGAGATTTTGCTAAGTTACGTCATGATTTAATTATTCCCAAATTTTTGTGCACTATCCCGATCACGAACGTCACAAAAACCTCTTACAATTTTTACCCCTTTGTTCCCCACACAGCGTTCCGCCCCTAGAGATTTTGTTTAGTTACGTCATGACCTATTTATTCCCAAATGTTGGTGCACTATCTCTATCAAGAACGTCACAAAAAAACCCTTAAAATTTATATATTCATCCCTGCCCCTACCCCTTTGTCCTCAAAAGCAGCGTTCCGCCCCTGGGTATTTTACTTAGTTATGTGATGAACTCCAAATTTTGGTGCACTATCTCGATTATGAGCGTCAGAAAAAAAATAGTAAAACCGCGACTTTGATCCCTTATAACTACCCTCGTCCCCCACTCTGGTTTCCGGCTCTGGGGATTTTACTTAGTAATGTGATGGTCTACTTATTCCCAAATTTTGGTGCACTATCTCGATCAGGAGCATCACAAAAAACCCCTTATTTTATTTTTATATTCACCCCTGTCTCCACCCCTTTGTCGGCCACGCAGCGTTCCGCCCCTGGAGATTTGAATTAGTTACGTCATGGCCTACTTATTCCCAAATTTTGGTGAACTATCTCGATCATGAGCGTCAGAAAAAAATAATAAAAACCGCGACTTTGACCCCTTATAACTATCCTCGTCCCCCACTCTGGTTTCTGGCTTTGGGGATTTTACTTAGTTAGGTCATGGTCTACTTATTCCCAAATTTTGGTGCACTATCTCTATCAGGAGTGTCACAAAAAACCCCTTTTAATTTTTATATTCACCCCTGTCCCCACCCCTTGTCGGTCACGCAGCGTTCCGCCCCTGGAGATTTTAATTCGTTACGTCATGGCCTACTCATTCCCAAATTTTGGTGCACTATCTCGATCATAAGCGTCACAAAAAAAATAATAAAAATCGCGACTTTAACCCCTTATAACTACCCTCGTCCCCCAATCTGGTTTCGAGCTCTGGGGATTTTACTTAGTTATGTCATGGTCTACTTATTCCCAAGTTTTGGTGGGAACTATCTCTATCAGGAACGTCACAAAAAACCCAATTATAATTTTTATATTTACCCCTTCCCCCACCCCTTTGTCGGCCACGCAGCGTTCCGCCCTAGAGATTTTAATTAGTTACGTCATGACCTACTTATTCCCAAATTTTGGTGCACTGTCTCTATCAAGAGCGTCACAAAAAAAATAATAAAAACCGCGACTTTGACCCCTTGTATCTACCCTCGGCCCCCACTCTGGTTTCCGGTCGTTAAGGAAAGTAATGTACACAACTAGTTCAACATATCCCCATATAGTTTTTCCATATTACCTATCACGCACAAAATCCGCTTCTATCTCTCCGACTTATTGTATTATACATTTTAATTTATATCTATCCGATGTTATCGGATGCATCCATAGTGATCGTCGTATATGACGACGTTTACTTCGACGACGCCGTAATAAAAGAAGTAGAAGGAGACCTTCCTCGTCTAAATCCATCGGTGAACTGAGCAAAACGAATACTCATAATCTTGTTTGTTTATTTATTTAAATAGTGGGGTCCCATCCTTAGACCAAAAAAGGTTTTATTGTTTGTTGTTGAAAACAAACGGACATGACGAACATACTTTTTTAAAAAAATATCAGCCGGCAAGTTTTTAATCATTTGAACAAACTTACTTTTTTTTCTCACTCATTACGCTAAACGCCAAACCCTTTAAAATTATCCACTTCGCAGCGTAAACATCGGCGCTATAGTTTCAGCCACTTTGTGGATCCACAGAGTAGCGCTCCAAACCGTATTCTTGTCCAAACTCCGCTATTCTGGTCACCAGCTTTTAAAGAACCTCAATATTTTCGGCTAAGATGACAGTATCATCCTCATATCTAATGTTGTTAATGGGAACTCCATTTACCTTTATTACAGCTGTTTCACTCTCAAGAGCTTTTTTCAAGATATCTTCCGAGTAGGCATTAAAAAGAATTGGCGATAACACGCATCCCTGTCTCACCCCACGTCTGATTTCAATTTCCTCTGACAGCTGTTCGTTAACACGTACTTTTGTTCGTTGCTTATAGTATAAATACGATACAATCCTGAGGTCATTGTAGGCTATCTCCTTTGATTTCAAAACATGCATTAATTGTTCATGTACTTTGTCGAATGCTTTATTATAGTCAATAAAACAAGCTTTTACACACTTTTACCATATGATTGACCGTTAATTTTTTTTCCAATGAGAGTTGTGTTAACTTCAGATTCAGGTTTTTTCCCGGTCGGGGATGATGTATTCTCGCACTCCCCGCGTCAGTATTCTCGTCAGCTCTGGAGAGTCATTCTTCTGGCAAGGTTATCAGCTCTTTCATTGACTTGTACTTCCCGGTGAACTGTAACTCACAGCAATGTAATTCTATTATGTTCCATCAGTCTGTCAAGTTCCTTTCAAAATTACCACATTAGTGTAGAGTCTACCTTATGGCTTATAAGATCCCCCAGTGTGTGACTATCTTTGCATATAGTGGATCGCTTCAGTTCGAAAGTCCTCATGTCAGTTCTATTGCACAGTGCAAGATTGAAAAATTCTGCCTGAAATAAAAAGGTACCTATATTCTTCTAAGATTAAGATTAACCTGTGGTGGCCAAGCATCCTTCAGTAACGTAATATCACATGATTCCTCACCACGAATTCTATCCATCTACAGCTTGTTTCGTCTATTCCTTTTAGACGAATTGCCCTTGTTATTCTTTCCTAGGAAGTGTTGACAAATTCTACGTCTATATATATATATATATATATATATATATCTAAAAATGCGTCCGCCACCACCTCTTAGTTTTTTTAGAGCGTACTCTACATTCTGTATGAGATCGTGCAGTGCCGTTTATATTTTTTTCTCATTTTTTTTGTATAGTTCTCTCTGGAACCATAAGTCACTCAGAAGAGTGCACCCTGAAAGGTTCTTCCAGGGTCCAGAGTGAAGAAATACTAGTCGCTAGTAATCTTTAGAGTAGTGGTATTTGTTATCTTAAGATCGTTTTTGTTTGTGTTTTGTTATTTACTTACTCCACCATTATTAAATTATAATTATTATGGTTTTATTGTTCCATGAGTAGCAAAGGAATGTCAAATAAATAATTATAATTCGTGTATCGCCATACATATGCAAATAACGAACGAACAAAGATTATTATTATAACAAAGACTAAAAAGTAAAACATTATTCGGACAAAAATAGGCTAATGCCATATATTTCCTTTATAATTATATAAAAAATCATTTATTTTAAAGATAATTTTTATTTTCTTTTTATTGAAAGTTGGAGCCTTTAGCTAACTTGGTGAGTCAAAAGAAATCAACAAATCAATAACATTCTGTGGAAGCTTATAAAAAAATATTTTATTTTAAAATGAAAATTTTAAAATACATTACCCCCCTCTGTTGCTCAGTGGTAAGCGAACCTACCTTTAGATCCAAGGGTTGAGAGTTCGAATCTCAGATGGGTGGAAAATTGTTCATTTATTAAAAATTAATAAGTGTAAATAGTTACCATCTTTGTGGGATCGGTACTCACCGGTGGAACCGCAGACTTTCGGATATAATTAGCATCTCTTTGTAAAGACAATGAAGTCGACTTTACTAAGTAATAAGACATTTGCTCAATACACAATACACATTACACTATCTGACTGCGAAATCAAGTATACCATGCCAATGGCCATTAGTCGTCGATGCATTTAAGCTAAATAAAAAAAATACATTACTTTTGTCAAATATCGCTAGATAAAATTTCAGTTAAGTTTAATTTTTCTCATGATTGTTACTGTATTAAAAAATTATTTCCTGGAGTCACTAAGGATCAACCATAAGTCAATAATTAAAGAGAAAGTGGTTTGCTATAGTTTAGGAATTGATTGTTGCTTATACCTACAAAACTTTCATTAATTTCTCACGAAATTGTAATTAAATTGTTCAATATAGGTAAAAGTAAATAGCCGATGCTAATCCTTTATATTTGTTATAACATTCCTAAATTATAATGATTACCAAAAAAGATACATTATGTAATAAATCATACTTTTATTTATCTCCAACTCAGTTTCTAGCCAACCACTTTTATGTTATATATTTTTATTATAATGGTTACTAAAAATCGTAAGTAGCTATATAGTCTGGGCTGATTATCGGAGAATAGGCCATTTTTGGGAAAAGTTATTTACCAGCAATTTTATTGCTGGAATCGAAGCTTATGATTATATATATATATATATATATATATATATATATATATATATATATATATTGCATTTGCGTCCCTCGTGGCTTCTGTATAGTTTTGACTCTTCGTGACTTCCGATCAATATACAGCGTGTATATTAACAAGAATAATTTCATACAGTTAGCGCTCGCTTTGGCATCCGTTATACTGGCAACAATGTACTTATAGTATCAAGTAAAATATTTAACCTTGGTCGTGTTTATGTGCAAATTTAGTTGTAGAACCCAGACCAATTCTATTAATAACTTTTGCCAATTAGGTGGTTTTGCTCGGATATACGATAAGGATTTGCTGTAAATTGTTTGTTTTCGTTTTTTTATACTCTTAAATCAAGTTAGAAAAACTTATTTCTTGGGTGTAGTTATGAAAGATGTATTTTCTAATTTTTTAAATTTTCTATTTTATTTCGATGGAAGAAGATTATGTATTATATATGATAATGTAATGTTATATTATGTATGATAATGTAATGTACTTAACAATACCACTATATACCCTTGACAACTGTTTATTTTTTAAAGTTAATAATTGTTTGATGAGCCTTTCGATAGGTTAGGTTAGGTTTATTATTAAATTTTATTTTGATAAATAATCGGTATTGTTTCTCTCTCTCTCTCTCTCTCTCTCTCTCTCTCTCTCTATCTCTTCCTGTAATCCCTTCCCAGCGCATCCTTTTCTGTTTTATTCTTTCGAAATTTGCTATACAAGTATTTTCCATTGCTCTCTGTTTCTCGCTCTCTGTTGGACTTCTCTCCATCTCAGGCCAATTCTTTCATGATCTCTTATTACAGTTCTTCTCCAGCTATTATCAGGTCTTCCTCGTCTTCTTCTTTCGTCTGGTTGGTATTCGAGTGCTTGTTTGGTTATATTATTTCGATCCTTCCCCAGAGTCCGTATAATCCATTTCCATTTCATATTTTTAATCGTGACTGTTATTTTCTCTTATTTTGTTCTTCTCCGTAGATCTATGTTTTTTATTTTATCTGGCCAGTATATTTTTAGGATTTTCCTCAACGATTTTTTATAAAGGTTTGTAATTTTTTGCTAGTTGTTTCTTCCTGTAAATATTTTGATTTTGGTTAATTCTGATATATCGCGTGTGTTCCAGTTTTTCCTTAATGCATTATGATTATACAGGGTGTTAGTAAATAAGTATGAAAAATTTTAAGAGCTATTTCTACATGAAAAATTAATGACAGTTTGCTCTATAAACATATGTCCGCAAATGCTTATTTTCGGAGATACGGGGTGTTGAAATTTTTATTTCAAACTTCCAATTTATTTATTGCTCTAAGACCAGTTGAGCTATGAAAATGAAATTTGGTGAGTTTTAGGGGGTAGTTATTACAAATTTTATGACATACAATTAAGAATTTTGTATTCATCATTGGCGCGCCTACGGGCAATGGTCTGAATTATTTTAAAGAAAAAAAATAGTACGCCACTGAGATATTTCGAATTAGAAATTATTTTTAAATTTCGCATCTAATTTATGATAAAAAACCTTTCTTGCCTTTTTTTCATATGATGCACCTTTTTTATGCAGAAAAATAAAACATCTTGGCGCATATTTTTCATTTCTTAATACATCATCAAGAACTATCCAATATAATAATACTTAACTAGAACAATAACAGAAAATATTACTAATACCATTTCAACTAGGTGCAAAGCTGCAAGAAATGTTTAAAATGATCTCCTTTACAGGTAACAGAAGAATTTTATATTCATCATTGGCGCGCGTACGGGTAATGGTCTGAATTTTTTTAAGAGAAAAATAGTACGCCACTGAGATATGTAAAACTAAAAATCATTTTTGAATTCCTCCTTCAATTGACGACAAAAAATCTTTCTTGCCTTTTTTTCATATGCGGTGCTGTTTTTATGCAAAAAAATTAAACATCTTAACGTTCACAAAGTATTTGAACTAATTTTCTATGAATATGGAAACTACCTCAAATACTTGGTAAGCGTTAAGATGTTTTATTTTTTTGTATAAAAACGGCGCCTCATATGAAAAAAAGGAAAGAAAGATTTTTTATCGTAAATTGAAAGAGGAATTCAAAAATGATTTTTAGTTTGACATATCTCAGTGGCGTGCTATTGTTTTCTTCAAAAGATTCAGACCATTACCCGTACGCGCGCCAATGATGAATATAAAATTCTTCTGTTATGTGTAAAGGAGATCATTTTAAACATTTCTTGCAGCTTTATACCTAATTGAAATCTTATTAGTAATATTTTCAGTTATTGTTCTAGTTTAGTATTATTATATTGGATAGTTCTTGATGATGTATTAAGAAATGAAAAATACGCGTCAAGATGTTTTATTTTTCTGCATAAAAACGGTGCATCATATGAAAAAAGGCAAGAAAGGTTTTTTATCATAAATTAGACGTGGAATTTAAAAATAATTTTAAATTCGAAATGTCTCAGTGGCGTACTATTTTTTTCTTTAAAAAAATTCAGACCATTGCCCGTAGGGGCGCCAACGATGAATACAAAATTTTAAATTGTATGTCAAAAAATTTGTAATAACTACCTCCTAAAACTCACCAAATTTCATTTTCATAGCTCAACTGGTCTTAGAGCAATAAATAAAGTGGCAGTTTGAAATAAAAATTTCAACACCCCGTATCTCCGAAACTAAGCATTTGCGGACATATGTTTATAGAGAAAACTGGTATTAATTTTTCATGTAGAATTAGCCCTTAAAATTTTTCATACTTATTTACTAACACCCGTATAATGAGTGCATATTTTGCCTTTACTATCCTTTTTTCTACATCTGATCTACTAAATAGCTTTATTCCGCTAACTGTTCACTGTAATGAAAATCTATGCACAATGGAATTTTACTTATTAAATAATAAGCTACAATTTAGTAGTCCATAAGTTTTTTCGTATCTCCAGTATTTTCGGAGATATTTTGAAGTAAAAGGTGACAAATAGGAAATTGCAAAAAGTCAATTTTTCTTTAAACTCCACTTTTTCTAAAATTGGGCCTTTTAAATAGGTCAAACTTCTTGGGCGTATTGATAATACGAATATAAAAGGAACTACTTACAGAAAGGTGAAGATCAATTTTTAATTAGAAGGGTAGTTGGGGGGCTGTTTTCACTGATTTTTTCATAGAGAATAGCAGGTACCGACCTTTTTTGATCATAAGTCTCTTAATTTTCATGCTAGCAGCTTCATATTATTTTTTGAAAGGTCTAACAGTAGACTCGAAAAAAGATTGTTTAAGTTTAATTTAATTTGTGTTACTAAAAGATTAATTTTTGATATCTACAAGTTTTTTATTAAATGCATATTTTTCGATGTATTCTCAAAAAACCCTCTACAGTGGAGTCACTGAAGGTGGATATGAGCTATTACCTCCGATTTCATTGAACCTCCATCGATTTGTATAAAAATTGGTGAGTGGTTAGAGGCTATCTCAAGGAACAAAGGTGACATGGTGCCAACTTGCGCTTTTACCCTGGGGGTGGATGCCACCCCTTCTCGGGGGTGAAAATTATTTTATTGAAAATAACCCCATAATTCAATAGAGAAGCAAATTCTAAGCAAAATTTATTATATAAAGTTATTAAAATAAATCAAAACTTTTTGAGTTATTAAAGACCAAAGTTTAATATTTCTTGAGAAAAATGCATGTTTTACACCGATTCTTCATCAATAACTCAAAAACTATAAGTTTTTACAAAAAAGTTATTATTACTAAAATTGAAGCTAATAAAAAATGAAATAAACTCCTTACTAGAAAAACCTTTTAGTGTTAACTAAAAGTGAGTTATAGGTAATTGAATGTATATTTTTTTCGGCGAGTAAAAAATCTACGTATTCAAACTGAAATCACGGGAAAATGATGCATTTTATAACATAAACTTATTAAACATTTGTCAAAGTACTTAAAAATATCTACCAAATGAGCCCCCGAACATGTTGATAGCATTAAAATTTATGCTCCAAAATGTTTTCAAAATTTATCTTTTAAAAATGTCTCCAAAAAATGTTACTGTTTTTTTTAATAACTCCGTTCATTTTTACGATGTAAGGTTCATCTAAAAACCGTTTAAAAGCTAATTTCAAGGGCTATTTCATCAAGTTAAACTTAATCTCTTAAACCCCTTATTTTTTTAAAATAAAAGGTTAAATGGCCCCGGCTGTATGGTTCTCACAGCAAAATTTAATATTTAAACGTTTCTATCTCGGTTATTTTTTACCCTGTAGAAACAATAAAACAGGTAAAGTATTTGTCACAAAAAAATCTAAAATTTGGTTATATATTATTTTTACGTGTATTGAGTATTTTTGGAGTTATTATCAAAAGAATATAAAAATTACAATAATTTTAAAAATTACAATTTTTTTTAAATTATATCTTTTTTTCAAAAATATGCATTTTAAACCGGTCAAAATTATCGAAATCATTACTTATGCTAATATGAAGAAGTTCCTATAAGGATTATTATAAATTTTATTTTTTATGGAAAATCGCGTATGATTTATTTTTCACTTTTTCTTAAAAAATTCCAAAGGGTTCTTTTATTTTCATCATAACTTGCTTAATTTTAACGCTTTTAACTTGCTTCGCAGCTCATTTGATAGGTATTCTGAAGTAATTTGACAAATGTTTAGCAGGTATATTTTATATATTGCATCGTTTTCCCGTTATTTAAGCTTGAATACTTAGATTTGAGTACTCGTCGAAAAAAATACACATTAAATTGCCAATAACTCACTTTGATATAACATTAGTTTAGTTCTTTAAGTGAGGAATGTATTAATTTTTTTTATACAGCGGCATGATATAGAAAATGATCCTTGGACTATTCCCTACCTTCTGTGAAAATTTCAAGTAAATCCATGCTGGACGAAACAATTGCGAGTCAAAATGCTTCATTTCCTCGACTATAGAAGGAGGAGAAACAATCAGTAAATGTAACGAATATAAATACCTGGGTATGAATATGAAAATCACGAATGATGGAACACTGGACGGAGCCGTTAAAGAACGAAACACTCAGGGCAGGAAAGTAATTAGGCTCCTAAACTCAGTACTCTGGGACAAGCAGATAAACAACCAAAACAAGAAAAAGATCTATAACGCCGTAGTGAAAAGCATTATAACATACAGCTGCGAAGTATGGCATATGAAGGAAAAATCAAAATGAATGTTAGAGGTCACCGAAATGGATTTCTGGAGAAGGGCTGCAGGAAGATCAAGAAGAGAACATGTCACCAATGAACGGATACGAGAAATAATGAACGTCACACATACAATAAATGACGAAATTAACGAAATACAACTACGATGGTTTGGTCACGTACAAAGAATGCATGATGACAGAAAACAAATAATAATACTATACACTTCGCGCTCGTTTTGGCATCCGTTATACTGGCAACAATGTACTTATGGTATCCGGTAAAATATTTAACCTTTGGTCGTGTTTACGTGAGAATTTAGTTAAAGAACCCAGACAAATTATATTTATATCTTTTGCTATTTTGGCGTTTTGTCATAGAAAATCAGTTTTATATATAAAAATCTTTTAGAATCCTAAATTTATTCTTTAAACACTTGCTCTGTAGAATTTAGAATTAACAGGAAAAATTATAATTTTATAATTAGGTAGTTGTATTTTGCTTGACCGGTTTCACAAAGTTTGTCTTTGCATCATCAAACGGTTTAATATAATTAGATTTTTAATGGTAATGGCCAACGTTACACTAAAACAAATAATATGGAGAATAGAAGATTATGTAAGGTACATTCCATGTCAAATCACTCAGGCAAAAAATTTTGGATCTCCGATTTGTCTGAAAATTGGTATATAGCTTCTGCGTGACGTAAAAATAAGATATTTAAGGTCAAAAAATCTTCTTCTTCTTTTTTTTTCTCAAAATGTTATTTTATGCGATTTTACAGTGATTTGGTGTTTATTTAAACAAATTTTCTGTGGCAAAGTATCAATGAAAAACATAATATTTTAATAGAGGGGACTCAAAAATGTCATCATATGGCATATGGCACAAGTTATTTTGATTCAGAACAAGGTTTTGATCAAATTTTATAGTGAAGAAAACGTTAAAATACCGTTTTTTTACATTATTCTCCATTCCCAAAATACATCATCATCGATTTGGCTAAAAATTTGCCCACAGATAGCCAAAATATAGGACTTTAAGTAGTTAGAAGGATTTGAATTATATTACAATACCAAAAAAGTTACATGCAGTAATATCAGACTCAAAAGTATATTATTCCAGTCACAGTCGGAATAGCATTTGACCTTGCATGCCGAGCTGCCCAAAATTTTATTTTTCTAACCTTTAGGGGAGTCAATAGTAGCCTAAATTTAAAATCACGAATGAATTCCTTCTTTACGTTAGCCGCCATCTTGATTTTAAAGGAGAACCTGTTTTGCTCAATATCTCAATTTTTAACTTTTCGACAAAAATGGTAGAAACTGAAATTGTTCCTATTTATTTTACTATTTACTATTTACTATTTACTATTTACTATTTACTATTTACTATTTACTATTTACTATTTACTATTTACTATTTACTATTTACTATTTACTATTTACTATTTACTATTTACTATTTACTATTTACTATTTACTATTTACTATTTACTATTTACTATTTACTATTTACTATTTACTATTTACTATTTACTATTTACTATTTACTATTTACTATTTACTATTTACTATTTACTATTTACTATTTACTATTTACTATTTACTATTTACTATTTACTATTTACTATTTACTATTTACTATTTACTATTTACTATTTACTATTTACTATTTACTATTTACTATTTACTATTTACTATTTACTATTTACTATTTACTATTTACTATTTACTATTTACTATTTACTATTTACTATTTACTATTTACTATTTACTATTTACTATTTACTACTTACTATTTACTATTTACTATTTACAATTACTATTGAAACTATTTACAATTACATATTACAATTTCTTTTTACCAATGTTTTCCATTTATACTTTACGATAGAAAATGCAAATTTGGTTAAATAAACACCAAATCACTGTAAAATCGCATAAAATAACATTTTGAGAAAAAAGAAGAAGAATATTTTTTGACCTTAAATACAGTCGGAAAAATGAAAGAATACCCATGAGCGATCACCTCAATCACTTATTTTGTATTTGCTGTCTTTTTCTATAAATAACAAACGTTAGTTATAGAAAAAGAGAGCAAATACAAAATAAGTGATTGATGTGATCGTTCATGGGTATTGTTTCATTTTTCCGACTGTATTTAAGGTCAAAAAATCTTCTTCTATCCTAAGGTCTTCTTATAATAGCTTCTGCAACCTTGTTTATCCAAGTATTTTCTACTCTGCGTACGTGGCCGTACTTTACGTGGCCGTACTATTTTAGTCTTCTCTCTTCTATATATTGCAGGGCATCTTTTTCCACTTGCATTCTTCTCCTTATCTCCTCATTTTTTATTCTGTCTCTTCTGGTGAGACCACAGCATCTTCTCCAGTATTTCATTTCGGTTGCCAGAATGCTCTTTCGGGCTTTTTTGTTTATAACCCAAATTTTTGCGGCATATGTCATGATCTTAATCTCGGCACAAGTACTAAAACAACTTCCTCGTAAGGCCATTATTATGCTAACAGTAATATTTAATCGCATGCTAAGTTTATCATACTTTCCAAAAATATGGAAATTTGCAGAAATTATAATGATCCTTAAGCCAGGCAAAGCTCCCAATGAAGTAACATCTTATCGACCCATCAGCCTACTCCCAATCGTTAGCAACGTTTTTGAAAGATTGCTGCTATAAAGAATATACGCAGATCATGAATTCCTAACATTACTACCAGAACATCAGTTTGGTTTTCGGGAAAATCACTCTACTGCACAAGCCCATCGAATAGTAAATGAAATATCAAAAACTCTCGAAGAAAAGAAATACTGCAACGCTGTATTCCTAGATATCTCAGAAGCGTTTGACAAAGTTTGGCACAGAGGACTGCTTTACAAAGTAAAATTAGCACTATCTAGTAACTATTTCCTCCTAATCAAATCCTACTTATCAAATAGATATTTCTCAGTAAAATTCAAAGACCAACAATCCAGCCTCTATCCTATTAACTCCGGAGTTCCGCAAGGTAGTGTTCTCGGACCGCTGCTTTTCTCACTCTACACAGCCGATATACCGGAGTCTCCTAATACTACGATCGCTTCCTTTGCTGATGACGTAGCAATACTAGCAGTAAATGAAGATCACATACAAGTCTCACAAGACCTGCAACACCATCTGGACATACTCAGTGAATGGTACACAAAATGGTGAACTAAAGTAAATAAAACAAAAGCATCTCAAATAACGTTTACAAACCGCCACAACACATGCCCACCTGTAAGAGGAAAATGTACGAATACCAACAGTAACAGAAGCTAAATACCTTGGCCTCCATCTTGACCAACGTCTTACTTGGAAAAAACATATACAGACTAAAAGAAGACAACTAGACTGGAAGTTTCGGCAAATGTATTGGCTCCTTGGACGCAGATCAAAACTCAATATCCAAAACAAAATTCTGCTGTACAAAGCAATAATCAAACCTATTTGGTACTACGGACTACACCTCTGGGGCTGTGCAAAGTCAACATCACTGAATATCATTCAAAGATTTCAGTCGAAAGTTCTAAGATCAATAGTGGGTGCACCCTGGTATGTAACTAATCAAACACTTCACGAAGACTTAAATATACCTTTCATCAGAGAAGAAATCCATCGAGCCTCGGAATCACAAAACGAGCGTACCATTCACCATGACAACGAGTTAGTAAGGGAATTATTTCATAATGGCCCTGTCACAAGGAGACTAGATAGAACCTGGCCTCAGGACCTATTTTAAAACTTTAAACGTAAATAGAATAAGATGAGACATCATTGGAAGTCTCTTCTTCATGGCCAAAAACATGGAAAAAATTTACTTAATACTCTTTTAATGATGTAGATTGTAAATAAACATAATTACATAAAAAAATATGTCATGATGCTTCTTCTCACTATTGTTTGGTATATCATTTTTTTTATTTCCCGTAATGTTCTTATTTCAGATTACATTATGGAGTTGTCTGAAGCAAGATCTTGTTTGTCCCAATCTATTTTTTATTTCTGCTTCTGTTGTTCCGTTTTTTGACATTATACAGCCCAAATATTTAAAATCCTTCGTTCCTTTTATTTCTACTTGTTCTTCTATTTCTAAGTTTTTGACGTCTTCTTCCGATATTGCTAAGTGCAGTAGAACCTCGATTATCCGTCAGGGCACCGGACCAAGGGTATGACGGATAATCGAAAAGACGGTTAACAGAACATTAAAAAAAAATTCAAAATTCATAGTATAACTCACAAATTTCATTTGTATGTTTTGTTTGACAATATAAGAGGGATTTGTATTCGTAAGATCGAATCAATTTAAAATATTCTGAAGTCTTTGTTTGTTTTACTGTTGCTTCACATTTTGCGACGGCTGAATTTATTAATCAGCGTAAGATCATGCAATCTACTTTATTGGCTTCTTCTTGTTGAGAATACCATTGATGAATTATTGCAAGTGCGATGCAGCTTCTCTAGATTATTTAGGCAAATCTTTATCAGTTACAATAGGTTCATCAACATATCTACAGTCAAATTCCAAGTCTGTGTCAGCTTCTGAATCTGTTTGGTCCGCCTTTGTTGCCATTTCAACGATTTCTTTATCTGTCAGCAATGGCTAGCCCTTTCTGTCCTCATCACAAATCAAATTAACTTTTTTTTATTTTTTTACATTAAAATTTTTGCTTATGTAGTCAATACAACGTCTGTATGTACCCTGACGGTTAACAGAGGTGACGGTTAGTGGAGAGACGAATAATCGAGGTTCCACTGTATTCCGTTTTCTTCATATAAATTTCCAGGCTCACCTTTTGTATTCCTCTTTTAGTTTTCTGCAACTGATATCCTCTGCAACATGCAAATGGTATCCTCTTCATCTTGAGACATAACCACCTGATCGTCTGCGAAACACAATGTGTAGAGGTAATCGTCTCTTATCGGTATTCCCATACCCCTACATTTTGTTTTCCAAGTTGTTAGTGCGTGTTCTAAAAATATTTTAAATACAGTTAGTGACGTTGGGCATTGGGCATCCCTGTAGTAATCCTATTGTTGTTTTGAAGATAGCAACTGCCTTGTTTTCTATTTTTATATTTGTTTCATTTCCACTCTACATGTTCTTGATGCTTGTGTTAGGTTAGGTGGTATCCCTATTTTAGTCATTGCTTTGTACAGTTCTTTCCTTGGCACAGGTCGTATGCCTTCGTAAGGTCTATAAACACCATGTGTAAATCTTTGTTCTTATCTCTTCTTTTTTTCTCTATTGGCTGTTGTATTATATGTATGGATATGATCTAGACATGATTTCCCTGCTGTGAAACCTGCTTGTTCTTCTCCGATTTTACGTTCTATATTTTTATCTATTTTGTTCCTGAGGATCCTGCCATACAGTCTTCCCATTGTAGTGATGACGCTTATCCCCCTGTAATTTTCGCAATCTTTTCTGTTCCCTTTTTGTATATTGATGTTAAGTAGGATTCTTACCATTGTTTAGGGATGTCGTCTCCATTTATTGCTCTTTCCATGATTCGGCATATCATTCTTCTTAATTTCTCTGTTCCATATTTGATTTGTTCCACCATTCCATTTTAATTAAATGTACGTTAGTATTATGCTTTTCGTCTGTTCTTAAATTTCTAAGGGTTTGCCAAACTTCAGATACTTTCGTTCCTCCCATATATCTATTCAATTCAGCGCATTTAATTTCCCACATTTCGTTTTTTCTTTCTGCAACTTTCCTTTTCACTTCTCTGTTTAACCGGGCATAATATATCTTTCTACCTTCACCGTCTTGTGAAACTAACCATGTCTGGTAAACTTTCTTTTTGTTTTCTATCAAGGATTCTAGATCTTGTGACCACTATTCTGGGTATTCTCTTTTAATGTTTTCCTTTTTTCCTAGCCCTTCTTCTGCTGCTCCATGAATGGCTTTCTTTACCTCCTCGTATATCGCTTCTGCGTTTCTATCTACTATGTCATGTTGTTTAGTTTTGCAACTAGTCTCCATTTACCTATACATAAAATATTATATAAAAATAATAATTAATGTTTAATTATTTAAGTAGTAAATATACGAAAAAATATAAAATTTTTTCATTATCATAAATAATTTCAATTCAAATACTGATTTGAAGACGTGTCTGTAGATTGTAGATTGTAGATAAATAATTTGACCAGGGCGTCGACGTCGGACCGTTGAGTATCGAGAAGTTATATCTTTAACACATGCCGACACAGAGTTGGTGACATAATTAAGAATTTAGTTGTTTAGTCTACGATGATTTATGGTTAACGGTGCGAATATGATTTTGAGAAAAAAATATTTGAAGATGATATTAGGTTCATAAAGTCAAAATCTATTCACTTGTCATCATTTTTTTTTTGTTAAGAAAAGGTAACAACCTCGTATTAATAGAATCACATTATTAGCCTTCACTTTATTTTATTATTTGGTATTATCTAATAAAGTTATAAACTTCTCATTATAAATTTAGAAAACATTACAAGAATAGAACCAAATTTAAATAAAGAACCAAAACACGGACCCACTTTAAATAACTTTTTCAAATACTTTTCAATTACGATTAAGTGAAGGACGTTATAACAGTAGAATAGGGTGACCAAACATTCCGTAAAAATGGGATTGTCCCGTTTTTTAACGATTTGTCCCGGGGTCCCGAAAAAGTCTCTCGGGACGCCTAAATGTCCCAAATGTTTGCTTTTGGTTGATTTTTTGTAACTGACCATATTTTCCCTCTTTAATTTTTCTTCAATTGCGGCATTTGTTTTCATTCGTATTTCTCTCTCTTTTGCTACATTGTGGCCCAGTATTATTCTCATTCTGTGTTATTAGATAGTTCTGAGTTATTGTGTGATCCTTCCCTACCGTCATGTATTTTGTTTTTTGCTTGTTTATCTCTAGTCCTATTCTCTTCGCTTCCTTATGTAATTTTCCAAGTGCTTTTGAAAGTGTCATCTTTGCCTTCTCTATTATGACTACATCATCTGCATTATGTTACTAGTTAAAGTTGATCTGTAATGTTTTTTTTTGCACAGTTTGTCCTTCTCATGATTACTTTCAATATAAGATTAAATCATGTCGTAGCGAGATAGAGTCACCTTGTTTCACACCTTTGTTTTCATTAATCTTCTTAGAAGTTGTTCCGTTGAAACTGATCCTTGCTCTGGTGTTCTTTAGGCTCACTGTTAGCATATGTCTTAATTTTTCTGGGATTCCAACATTCTCTAGCTCCCCCATCATTTTCTTCCGATTGATTGTATCAAAGCGCTTTTGAAATCCATGAATATTAGGTGTGTTTCTCTCGATTTTTGAATTATTTGCTCCACTGTATGTATGGAACTAATCATCGACCTTCCCGGTCTGAACCCGTTCTGGTATTCTTCTAATATTCGTTTAGCGCATGATTCAAGTCTTATGTTTAGTATGTTTGCTAGAATGTTATATGTGGTGTTAAATAAAGTGCTTGCTCTGTAATTCTCGCACTCCTTCCGATCTCCTTTTTATATACAGTAGAACCCCGCAAATCAGAACCCCGCTAATCCGAACGTTCGGCAAATCCGGACCAACGGCAAGTGAAAAAAATTCAAGACAAAAACTTAAAAACATGTTTATTATACAGAGTAAAACCAGAAAATTGAACAATCTACATTTAATAGGTCTTTGACTCCATAACTTTGTTCTGACGCATGGAAGTGTAGCCAATTGACGCAGTGATGATAAACTATTTACACATAAACATTACATCTACTGGTAACGCAGCAGAGTTATGCTCCACGTAACGTAGAGCCACACCCAGAGCTTTAGTGGCATCTGCGTGTGACACCCAATATGACAGGGAAACTTCTTTCTCGCTTTCTTCATCTTCATTAGTCATTAGGGTTGCCTTGAGGTTGAACCAAGTCTACAATGTATTCATCCGTAAATTCTTCGCCCCCTTTGTCGTCAGCTTCAATCCATTCTGTAATTACACTTTCTTCTTAGTTTTCTCATCCATCTTGTATAGGGGAACGGGGAAAATGGAGCTTATTCAAATTAGAAATCAAGCCATGGAGTTAACGACTAAGCACAAATGATGACACTGGCTCTGCATCAGTGACATCAATCTGAGATGGGTGGAAGAGGGAGAGAGACAGGCACGGCGACTCAAAATCAACGACAAAGTAAACTTTCAATTATTAGTTAGGCTAACTTTCGGATAATCCGAACTTTTCGGAATCCGAACAGGCTGTCCCCCCAATTAGTTAGGATTTGCGGGGTTTTACTGTATATAGGTACCTACTATAATATCTGCGTTCCAATCGGCTGGTAGTCTGTTTTGATCATATTTTTTGTTGTATTAGCTGGTTTATTTCCTTATGTAATTCTCTTCCTCTGTATTTTATTCCACTGTTATTTCATTTTCTTCTGCTGCTTTTCCGTTTTCTATGTTTTTAATATTTGTTTTTGTACGTCTTCTTCTGTGAAAATTTCTACTTCGTTGTTATCTTGTTCTTCTTCATCTGTTTCCTTCATAGCGAATAGCATTTTTTCGTAATATTCTTCTCATATTCTGCTGATCTGTTTGTCTTCAAACAGCGTTTCTCTTTTTTTTTTTTTGTTTTTTAGTACTCTTATTTTAATGCTGGACATATTTTTTTTATCTGACTTTTTTGTAAAATTGTTGTATTTGATGGTTTTCTCTGTCTTTTTTAATGTCCTCCAGCGAAACCCGTCAATTTTCTTCTTTTTATTTGTTGAGTTTGCTGTGTTTCTCGCTATTTTTTATTCTTCCCTGTTTTGTTTTGACGGATTGGTTGTTTATACACGTCATTCTAGCGTAGTTTTTTAGTTTTCTGCTGTTTCGCAGTCTTGATCGTACGTAAATTACACATTTAAAATTGAAAAGGATTTATAGGTTCCAAATTAGCTAAAAGACGACGTTTCAATCTCTGTTTGGGTATCGCTCCAAACCCTTCTTGGCAGTAGCGCACCCAGGGGGGGATTTGGGAGGTAAACCCTCTTTCCCCCAGGGCATATGAAAAATATATAAATAATAGCAGGAAAATGTAACTTGTCTTTCACAAAATATAGAAAAAAATTTCGAAGCCCAAGCCAACCCCCTTCTCCCCAGAGAAAAGTTATAGGTGCGCTACTGCTGCTTGGATGTGTCCCGTTTTTTCAAATTTATGATATGGTCACCCTACAGTAGAAACGCTTCTTAATTCACGAGAGTATTCTACACACTTGTTCTTAATCCAGAATACAGTTTTTTGTGTCAAATTAGAATTTCATAATGGTAGATAAGTTTATTTTAATTTTCTAATTTATTTCAACAGTAAGGCCCCCGCATAATGAAGACTTTTTACCTGCCGATAGTTTAGTCGGGTTGGGCAAAATTAAAGATTTTTCTTTTAAAAATATGTAAGAATGTAGTTCGTTTGGTATGGCATGAGTGCTTTAATTTTTTTAAGTATTCTATTTGTTTTTAATTTTGTAGACTAGCAGACTTAACTACTTTATGTAATGTGAAATTTAAGATTTATTACTATATTTTAAATATTTTTCAAAATATTATTTTCTATATCCTTACATAAAAAAATACATTGAGTGTATGAAATAAGTAAGCAATATTTTAAACATTTTTATTATTTTCCAGACACTTTTGCACGTATTAGTTGAACAAATTATATTATTAAAAATGTTGTACTTATGTACTTTACTTAAGCCGTCCTGTTGTACCCTACGCTGTCGAGGTAAAAATTTTGTAATAAAAAATTAAGAATTCAATTTTAACACTTCTATAATATGTTACAATTGAGCAATTAGACCAGCAGATTCGGCAACTGGCTATGATAAATTCATCAATTTTAATGAACATACTTTTTAATTTTTTATTTTTGCAGTGAAAAAAAAATACATTGTTAATTATACAAAAAAATATCATTGATATATCACAACAACAATTTTTTCAACATACTACAATAATCAATTATAAAAATATCCGAAGTCTAAATTCCAACATTTGAGGTGGCAACAGCGCAGTGGAAGCCATGAGGACATAAACTCAAATATACGGAGACCACCACAACCGCAAACTGAATAAATATATATTTGGATGCCATCAAAACCGTTAAAGTGATTTTAGATATACAGCAAGCGAACATGGCGCGCCTGACGGCAATTGCTCCAAGTAATGTGTATATTATTATACAGATAACGTGACTGAGGACGTCCGGCCAATATTTTGTGTAAGCATTGTAGGAAGTGGTACCTTTCATTTGCGATACATTTTAGGGAAAGTCCTCGTGGCAACCGTATATCGGAGTTCACGAAGACATGGAAGCCACGAGAGACTACGGTTTAACATGGGAGGACGTCATGAGATGCTAATATATATATATATATATATATATATATATATATATATATATATATATATATATATATATATATGAAACTTAAAGCTAAAATCAATATCAATAAAATAATTAATATTAAAAATAAACTCACCAGGCTTCCGGGTTGAACCGCGTCGTTGATTTCTAGGCCGAGCTTTCGACGTCCTCTCTGACGTCATCTTCAGGGCTTCCGGGGTCTCAGTCTCCTGAGGCTCCAGACACAACACTCACTACTCACTGCACTACTGTTGTTGTTGACGCTGGGGCGGTTATTTATACCGTGGACTGGCGTGACTGACGTGGCTGTCGATGACGTGGCGGAGTGGGAATTAGCGCGAAGACTATTCGGAGCGGGATTTGGATTGGCGCGAAGATTTTTGACGGCGGAAATTGGAGCAGACGATGTTTTCTTTAGGAGGGGTCTTCAAGTCGAAGGTAAACGGATGCCGTCATCTCTTTTATTGAGACAATTTGGCCGTTTTTCGATTTATATATCTTCTCGGATAATCCTTTGTTTATAGAAGCGAATGGGGGCTATGGTTCTGGAGTGTTCAAAGTCAATTTTGTGACCTGTATGAAGATGGTGTTGGCCTAGGGCTGAAACTAAATCAGATTCAGTCTTCAGTCAGTTCATCGTCTTTTATGGAGACTTTGAAATTTACATTTTCGCGTCCGCTACTGAAAAGATTTCTTCTGTATACCAGAGAAATCTTTTCGTTTAATTCATATAGATGTCGTACCAAGTGTACTGAAGTCTGGTTATTTTATTATTACCAAAAAGGCCAAATGCATTTTCTTACACCTCGACCATCCACCTAGATGTTCCTGACGAGAGCTTGACATGAGCTCGAAACACGTCGTGTAGAATATCGGTGGTGGTCGAAGTGAAATAAAATGCAATCGCCGTTTCCTTTCATATCACGGTCTCTCCGTTATTGACGAATGTGTAGCGAATTACGTGGCTTTGTAGGCAAATCTGTGACACAAAGAGGTGTCTTTTGTCGTTCATCGTCTTTTATGGAGACTTTGAAATTTACATTTTCGCGTCCGCTACGGAAAAGATTTCTTCTGTATACCAGAGAAATCTTTTCGTTTAATTCATATATATATATATATATATATATATATATATATATATATATATATATATATATATATATATATATATATATATATATATATATATATTATATATATATACAGCGTGTCTACTTGAGTTGGAAACATATGGGAAACTTTTTTATTATTAATTTTACGAAAAAAAGTTATTCTTTATAAAAAGTTCTGCATGCCCCAAAACCTAAGATTCAATTATCAGATATCAAATTTTCTCAATATTATACGAGGTATGTCAAAAAATATGAATTTCGGCTAAGGGTAAAGTACCTTTATTTCTCTCAATATCGAAAATTCTTATGATAAAAAGTTGTTTGGAATTAAAAACTAAGATGAAATATGCAATTACATGCTTCTTATTGAAAAAAAATATTTTTCTCAAATTTATGGATACCCAACATCGTTTTTAATTATTACAAATATCATAACTCGTTTATTATAAACACATTGTTTTTTAAACTTTTTTGCCTCTTTGTACTTTTTGGAAAAGCTAGTTTATATCGAGATATTTTGAATATTTTTCAAATCCACCACATATTTGTATACTGTTACGTATGATTGTAGAGACCTGGTAATAATATGAATTTTTTTTTATAAATTACAGTTTGAGGTATATTTTGAACCATATTAGAAAAGAAGCTACATCTCGATAAAAGGTGCCTCATCGGAAAAATACTAAGAGGCAAAAAAGTCTTAAAAATATCCTATTTAACTAATGGCACCGCAATAATAGTTTAATTGGAACGTACACAAACATTTGGGGGGTTTAAAGGCACAGAACCCCTATAAAAATTTTATGTAAACATATTAAAAAAGAAGCCGCATCTCGATTAAAACTGGTTTATCGAAAAAATATTAAGAGGCAAAAAAGTTTTAAAAATATTGTGTTTAACTAAAGGCACCACAAAAATAATTTAATTGGAACGTACAAAAAAGTTTGGGGGGGTTTAAAGGAACAAAACCCCAATAAAATTTTTATGGGGTCGACAAACTGCACTATAATTTTGTTTTAAGATGTTCCTGTCGTAAGAATGCCACGTGCCCATTTTCATTAAAAAATCTCTAATAGTTCTCGATATATCGGAAAAAATCAATTTTTATCGTGTAACTTCAAAGGGCTGTAACTTTTTTTGTGTGCATATTTGTACTAAGGTAAGTTAGGTTAAATCGAACTATTTTTGGTCCCAGAATATGTGATTTAATTTATGACCTATATTTTTGTTACACCCTGTATATATATATATATATATATTATATACATATACAGGGTGTCTGCGTAACTTTGCACCATATGGGAAACTTTTTTAATATCAATTTTACGAAAAAAAGTCATTCTTTATAAAGTGCTCTGCATAGTCTAAAATCTAAGATACAATCATCAAATATCAAATTTTGTCAACAGTATACGAGGTATGTCAAAAAATATTAATTTCGCTCAAGAGCAAACTACCTTTATACTTCAAAATATCAAAAAATTTTATTATGAAAAGTTATTTGTAATTAAAAACCATATTCAAATTTGCAATAACAGCCTTCTACGTTAAAAAAAAATTTCTGAGATTTTCCCAAATTACCGATTCCGAACATCATTTTTATTTATTAGACATGTAATAACTCTTTTATTAATAATTTTAGGAAAAAACTTATTCTTCATAAAAATCTGTGCATGGTCTAAACCTCTAGATAAAACCATCAGTTTTTCAAGTTTGTTAATGTTATACGAGGTGTGTCAAATAATATGAATTTAGAAAGAATATAGAAAGAATTCTTTCTAAATTCATATTATTTGATACACCTCGTATAAAATTAACAAACTTGGATAACTGATGGTTGCATCTTGAGTTTTAGACCATGCACAGATTTTTATGAAGAATACCTTTTTTTCCTAAAATTATTAATAAAAGAGTTATTACAGGTCTAATAAATAAAAATGATGTTCGGAATCGGTAATTTAGGAAAATCTCAGAAATTTTTTTTCTCGTAGATGGCTGTTATTGCATATATGAATATGGTTTTTAATTACAAATAACTTTTCATAATAATTTTTTTTATATTTTGAAATATAAAGGTAGTTTGCTCTTGAGCGAAATTAATATTTTTTGACATACCTCGTATACTGTTGACAAAATTTGATATCTGATGATTGCACCTTAGGTTTTAGACTATGCAGAGCACTTTATAAAGAATGACTTTTTTTCGTAAAATTGATATTAAAAAAGTTTCCCATATGGTGCAAAGTTACGCAGACACCCGTATATATATATATATATATATATATATATATATATATATATATATATATATATATATATATATATATATATATAATAATGTAAATAGTTCTCACCATTCAAATTACGAGGTAACCCGCATGTCGTTAAACCAATAACCTTGGATCTTTGGTTCACTGAGTGTGTTTCAAAGATCTACATCTTATGTTTTTAAACATATATTTTACTTACTTTAAGTAATTAGGGAATTAAAACTTGAGACTGTCATTGTCGGATTTGCCGTAGACTTACGCACCTTCTATGTCTAGGTCTCGAATGTTGTTTTTTGATTAGAATGTGTCTAAAGATATTCAACCTCTTGTCTTTACCGACGAGCCCAGAGAGGTTGAAGAGGGCGAAACACATTTCTAAGAACTGGAGTTTGGATCTTTGATTCTATTCGAAAAATTTTTCCCAGCCCGAAATGGTGGATGTGTGAATTGTTCGTAAGGGGATTTTTCCACATTCTCTATTTCATCTATTTGATTTATATATATATATATATATATATATATATATATATATATATATATATATATATATTAATAATATAGGTATGCAAAGTCCGCAGATAAAGTGCTACTTTTTTTATAAACAAAATGGTGCCCGAAAATCGTGCTATTTTCAATTATTGCTCTATAACTTCGAAGATTTTAACTTTACAACAAAAACACTCAAAGAAAAATTCACCGCTATTAAATTGTGCATAGAGATATGTTTTTCCCGATCTACTCCGACGAAAATTTTCCTCGGAAAATGCGGGTTTTCCCAACAAAATCTTTAATTTTCAAATAAAGTTTTAGATAAGTAATTATTTACCAATAATTAAATAATTTGGTGACTTAAAAGCCTTCTTAGTTTAGATTGTAGTTCAAGAAGCTGGTGAAAATTGAACGAATATGTTAGCAATAATTCAATTGTTAATTAATAATTTACGGTCTCAATAATAACCAAAATAATTATGATACACTGATCAAACTTTGAAATCTTATAAAGATGAGATGCCTATTTAACATTTTGTCGACAAAATATAAATTTTTTATTTTTTGCATAATCTTTAAAATGGAACGAATGTTAAACGAAATGGTAACAGAAGGAAAAGTAATGGGATTAAAAATAAACCAAGAAAAAACCAAAATAATGAGATTTGACAAAAACTTTGAAAACAGAAAGGTTAGAGTAGGAGAATACACTTTTGAAGAAGTCGAAAAATTTAAATATTTAGGAATATTAATAACAAACAATGGAGAAAGAGAAACCAAAATCAAAGAAACAATTATTACAGCAAATAAGAGCTTCCATGCAAATAAAAAATTACTTAAAAATAAGTTATTCAGTAAGAATTCAAAAATGAAAGTATACAAAACAATAATTCGACCGACGATGATGTATACAGCCGAAACTATTAGCATGACAAAAAAAAAACGAGAGGAAATTAGAATACAAGAAAGAAAAATACTAAGAGCAATATTAGGACCAATAAAAATAAATGACAATGAATTTAGACAAAGAACGAACCTTGAGCTACTGGAAGAAATTAAGGAGGATATAGTGTGTAAAATAAAACAGCAAAGAGCAAAATGGCTAGGACACATATGGAGATCCGGATCAACTACGACGATATTCTCAATATTGGAATGCACACCAGCTGGCAAAAGAAGACGGGGAAGACCAAGATCTACATGGTTACAAGAAGTAGTAAGTGATCTCAACAAGGCGGGCATACGACATTGGAAAGAAAAAAACAGAGACAGGAAAGAGTGGAGAAAAATTACCGAGAAAATTAAATAACGAACATGAGGACTGATCTACCTCTAATCATAGATCTAGAGAGCGTAAGCGGCGTAACCCCTAAAGGGGTGTTTAGCCACTATATATATATATATATATATATATATATATATATAATATATATATATATATATATATATATATATATATATATATAAATATATATATATATATATATATATATATATATATATATATATATATGTACAGTGCTAGTCAAAAGTCCGTACCCCCCTCGTATCTTTTGAACGGTTATACCTATAATAGTGAAACTTGGAGGGAGGAAATAAACGGACGTAAGCTTCTTAACTAGTCATGGCAGGTGACGTAATAATGACAGATGGCTTTACAGCGCCACTGTGACAAATAATTTTAAATGGGACCTTATGGCAAGTGACACCTCGTTTGAAAGGTATTGAAAATACCTATTCAGTCATAGTAATCTTGTTTAAGTTTAAGGTAATTTTGATGAATAAATGAAATAAATATAAAATTGTAGTTTCGCCTTTAATTAATAAAAATTCAAAATTCCGCCTATGTTAACTTGTCAAAAAAGTTGACGTTGACGTAAAAAGTACTAGAGAATTGAAAAACGTCAACTTTTTTGACAAAAAAACCATAGGCGGACATTTGAATTTTTATTAATTAAATGCGAAACTACAATATTATATTTATTTAATTTATTCACCAAAATCAAAATCAACTTAAACCAAAAAAAAAATAGTATGACTGAATAGGTATTTTGAATGCCTTTCAAACGAGGTATCACTTGCCATAAGGTCCCATTTAAAATTATCGGTCACAGTGGGTCTGTAACGTCATCTGTCACTATTACGTCACCTGTCATGACTAGTTAAGAAGCTTTCGTCCGTTTATTTCCTCCCTCCAAATGTCACTATTATAGATATAACCGTTCAGAAGATAAGAGGGGGGTACGGACTTTTGACTAGCACTGTATATATATATATATATATATATATATATATATATATATATATATATATATATATATACAGTATGTCCCTGTAAGTTGTATCCATATGGAAAACATTTGTATTATTAATTTTACGAAAAAAAGTTATTCTTTATAAAAAGCTCTGCATGGTCCAAAACCTAAATTTTAACCATCAAATATCAAATTTTTTAAATATTATACGAGGTATGTCAAAAAGTTTGAATTTCACTCAAGAGTAAAGTAGCTTTATTTTTCACAATATTGAAAATTGCTATTATGAAAAGTCGTTTGGAATTAAAAACTGTATTCTAGTATGCAATTACATCCTTCTAATTGAAAAAATTTTTTTTGAAAAATTATGGATAACTAACATTATTTTCAGTTATTTTAATTCAGATAACTCTTTTATTATTAATTTTACGAAAAAAAGTGATTCTTAATAAAAAGTTCTGCATGGTCTAAAAACTAAAATACAACCATCTTTTGTCAAATTTTATCAATTTTATACGAGGTATGTCAAAAAATATGAATTTCGCTCAAGAGTAAAATACGTTTATTTTTCACAATATCGAAAATTGTTATTATGAAAAGTTATTTAGAATTAAAAACTTTGTTTCAATATGTAATTACATCCTTCTAATTGAAATATTCTGAACTATAAAGGTACTTTACTTTTGATCTAAATTTATCTTTTTTGACATACCTCGTATAAAATTGATAAAATTTGATATAAGATGGTTGTATTTTAAGTTTTAGACCATCCAGAACTTTTTATTAAGAATCACTTTTTTTCGTAAAATTAATAATAAAAGAGTTATCAGAATTGAAATAACTGAAAAAATAATGATAGTTTCCATAATTTCTCAAAAAAAAAAAATTTCAATTAGAAGGATGTAATTACATGTTGGAATATAGTTTTTAATTCCAAACAACTTTTCATAATAGCAATTTCCAATATTACGAAAAATAAAGCTACTTTACTCTTGAGTGAAATTCAAACTTTTTGACATAACTCGTATAATATTAAAAAAATTTGATATTTGATGGTTAAATCTTAGGTTTTGGACCATGCAGAGCTTTTTATAAGGAATAACTTTTTTTCGTAAAATTAATAATAAAAAAGTTTTCCATATGGATACAACTTACAGGGACATACTGTATACATAGAAGAGAAAAATCATTGGCAAATAACTCGCAATGTGAATGTGAATACAAAATTAACAATATAAAAAGATGGAATGCAACTGCAGACACGTGTTTCTGACTCATTAGTCGTCATCAGTACAGTATAGCCAAGTTAGAAGAATAATAGTTTAACTTGGAAAAAGATCACTACAGGAGCAATATTACCATTTGTGACAAAAATGTCAGAAGACCCTGCCTTTCAGGGCGACGACCAACACAGTCACGGAGGTAAAGCTACCTGAGAAAATAAAAGCCAAAACCTTATGCAATAAAGGATGTTAAGTAAGCGAGTACAACTATAAACATAGAAAAGAAAAATCATTGGCAAATAACTCGCAATGTGAATGTGAATACAAAATTAACAATATAAAAAGATGGAATGCAACTGCAGACACGTGTTTCTGACTCATTAGTCGTCATCAGGGCCCTGATTCTAAATCAAATTTCGACCAAAAACAAGTCGCTTTCAATATGGCGACTGTCGAAATTATTTGACACGGAGACAGGGATGCCAGGTCTGGGGAATTTTCCCCAGAACTGGGGAAAATTGATAAACTTTGGGGACTGAGGAAAAACTTTTTTAAAATGACTAATATCTGGGGAAATCAAACTGGCTAAAATATGTTATTAAATTTAGTAAAAGATAGTTATTTTAGAAAGTCCAATAATTATGTGAATATTAAATGTTTTACAACGACAAGATCGTGGTGACTGATTCCACATATAGGCCACTCTCAATACAGTTTGGAAGGCCGCGTCCCACCATCAAATAATGTGATCAAACTGGTTTGAGCAAACTGAAAGTGACAGTTAGTGACGTCACAAAGTCACAGTTAGTGTTCATTGTGGATAATAATGAAAAATTTTAATTTTAAATAAAGTACAAACAAGTTAGACAACTCAATACAAAAAATTTGAGCAAACTAGACTGATAGTGAAAGCACAGATTTTTAGAATTTCAAAAAAACTGCAATTGTGACGTCACTTTGACGTACTTCCGGAGTTTGCTCAAACTGTTTGATCAAATTATTTGATGGTGAGACGCGGCCTTAATATTCCCTGGGGTTCCCCAAACAAAACCGTTCTTTAACAGTTACGAGTATGCGCAGTAACGAAAAATGTGTAACTGCGCATAAATTTTCGTCATTCCGCATGCGCGTAACGATTTAAGAACGGTTTTGTATCGAGTTGGAAAAAATCTTATAAACCTGGGGAATTCTGTTGAAAATCTGGCAACTTTTAAAACACAATTTGGGGAAATAAATTTTTTGGGCCTGGTAACGCTGCACGGAGATGAATGAATGGCCAAAAGCGAGGTTAGGTTTAGTTTAGATGTGTTTTGTTTATTTCTTGCAAGGAAAACTAAATCAAAAGGTATTATAATATAGCTGGGTTTAATTGAAATTTGCTTGTTTTGAGGAATTAGATAGAATAGTATTAAATTAGAAATATAATAATTGAGAATGTCCACAACATGAATCATCAACTCAATGAAAGATGTGAGGTAATAATCTGGGAAAATTAGTAAAAAACAAGGAAAATTAATTACCAGCTATTTTATTGCTGGACATGCTGAAATCAAATCTTAAGATTTCCTATATTAGTAATATAGCTGTGCAAAGTCCACAGAAAGTGTGCTATTTTGTTTATAAACAAATTAGCACTCCGAAATCTTTTTTTTATTATTGCTCTATAACTCCGAAAATTTTAACTTTAAACCAAAACACTCACATAAAAATTGACAATAATTTAATTCTGCACATTGATAATTTATTCCAATTTCCTTCGACGGAAATTTTCTTCGGAAAATTCGGGTTTTCCAAACAAAATCTTTAATTTTCAACTAAAATTTGAGGGAAGTAATTATTTATCAATAATTAAATAATTTGGTGACAGTGACATAAATCTTTTTTGTTATGAGTGTCTTGAAGATATGAAAATTTGTATGTACAAAGAGGACCGGAATTAAAAGGTATCTAATGGTTCAAAGATTAAAATCCTGTTGTTTATAACTCTGTCGCAAATGCCGGTCAAATTTGACCGGTTATACCTGGAATCACTCCTCGCAATTCAATTTGTTTTTCTTCGAAAAGGACACAGAAGCCGTGCTCTTTTCAACAGCGTTACAGTAGGAAAAATGAAAGAATACCCATGAAAGAACATATAAAACACACTGTATTTTCCTGTCACCGTGTCAGACAAAAAATTGGCCAGCGCAAGTACATGTAATAATTATTGTTACATGTACTTGCACTGGACAATTTTCTTTGTGACACGGTGACAGGAAAATACAGCGTGTTTTATATGTTCGTTCGTGGGTATTCTTTCATTTTTCCGACTGTAACTTAATTTAATTTAATCTAATATTTTCTGAGGGGTTCTATTTGTTTATAAGCCAAAAAATTGTTTCTTTATAACATTCCTGAGACCGCTCAAATGGTCCAATTTCAATCCTGTAAGGTACGTTGAATAGGTATAGTGCTTTTTTATATGAAAATCATAGTTATTCTGGTGTATCATAATCTTTCTGGTTATTATTTCGACCGAAATTTTTTAATTAACATTTTAATTATTGCTAAACTATTGGTTAGATTGTCGCCGGTCTCCTGATATACAGAGAGGGGCTAAATTATGGAATAAATTCATTTTCTCTAAAATGGACGATTTTAGAGAAAAATCCCGAAACAGGTCGATTTTTATTTTTAAATTAAATTTCTTGGCATATATTTCAAACTAGTGACGTCATCCATCCGAGCGTGATGACGTAATTATTTTTTTAAATAGGAATATGGGTTCGTGTTGTAGCTCATTTACAAAGGCGTTCAATGCTCTATTCAGTATTATAAACATTAATATCATTATTTATACAGGGAGGCCAAAAAAAATTTTGAATTAAATTAATTGACGCAAGAAGAAGAATGCATGTAATTTATTTAACTCAAAATACATTCTATTGCTGTCAGAAAATAGAAAAAAATGTTTATTTTGCAAATAAACATTGCTTTTAGCTTAAATTAAAAGTTCAAACTGCCAATAGGTAGGAGGGAGGCTGTTTGTGATTTAATTTAAGCGAAAAGAAATGTTTATTTGTGAAATAAACCTTTTTTTCTATTTTCTGACAGCAGTACAATGTATTTTAAGTTAAATAAATTACATACATTCTTCTTTTTGCGCCAATTAATTTAATTCAAAATTTTTTTTGGCAACCCTGTATAAATACCTAATGATATTAATGTTTATATTACTGAATAGAGAATTAAACGCCCTTTCAAATGACCTACCACACGACCCCTATTCCCATTAACAAAATTATCGATTACGTCATCACGCTCAGATGGATGACGTCACTAGTATGAAATATATGCCAAAAAATTGTAATTTAAAAATAAAAATCGACCTCTTTCGGGATTTTGCTCCAAAATCGTCCGTTTTAAAGAAATGAATTTATTCCATAATTTAGCCCCTCTGTATAATCTACTATAATAAATCTTTCATGTCTTCAATTATTTAATTATTGATAAATAATTAGGTACTTCCCTAAAATTTTAATTGAAAATGGCAGATTTTTTGGGAAAACTCGGATTTTCTGAGTAAAATTTTTGTTGAAGGAAATCGGAAAAAAAATAACTTTGTGCAGAACTAAATTACGGTGAATTTTTATTTGAGTGTTTTTGGCTCAAAGGAAAAATTATAGGAGTTACAGACCACTAATTGAAAAAAAAAGAAGATTTAGGAGTGCTAATTTGTTTATAAATAAAATAACACACTTTCTGCGGACTTGTCATACCCCATATTACTAATATATGCAATCTTAAGATTCGATTTTAGCAATAAAATAGCTGGTAAATAATTTTTCCCAAAAATGGTATTTTTTCGATAATTTTCCCAGACTATCAACAAAATCCAAGAAACCGAAGCGCCAACCCAAATTCTGAGCAGTCTCAACATGATAAGGTTAATATCCCCAAGAATCGCTATACTCTCCGGCTGTCATGGCGGTGTCGAAATGAAATTGCGACTGTCGAAATGAATTAGAATCAGGCCCCAGTACAGTATAGCCAAGTTAGAAGAATAATAGTTTAACTTAGAAAAAGATCACTACAGGAGCAATATTACCATTTGTGACAACAATGTCAGAAGACCCTGCCTTTCAGGGCGACGACCAACACAGTCACGGAAGTAAAGCTACCTGAGGAAAGAAAAGCCAAACCCTTATGCAATAAAGGATGTTAAGTAAGCGAGTACAACTACAAACATAGAAAAGAAAAATCATTGGCAAATAACTCGCAATTTGAGTTTCCTCAACCCTTCTTGAGTTTATGAAACAGTAGTAGTTGTCATTAGTGTCATGGTATATAATTTCGGTGGCTTTTGAAAATAAGACATATTTTAAGGCAATTACATGAAAAAGAACGTTTGCTCCCAATGAAAATCTATTGTACAATCAACAGTAAGTGAAACATAATGCATCGATATAAATTTCACATCCCTAAACCCTTTTACGGAATTAGAAGCCAAATGTTTATGTTTACCTTTTAATAACGTCAATCTTAAAATGTCAAATGTTAAAATTTAAACGTAAAAATATACTAACCCATTGTTACAGTCAAAAATCCTTTAAACATTTTTCGAAATTAATTGTTGATATAAATTACAATGGTTATTTTATTAAATAAACAAGTTTAAGTAATTTTATTTGCTAATAATAAGTAGGTACCTATATTAAAAAGGCACCACTTGAATCTAACTTCAACCTGTGAGTAATGACCCGTGAATAACTTCGACCCGTGAGTAATGAACTATTACTCACGAGTAAAGTAATGGGTGTTATTATCTATTCAAAAATAGTGAATAATGAGCATATTTTAAACGGTTGTAAAAAAATAATTTTTTCCATTCTCATACTTTAATATATCAATTATGATTTCACTACCTGTATCATAATGAACTTCATTATGATACAGATTTTCTTTACGATACAGATTTTTAACCAATGAGATCGCGATATGACATTTGCGATGAAGGTGGCACACGCGCAGTGACCAATGGCGAGTCAAATACATACGCTTTGACAGTTCTCAATTTGTAAACAAACTGACTAATTTAAAAAGTAAATCTTGAAAAGTCAAAATAAATAAATTTGAATATATTTTTTGCTTTGAAGGATCATAGAAAAAATCGTGTATACAACTTGCATTTAATTATCATTATGAAGCTCGTATTCTATACTAAACTCGCCGCTAGGCGGCTCGTTTAGTATTCATCATACTCACTTCATAATGACCACCATTAAATACTCGTTGCATAATATACTATTATTAACGGTTCGACGTCCAAATCGGAAGTCAAATTGGCTTATTTCCCAATCAAAATAGTTAATTTGCGGTTTGAGATTATTAGTTAAATTTATAAATCAACCCGACACTTGTTATTGTTGGCGTGCTTATTTTTAGGAGAAATAGAGGAAATTTCAATTAATTTAAACTATACTTTTTTAGGGTAATGATGAATCCTGCCTATCCATCTTAAATAACTTCTACAATGATGGGCTCAAATGGCACGATGTTGCTTGTCACCACGTTAAACCATTCGTTTGTGAAGACAGTGAAGAACTTCTTAACTTTGTTGCGTCGAGAAACCCTGGAATTCGCCTTTAATCTGAAAATTTCAGAGAATCTTAAAAAATATGTTGTACCTTTGAAAACGGCCAAGTCTATAAATATTAAGTGAGAAGTGATATTATTCTGAACTTATTTTTTTTGTCCATCTCAAATTTTCAAATATACCTACTGAATAAACGACAAATCATAAACAAAATGATTTATTTCACGTTTGGCGCTCGTCCGAAAGAAAAGTAACACAAGTCAAAAAATGCATAATTCAAGTTACCCTGTAAAATTTACACTAAAAATCCAAAATTTTGCTTTTATAAAAGTGACCAATATCTTAAAAGAAAAGTGACATAACTCAAAATGTTGATTTTTTCTTTGTTAAAATAAAATATCTTGGTTTTTGGTTTTATTTCTTACACAATTAGAAATATTCACTCATCAATATTCTTCGTTTTTAAGTTATAAATTTTAGCCTTTACCGTTTAAAACTCACAGTTAAATTAATACAAAAAATCCATTTTTGCCTCTCCTGAAAAAAATTGTTTTTTAAGTTGTGACACTTTTCCTTGATGAGCGATGTATTGTTATATAGGAAACAAAACGTACGTTATGTGTAAATTTAAAAATTTATCGTACAATTTACTGTCTATAACTAAAAATATATTTGAAAAAGAGGTGACGTTATTTATTTATTTATATTAGAACTTTTTTAAGAATCACTATTATTAGGAAAGATGCTGTTTTATTGTAAGATTAAAAGTGGGCAATACTTTTTAATAAGGGTGTATATCAAACCAGAAATAAAGTATAAGGTTTTCAGAATTACACGATTAAATCAGAGATTGTTAAAAAAACAACATGGTGTAAGATTTGGCCACTCTAAATATTTCGTTTTATTTTCTTCTTTAATATATCCTTGCTGTCAGATTTTGCTTGTGAATATTTGCTTTTTATATTTTAGATTGTAGATTTATATTTACTTTAAATTATATTTAATAAAAAATATTAATATAGTTTCGTTTTTATTGAGAAAGTCTCCTGTATTTTGTTAACCATACCATACATGTCAACAATACCTACTGTAAAAAACAAGCAACGACTTCGTAAGTCCTAGGTTTTCACCCAACGTGACCCGAAGTAGAGATACTAGAAGTCGATATTTGAATTGTTTGTTTAACTTTGTGTCGATGCATATTAGCCCACTAAATGACCGTTTTGGAGTGTAATTTCCAGCGGCAACTCCGAATTGCATGAAAATTTGGATTTAGGTTCTACTTACCCTCCACTTCAAAGTTGAATTTGTGCCGTTGGTTGCTTTTACTTGGGGGGTGACATTTACCCCTTCTCGGGGGGTGAAAAACGCGTGTTTAAAATAAGGCCGGAAATGGATAAATTGACTAATTTTAAGCACCTTTTGTTCTATAAAGTTTTTTACGTAAGTCAATACTTTTCGAGCTATTTGCCATTGAAAATGTTGATTTTTCGACAAAAAAAAAAGTAAATATTTTATCGAAAAAAATATTTTTAACAAAAGTGTAGCCTATAACAAAACGAAAATAACGGTGTACCAGTAAAGTCTACAAATTGAGTAGAAACAAAGTTGTAGCTCATGAAAAATACGTTCCTATTCGTCTAATTCCAAATCGAATAATTCAACGAGAAATCACCGAAGAAAGAAGCGTTTGTAGGGAAAACCTTATTAAAATTTTTAAAGTATCGAAAAAAAGCATATTATTTGTTTTTCACAAAAGTTTACAGCATCAAAAATAAACGAGTTACACTGAAAAAAAAGTTGGCCCCTTTTTTTTGGTAAAAAAATCGTGAAAACCTCCCTCTATTTAGCACCCTAAATGAAATTAATCGTTTGGCTTTACCATCTATTTTAACTGTATGTGTATTGTTTATATGATCTGTAAGTTTGATTGGTTTGAAGTGCTTATTTTTGAAAACATTTGGTTTTATAGTAAAAAAAAATTTTCTAAAAATTTTTGAAAAATTTCATTTTTTCAAGATAACTTAAAAAGTATTAGTGATAAGAAAAACCATAAAGAGTAAAAAATGTAGGTTTTGTGTGTGGCCACGTGTTGTTAACAAGACGTTTAGAAGTGTTCTCTCTCCCAAAACATAAAATTCTGGTATGTACACATTAAATTAAAATTAAAGCAATAAACAATATACCAATACCAATTACAAGCAAGAGCCTGAAATAAAATTAAAATTGAATAATAAGTTAACAACGAAGAAATAAAGAAAATCTCATATAAATATCTATACAATTATACAGAATTTGTTTACTGAATTAAGTTTTTATTTACCAAAAGTTTTTATACCAAAGGTAATTATTAAAGTTCATTGTAATAAAGGTGACCACACACTGTAAACTGTAAATATTAAATATAATGGGAGAAAACGAAAACAACATAACAATTCATGAAGTAATATCAGAAATTAGAAAAAATAGAACAGAGATAAAAAATGCAATAGAGGCTCTGGAAAGTAGATTATTAATACAGATTGCAGACTTGAAAAAGAAAAATAATACGTTAGAACAAGAAAATCAAACATTAAAGAAAGAAATTGAACAAATAAAAATAAACAGCAACGAAAATAGTATTGTAGTCTTTGGACTACACACATCTGTAAACAAACTAACCATTCAAGATATTTGTTTGCGCATATTTTCCCTAGTAGAAGTTGAAATTAAACCATCTGATATCAATAATTATTATACTTTGGGAAATAAATACAACAGCCCATTAAAAATAGATCTAGTAAACCATTGGATGAGAAGAGATATCCTAAAGAACTGTTTTAAATTAAAAGAAAAAAAGGGTATTTCCATTGCACCGGTGTTAACAAAGAAACAACAACAAGAATCCAAAATACTGCGACAAAATTTATTCCTAGCAAAACAGCAGAATAAAGAAAACAGCTACATAAAAAACGGCAAACTCTACGTAAATAATCAGCCCTATACCATTGAAGACTTAATTGAAGCTGAAGAAGTAAGCACTGATAGACTTTCAAATAGTGCTCCATCAACACCAAAACTAGAGACAGACACCCGTGCAGAAAACAACCCACTACCAGGAAATACCGAAAAGCCGAAATTTATACCAGAAGAGAAGAGTGACCTAAATACAACACCATCATCTTCAAAAAAATACCAGCAAGCCCAATACTCGCTTTCAAGACAATAAAAAGAGAAATAACTCCACTTCCACTTCTCATAGCATAATTAAAAAGTAAACTATTTTGCTTAATTCACATATCCAGTGAGACTATATTTTAATATATTCTAGATTTATTTATATACCATATTTTATTTTAGATTTACAGATTATTATTTTAGATTACTGTAATTTAGATTTACATATAAATTGCAATTTCTGTCATTGAGAAACAGGAGAAAAAGTGAAGTTTATTAATTAATTATTTCTTTCTAATATTTTTTCCTCACTCTTTTGAATTATTTTATATTTGTATCATATTATAACATATTTCATATAAGGAATATTTTGTTGTATATATTATGGATACATACATTAGGGACATTAATCACATACCTTTTGAAACAAAAGAAATTAATAACTTATCAAATTTAAAAATTTACTTACAAAATGATGATCAACATTTTAAAATTTTACACCAAAATATAAGGAGCATTTACAGGAATTTTAATGAATTTGAAATTTTGATAAAACAATTAGATTGCAACTTTGACTGTATCGTGTTAACGGAAGCATTTCGTATTGGCGACGTTGGTTGTCATAAGCTTGAAGGGTACGAAATAATTTACAACCAAGGAAATATTAATAAAAATGATGGAACAGTACTATACTTCAAAAACTATCTTGACCACTGTACAAAAATTATAGAAGTAGGGGAACATAAAGTAATACAAATGCTGGTAACATGTAATAATAACAAAAAAATACTAATCAGTGCTCTTTACCGACCACCTTCAACGAATGTAGAACATTTCGTGTCACACCTAAAGGAATATGTAGAACAAACAAAATCATGTCATGCGGACTGTCATATTCTGGTTGGAGATATTAATATAAACATATTAGAAAATAATGATAATGCTAATGACTACTTAAATACTCTCTCTGAATACAACTTTAATTCTTTAATAAATAAACCAACAAGACTAAATAACTGTCTGGATCACGTATTTGTAAAATTTAAATCCAAAGATCCAATAAACGATTGCAAGGCAGCTGTTCTAGATACAAATATTACAGATCATAAGGCAACTGTAGTCACTGTGCCACTAAATATTATAAATAATCTACCCAACAGAAAGAAAGAAATATTAAATTACAACAACTTAAAATTGGACATTAAAGATTTTGATTGGACTGAATATTATAACTTAAAAGATATTAATGATTTAACGGAATACTTAATAAAGATATTAACGTCTTACATAAATAAACATACTGACACCATTAAAATAAAACGTTATAATTTTAAAAGAAAAAAATGGATTACAGCAGGATTAGTAAACTCCATCAATAAAAAAAATAAACTATATAAACAACATATAAATATGCCAGGTAACAAAGAGATAAAGGAAACTTATATCAGATACCGTAAACACTTGAATATAGTTATTAAAGCTGCAAAGAAAGATTATTTCAGACAAGAAATTATTAAAAATAATAAATGTTCCAAAAATCTGTGGAAAATAGTTAATAACTGTAATAACGAACAAAATAATACCAAAAAGTTCAAAGAAATAGTTACTGAAAATAACCAATCTCTTACGAACATTGATGAGATAGCTGAAGAATTTAATGATTATTTTTCCACAGTCGGAGAAAAATACGCGCAAAAAATAATAAAACCTTTATCTCAACCTCCAAAAAGATGTACTACATTGAATTCCTTCTTTTTAGCAGATGTTAATGAAAATGACATTAAAATTATAATAAACTCACTGAAATCCAACAAAGCGCCAGGAATGGATAAGATAAAATCAGAAGTACTAAAAGAACTGGGGCATATTTTAACTCCCCCATTACACATTTAGTAAATAGCATTTTTGCTGTAGGAAAATGGCCCGAACAGTTAAAGCAAACCGTAGTTGTCCCCATACACAAGAAAGGTGATCCTAAATTAACAAAAAACTATAGACCAATTTCCATAATTAGTTCACTTTGTAAGATTTTAGAAAAAGCTTTAAAGAACCAGCTAGTAAAATACCTAGAAAAATTCAAATTAATATCAAACAAACAGTATGGTTTCAGAGAAAGGTTCTCCACGGAAAATGCCATATCATATCTATCAAATAAAATATATAACTTAGTTGATAACAACATACCAACGGCTTGTGTATTCCTAGACTTGGCAAAGGCTTTTGATACAGTAAGTCACACACAATTACTAGATACTCTGATAGACACAGGTATAAGAGGGAAAGCATATAATTTGATGGACAGTTATTTAAAGGACAGGCAACAAGTAGTGAGAATAGAAGGGACACAAAGTAGTACAAGGAACATTAACTTTGGTATACCACAAGGAACGGTATTAGGACCAGTTTTATTTATTATATATATAAATAACATACTGACTTTCCAAACTAAAGGCGACATTTTAAGCTTTGCAGATGACACTGCCATCCTATACTCTGCTGACACTTGGACCAATTTAAAGCTTAAAATGGAAAGGGACCTAGGAAATATTATAGATATATTCAGTCATAAACTACTCACGGTAAATATTGAAAAAACACTGTATGTCCCATTTACCAGTTATAAAAGTGGCTTACCCGATTATAACTCGTTAATTATAGGAAATCTGATGATTAACAGTGCAAGTAGCACAAAGTATTTAGGAATTCAGATTGATTCATATCTTCGCTGGGATAAGCACATAAATCAAACTTGCAAAACTTTAAGATGTCTTTTATATAAATTTAGATATCTACAAAGTATATTAGATATTCATCATTTAAAAATTATTTATTTCTCCTTAGTAGAGTCACGTATAAGGTATGGAATTCTTAGTTGGGGTGGCATTGCAAATACGCACCTAAAGCAAATGAACATTATACAAAGAAAAATATTAAAAATTATTTACAATAAAAAACTAGGGCACAGTACTGACGATCTGTTTAATGAAGCTCAAGTGTTAGATATAAGGCAATTGTTTGTACTTGCAATGTTCACTAATCTATATAAAAATAAACAGTTACTTGTACCACTAGAACACACATACGATACCAGAAGTAGATCTCAGTCCTTTATTAGAACAAACTTAACAAAGAAAGTAGTTGGACAAAGAAACTTTGAATACCTTCAAATAAAAATATATAATTTGCTTCCTCAAACATACAAAACCTACTTAATTACTATAAATTCCTTTAAATTAATAAAGTGCATATTTCAGACGTATTTAAAAATAAATAATAGAAAAATGTTTAACCATCTTTTTGAATAAATAAATAATATAAACCTGTAAACCTATAATTAAACACAAAAAAAAATAAAAAATAAACGCTCAAAAATTGATGAACTTCACTTCATACCATGTTGTTTTTGTTTATATTAATTTGTATTGTTCTTGCATGTAAAAATTTTACTTCTTAAAAATAATAATTATTATATCCAACACAATAAAATAATTGTTATGTTGTATATCTAACACAACTATACTAAAATGGCCCATGCACAACTTAATTGTTTTAATGGGTTCTATGGTTTGTTTGCGTTGAATACATAACAACATATCTAAAACGCATAGATATTATATTGCATAATAATTATATATTTTTTTATATGTGTATATTTTTCAAGTGAATAAACGTTATTATTATTATTATTATTATTATTATCCAGATTTAGCCATACGGCTCACACTCCCTCTAAGGGGAAAATTGACTCATCCCAGATACCTACGGTATCAAAAGGATTGAGCTCTGGTGGGACTCTTTCCGTGTTATCGAGCCCTAGGTGACTTGGAATGCAGGTGTATCTCCCAGAAATGTTCGTACGCATCTGGCCGTCGCGAGTAGTACAGCTTTCTGCATGGTCTTATAAAGATGTTCATTCAGACCCAGCTTTTTTATGCTTTCGAGGAGGGTCTTCGGAATGACTCCAGTAGTAGACATAATAATCGGTATCGTCTGGGTACTTTGCATTCTCCATTGCCTCCGTATTTGAATTTCTAGATCTCTGTACTTGGCGATCTTTTCAGTAAATTTACTACGTAGATTATTGTTGTTAGGTATCGCCACATCAATTAGTGTTGTTTGTCTTGTTAATTTATTATTATTATCCCAGATTTAGCCATACGGCTCACACTCCCTGTAAGGGGAAAATTGACTCATCCCAGATACCTACGGTATCAAAAGGATTGAGCTCTGGTGGGACTCTTTCCATGTTATCGAGCCCTAGGTGACTTGGTATGCTGGAGTATCTCCCAGAAATTTTCGTACACATCTGGCCGTCGCGAGTAGTACAGCTTTCTGCATGGTCTTATAAAGGTGTTCATTTAGACCCAGCTTTTTTATGTTTTCGAGGAGGTTCTTCGGAATGACTCCAGTAGTAGACATAATAATAGGTATCGTCTGGGTACTTTGCATTCTCCATTGTCTTCGTATTTGAATTTCCAGATCTCTGTACTTGGCGATCTTTTCAGTAAATTTACTACGTAGATTATTGTTGTTAGGTATCGCCACATCAATCAATGTTGTTTGTCTTGTTAATTTATTAACTAGTACGAGATCTGGTCTATTATGTGCCACTGTTTGGTCTGTGAGCACAGTACGGTCCCAGTATAGCTTGTAGTTGCCATCCTCAAGCATACTCTCAGGGACGTATTGATAATATGGGAGATGGTCCGTTTGGAGAAGTCCCAGCTTGATAGCTATCTCTTGATGAAGGATTTTTCCCACTGCGTCATGCCGTTCCTTGTATTCAGTTGCAGCAAATGCCTGGCAGCCCCCTGTAAGATGTTGGATGGTTTCTTGGGTTCGGCATCCATATCGGCATTTGTCGTTCTGGATCTGAGGGTCTTTGACGATGTGTTTCAGGTAATTTTTAGTTGGTATTACCTGATCCTGAATGGCTAGTATTGAACCTTCTGTTTCAGGGAACATCTTACCCGATGTCAACCAATAGTTCGACGCTGTATTGTCGACATAGTCTTGGCTGACCTCATTGGGATGTCGCCCATGCAGAGGTTTGCCCATCCAGGTGCGCAGTTTTTCGTCCTTAGTAAGGTGGTTTATGCGCATTTCTGGTTCCCTCAGCTTGATCGGTGTTGTGTCATCTACTGCGCAAATGGCGCGGTGTAGATTAGATGTCTCAGCCTGCATCTGAAAATAAGTTCTTAAATTAGCAATCTGTTTATCTAATTGCTCACCTATATCCATAAGTCCTCTTCCTCCTAGATACCGGGGTAATGTCGTTCGTTCTACTGCACTTTTAGGGTGGTGTTTTTGTGCCTTTGTCAGGTGTGTTCTTACTTTTCGCTGAAGGTGTTCTATATCCGTTTTTGTCCACTTAACAATACCAAATGAATAGCTAAGCGCGGAACAAGCGTAGGTGTTTAGTGCCTTAAACAAATTTTTACTGTTAAGTTGTGAACGAAGCAGCTGTTTTACCCTTCGTATAAACTCAGTAGTTATCTCAGTTTTCATTTGCTTATGGTCAATTTTCCGCGCCTGCTTTACACCAAGATATTTGTACATATCGTTTTCGCCCATGGCCTCGATGTTCTGGCCATTTTGCATATCGAATCCACCGGGCTGTACCTTTCCTCTGACTATATTCAAAACACGGCACTTGTCTAGTCCGAAGTGCATGCTTATATCATTAGAGAATGTTTCTACAGTTTTTAGCATCTGTTCTAGGTGTTCTCGAGTGGAAGCCATTAATTTCAAATCATCCATATACAACAGATGATTGAGCTTCGCTACCACAGTATTATTGTTTCTAATGCTAAAACCTGAGTCAGTGGAGTTTAATAGCTGGGAAAGGGGGTTCAAAGCTAAGCAGAACCACAATGGACTCAACGAGTCTCCTTGAAACAGGCCACGGTTGATTGCGATATTTTCGGTTTCGATATTGTTTTCACCGGGTATTTGGAGGTGAATTTTAGTCTTCCAATCTCTCATTATATGCCTTAAAAAGGTCACTATGTTATCATCGACTTTGTATATTCTTAATATATCTATAAGCCATTCATGCGGTACTGAATCAAAGGCCTTCTTATAGTCAATAAAAGCAGTAAAAAGGTTCCTTTTTTTTGTGAATGCCTGGTTAGAAATGACTGAGTCGATGATAAGTTGTTCTTTGCAACCCATGGAACCCTTAGCGCATCCTTTCTGTTGAGGCTCTATGATATTGTTTAGAGCACAGTGTTGGTAGATACGCCGGGTTACACAGGATGTGACCAATTTATACAAAGTTGGAAGACAAGTAATTGGGCGGTACTTGGATGGATCTTGGGTGTTATTTTGATCCTTTGGTATTAAATAAGTAGTTCCCTGAGTTAGAAATGATGGTATTTCCTGCGGATTAGAGATAACATGATTAATTAATGTTGATAAACAATCATGAATACACCAAAACTTTTTAAGCCAGAAGTTCTGAACTCCGTCTGGTCCAGGGGATTTCCAGTTATGAAGCTCTTTGATGACATTTGAGACCTCTTCAGTCGTGAATGGTTCGTAGTTAGCAGTAACGTAGTGGTGACAGTTGTACGTCGTATCTTCTATCCATCCAGCATTGTTGTTAAAAGCAGCTGGTGTGGAAAGTTGATTTCCCCAAAACTCATGAATTTCTTCTTGGCTTGGGTAAGTCTTGTCGGCACTTTCTACGGTGGAATTGAGTTTTCGGTAGAACGTCTTCTCGGAATTTTCAAAAAGTGCATTGTCGCTTTTTCGGTTGTTACTAACTTTGTACCTCCTTAGTCGCCCTGAATAGACGGAGAGTTTTTGTTTTAATGTATCGAGACACTGTTGGGCTGTGTTATTGTCTGGATCGTATCTCGAGTGTCTTGCAGTATTCCGCATTATTTCTTCAGCTCTCCTAATGACTTTTCTACTTGGTACTCCTCGTAAATATTCTGTGACTTGGCCAATATCCCTACTTATTATTATTATTATTATTATTATTATTATAAATATGCTAGTTTCATTTTGTTTCTCCGTAAGACAAAAATTGGTTAAGATATGGCTGTTCAAAATTTGCATACACTCCTGATTAGTGACCCATTCAAGCTTTCTCAATTATAACCCTTTCAAAAATAAACTCTTTAAACCGGTGAGACTGACAGATCATATAAAAAATAGATAGGTAAGTAAATTGTTTGTAATAAAGCGGTAGCGATTAATTTCATTTGGGGAGCTAAACACGGCGAGATTTTCATGAGTTTTTACAAAAAAAAAGAGGGCCAACTTTATTTTGAGCGTAACTCGCTTATTTTTAATGCTAAAACTTTTGTTAACAATTAAAACAAAGCTTTTTATAAACACTTTAAAAAAGTTTAAATGGGTTTTTCCCGAAAAGTGCTTAATTTTTCGGTGATTTCACTTTGAAATATTCGATTTGGAATTAGACGAATAAGAACGTATTTTTCATGAGCTACAACTTTGTTTTTATTTGATTGATAGACTTTACTGATACACCATTTTTTGGGTTTTTTATAACCTACACTTTTGCTAAGGGTATGTTTTTTAATATAATATTTACTTTTTGAGTTATTTGCGAAAAACCGTCTGAAAACGAAGTTTTTTTGCCGAAAAATCAACATTTTCAATGGCAAATAACTCGAAAAGTATTGACTTACGTAAAAACTTTATAGAACAAAAGTTGCTTAAAATCAGTCAATTTATCCATTTCCGGTCTTATCTTGAACGTATGTTTTTTCACCCCCGAGAAGGGGTGACTGTCACCATCCAAGTAAAAGCAACCAACGGCACAATTTCAACTTTGAAGTGGAGGGTAAGTAGAACCTAAATCCAAATTTTCATGCAATTCGGAGTTGCCCCTGAAAATTACACGGTATCGCCGAATTTATTTATATTTATCCCCGTTCATTTACTGGGCTATATACGATTTCACTAATTTTGAGTCATTTTTGACAAACTTCCGGTCAAAACTTTATAACCTTAAATTGTCACCCCCGCCCTTCAAGCTGCTAGCAAGAAGAAGGGACGACATAGGGGTATGTCCAGCTAGTTGAACTGCTGCAGCATATGATTATAATCAGACGCTAAATCAGATGTCCGTTGCAACGGACTACTCCTGAACTAAGAATGTTTTATTTTCGTAACAGAAAAGAAATAAAACGAGACTTAAAGTAAACCAAACATGTAGGTATGACTCTTCGTATAAACAAAAAAAATAAATAGGTAAATGAAAAGAATTACGGAATTGGTAAGTCCTGGAAAAACAAAATAATAAATCAATCCCAATCCTCTTTCCCAAAACTCTATAACATTTTTTTAAGTTACTTATGTTATACAGGTTGTGTAATTTATATTTTTATTACGAGGAACTTATCTTATTGATATATTGTTATAGAGTTTTGGAAAAGGGGTGCAAATTTTTTATTATATTTTGACCACAAAAATTGGTAAACAGGTTAATTCTAAGCAAAAAATGTTCTATACATTTTTTTGATAAAATAAATAGTTTTCGATTTATTCGCTATCGAACGTGTTAGTGTTAAGGCGGAGATACATATGCGCTCTGCTCGGTGTGCGAGCCGCTCGCGCGCAGCGTATTCGTCAGATTAGTACGTGTTTTCAAGTGACGCACAAACGGCACGCACACGGCGCACCACGATCTAAATTCTGTTGGTTTTTCAACAAACGCTTTGATGGTTCGCAATACGTATTTGGACGGGTTTGCGAGTGGTTTGTTGGTTTTGGCGCGCATGAGTTGAATATTTGTTAGTAATGGAATGGTCGGAACTGTCGGAAGGAAATTGATGTTTACCGTGGAAAATCATTATTGTGGGATCCTCAATAAAGAACCATTTAATTTAAAGAAACAACTGATTTAAATCCGATCTGAACGGAAATAGAAGCTGAAATAAAAAAATGTAAATGCGGACCTTTTTAAAAAATGTTAGTTCATTGTTGTACTAAAAATAACATGTATTAAAAATAAGATTTATTATTTTATTTGGGCATAAGCCACAATTCGAGTTTGAAATCAAGTTTACTTGACCTTTCGACTTTCACTTCGGAAATAGTTATCAATATCAAAAAAACATTCATAAGCAGATATATATTATGTGTCACCGGAAAGCGAAATAGGTAACGCACGACTTGGAGAACCTATAGTTTTCTAACTTCGTGTCTGAAGAAGCAACGCAGTTGAAACAAGCGGATATATTATAATTGTGTCACCGGAAAGCGAAAAAGGTAAGGCACAACTTGGAAGACCCAATAGTTTTCTAACTTCGCTTCTGGTAAAGCAACAGAGTTGGAACAAGCAGATATATTATAATTGGGTCACCGGAAAGCCAAAAAAGTAACGCACAACTTGGAAGACCCAATAGTTTTCTAACTTCGCTTCTGGTGAAGCAACGGAGTTGGAACAAGTAGATATGTTATAATGGTGTCGTCGGAAAGCGAAAAAGGTAACGCACATCTTGGAAGAGCTTATAGTTTCCTAACTTCGCTTCTGGTGAAGCAACTGAGTTGGAACAAGCAGATATATTATAATTGGGTCACCGGAAAGCCAAAAAGCTAACGCACAACTTGGAAGACCCAGTAGTTTTCTAACTTCGCTTCTGGTGAAGCAACGGAGTTGGAACAAGCAGATATATTATAATTGGGTCACCGGAAAGCCAAAAAGGTAACGCACAACTTGGAAGACCCAATAGTTTTCTAACTTCGCTTCTGGTGAAGCAACGTAGTTGGAACAAGCATATATATTATAATTGGGTCACCGGAAAACGAAAAAGGTAACGCACAACTTGGAAGAGCCTATAGTTTCCTAACTTCGCTTCTGGTGAAGCAACGGAGTTGGAACAAGTAGATATGTTACAATTATGTCGTCGGAAAGCGAAAAAGGTAACGTACATCTTGGAAGAGCCTATAGTTTCCTAACTTCGCTTCTGGTGAAGCAACGGAGTTGGAACAAGTAGATATGTTATAATGGTGTCGTCGGAAAGCGAAAAAGGTAACGCACATCTTGGAAGAGCTTATAGTTTCCTAACTTCGCTTCTGGTGAAGCAACTGAGTTGGAACAAGCAGATATATTATAATTGGGTCACCGGAAAGCCAAAAAGGTCACGCACAACTTGGAAGAGCCTATAGTTTCCTAACTTCGCTTCTGGTGAAGCAACGGAGTTGGAACAAGTAGATATGTTATAATGGTGTCGTCGGAAAGCGAAAAAGGTAACGCACATCTTGGAAGAGCTTATAGTTTCCTAACTTCGCTTCTGGTGAAGCAACTGAGTTGGAACAAGCAGATATATTATAATTGGGTCACCGGAAAGCCAAAAAGCTAACGCACAACTTGGAAGACCCAGTAGTTTTCTAACTTCGCTTCTGGTGAAGCAACGGAGTTGGAACAAGCAGATATATTATAATTGGGTCACCGGAAAGCCAAAAAGGTAACGCACAACTTGGAAGACCCAATAGTTTTCTAACTTCGCTTCTGGTGAAGCAACGTGGTTGGAACAAGCATATATATTATAATTGGGTCACCGGAAAACGAAAAAGGTAACGCACAACTTGGAAGAGCCTATAGTTTCCTAACTTCGCTTCTGGTGAAGCAACGGAGTTGGAACAAGTAGATATGTTACAATTATGTCGTCGGAAAGCGAAAAAGGTAACGTACATCTTGGAAGAGCCTATAGTTTCCTAACTTCGCTTCTGGTGAAGCAACTGAGTTGGAACAAGCAGATATATTATAATTGGGTCACCGGAAAGCGAAAAAGTTAACACAGGGCTTGGAAGAACCTATAGTTCTCTAATTTCGTTTCTAGTGAAGCTACGCAGTTGAAACAAGCAGATACATTACAATTGTGTCACCGGAAAACGAAAAAGTTATCGCATTACTTGGAAGTACCTATAGTTCTCTAATTTTGTTTCTGGTTGTAGGAACAAGCAGATATATTATGGTAGGGAAGCAAAGTATGCTAAATGTGCTCGAGCGCTTTGGCGACCTATTGGGTTGTGATTATTAGGTCCTAAAACCAAAAAAGTTAAGTAAAATTTTCCATTTTAGTGGGGACTTCCCATTTTTTAATTTAATTTTCCATTTCCAACAATCTTTTTTCCGATTATAGCGCCATCTATCCATAATTCAAAAAAATGTTTCGAATAAAAGTTGTTTATTTTTATACAAACAATCCAAATCTGCAATAAGAAACGGGGTCTACCATTTAAGATTTTAAAGTAACCCCCCACCTCACCTCCGTGGGGGGTCGTGTTTGGAACCGTTCGATAGATTTTTCAAAAACATTGATAAAGTGTATTTTGCAGTTTTTCGATATGATGTTTATTTTGCGAAAGATCGCGGGATTTGTATTTAAAATTTTAAATTTACCCCCCACCCCTCTCCGTGGGGGGTCAAGTTTGGTATTTTTCGATAGATTTTTGAAAAATATTGAACACGTAGTTTTTAGTTTTTCAATCTGACGTTCATTTCGCGAAATATTCGCTTTTTTTTTGTGAAACTTTTTGACTCTCCCATTTCCGTACGCCCCGCTCAAATCGTCATTTTTTGAAATATAGACTCTTTTGCATGTACTTAACTTACCTTATCTTAATCTGACAATTTCGAATATTTTAAGGATAGATTTTTTTTCGGGCCCCCCTGAACGAACTCCCCTGTGTTAAGAGCCAATATATGGTGGAGGTACATCTGCAGGGTACCACGTTTCTCCCCATATGATAATCTGACGCGCTCGAGTAACTGCAAAAATCCCCGCTTGGGCTCCCCTACCATTATATTTGTGTTGCCAGGAAGCGAAAAAGGTAGTTCCCGAAATGTTCCCAAACTGTGGCTTATTCCACATAAAATAGTAAATTGCATAAGATGACACAAGAAAATAGTTTCAGAACAATACCAAAATAAGATGTAGTAGAAGTACAGGACAGAGACATGATTATCTACAATTACTAAACGTTCGTAAGTTTCCTCTGGATCGTCAAAATGAAAAATTTTAACGAACAATAACCGCGCCACGAACGCGCGGCGCACACACGGCGCGGAGTTCGCGGCGCGGATATGTATTTCCGCCTTTATATGGAAAAAATCAATGTTTTTAATCAGTTTTCTGCTAATAACTCAAAAATTATTCGTTTTATCAAAACAACTGTAATTAGTAAACATATACCTTTTGAAAAAATGGAAAAAACCAAATGGTTTATTTTAATTTTCTTTAAGACTATAATAGTAACCGAGCTAACTTTATTATAGTTTAGCTGTTCTTCGTCAAATGTCAAATGTTGTAGTTTCAAAGTTAAAAAACTGGAAAACTATGCATTTTTCGAGGATACCTTATTAAAACTAATTTTTTCTACGAGCGTGCAAAAATGTCTACTTTCGCGCACGCATTTTAGTTTAGAAAGTTTCACTTTTCCGCACGCGTGTTACTTTTCCGCACGCGGTGTTTACTTTTCCGCACGCGTGTTAATTTAGATATGTTAATATGGCCTTAAACATGCAATAAAATAATGTTTAGATATTATTTACTAATTTATTTCAAATATATCTTATTGTGTTCCTGTTTTAATGAAATTAACGCGACAATTCGATGAAATAAAATTATTTTGACATAATATTCGAAAGCCAAATCAAACTCACAAACAGTTGTCACCTAAACTTTGCCATGTAAGGTTCTACCTACAATTTCCCAATCAATATGGTTGATGTCATGTGATGCCAGGGGTTAATCTGGAAATATTTTTAACATCCTTTAAAATCAGATTATATAATGTAACCCCAACTGTTTAAAATCAATTTAAGGGTTTTTACCCGTACATTTTGGTGACTTAAAGCATGTAAACCTGTGATAACAATGATGATGAAATATTGATTCCGAAAACGTTTTGTTGTGATACAGCCCTTTTTAGGGATTTTAAATTACCTTTTACAAAATAAGGTTTTTATTTATTTTTTTTTTACAAAACAAACAATAGTCCAGAATGCCACTGCGCATCCGCTAGGAAAAATATTCTAATTCGGATTTTTTGCACAATCTTACTCAAAAAGGACTCCTTTTAACAAACTTGCATGTTGCCAGGACCAAAAGGTGGTCAAAAATTTTTTAAACGTTTTTTTTTGTTTAAAATGCAATCGCCACTTTGACGAAAACGAGCCTATTGTACAAAAATATGTAAAAATGGGTATTTACAGAATAACATGGAAATTTATATTTACAGAATAACATGTGTATTGAGAATATTTACATGGAATTGAAGAGATTTTAAATATCTTTCATTATAAAGAAATACTTAATTCTAATTTTTAAAGCTTACAGAGCTTACAAATTAGGAAATCTTTAAATATTTAAAAAATGAAGGGAGATAGGTATAGGAAACCCTAATAAGAATTGAAAGCTAAGTAAATTTTCTACGCGATAGACTAGTAAGACACAAGGTGTTCCATTTAAAATAAGTAAGTTATTACAGCTTGAATTTGTTAATAGAACAATCTAATATTTTGACCACCCTGTAAAAAGATAGGTATAGGAAACCCTAATACAAATTGAAAGCTAAGTAAATTTTCTACGCGATAGACTAGTAAGATACAGGGTGTTCCATTTAAAATAAGTAAGTTATTACAGCTTGAATTTGTTAATAGAACAATCTCATATTTTGACGACCCTGTAAGAAATTTTGTTGCAATAAGCATCTGTTTAAGTATGCTAAATAGTCTGTTATTAATATCCAAAAAATAATTTGTTACCGCTTATTCTTAGATTCGTAGATATTTATTTTTTTCTGAAACCTTACATTTCAAAACACCCTGTATTTAGGTATAGGGAACCCTTATAGCTTATTTGTTAAGGTGAATTCAATAATATCATCAGATATAGGGCATTCCATAAGAAAAAATATAACTTTGATATACCACTCTTTTTTGGAGCACCCTGTATAATTTACATAATTTTTAGATTGTAGTATTAAAGGCCGTGTATATTTATGTGAAAAAATGTTTTTTTAATATCAAGTGGTTTTCCGTACAGACACCGAGGCGAATAAGATAAACCACCCTGTATATTTCCATATGTCCTCTGTGATATTTGCTCCTGTTAGATTTTCCTTTAGGGTTGTCTCATATTGTTCTCTTAGTTCTTTAAATAGCGTCTGTGAGAAGGCAGCGAAAGTCATGCATTGCATTGCAAGCCTAGCACAAAGGGAATATAGAATTCCGTTCCAGCATATGCGCGTATACCTGAGTACGATACTTGCCTCAATTGTAGGGTACGGTGCAAGTGTATGGGCACACAGACTAACAAATAATACAAATATTGAAAAACTGAATAAAGCACAAAGAGGTTTCCTTGTTAGAATGACAGGAGCCTTCAGTACTACAGCAACATCAGCTTTAACAGTCTTGACTGGTGTAATGCCCATGCACTTGGAAGCACAAAAACGTGCATGTAGATATTGGCAAAGAAAAGAAAATTATGAAAAAATAATGCAATTAATGGGAATAGAAATCAGAACAAAAAGACAATTAGAAGAAATATTAAATAGAAAATGGCAAAACGAATGGAATAATTCACCTAAAGCAAGACGTCTCTATAATTTCATTCCAAATTTAAATAATATACCAAATTATTTTAACCCAAAAAAAGGATTAATACATTTTCTTACAGGGCACGGTCCGTACCCTACATACCTACATAGATTTAACTTAAAAGACAATGAATATTGTGAATGTGGAGAAATAGGCACACCAGAACACATAGTATTTATTTGCGAAAGACAAACAAATACACAAGAACTACAAAGAATGAGAAGAGACCTTCTTGGCATAAATATAGAAAATATAATACAAAATGAAGAATTATTTAATACATTAAACAATTTAGCGGACATAATATCAAAGAAACAATTAGAATTATATAATATTAGACGAAGAAGAAATCAAGTAAATAATATCCAACCTCTTTGAATTTAAATAAGAAATTATACAAAAAAAAAATTAAAATTACCTATAAAAATATAAAATAAAATATTGGAATAATTAAATAAATATTTATATAATAAAAAATTAAAAATTAATATCAAATATAAAATAAAATAAATCAAAAATAAAAAAATTATTAATCAAACAAAAAAAAAATAAACTAAAAGCCTGAAATTTTAAAACTCAATGGTCTGAGGCTCACCGAAATACCATTAAGAATATCATAAAGTCGATTAGACCTGCACTTAAAATTATTCGTGACTATTTTTAGATGAAGAATGCTGGCATTTCTCATCTGAGAATGAGAAATGGGAGCACTTTTATAAAAATTATATGTTCAAAAAAAAAAATTAATAATTTATATTTTGTTTATTGGTTTTTGTTTATTTGTTATTATTTGTTCATTAGAATTATTTATTAGAATTGTTTACAATTTGTAGTTTTCATAATTAGTAGTAGATTAGGGCTATTGTTAATTAGTCAAATATAGAAAATTCTTAAAATAATAATAATGTAAAGATAAACTACTGTAATCCCATCAGGAAACGACCTGGATTAGTCACAAGAGGCCAGGTCATTTGTATAGTACTATAAATAAATAAATAAATAAATAAATGTTCTCTTAGTTCCTGTACTTTTATCTTCTCCAGATTCCATCTTCTTTTGTTTTGTCTTATTCTCTCTGCTTTAATTATCTTCATTTTGATTTCTCCTATTACTAGAAAATGGTCTGTGTCCGCGTTTGCTCCTCTATATGATCTGGCATCGTGCATTATTGCTTTCAATTTTTTGGATATTAGTATGTGATCTATCTGATTGCCATCTGTTGTGCCAGGTATCAGCCATGTTACTTTATGCTCTCTTCTGTGCATGACGTTTGTGCTTATAATATAACTGATTGTTATTGCTGCTAGTTGGCATAATTTTCTTACGTTATCGTTTGTCTCGTCATGAATAGTTTCTTTCCCTGCTACTTCCTTATACTGGTTTTCTTTGCCTACTTTTGCATTGAAGTCACCAACCATTAGTACTATATCAATTCTTGGCAATCTTTTATATAATTCTTCCAGTTGTTCATATAATTCAATTTTATCATTTTCTGGTGCATTTTCTGTGGGTGCATATATGTTTATGATTGCCATATTGACTTGTAGTACAGAAAGCCATTGCGCATCCGCTAGGAAAAATATTCTAATTCAGATTTTTTGCACAATCTTACTCAAAAAGGACTCCTTTTAACAAATTTGCATGTTGCCAGGACCAAAAGGTGGTCAAAAATTTTTTAAACGTTTTTTTTTTGTTTTTTTCCTAAAATTATTTTTTTTGCATGGAAAAAAGTTTTTTTAGGTTTTTTGGATCAATCCAAACAGAAAAGGTCTTTAGTGACTTTTATCTAAAAATGATAGTTTTTGACATATAAGAGATTAAAAATTGAAAAATTGCGAAATCGGCCATTTTTAACCCTCAAAAACTATGTGAAAAACTGAAAATTTGAATGTTGCCAAGGTAGGTGGATATTCTTTAAACATCGATTGATGAAATCCCGAAGAGTTTTTTGCAATACAGTATTCAAAACTCCTTTGTTTTTTAATTGCTAATCAAGCGTGCGCGACACTATTTTCCACCGACAGTATGGTGCAAGTGAAAGGAATAAATTCGTTATATCGTAAACCGGCGACTTTAAGGAAAAATCCCGAAACCGGTCGATTTTTATTTTTAAGTTATGATATTGTGGCATATATGGTATACTAGTGACGTCATCCGTCTGGGCGTGATGACGTAATCGATGATTTTTTTAAATGAGAATAGGGGTCGTGTGGTAGCTCATTTGAAAGGTTCTTCAATTCTCTATTCAGTAATGTAAACATTTACATAATTATGTATACAGGGTGTCCTTCTACTTCTTTTTTTGTCAAATAATTTAATTTAATAAAATTTTTTTGGACACCTTGTATAAATAATTATGTAAATGTTTATATTACTAAATAGAGAATTGAAGAACCTTTCAAATGAGCTAGCACACGACCCCTATTCTCATTTAAAAAAATCATCGATTACGTCATCAGGTCCAGATGGATGACGTCACTAGTATACCATATATGCCACAATATCTTAACTTAAAAATAAAAATCGACCTGTTTTGGGATTTTTCCTTAAAGTCGCCGGTTTACGAAATAACGAATTTATTCCTTTCATTTGCACCATACTGTCGGTAGAAAATAGTGTCGCGCACGCTTGAATAGCAATTAAAAAACAAAGGAGTTTTGAATATTGTATTGCAAAAAACTGTTCGGGATTTCATCAATCGATGTTTAAAGAATATCTACCTACCTTGGCATCATTCAAATTTTCAGTTTTTCACATAGTTTTTGAGGGTCAAAAATGGCCGATTTCGCAATTTTCCAATTTTTAATCGCTTATATGTCAAAAACTATCATTTTTAGAGAAAAGTCACTAAAGACCTGTTCTCTTTGGAATGATCCAAAAAACCTAAAAAAACTTTTTTCCATGCAAAAAAAATAATTTTGGGAAAAAAAACAAAAAAAAAAACGTTTAAAAAATTTTTGACCACCTTTTGGTCCTGGCAACATGCAAATTTGTTAAAAGGAGTCCTTTTTGAGTAAGATTGTGCAAAAAATCTGAATTAGAATATTTTTCCTAGCGGATGCGCAATGGCTTTCTGTACTACAAGTCAATATGGCAATCATAAACATATATGCACCCACAGAAAATGCACCAGAAAATGATAAAATTGAATTATATGAACAACTGGAAGAATTATATAAAAGATTGCCAAGAATTGATATAGTACTAATGGTTGGTGACTTCAATGCAAAAGTAGGCAAAGAAAACCAGTATAAGGAAGTAGCAGGGAAAGAAACTATTCATGACGAGACAAACGATAACGTAAGAAAATTATGCCAACTAGCAGCAATAACAATCAGTTATATTATAAGCACAAACGTCATGCACAGAAGAGAGCATAAAGTAACATGGCTGATACCTGGCACAACAGATGGCAATCAGATAGATCACATACTAATATCCAAAAAATTGAAAGCAATAATGCACGATGCCAGATCATATAGAGGAGCAAACGCGGACACAGACCATTTTCTAGTAATAGGAGAAATCAAAATGAAGATAATTAAAGCAGAGAGAATAAGACAAAACAAAAGAAGATGGAATCTGGAGAAGATAAAAGTACAGGAACTAAGAGAACAATATGAGACAACCCTAAAGGAAAATCTAACAGGAGCAAATATCACAGAGGACATATGGAAATATACAGGGTGGTTTATCTTATTCGCCTCGGTGTCTGTACGGAAAACCACTTGATATTAAAAAAACATTTTTTCACATAAATATACACGGCCTTTAATACTACAATCTAAAAATTATGTAAATTATACAGGGTGCTCCAAAAAAGAGTGGTATATCAAAGTTATATTTTTTCTTATGGAATGCCCTATATCTGATGATATTATTGAATTCACCTTAACAAATAAGCTATAAGGGTTCCCTATACCTAAATACAGGGTGTTTTGAAATGTAAGGTTTCAGAAAAAAATAAATATCTACGAATCTAAGAATAAGCGGTAACAAATTATTTTTTGGATATTAATAACAGACTATTTAGCATACTTAAACAGATGCTTATTGCAACAAAATTTCTTACAGGGTGGTCAAAATATGAGATTGTTCTATTAACAAATTCAAGCTGTAATAACTTACTTATTTTAAATAGAACACCCTGTATCTTACTAGTCTATCGCGTAGAAAATTTACTTAGCTTTCAATTTGTATTAGGGTTTCCTATACCTATCTTTTTACAGGGTGGTCAAAATATTAGATTGTTCTATTAACAAATTCAAGCTGTAATAACTTACTTATTTTAAATGGAACACCTTGTGTCTTACTAGTCTATCGCGTAGAAAATTTACTTAGCTTTCAATTCTTATTAGGGTTTCCTATACCTATCTCCCTTCATTTTTTAAATATTTAAAGATTTCCTAATTTGTAAGCTCTGTAAGCTTTAAAAATTAGAATTAAGTATTTCTTTATAATGAAAGATATTTAAAATCTCTTCAATTCCATGTAAATATTCTCAATACACATGTTATTCTGTAAATATAAATTTCCATGTTATTCTGTAAATACCCATTTTTACATATTTTTGTACAATAGGCTCGTTTTCGTCAAAGTGGCGATTGCATTTAATTGTTTGTAATTGCGATTCAAAGATTCAAACAAAAAGTAGTGTTCTTAAATTTACTCACTAACCGTTGGGTTAAGATATGGAAAATACTTATACGGAATGAAATATAATTTAAATATATTCCAGAATACGGCATCCAATATAGGGTATGCAGTTTAATATAAACATATTATTCAATGTCACGTGTAGGCCAAAATCAACTAAAATAATACAACACTCTGTGTGATTACATGATAACAATGAAAATTTTATTGTGTTGGTGATGTGTTGTACATAAACACGACATAGGTACTTAATTCTGATTTTTAAAGCTTACAAATTGGGAAATCTTTAAATATTTAAAAAATAAAGGAAGATAGGTATAGGAAACCCAAATAACAATTGAAAGCTAAGTAAATTTTCTACGCGATAGACTAGTAAGATACAGGGTGTTCCATTTAAAATAAGTAAGTTATTACAGCTTGAATTTGTTAATAGAACAATCTAATATTTTGACCACCCTGTAAAAAGATAGGTATAGGAAACCTTAATACAAATTGAAAACTAACTAAATTTTCTACGCGATAGACTAGTAAAATACAGGGTGTTCCATTTAAAATAAGTAAGTTATTACAGCTTGAATTTGTTAATAGAAAAATCTCATATTTTGACCACCCTGTAAGAAATTTTGTTGTAATAAGCATCTGTTTAAGTATGCTAAAAAGTCTATTATTAAGATCCAAGAAATAATTTGTTAGTGCTTCTTAGATTCGTAGATATTTATTTTTTTTTCTAGAACCTTACATTTTTATAAAAATCGAAATAAATCAAAACACCCTGTATTTAGGTATAGGGAACCCTTATGAAAGTATAGCTTATTTTTTAAGGTCAATTCAATAATGTCATCAGATATAGGGCATTCCATAAGAAAAATATAACTTTGATATACCACTCTTTTTTGAAACACCCTGTATAATACACATTATTTTTAGGTTGTAGTATTAAAGGCCCTGTATATTTCTGTAAAGAATTTTTTTTTAATATCAAGTGGTTTTCCGTACAGAGACCGAGGCGGATAAGATGAACCACCCTGTATAAAAGAATCCATTCTGATTTCAGCTGAAGAGGTGCTAGGACAGAGGGAAATAAAAAGAAGGAAAGAGTGGTTTGATGCAGAACGCGAAATCAAAATCAAACAGAAAAATCAAGCAAGAGATAAATGGATATCAACTAAAGAAGAACATCATCGAAACGAATGTAAAGAAAAAAAGAAAGTAGCTAATAAATGTTGCAAGAACAAAAAAAACTGTGGATGGAAGAGCTGTTAAAGGACCTAGAAAATAATAGTTACGACAGCGCCAAACTATTTGGATACCTAAAGGCTCAACAAAGAAAAGGCAGACCAGTAGTTAAAATTGACAATGGATCATGGGAAACACACTTCACAGAACTATATAGATGCAAAGAAAGCCCGGAAGAGGAAGTAGGCGCAATGGAAGACATTAGAGATAATGAAATAGGGATACCAACATATGATGAATATTTAGACATCATTCAAAAAATGAAACAGAAAAGTACACCCAGTGCCGGCGCTTGGGTATAAGGTGCCCGCCTGCAAAACTAGCACAGGCGCCCCCCCCCCCACACACATACACACACACACACACACATTCTTATGGGCGCCCATATAAAAATTTTTAGTATGGCGCCAGACGTGAAGATGTTGCACATTACATTTTGTATACTTTGGATGACAATATATAGTTTAAAGCACCCGAAAAGCTAGGGGGTGGCACGGCCTCCCTGACAGCGTGCCTGAATGAGTATCTGCGCCCATGCAGATACTCGTACAACCCCAGCCTTGGGGACATTATGTGTGTTTTAATGAAACAGTGAGACCCACATTTCCGAAGATCAAACCGGTCACTGACCTACCTATCTGACCGCTAATAACCTGGAGTGGTATCTATCTAACCCCCAAGCTATAACACCACCCCACCCCATCCCAATACATAACGAATGAGGAGGCTTTGTACTGAACATTTCCTTGGATGCCCTGGGTAATGGGACATCCTCTGTATTACTTTATGTGGTTAAACCACCTGATTTTAGGGGTAGCTAGAAGAGCTTTTCTCCATATTAATGACTTGATTTTGGACTTGTGTCCTAAAAATGTGTGTTCCAGGCAGCGAGGCATCGACTTAGTCGGTGTTCCCCTATCCGCAAATGTCCCCGGTAAATAATGTTCGGTTACAGTTTTATTGGATCCATGATCTGACAGAATAAATTCATTTTAATTTTTTTAAGAAATTTGCTAAGAGAACTAAGATTGGTTTTGTTATTTCTTCTTTTTCGGCTTTTCTTCTTTAGTGTAGGAAACAGAGGCTGAACCTTGCAAAATGGACACAAGTCCGGTTTTATTTTTTTTCTGGCATATCAAGGGGTGCTTATTATAAGACTAACTTTTTCTGAAAAAATTTCGCCCCGGAACCCCCCTTTTCACCCCTTTAAAGGGGGTAATTTATGGTTTTTGCAGAACGTAGCCCTTCCTGTACCTTTAACAAAAATTTCTTTTATAGAAATATGAAGAGGACTATATTTTCTACGATTTATTTCCGACAGCATCTCTCTATCATCCGACGTTTAGCAAGGGTGGCGCCCCAAAGTTGACAAGTTTTTAAAAAAGATGTTTTTAAAAAATATATATTTTTCCCTAACTGTAACGGAAATTAAAAAGAAATGCTGCGGAGATTATTCACAAATAGATGATTGATTTTTTGGTATAGGTTTCACTTAAGGGTAATTGCCCTTTTTTTAATTACAGGGTGTTACATTTTAAAAAACCCCTTTTTATACCATCTGAACCGTTTATGCTAGAGTAAAAAGACTTTCAGCGATTACCCGTGTACTGGTGTTATTTACAAATTTGTATAATGCACCCCCATTTTTCCCCGGAACCACCCAAACAAAAAGAAGAATTAATAAATAAAGTGATTTTCTTGGAATCCTTCACACACAATGCCCTTCATTAATATGCTTCATATATCATTTTGTGCAAGTTATTATTACCCATGCATGGACACTAAAAGCGATTTCCTAGTGCAACCCCTGTAGCCAAAAACAATAAATAAAATGGGGGGTTGAAAATTTTTTTTTGTTTTTTGCTTTTTGATTCATATGGGCATATGCTTCATCAATAGTGCTTTTCAAAAATATATATGGTTATTGCAACATCCCTGCGCAAACCACCCCTATCCTTGAAAATATACTGCAGAAACTACCCCTATACCTTATCCAGCATGTTTTTACGATTTTCTCATTACCTATTCATTTTTTTTAAACAAAACTTATACAAGGTTAAAGACCACTATTTACTCTAAAAATTAGGTCCTATTCATTTTTTTCGTTTAAGCAACCGTTACGGCACAGTGGCGCCGTAAACCTCATATATGCTTTGACGGGCTCCAGTTTTTGTTTATTTTTTCGTCATCTGTTTGTTTTATTGATAAAGTACTTATGTAAAATAAAACAACACAGTGTAACCTACAAATCATGACCTATGCACATTTTACATTCTTTGCTCCCCAAAGTGGTGGCCCAAAATAAATTTTTTCATATTTTCGCCACCTACACGCATTTTATTGCGTTAATGCTATCTTAATAGCACAATATTCACCCCTAAGTGGTCGCTAAGCAGTGGCGGATCCAGGGAGGGGTGATGGGGGCGATCACCCCCACCGCTCTCAAACCAAGTGATATTATATTTGAAGATTATAAAAATATTCATTTATTTTTATAGAAATACTTATATTATATTAATATTATTTTTATAAGAATGACTTTTTATGCTTTAGCGACAGTGGCGGATCCAGCATCGTTAAGAGGGGGGTGCCAATTAGTTAAATTTCTATAAAAATAAATGAATATTTTTATAATCATTGAATATAATATCACTTGGTTTGAGAGGGGGGGAGGTGATCACCCCCATCACCCCTCCCTGGATCCGCCACTGCGTAGCGACTACCTAAGGGTAAATATTGTGCTGTTAAGGTAGCATTAATGCAATAAAATGCATGTAGGTGGCGAAAATATGCAAAAATTTATTTTGGGCCACCCCTGTGGCCTTGGGGAGCAAAGAATGTAAAATGTGCATAAGTCATAATTTGTAGGTTACACTGTGTTGTTTTATTTTGCATAAGTACTTTATCAATAAAACGAACAGATGACGAAAAGAAAAACAAAAACTGGAGCCCGCCAAAGCATATATGAGGTTTACGGCGCCACTGTGCCGTAACGGTTGCTTATACGAAAAAATGAATAGGACATAATTTTTAGAGTAAATAGTGGTCTCTAACCTTGTATGAGTTTTGTTTAAAAAGAACACATAGGTAATGAGAAAATCGTAAAAACATGCTCGCCAAGGGATAGGGGTAGTTTCTGCAGTATATTTTCAAGGATATGAGTGGTTTTCGCAGAGATGTTGCAATAACCATATATATTTTTGAAAAGCACTATTGATGAAGCATGTGCCCATATGGATCAAAAAGCAAAAAACAAAAAAAAAATTTCAACCCCCCATTTTATTTATTTTTTTTTTGCTACAGGGGTTGCACTAGGAAATTGCTTTTGGTATCCATGCATGGGTAATAATAACATCCACAAAATGATATATGAAGCATATTAATAAAGGGCATTGTGTGTGAAGGATTCCAAGAAAATCAATTTATTTATTAATTCTTCTTTTTTTTGGGGTGGTTCCAGGGAAAAAATGGGGGTGCATTATACAAATTTGTAAATAGCACCAGTACATGGGTAATCGCTGAAAGTCTGTTTACTCTAGCATAAACGGTTCAGATGGTATAAAAAGAGGTTTTTTAAAATGTAACACCCTGTAATTAAAAAAAAGGGCAATTATCCTTAAGTAAAACCTATACCAAAAAATCAGTCAATTATTTGTGAATAATTGCCGCAGGATTTCTTCTTAATTTCCGTTACAGTTAGGGAAAAATGTATTTTTTTTTAAAACATCTTTTTTAAAAACTTGTCAACTTTAGGGCGCCACCCCTGCTAAACGGTGGATGATAGAGAGATGGTGTTGGAAATAAATCGTAGAAAATATAGTCCTCTTCATATTTCTATAAAAGAAATTTTTTGTAAAAGTTACAGGAAGGGCTACGTTCCGCAAAAACCACAAATTACCCCCTTTAAAGGGGTGAAAAGGGAGGTTCCGGGGCGAAATTTTTTCAGAAAAAGTTAGTCTTATAATAAGCACCCCTTGATATACCAGAAAAAAAATAAAACCGGACTTGTGTCCATTTTGCAAGGTTCAACCTTTGTTTCCTACACTACTTCGGTTCGTGCCCCACATATTTTTTTTTGAATCCATTTTTATTTAACTAAATAAAAATAATAACTTTAAAACCTCAAGATTATGTTTCTGCAGTAATGTGAAACAGTAATTTAATAATAGTACTGAGTACTTAACAAATATAATTTTAAACAAAATCAATGGGAAAGTCCCCGTAGCTGGCTGTATACCATAGTTAAAAAACCATACTGAAGTAAAAACTTCTTTTGTATATTGGTATAAAAAGTTTTATTAAAAAACATAAAAGTCCTCCAAAAGGATTTGCAAAACGTTTTCAATCTGAATCAGATCATCCTCAGTGCGTTCTGCTTCACAAAAGAAACTAGCAACTTATTTAGAAAGGTTACATCGATATAAATGGTTTACATAACAATTAAGTGATATTTGTAGCGACTCCAAGTCGATGTTACAAGATGAAATGTGCTAGGAGTGCTCAAAGGGCAACATGGTTCCCTGCTCGTTAAGAACTCCAAAGTTCTTAACGAGCAGGGAACCATGTTGCCCTTTGAGCACTCCTAGCACATTTCATCTTGTAACATCGACTTGGAGTCGCTACAAATATCACTTAATTGTTATGTAAACCATTTATATCGATGTAACCTTTCTAAATAAGTTGCTAGTTTCTTTTGTGAAGCAGAACGCACTGAGGATGATCTGATTCAGATTGAAAACGTTTTGCAAATCCTTTTGGAGGACTTTTATGTTTTTTCATAAAACTTTTTATACCAATATACAAAAGAAGTTTTTACTTCAGTATGGTTTTTTAAATATAATTTTATATTAATTGAATGCAACACTAGATTCTTTAACTACAGAGTACAACTGACAAACTATTCTGTATTAATAGTATAGGCACAATCACATGAAATAATACTAAATCTAAATCTAAAAATCTCTAAACTAAACTTTATGTAAAATGTTTATTTTAATTATTATGTTTTTATGGGATTAATACTGGATACCTATTAATATGTACATAATACTTAAATTACACAGGCGGCAAGAAAACAGTATCATAATCGTGTTTATTTTACTAGAAATCATTCATTTCCTCTCATAACTGCTGATTCAAAACTTAACAACTTGCAAGAAATTTGAAGAAAATAAACAAAGCATTCTCATTTAGAGCAAAGTTGTTTGGTTGAAATATAATAACTTTGACCAATAAATTATATTACTACATGGTAAGAATTCTATGGGGCATTGCATATTTTTGTATATTTTACAAGTATGATATGCAAAACTAACAACCACTGATTAGGGTATTATGAGGAATTAAAACCACATTTAAAAAAAATGAATTTTTCTATTTTAGTATTTTGCATAACACCAGCAGAAAAAAAAGCTCATTCTGGCGCCTCCCAAACAGGGGCGCCCGCCGGCAGTGCATCCCTTGCAGGCCCCTTATCGCCGGCCCTGAGTACACCTGACCTAGATGAAATTCCCAATGAGCTAATTAAAAACGGAGGAGAAAAGTTATTAACAAGCACCTATGGTGTATTCCACGAATATACGACTGTTTTGGTTTATCGCGACAACGAATATTTTAGTGTGCAACATAAGAAGTACGAAAGTATTTTGCTCTAATAATTACTCCAATAAACACCCGTGTTGAGCTGGCCCCCCCCCCCACTTGCAAAAATTAAAAAACAAATAGCCCTGATTTATGAGCTATTTATGAGCTCTCATATTCCGCAAACTAAAAATTTTGAGCTCGTTCCACTGAGCAGGAATTTAATACCCTAGTGGGGGGGGCTGAGTCAGCCCCCCACTACTTAAAAATAGGAATATTGAATCGGTTTTTGCGGCAGAATTACGAGCTATTTATGAGCTCTTGAAATTATATAGTTTCGATTTTTGAGCTCATCCCCTTCACCCCCAAACAACCCTTTAATTGATTTAACTTAAGAGAAAGATGCTGAGAAAACTTAAAATATATCGTATTGCCGATATAATTCATATAGCTTATATACTCTAAGAATAAACTATTAAATCAAGAGCATTTCGATTATTGAGCTACAACCCCTTCGCAAGAAAACCACCCTATCTTCCCGGCTTAAGAGAAAGTTGTACTTAAAATGCATTAAACTAATTATTTGGCGACTACATATCATTTAATAATTTATAACCTTCCAAATTACGCGCATTTAGATCAGTAAATTGCAATTTATTTTGTATAGTGCAGTCACTGAAGGTAAAAATCAACGATTACCTTCAATTTCGGTGAACCTTCATCGATTTTCACGAAAATTGGTCAGTAGTTAGAGGATACGTCAAGAAACAAAGGTGACATGGTACCACCTTGCGCCTTTACCCTGAGGGTGGATACTGCCCCTTCTCGGGGGTGAAAATTATTTTATAAAAAATAAATGCACAAATCAATAAAAGAACAAATTAAAAGCAAAATTTATTATATAAAGTTAATAAAATAAGTCAATACTTTTTAAGTTATTAAAGATCAAAGATTTTAATTATTTGTGAAAAAATGCATGTTTTGAAGAGGTTTTTTGTAAATCACTGAAAAACTTTCTGAAAGTTTTTACAAAAAAGTTAATAGTAGTTTAATTCGTATAGCTTATATTCTAAGAATAAACTCTTAAATCACGCGTCTTTCGATTATAGAGCTACAACCCCATATTCCCGGCTTAAGAGAGAGAGTTGTTCTTAAAATAATTTAAATTAATTATTTGGCGACTACATATCGTTTAATAATTTATGAGCTTGCAAAATATACGCATCTCAATTATTGAATTGCCATTTTCTTTCTATAGTGCAGTCACTGAAGGTAAAAATCAACTATTACCTTCGATTTCGGTAAATCGCCATTTATTTTCACGAATTGACAATAAGAACTTGGGGTTTTAGCCTGGGGTATATGTCACCCCTTCTCGGGAGTGAAAATTACTTTATTAAAAATAACCCCACATATCGAGAGAGTGACAAATTGTAAGCAAAATTTGTTATATAATGTGATTAAAATAAATCAATACTTTTTGAGTTATTAAAGATCAAATATTTTAATTTTTGGAAAGAAAATGCATGCTTTAGAGCGATTTTTCATAAATGACTCAAAAACTGTAAGTTTTTACAAAAAAGTTTTCATCACTAAAATTGAAGCTAATAAAAAATATAATAAATTGCTTACTTGAAAAACCCTTTAATGTTAATTTAAAGTAAGTTATTGGTAATTAAATGTATATTTTTTCCGCGACTGTTCAAATCTAAGGGTTCAAGCTTAAATAACGGGAAAGAGATGCATTTTATAACACTTAGGTACTAAATACTTGTCAAAGTACTTAGAAATACCTATGAAAAATAAGATCCAGAAAAAGTTGATAGTATCAAAATCCGCTCACCAATTTTCGTGAAAATGAATGGAGATTTACCGAAATCGAAGGTCATAGTTGATTTTTACCTTCAGTGACTGCACTATAGAAAGAAAATGACAATTCAATAATTGAGATGCGTATATTTTGCGAGCTCATAAATTATTAAACAATATATAGTCGACAAATAATTAATTTAAATTATTTTAAGTACAACCCTCTCTTAAGCCGGGAATATGGGATGGTTTTCTTGCGAAGGGGTTGTAGTTCAATAATCGAAAGGCGCGTGATTTTAGAGTTTATTCTTAGAAGATAAGCTATACGAATTAAACTACTATTAACTTTTTTGTAAAAACTTACAGTTTTTCAGTGATTTACAAAAAACCTCTTCAAAACATGCATTTTTTTCACAAATAATTAAAATCTTTGATCTTTAATAACTTAAAAAGTATTTACTTATTTTATTAACTTTATATAATAAATTTTGCTTTTAATTTGTTCTTTTCTTGATTTGTGCAGTTATTTTTTATAAAATAATTTTCACCCCCGAGAAGGGGCGGTATCCACCCTCAGGGTAAAGGCGCAAGGTGGTACCATGTCACCTTTGTTTCTTGACGTATCCTCTAACCACTGACCAATTTTCGTGAAAATCGATGAAGGTTCACCGAAATTGAAGGTAATCGTTGATTTTTACCTTCAGTGACTGCACTATACAAAATAAATTGCAATTTACTGATCTAAATGCGCGTAATTTGGAAGGTTATAAATTATTAAATGATATGTAGTCGCCAAATAATTAGTTTAACGCATTTTAAGTACAACTTTCTCTTAAGCCGGGAAGATAGGGTGGTTTTCTGGCGAAGGGGTTGTAGCTCAATAATCGAAATGCTCTTGATTTAATAGTTTATTCTTAGAGTATATAAGCTATAGGAATTATATTCGCAATACGATATATTTTAAGTTTTCTTAGCATTTTTCTCTTATGTTAAATCAATTAAAGGGTTGTTTGGGGGTGAAGGGGATGAGCTCAAAAATCGAAACTATATAATTTCAAGAGCTCATAAATAGCTCGTAATTCTGCCGCAAAAACCGATTCAATATTCCTATTTTTAAGCAGTGGGGGGGGCTGACTCAGCCCCCCCCCCCCCCCACTAGGGTATTAAATTCCTGCTCAGTGGAACGAGCTCAAAATTTTTAGTTTGCGGAATATGAGAGCTCATAAATAGCTCATAAATCAGGGCTATTTGTTTTTTAATTTTTGCAAGTGGGGGGGGGGCAGCTCAACACGGGTCCAATAAACAACAATATAGTTTGCAATTTACTTTCGTTCTTCATATTTTGAACAGTAAAATATTCGTTGTCGCGATAATCCAAGAGGGTCGTATATTCGAGAACTGGGATACTAATAGTTAGAATATGGGGCAGTGACGACGCGTGACTTTTTCTGAAGTGTTACCAAAACCAGATGCAAAAAATCTTATTTAAAAAAATGAAGATATGGCTAAATGTATATATATATACACTTACCGGCACAAAATTCCGCCACCCAAAATTTTTGATTAAGTTTGACAATCTATAACTTTATTATTTGTACTTCGATTTTAAAGATTCTTGCACGAGTTTGTAGGTACATGTATTGATGTCAATTGCTATTATTCCGGTAACAAAACATTTTTGCTTAGATGGCATTATACGGGGGTGAATGTAAGCGTTGTTTTTTCTCCTAACTTTAAAAAATTCTGTGGAAAAATTGGAGGGCTGATTTTGTTTCATACTCCTTTTGTATTATCCTGGAGGTATCACTAAGGTCTTGTTTTTTGAATTATCTGAATATCTCTTTTCTTGTAAGAGCTGTAATTAAAAACACTGCTTTGAAGATTTATTTAATTAAAAATATCAAACGCACTAAAATTAACAAAACAAAACAAATTTAACAACAAAACAAAACAATTCAATAGCGGTTGTGTCCACCTCTTGCAGCAACGACTGCTCGCAATCTGTTTAGCATCTAATAAAGATGTGTTTTCCTTGCATGGAGAATAGCCCGATATTCCTCTCCCAGGGCCATAACTGTACCAAATTTTATGGAGGCCTAGAATGACGGCAAATAGCTTTTTTATTCATCCCATAAATGCTCAATATGATTGAGATCTGGGCTGCATGCGGGCCATTCTAATCTTATCAATCCAACCTCAATTGTATGAGTCAATCAGTGTTTTTATTTACAAAAAATGGTACAGCTCTTACAAGAAAAAAGATATTCGGATAATTCAAAAAACAAAATGTTGGTGATGCCTCCAGGAAAATATGACAGGACTATGAAACAAAATCAGCTATTCCATTTTTCCACAGAATTTTTTAAAATTAGGAGGAAATACAACGCTTCCTTTCATCCCTGTACAATGACATACAAGCAAAATTTTTTGTTACCGGAATAATACCAAACAATATGAATACATGTACCTACAAACTGGTGTAAGAATCTTGAAAATCGGATATATTAATAATGTCCGATAATCGGACAAATAATAAAGTTATAAATTGTCAAACTTAATCAAAAATTTTTGGTGGCGGAATTTTGTGCCGGTGAGTGTAGCTCCAATAATATCATTTTGTATATCACTTGAAACTCTCGAAAAAACAGATGTTTCTAGATGTTGATAAAAAGTTTTGATCTTTTTTGGCAATTAATGTTAACAATTCCCTGTAATTGCCTGGATTGTCAGAGTCGTCGCACTCAAAATGACCACGAAACGCTAGTTCTTGTTTGGTCAAAAAACATAGAGTATATATTGTAAGTGTGCTAAGGATATACCTATCTATTTTTTTAACAAACTCATTATGTTTAGCAATATTTGCTTTAAAAGCTTGGTTAATAGAACTTTTGATTTTTGTTTTGCCAAACTGAATCAAATTGAGTATACATCTTACATGTAGGTAACGGAGAAATTTCATGTCTCCTTTTTAAAAAGCTAACACTATTTAAATCGTGAACCTGGTCCACCCATTTTTCTGTAGAAACCAGAAGACATGGCCAACAATACAGTATATTTTTCTTGCAACCATAATATAACCAAGGATTTTCACTGTACCAACTAAATTTAAAATATCAAACTACTTTTGTTGATTCCTTTTTTAAATTGTTTAAAATAGGTCTTTCATTTTAATCTTATTTTTTTCTTCAAAATTATACAAGAAGAATTACTTTTCAAGTAGTTGATCGATTAAGAAGCGACACTCATTTACGGTTAACTGCACGCACACTTTTTATAGGTACTGTCACCAATTTTAAATGTGGTAACAGCGCTACTGATACACAGCAGGTTATGCCGTCGCTTCTTCAAAAATTTCCTGTCACTAGACGGTCCCGAGCGCCAGCGTGGGTATATAACCATTGTAACCAAAAATGAGTCTGGTAACAGAGTATAATAAAGTGCAACTGAGTCACATAAACTCGCCAATATTTTCGTGTCTACGAGTAGTTGGCTATTTACTGAGTTAGGTACTATTACCACATAATATAATAATATATTTCTATTGTTAAAAATATTGGTAAATAGAATTATTCATCGTCATAAAATATTTATTTGCAAGATTTTTAACTGTTACCAATGGTAACAGTGGTTACATGGACGCTTCGCCAGTGGGAAGCAGAAGAAATGCCCGAGGATTGGAAAGAAGGCAGAATTATACCAATATTTAAGAAAGGAGAAGTAACAAACTGTAACACCTATAGAGGAATTTATCTACTGAGTACAACATATAAAATTCTAACAGTCCTCATCAAACAAAAACTCACTCAATTCACAGAGAAAAAAATGGGGACTACCAGCAAGGATTCGGAGAAGGCAGATCGACTACAGATGCGATCCACATAGTTACACAAACAATCGAAAAATGTCACGAACACAACATAGAACTCCACATCCTCTTCGTAGACTTCAGACAAGCCTTTGACTGTATTGGAAGAAATAAATTATTTATTGAAATGAAAAATCAAGATATACATCTCGAGCTAAAGTAACAACAGAAAAGGTAGCACGAAATCAATTGTAATAGAAACAGGAGTGCGACAAGGCGATTCCCTGTCAACCAAATTATTCAACATAGCAGTAGAAGGAACAGTCAAGGTCAGCAAAATTAAAGGAACTATGGCCCACAAAAATAGTTGCATATGTAGATGATTTAGTTCTTATGGGAAGAGACAAGGAAAGATTAAAAGAAGCAGTAACAATCCTGGCAAAGAAGCACGGAAAAGAGGTCTAAAAATTAACGAAGGAAAAACAAAATATCTACTCTGCTCTAGAAGAGAAGATAACAGGACGAGAGAAATCAAAATAGAAATCTACACTTTTGAAAGAGTCCAACAATTTAAATATTTGGGAGTAATAGTGAATCATAGGCTTATGAAGGACAATAACTATCCAGAAATACAAAATTGAAAATATACAGAGTTGCAACCAGACCAGTAGTTACGTACGCAGCTGAAACAATGTGCCTCACGGAAGAAGATGAAGAAAAATTGAGAATATTTGAAAGGAAAATCCTCAGACGGATTATGGGCCCGATAAGAATGGACAACGGAGAAATGAGAAGAAGAATGAACCATGAACTAAGAGACCTAATGAAAGGAGAAGATATAGTTAGATTTATTAAAGCACAGAGGCTGAGATGGCTGGGACACATAGAGAGAAGGAAAAACGACTTACTGATTAAGAAGATCACCAGATGGAAACCAGAAACTGAAAGACCAAGGGGAAGACCCAGAGAGAGATGGGAGGATCAGGTCATGAGAGATATCAAAATTCTGGAAGTGAGAAACTGGAGGGAACTATAGTTATTTACTCCGTGGCGTTACAACCCTTCGTGGGTTTTAGCCGACTCGACAACATGCCTCCACTGTTTTCTGTCTTGAGCAACCTCCATCCAATTATCCACGCCCATAGCGCTTAGGTCTCTTGCTATATTATGTCGCCACCGGAGTCGAGGGCGTCCGCGTGCTCTCCTTCCAGTTGGGACTTCCTCCCACACCAGTCTTACTGTTCTTTGGTCAAAATGTCTTCTGAGGTGTCCTGCCCATTGGAGTCTTCTGGACTTTATTTCTTTTATGATGTTGGCGTCTGGGTAAAGTTCTTCGAGCTCTTTGTTAGTTCTTATCCTATATTGTCCTGATGCTTCATCCAGCACAGGACCAAAGATCTTCCTTAGGATTTTTCTTTCCCAAACACATAGTCTCTCTTCGTTTGCCTTTGTTATCGTCCACGTTTCGCTTCCATACATCACAACGGGTCGTATGATCGTTTTATAGACCTGTATCTTCGTACGTCTTGTTAGTTGTTTCGATTTTATAAGGTTCTGGAGGGCATAAAGACATCTGTTGCCAACCTGAATCCTATTGTTTATTTCTTGTGATCCGTTATTGTCTTCAGTTATTGTTGTTCCAAGATACTTGAATTCTCTAACGCGCTGAAAATTAAAGTCATCGATGGTGATGTTCTGACCGATTCTGTCTCTGCTTTGGTTATTGCGGCTCATATACATATATTTCGTCTTGTTTTCGTTGATTTGGAGCCTCATCTTCTCTGCTTCCTTCTTGAACCTCACGAAAGTCTCCTTCATCCTTAATCGTGTGTTTCCTATTAGATCGATATCGTCTGCAAATGCCAGTAGTAAGTTTGGTTCTTCTCGATGAAATACTGTATTAGGTTTTTCGATTCTTGCACTTCTGATTATGTGCTCCAGAGCTAAGTTGAAGAGTTGTGGTGAAAGTGCATCTCCCTGTTTTAGTCCATTATTTATTTCAAATGTCTCCGAGTATTGTTGTCTAACTCTCACCTTACATCGTAACCGTTCCATACACATCCGTATATCAACCTGACTAGTTTTTTTGGAAAGCCAAGTTCCTGCATCGCTGTCCACAGTCTAGCCCTGCATACTCTATCAAATGCTTGTTTAAAATCTATGAACATCTAATGAAGCTCACGATCAAACTCCCAGCATTTTTCCATTATCTGTTTTATTGTGAATATCTGGTCAATAGTAGTGCGGCCCGGTCTAAATCCGCATTCTAATCTCCAACGATTTCTTCTGTGTATGTTTTGGTTCTTTCTAGCAGGATGTTTGCAAGGATTTTGTAGGTGGTGTTTAGGAGTGTTATTCCCCGGTAGTTAATACATTGCTTTTTGTTTCCTTTTTTGTGTATTGGTACAATAACCCCTTCTTTTTGCAGATATCGAAAGGAGGGAACTATGCAGATATCGAAATGAGTGAAAGAAAATTGTAACGAAAGCCAAGTCATACAACAAACTTTGACAACGTACAGGTGGAATGCGGAGTGATTCACCGCAATAAGCGAATTAGAGAGCTCTAAGGAAAAGCGGCAAACATTCCACCCGGAATGAAAAGCCCTGATGATGATTACTATCTGTTTCTTTCAGGACTATACTTGAATCTTTCCACTGAATTATATGTTCATTGTCCCATGCGTGTAGACATATTTGAAATCTATCAAATTCTTTATTTTTAATATAAGACTGATGTTCACTTATTTTAACGTTTACTGTAATTCACGATTAGTAAGTCAATACCATATGGAGGATAGTACATATTAATTTATATTTTAGTATTATTTATATATCTAGGTATATATTATTAATATTGTTTATAATTTAAAATAACATACATATAAAATCAGAGTTTGGTATTAGTTTTGAGAATAATCTGAATGTAAGACCAAATACTTACAATGTCGGGATAGTAGCATGAGGTTTTTTCCTGATGGTTCCTCGTGATTTACTATGGAATCACTAACACGAGAATTTTACTGTCACCATTGCATGTGGTTGTCTTTTTAAAGACAAATCACATGCTATGATTTTTTTGTGACGGATATTCTTGAGTTAAAGTTTCTAAACTATTGATGGATTCGACCGTTACTTGATGGAAGTTCATTTTATCTAACAATAAAACACTGAAAACGTTTGTTTTCTATACTTCCTTACTTACTACATTGTTACTTACTATATATTGGTGGAGATACGTGGATGATATACTAGTATGCTTTACAGGTACTAACAGACAACTTGACCAATTTCTATCATATATTAATTCACTTCATAATAATATTGAGTTTACAATAGAAACAGAACAGAATAACTCCATAAACTTTCTAGATGTAACGATTTCCAGACTACACAACAAACATGAGTTCTCCGTATATCATAAACCGACCCATACTGACACAACTATACACAATTCATCATCCCATCCTACACAACACAAATTAGCAGCCTACCATAGCATGATACATAGACTGACAGAAATTCCCATGACAAAAAATAACTTCGAGATAGAACTAAACATCATTAAACAAATAGCAGCAAACAACGGCTATAACGAACAAACAGTTAACAAAATTTTAAACCAAAAACTCCATAAGAAAGCCCTGAAATTAGTGTATCCACCACCACAGAAAGAACCCAGTACCTTCTGCTCTCTCACATATACTGGCAAGATAACAACAAAGATAGCCAGATATATAAAAAAGAAAGGAATAACACCAGCTTTCAGAACTAACAACAACTTAAGCAAATATATTAAGAACAATAAAAGCCGAAAGAGAAAGCAACTACAGAGTGGTGTGTACAAACTAACTTGTGGTGACTGTCCGAAAACGTACATCGGTCAAACTGGCAGAACTTTTGACAAACGGATAGCAGAACACAAAAGGGCATTCAACAATAGAAAAACAGACACTTCTACATACGCACTTCACCTTCTAGATCATAATCATTCTTTCAATGAAGAGTTTCAAATTCTACATATTCAAAATAAAGGCCTTAAGCTATCTTTTTTAGAATCTATGGAAATTAATAAACTGAAAAATACAGATATAATTCTGAATGACCAACTCGAGACAAACAGCTCCCCACTCATCAACCTCTTCAGTTGAAGACTTAAAAAGGCAAACACATTGTAAACTGTATCACTGGAGAAAGGCACTCCGCCGAAACAGCTGTAGTCACTTAGTTATAATAAATTTTGTGGAAGTATAGAAAACAAACGTTTTCAGTGTTTTATTGTTAGATTTCTAAACTATGTTTCAATAAAGTCGTCCCAGGAACGCAACTCATAAATATTGCCAATATCATTTTAAAGTCTTCTACTTTAAAATGTATAATATGTCTGAATAACCGATATAAACGAGTCGGATTAAAATAAATTATTAGAAGAATTTTTTTACTAAGAAACAATATTTTTGTTTAATTTAGTAATATTTTGTACGTATTTTGATAACCAAGTCCGATGTGGACATCGAAACGTCAATAAAATCATTTTTTAAGTTAAATTGTGACTTATTTCCCATTTAGAATAATAAATTTCATAAAGGCAATGAAAACGATGTAAGGGACCATTTTGTCCCACAAACATCATTGGTACCCTACACGTGTTTCGTCTTCATATCAAAGACTTGTCGGAAGCATCTAGATAAGTGTTCGTCATCGCAACCCAGAGGCAGTAATCAGACATTCTTTCAATCGTTTAAAGGTTCCATCACGCTTGCATGTCCATTTAAATTTGACCTTTTTCTTAAGTAAAGCAGTAATTGGAGCAATAATAGAATAAAAATCAGGCACACATCTTCTATACAAAAAAAAGTTCCAACAACACGTCCAACTTTAGTTAGTGGGAGCAGAAATCTTTAACATTGTCTTTACCTTATCAGGATCAGCATGTAAACCATTCCTATCTATCACATAACCTAAATATTTTAATTTGGGACCACAAAATTAACATAAATCCATACAACAACAGTAATGTTAGCATCCCTAAGGCGCCGAAAAACTTCTTCCAAAATAGCTAAATGTTGTTCAAAAGTCTGACTTACAATGATGATATCATCCAAATCTACAAAAACATAAGGTTCCAAATCATGATATGTAACGTTGTAAAGGATAGCTATCTCCAACAGTGACAGAATTCAACCTCATAAAATCCACACAAAATCTATAGTCCCATCCTTCTTTTTAAAAAGCAGGATTGGGGATGCCCAAGCACTATTAGACGGCTCTACCACTCCTAAACGAAGCATCTCACCAAGTTCTTTATCAATTTGAGCTTGGACTACTGGATGAATCCTATAATTTGCAACAAGCAGGATTGGGAATTTCCAAGCACTATTAGTCGGCTCTACCACCCCTAAACGAGGCATCTCATCAAGTTCCTTATCAGTTTGAGCTTGGATTACTGGATTAATCTTATAGGTTCGTTGTTTAATAGGTGGTCTATTTGCAGCAATAACACGTTCTGTTTTGTCCGTACGTCCCAAGGTTATATCCATTAATTTTACATTACGATCAATAACAGCGTGTAGCCTATCTTTCTCTAAAGATGTCAATATATGTAGTTCTTCCCAGCATCTGTTCAACAGTATTTATTAATACTCGTTCATTAGAAACATGCCACTCATTTCTTCGATGATCGGGTACAACACCCATACTACGCCAAAAATCGGTACCTAAAATTAATAAATGTGGTACATCTGGGATCACCAATACGTAAATTAACCGAAAATTACCTCTCAATACCACAGGTAACTCAACGGTTCCAATACTGCTTACTCGTTGTCCATTGGTAACTGCACAAGTGAGAGTACGGCTTTCATTCATATGCAGTCCTACCTCCTGAATAAAAGCTGGTCCCTTCGTACCTTTAACAGTTCTGAAAGCACCAGAATCCATCAATCCTAGTATCTTCTTACTTAAAACTTCAATACGAAATAAGGTCTTTCATCCCCTACTACATAAATCCAATATCACCTTAAACTTATCGATCGAATTATTAGCATTACCACACTCTATCCCACCCATCACTCAGGTGTGAAAGTTCTCACACCTATTGCCTTTCCTTCCTATTGCAGACAGGACATGTTTTCACTGTGAACCCTTCCTTCTTACATCTATAACAAAATATTTTACACTTCGGTTAGGCCTCGTTCATATAAGGGCGGTTTGCCAACGTTGACGTCGCGGTTTACCTGAAAAACCCAACCGCCGCGGTTCAAGTTAACATAGAAACAAATGCAACCGCTCAACATCGTACATATGCAACCGCCAGTTTACCAGCGTTTAACCTGGTAAATCGCGGCGTCGACGTTGGCAAACCGCTCTTATATGAACAAGCCCTTAAGTACAACCAGCAGCCTTATGACCAGGTTGACCACATCTAAAACAAATAATGGGTTTCGGAGTTGGCAGAATAATCGAACGTTTACTAGTAGATATTGTGTGACAAGTATCTCCACTACTCGTCGACTAACTTCAAAATAGGCGAGATCGTCGGGCTTCATAAAATTCATAGAGGTGCTTCGTCTTCCAACAGGAGAACTGAAACTTTTCATTGCCTCTTTCTTAACCTCTAATTATCTAGCACACTCCGGCAGTTCAGCTAAGGAGTTCCCTTAGCTGGCAGTTAGCTATCTGGAGGATAAATATTTATTCGCCAGATAAAATGTACCCGTCTTTTCACGTCAATTTATGTTCCAGTTAGTTATCCGGTAGATAAGCTTAAAAGTAAGTTTGGATTCGGAACACACCTGATTTTTGTGTTTATTTTTCAGCTTTAACTTAACCTAACATAACATAATTAGATCAATTAGATTCACATAATCAAGATGATTTTATCGATTTTATTTCCATTTTGGAAGAAGGAAATGTAAGTAAATCAAAGAATTACAACTTAAAAAAATAAGTAGGTATATAAAGTCATAGTCATAAGGTTTAGAAATACATTTCCATATTTTAATCAGACAACAATATTGTTTTAGAAAGAAAACATTGATTATGGTGAAAAAGTTTTCTGGAGAACTTAAACAAGAGGTAAATAAATTTTAAATTAGTGGAAAACTGTTGATTTGTATGTAAAGAAGACAAGTTTAAATAAAGACAAGCTAGCTAATGAAACAGATGCAGTGGTAATTTTATTTACATAATTATAACATATTATATTATTAATATCTATTAGCTGTTCAATGATTTAAAAATTTGTTATTGTGGGGAAAACTTTTATTTAAATTCAATACTATATTTCTGTAGTGGTAGTGGTAAGGCAAAACTTGATATTATGTCTGATTTTAGCCAGAATGAGATTACTTAATTGATATGCTATTTAGTAACATTTCTTCAAGGTGGTAAAGTTTGGTATGTGTATGATGAAGGTAAAACTCCCTTTGTTCTACATATCTTTTATATAAAAGATATACATATCTTTTATATAAAATATATGTCCCCTTTTAATTTACAGTAGAACCCCGATTATCTGGGTGGGCTTTCTATTACTCAAGTTGCATTTTTGAGGTTTTATCAAAATAGCGTCATCGTAAATCACTTGACTCTTTATGACGAAAGAGAGACTCATAATGAAAGATTTATTTTTTCTGCTATCTCTTTATAGTAGGTACATAATATATATATATATATATATATATATATATATATATATATATATATATATATATATATATATATATATATATATAAAGACTAAGTTTTCACTCTAATGGCATATAGCATATCCCACCAGAATGAAAAATGCCCGCTAGGGCATCTATGCCATTTCGTTCGTTGCAATTCGGGACTGCACGCTGGGGTTTGTTTTGGTTGGATCGGGGAGAGCAGCATATGTGCCTCCTGATGAGAGACTAATAAGTTTCGAAGCCGGTAGAGGTGCTTGCAGCACTCTCTGATTGGACTGGAATATGGTTCGGCTGTATTTTCGTTTTGCAACGAAATTGAAAATGGTTATTCATTTTTGATTTACATTTACTCTGTGTGGAGTATGAAGGGAACCAGTCTCTTTGGAACTTTACCGCGCTGAGCAGATGGGACGTGAATTGTAAATTGTAGAATTCCCTCATCTTCCTTAGTCTCAGCATCCGTATGGCTTGCAAATTGTAGAAGCCTCGGAGGTGTAACCAGAGAAGGTTCCCATTGTTTTCATTCTGGTGGGATATGCTATATGCCATTAGAGTGAAAACTTAGTCTTTTGCTAGCAGTTGCCGCTAGGGCATCTATGCCATTTCGTTCGTTGCAATTCGGGACTGCACGCTGGGGTTTGTTTTGGTTGGATCGGGGAGAGCAGCATATGTGCCTCCTGATGAGAGACTAATAAGTTTCGAAGCCGGTAGAGGTGCTTGCAGCACTCTCTGATTGGACTGGAATATGGTTCGGCTGTATTTTCGTTTTGCAACGAAATTAAAAATGGTTATTCATTTTTTTTTTTTTTTTTTTTTAATGTATATATATATGATTGTTAATATGTAATGACTGTTGGAATGTAATAAAAATTTTTTTGGGGAATGCAGTCAATAAAAAAAAATTTTTATTATATATATATATATATATATATATATATATATATATATATATATATATATATATATATATATAGGTGTGTATACACATACAATGAAATACATGTTCGGATTATGCGTGCTTTTCAATTATCAGTGCCACCTTCGGTCCCAAGGAGCACGGATAATCGGGGTTCTACTGTATTAGGTAGGCCAGAACTTGGTTTACTATTCTACTTTTACTATATATTTTACTATATATTACTTGATTTCTTATGTTGATTACTTTTCGTTTTTGGGTTGGCAAAACATGATTCAAACTTTCAAAATGCTCTCCTGAAAAATTAAGCTAGATGAACATATCAATCATTGTCAAAACGCTACAGATTTATAATCCATCCAACTGGTATATTGAATAGTAAACTAGGGAAATAACCAATTAAGTATATCAAAACACAATATTTTTAAAGATTGGATAATTTACATGGTAACTTGAAGAATCCCAATAACAAGAATAAAACCTAATTTTAATATTTGTTAGTAGATACCTTTCACTTTTCTAAATAAAAAAATTGGTTACAGATATGACAAACATCTAGAAGATAGAATCCTGCGTTCTTAAAGAAAAAAGCTAGTTCTAGAAGTAAGCTACCAATAATAAACTAGAGAATGTATTACAAGAAAGAACAACGCTAATATTCAACATAGCTCAATTGCTTCAGATAGAAAAAGAGGAGGAAAGGGTACAAAACAAGCGTGCCAGAGAAAATGAAAGGGCAGAAGAGAGACACAAAAATTCATTGATTTATTAAATTTAAAAATTAAATTATACAAAGGACAATTAAATAAAGAATAAAAAAATGATACATGTATATTAATGATCCTTCTATTTCCCCGTAAAGCTTGTTACTGACCAGGAGGTATACTATAATAGATATGTATAGGGGAAGTATGCCTGAGACGGCATACTGGCTGAGATGGCATATCACGCGTTTTTCGTAAACTATTATAAATTTGGTGCCTAGTGTGACAGTTTTCAGTTCCTTAAGTTAAAATTTGTCAACATTGTTGAACTTATGCATGTTAGTTTTATTTTGACAGCAGTAGCCTTTGGAATGTTAATTAAGTAGGACAAAATATTTATTCACCTTTTTTGTATCACATTATAATTCGCGAGTCTTTACACCTGAGTTAAGTTTTTAAATTTTGTGATGTTCTTTTACCTTATGCCTATCACGTCTGTATCGATTTATATCTTAAAAATACGCTTAAGAAAAATTAGGTTAAAAAAACGGTATGATTGCAATGTTGCCTGAGATGGCATAGTAAGCATGTGGATTAGATGGCATAGGTATGCCATCTCACCCTTATGCGTTTTTACACTGCATTAATTTTGTTATATGATTGAAGTTTATCGTTACAGTTATGAGTCGTTTTAAGAGGAATTCTAACCGACAAAATCGATTCCGTCGATGATGAGGCAAGTGACGAGGAAGATGCTGCTTGCATTTTTTGTAATGACCTCTTTTCATTATCTCGTTCTCGAGAAACCTGACTAAGATACCAAATTTGTGGCAAGTGGTCATATTCCGAATGTGCCGGTGTACCCAAGACTACAAAAAAATTATTTGTGACTTATGTCGAGATTAGTGCCTTTATTTCAAGGGTATGTCATCTTACCCACATGTATGTGGGTGAGATAGCACATGTAATACTTTACAATTTATTTTTTCAGAAAAAAACTATAATATATAGGTTGTTAAAAAATAATATTATATTTATGTAAATGGTCCTAGCACTGACCTTGATTTTTATTACATGTCTAACTCTATCGGTTATCGATTACAAAACATTTAAAAAAAAGTATGCCGTCTCAGGCATATCTCCCCTATT